>NC_084654.1:10397500-11102500 GCF_019802595.1 Syngnathoides biaculeatus
CCTCTGCTTATTGTTAGTGTATCCATGTGCACGTATGCACTGCATCAATATGTACATGTAATTTAAAATTTTAACCATATCTGTGGACCTGCTTGTATGCATCTTACAACATTATGTCTGGGTATCTGTCAAACAGTTACATTTTTATTTCACCATTATTGACCATTAGGCATGATTGGGTTGATTGGTGGAATTCAACTAGGGAGGGTTTCATTGGGAGATCTATTATCTTGATACTACAGGTAAACCTATCCATGACTAGCTTGAGCAAAGTCAATGGTCACGGTTGAGTGGAAGAATGCGTGAAGGGTGCCACAGCGGTTTGTTTTCACAGGCCCTTCACTTCTCAGCATTTGGTGATGGAACTGGAGCCTGCTGTCACCATGGAGGAGCTGCATGTGAGTGGTGCTTTGTTTACCTTCCTCTCAGTGCTGTAAAAAAAAACAGCAAAGCTTCATAATGAGCTTGCAAACAGGACTCACAAAGAGTGATGGCAATTTGTAGGCTTGATGTTTGGAAACCTACAGTGTACAGGAAAACAATGGGAGTTCCGTGATCTAAAACCACCCATTCTGAGACACGGCTAACCATTAATTCATTTTGGGATTGTGAAAACATTTTTCCATGAGAACTAATATCAAGGGAATGTTTTTACCTGTCATACTAAAAATACCAACTATTGATAAAACAGAAAACAGTCTGAAAAATGAATAAAAAATAACAATGTGGCGCAATGCAGGTCTCAAGTCTTGTTTTAACTATTGCTCATACATGAAAAAACAATTTAACAACAGGAAAACATCCAGGGCCCTATTATTGCGAGCAGCCTAAATCAGTCATGGCGGGCAGCACAACTGTGCGGCATGGCCACATTTGACCAGTGTAATTTTGTAGAGGCACGCAGCCTGTAGCGGATGCCACCAGGCAGACTGCGTCACTGTGGGTGCTTCCGCACCTGACTTCATTTGCCACCAATAAAAGTGGCTCCTCTCATTCCCTTGAAATGTAACGGAACTGACAGTCTTGAGGGAGACACGGAAGAGTAAGCTCTGTACACGCAGCAGTCTGTGCATATGTACTGAAGAGCATTGCTACTGCTCTTGGCCGATGATGAGCTGGTAATAACCGCTGATGACCTAAATACTACCTGTCCGGAAACCTGTGTCTCTGTCTGCCTGTGCAATGATAAAATTCACCAAAATCCCATTAGACCAGGGGTCGACCTTGCAGCAAAACATAGGTGTTCTCACCACCCTTAAGTTCAGACTGACTTTTCTGCCATCAAATCATTACTTCGACTTGCTCATCTGCAAAGACACAGCCATGTCACACCTGTAATACCCAGCTTGGTGCAGACTAGTCTGCATTGCAATGTTAGTTCGCTTACTTCACGAGTTCCACTTCAAACACTATTATTTTTCATTTAACACCCCTTCTTGAAGTTAGTTTTTCTTTGCAATGTTACAAAAAAAAACTCAAAAGGCCAAAGAAAAACAGGCAAGAGCAGAGTTAATCTTTTGATGCTCACTGAGCATAGTTTTTGTGTGCCATCACAGCTGGGGGTTGAAACTCTGGAGTTTTTGTGGACTATAATTTGAAAAAAAAAAAAAATCTGCTAAAATTACATTTATATCACTTTGAGGACATTCAACTGCAGATTTTTGGCTGTATTCTGACAAACTATTCAATAGATCTACCATGACAAATAAAAAAGACATAGCTCAAATAATAGACCTAACCTGAGACATTATATCTTTGTGCTGCAAGCACATGCCAATAGATAGACTGTCAGAAATAGTGGGCAATTTTAGAAGGTGTGCTACTTTGTTTATTTGCATAAAATTGAAGAAACACCGCAGCGTATCATGTGTCTCAGCTCGCGCTGAACTCACCAGTGCACACTGACTGATTATGGCAAATTACTATCTGTATGAGTTGCAGAGAATCCACTCTGTGTGCAATATGCAGCCCTGAAGCAGGGGAAGAGAAATTGTTGCACCAAGTACCATAAAAACAGATTCTGAATTAGCTGCACGGGACGCCCCCTAAACCCCCTGTTTTATTCATGAGCATGAAGGCTATCAGAGCCCAAGAAACCCCTGTGGTCTCGCCCGCTGCAGTGCATCAAGGTTGCATGCCGCATTAGTGGAAGGTTGCATTTTTTTAAAAATTATTTATTTTTTTGCACATTCCAGATTAACTTCTGCTGTCATTTGTTGACAGTATACAAACATTGTAGGAAGTCAGTCTGGCAGCCATTTTGGAAAGTTTTAATAATAAATTTATTATGTATTCCTTTCCAAATTGTTACATTTTTAAGGGTTCAGAGTAGTCTGAGTGATGAATAAGTTTTGGTATTGGGAGGTGGTAATTCCACATCAATTCTGGAAGTGCATCATTGCTGATGGTTTACTAGAAATTGAGAGGATTGCTCCACTACAACAAGGCCTTGGAGAGCTTGGGGAAATTGTGTTAACCACAGGGGGTGCATTGGATTGCAACCAAGTGAAAGGAGGTGAATAGGTGAACTTCGCTATAATTGCAAAGGAGTATAATACATAATACGTACTTTGAAACACTGTCTTGTGATGTCTTGCTACTATTCTGCTTACAACTGCACATACATTTTAAAACTAAACCAATTTGGAGTGAAGTAACACTGATCTTAGTGGTATGCGTTCTTATCAATGTACAAGGAAATTATAAGAAAAGCTACACACTAAAGCCGTATTTCCAGATTTAGGTTTTTTTTTTGCGTGCCCTGATGTTCCCAGAATCCTCGCACAGTAATTTCTACCACAAATACTTGTGCACATAACGGCAATGTAGTTTTGCTAAGTCATGTGAATGCCATTGAAATCCACCTGGAAAACACGTAACACACCAAATGTGAAATCAAACTCAGTAGTGAATATGGAAGTTAATCAATGCCACATTGATTACGACATGTTCACAGATTCATTAACGGGAGTCATTACACACATCAGTGGTGGAGATATGGTGTCACCTGCACATTGCAAGTTTTAGATTTTGACAGTGTGTCAAAAGTCAAATGTTAGTGTGTCATGTAACGAGCTGGAGGAGCTTGTGGTATTTGAGTGTATCAGTAGTGGTGCTTGCTCATAAAACTCAATGCGGCAAAGGAGAGGACATCACAAACAATGAATATACTGTGTATTCAATAAGACTTCCAGTATATTCTATGGTGACGTTGTCCTGGCTTTAACTGGTGTAAAATTGCAAACAACCCTACAAACAGGGACAGTGAAAATCCACATTTCAGGGGTGCTTGATCCAGAGTGCACAGTTGGCACAAGGATGCGTTTACCATTTTACAGGAGAATGTGCCCCTATATGCATTACATAAGCAATAACCATCATAGCACATATGCCACAATCTGAACAACAGATTTCATTTGAAATATGAATGCAATCTTCCTTTATAAAGAATTAAGAAGTTGTATATTAACCAGAAAATATCTTGGGTTGAAGAAGCTAAACTAATGATATTTATGAATGGAACACAGAACTACTTGAATACTCACATATTGTAATATAGACTGCATAGCAAGCATCTTTGGGATGGGGAACTGTATTATTTCCTCTTTTTTCACATGAAAGCTAATCGTTATTTGTAAAACTAGGGCCATGTGTTTATTTACTTGGTTTGTGTGGTTACCAGAAAATCCCATTTGCCCCCTTTGATTTTAGAAACTTAGGCACAGGAATCCTAATGAGTGGAATTGTTACCTGAAAGATCACACTTTTTTCCACCACTGTGAAAGCACATTAGATCCAGACAGCTCATTTCCATTCCCCGTCATCTCTCTAGAAATGACGTGCAGTGCTTGAAACTGTTTATTTCCAAATTCAGACCTCCTCCGCGGCAGCCATCGGCTTCAATTACCAGTTTTTTTTCCTGAGCGAAGCCATCAGGCAGCCTGACACTGAGGTCCAACCTAATTCCCACCTTCTCCAAAGTCAAGAGCATAATGTGCAGATAAAAAAGGTGGAAAATAGCCTGCCGCTCATTAGCATGCAGTGCCTGCCTGTTCATTTGCTTGCTGCGAATGAAAGTTCTGACACTCAGCGCCTTGTGCAATGCGAGAACAGTCCTCTTCAGACTGCCTCGTGTCCTTACTGCTGCAGAAAGGTCATCGGCAGAGGTATGTGCTCACCAACCTGGCTCACTGCTCTTCTCTGTCCCACCAGGGAGAAGGGTTAGTTGAGGGTATTGATTCAGGGAGAATCTCATTACCTGCTGAATCAACATATTATTGCCATGTTTCACCCAGCCGAATTGTTTACAAGTGTCTTTAGCACGGGCAAAAGCCTACCCTCATGGGGCATGACTGCATTCATCAGAGTCTGACCTGGGTGATTATGTGTTATCTGATATGCTGCTTGCTGGCTTGGCCCAATGAGCAGGGCCAGTGGCCTGCATTGGCTTGGGCTCATTACAATCTCTCTCTTTTTCGTTCCCCCTCGATCACTTCGCCTTTGCCCGTGCTCCCTATGAATGTCTCCATTAGCCTGCCGATGTGTAAATTGTTTTCACCTGCACTGCAGGCAGATGGGGAGCAGTGTCTCTGTCGTGATTTCCTATGCATGAGCTGTCTAATCAGTCCAAGAGTAACATGATTCCCTTGCTCCTCGCTGGAAAAAAGGTGAGCTTGTGCGAACATGCACACATACATAACCTCATCACTCACATTTTGGAATCAATATGCATGATACGGTGTGGGGATATTGGCGCGGCGATGGTGGTGATAGGGTTCATTATATGAGTTCGCCTTACAACACTGCGATGGCTTAATACAGAGGAGAGAGCTTGGGCCTGAGCTGATCCTTGCCTCTACTGATTCCATTTTCATTTCAAATTGAGGGATAATTTGACCTGGAAGACTAAACCCACATAAGCGCAATGACATCCAGCAGCAGTGTCAACCGAGTGTGACCCTTGGAAGAAAAGTGAGAGGATGCCCCTCACACAAACAAACAAAGCATCCCCCGATACCTTAATGTGTATGTGATGTGACCTGTGAGCTTTTCTTCGAGAATGGGGTCAAATGGGGCAGCCGGGCCCTATGGGTGCAGGGAAAGGTGCTCATATAATGAGATGTTTATCGTGGGCAACATCCCCTTTGCTCAAACGAGCAAAATGTGACAAGGTGTCACGGACCAACGGTGCATGAGCGGAACCAAATGTAGGACTCCAAGACAAGGACATGATGTTTAGTGGGTTTTATTATAAACGACACTTGCGCACGACAACACAGTCCAAGAAGGCAGTATCCAAAACACAAGAAACAATGTCCAATAACTATGAGTCAACTAAAGAGCATAACCAAAGCGTGACTGGGCTATAATAATGCAGTGGCAGAGTAATCCTGAATGCTTAAATACATAGTCTAATCACAGTGTCACATGTGAAGCAGCTGTGACTGGCGACAGTGTCATAGATGAAACCGCTCAGAGCGGTGGCCGGACCACGGCCAAGAGGGGCTTGGTCCGGCCTTGCTCGTGACACAAGGCAGTTGTATTGCGTTTAAGACAATTTAATCACACACACCACAATACAACACAGACACGATAAAACAACTAACACTACATAGAAGTTCAAAGGCCAAAAGGCGAATAGTCACCAACATTGAATGAATGTTCCCAAACAGGCCAATGTTCTTTCCAGCGAATAGTCCAAGTGAATGAATGTTCCACAAATGTTCAAAGATGAAGGGCATAAGGCGTCCGTGTACTTGTTCCAAGCAGCGATGTGGTGTGAAGAAGACCAATTAACGGTCTTTCTCGTTCTTATACAGGCACTCCTTGGAACATTCCAGAATTCCGCATCACAAAAGACCTGCAACATAAGAACTTAAAAGTATGAAAGGAAAATAAAGAGAATAAAGAATAAAAATACACACATATGCAGACATACATACATACAGGAAGTCATCCAAGGAAAGAGATTAGCGAAGAAGAAGTGGGACATGAAGAGGACTGAGGAGAGGCGGAAGGAATACATTGAGATGCGACGTAGGGCAAAAGGAGAGGTGGTGAAGACTAAACAAGAGGGCTGTGACGACATCTACACCAGGTTAGATACGAAAGAAGGAGAAAAGGATCTCCACAGGTTGGCCAGACAGACGGTCACAGAGATGGGAAGGATGTGCAGCAAGTAAAGCTGATTAAGGATAGCGATGGAAATATGTTGATTGGTCTCAGTAGATGGAAAGAATACTTTGAGAAGTTAATGAATGAAGAAAATGGGAGAGAAGGTAGAGTAGAAGAAGCGTGAATGACCAGGAAGCGGCAATGATTAGTAAGGGGGAAGTTAGAAAGGCACTGAACAGAATGAAAAATGGAAAGACAGTTGGTCCTGATGACATACCAGTGGAGGTATGGAAGCAATTTGGAGAGGTGGCTGTGGAGTTTTTGACCAACTCATTCAATAGACTACAAGCGGGAGAGAAAATGCCAGAAGAATGGAGGAAAAGTGTGCTAGTCCACATTTTTAAGACCAAAGGCGATGTTCAGCGCTGTGGGAATTATAGAGGAATAAAGATGATGAACTACACAATGAAGCTATGGAAAAGAGTAGTGGAGGCTAGACTTAAGAGAGAAGTAAGTATCTGCAAGCAACAGTATGGTTTAATGCGTAGAAAGAGTACCACAGATGCATTTAGTTGTCTTGAGGATGCTTGTGCAAAAGTACAGAGGAGGTCAGAAGGAGCTACATTGTGGTTTTGTAGACCGAGAGAAAGCCCATGACAGAGTACCAAGAGAGGAACTGTGGTACTACATGCGCAAGTCTGGTGTGGTAGAGAAATATGTTAGAATAGTACAGGACATGTATGAGGGAAGCAGAGCTTCTGACAGCACTATGCTGGAATCCTGGCCCATTCCTCCTGACAGAACGAATGTAACCGAGTCAGCCTTTCTAGATCTGGCCACATTTTTTCCACAGGATACAGCTTAAGACTTTGTGATGGCCACTCTAGGACATCGACTTTGTTATCTTCAAGCCAAGTTTTAACCATTTTAGCAGTATGCTTCCGGTGACCTAATCAGTCTTCCACCATTTATCCGTGTAGTATTTTGTCAAACTAAATTGTTGAGAATTCTGGAAAGGTGGAATTGTTTGTTGTTTAACGAGGACTATTTGAGTGCAACCAGCAGAGATGCTGTTGATTCATTATCAATGTCTACTGTTCTTCGTACTCAACATGTATATCGTACAAGAGGGCAACTATTACTGGAGAAAAAAAATCCTCATGCGTTGTTATATATTGATTCTGAATTCAATTGGTGAACAAAACGCTATACATGTGCTACATTTTTTTATTTGTTGCAAAGCGTCTAATGTGGTAAAAACTAATTACCACATGTCCAATTTGTATTTTCTCAAATCCATTTTCTAAAAAAAAAATTAGAAAATGTATAAATTGCATATAGTAGATGTCAATAAGTGGAGAAATCTAATCATCCATCTATTCTCTGCACCGCTTGTCCTTACGAGGGCCGTTGGTGTGCAGGAGCCTTTCCCACCAGAGTTCCAGCAAGAGGCGGCCTGCACCCTCAACTGGCTAATACCCAATCACAGGCAACATACTGTATGTATAGACAACTATACACACGTTCACACCTACGGACAATTTCGGCTTTCATCAACCTCCCTTGCGTTAGTCAAATGTGGGACTGAACTGAACAAAACAGAAACTCCAAGAGACACTCCAATGGCACACAAGAAGACTGGATCCCAAATGTGAATCCACAACCACTGAAATGTGAGGTGGATGCGCTGAGCACTCACAACCATTGCACCAAAATGTATCAAAGGCTGACCCGTGCAGAACACACAACTGCAGTATCAGAAGGTGCCTCGCATTAGACAAAAGTCTGTTTAAAACCACATTGAAGCACTTTTCTCTCAGACAAACCTTGAGCCCCCCCTGTTTATTCGAACGCCAAACAACTAACTGCAGCATCCCAGCGCATCCAATTTGTACAGTCATCCTATGCATATAGAATACTGTATAAAACTTTGGAAAATACTGTACACATTAACTCGACAATTACAATGATAATTTGTAGTCTTTTTCTTATCCAACAACCAAAACAAGGCACTTGTGAAACTATGTCAGCTTCAACCCATTCAACTATGAGCTTTCTTTTCCATGAAATTATGAGGGGGATTTGCTGCAGCTTTTCATCCTCTTGATAGCACTTAACTAATTGCTTCCCTCTCATAGACCCAAAACGTCATTAAACATAGACACACGGATAAACTACAGTATATGGACAATGAACACTCTGTCACCAAAATAAAACACTATAGCAACTTCTAGCCCTTTTCAAACTTAACCAAACCAGGTCTGCTATTAGGATCAGCTTTTTTCATCCAGTAAATATATTTTTTATTAAAATATTATATCTACCAATTCCAAGTGCCTACTTAGTGAAGTAATGAAAAATAAAGTACAATTTCTCTTGCTAGAGCTAAAATAAGTGAGCATTGAATGAGTACATCAGACTTGAGCGTCTATGCTGTAATGTAGAATGCATGCTGATAAAAATACAAAAGTACACAGTATGATAAAAGGGAACACTGGCAAAGGAAATGTTCAAAACGTCTTCAATAGTTGCAGAGACTTTTATTAAACGGTGATGTTAAATTACATTAATTACACTGAAAACTGTCCATAACAGGCAACAACGTACATTTCATCTTACAGTAGCTAATAATACAAAATTTGCAATCACCCCCAAAAAGGCCTCAAAGCATATATGCGAGTAGTGAAGGCACTGCAATGAAAACAAGACATGGGAGAACAGCCATGTTGAAACCGCAGAGTGAGCCAACTATTTCTTACACAAGGGGGCAGAAGAAAAAGGGAGGGTTGGAAAATGATAATTTCCCATTTTTGTAACCTTGTTATCAAATTATTAACTGCACAGATGTTTCTAACTAGCTAGGGGCTGAACATGAGCTCACCCAGCCAGGCGAACAAAGGTTTGGAGGATTCACTCGGCATGTGCACTGAATATCAATTTTAATTTACTAGCTGTTAATTCTTATTCAAATTGTGACCTCTCTTTAGGCGTATTAATATCCATACACATGCAATCCCTGTCCTCAGAGAATTGGCAGAGAAAATGTGTCTCCAAAACTAAAAATAAGCAGTAAAATGTTATTAGAACAGCCGATCGCCGTAAAAATAAATAAGAAATCATTTCACTTCTTTCACGTCTTGGTTTGGTTAAATTAATTGTGGGAAAATTACAGTCTGATATTCTACAAAATAATATAAAATTTGTTTTTTAAAAAAAATTAACACCTTGCACCGTGGGCTGTTAATTTGTCTTGACGATACAATAGGCGGCGGTTTTATTGTAAATGTTGTTCAAATTGAATCATTAACTCATAAATTATCATTTTAGTCACTGATTAAATGATTAGTATTGCCCCAAAATATTCCATTTTATTATGACAGTTTAATTCAGTTTCTTTTTCTAATATCTACTTGGGACATTCTTTGGTACTAAGGGTTGCACTGCAAATAAAAAGATGGCAAAGATGACGATGATGAGGTTTCAATCTTACCGGCGCATCTTGAGGGATTTCCTGCCTGAAAGAAGAGGAGATGATTAAACCATTCAAGGCTAGTATGAAAAAGGAAAGTACAGTGCGTAATGCAGGAACAACAGACATCTGATGAATCATACAATATAAGTATATGCCTTTATTTATTTTTTTTTGGAACTTGTGTCTGCAATGTTACTTGAGTGTATTGCAATAGAACTCAACATTGATTTATGGTGTGGGATTTCAGGGGGTTGCATATCAGTACTTTACAAATAAGGAAACATTAGATCATGTTAACCTCTCTTTTAAAGACCCAGGCACTATTCCGCAATCAGATGAGTAAATGTAAGAATTTATAAGACAGTGATTTTGCTTTCAACATACTGTAACTTAATTGTAAATTTGTAATGCATGAAACTTCACATGTCCACTCTTTCATTCACTATTTGGACAAGCATTGTCCCTGATCAGAAGGTGAAGGCGGAATATTGGAAGATTGGTCATCATTCCATATACAACCCACACAAAGAAGTGTTACACATTTCGTTTCATTCACAGCACCCGCCTCACCCGCAAAGCCCTCCGCATAGCGGGAGATGCCATGCATCCATCTCACAGCTTCTTCAGTCTGATGGCATCAGGGAGGAGACTGTGGAGTCTGTGGGCTAGGACCAACCGACTTAAAGATTATTTTTATTCATAAGGCTGTCAGACATCTGAACTCTGCCCACTTGGCCCCCTCTACCTCACTTGTCCTTTGCCCACCTAAACTCTGAAACCCACACACACGTGCATGCACACACATACCCACACAGCCTTCTTATTTGTAAATGTCTATGTGCCTTGACAGTATGACATATCTCCTAATCTTTGATATTTACCCATTTACATAATAGTTTTTATACTGTACACACCATAGAGTCATTTAGCTTATTTATACTTTGTGTATTTATATGTATTGTTTTTCACCTTTTCTGTAGCACCGTGTGTCTGTGAATACCATATTTTCCATCATCTGTGTTGTAGGGTTGACAATAAAAGTACCTTGTTCTTCTATTTTCATCAGATGGTCATTTAAAGTCAGCTACAGGAAACACTTCACAACATGATCTGATACGTTTCACTGCATATCTCGCTGGCAGATGGATAAAAATGCTACAATATCTACATTGCATTAATTGTCATATGAACCTCCAGCAAAATTATTGAACACCACTGAGCTTAGCTGGAACAGTAGTGCTGCAAGTCCAATTTTCTTCATGGCTTTCAAAGTGCCCCCATTCACCTCTCAACAGCGCAAACAAAAAAACCAGCAACAATATCAATTATACATGCGGGAGGCAAACAAGGGGATTTATTTCACAACAAATGGGCTCAGAGAGGAACCCTGAATCTGGATGATTAGCATAAGAAAAGGACAACAAAACTACCCAATTCAATAGCTAAAGAGCAATTTGTCTGAACTGAAATTGGTGAATTGGCTTGATGAGGGTTTGAAACTTGGAGGATCTGTCAAATTTTGAATCCCATGAAGGAATGAGAAAAAATACATATTGCTGTGGTTAAAATGCAACATTGGGACACCTGTCAATGGTGAACTTTGATAATGTAAGATGAGATGACGTGATAATTCTTCGACCATCCAAGCTAATGAAACATATGTATCTGATGGAAAGAGAAGCTTATCAAATGAATTATTTGATGGTTGGTATTTAGACCAGTCAGTGTGCTGACTGAAGTTGAAGTAATATGGCAATATACAACAAAAAATTGCTTGCAAAATGCGTTGCTACATATAGCAATATTATTTAGGACACCTGACAAGGGATGCGGCACAGTGGGCTGCTGGTTAGCACACTCACATCACAGTTCTGGGGACCAGGGTTCAAATCCCGGCCACTTGTGTGGAGTTTTAATGTTCTCCCCAATGTTGTGTGTTTTCTCGAGGTACACTGGTTTCTTCCCACATCCCAAAAGCATACATGGTAGGCTGATTGAAGTGTGAAAGTTTCCATGTGCGCAGTGACTGGCTGGTGACTACTTCAGGGTGGACCAAGGCTCACACGCGAAGATAGGTGTGATAGGTTCCAGATATAATGCCATCTATTTTCTTGTCTGTGTGAATGCAAAACGGGTACCACAGCCTGGCACATTATATCACAGGTCTTGTTGGTGTATTGCAACACCATAATTAGTCTCATTCCAGTGGAATTAATGGTAAAGACAGCCTGACTGATTGTGAAGGACCATTTGTAAAAGAACAAAAACATAACTCTTGAAGGGAGAGTTAAAAAAAAAAACAAAAAGATATTTTGTCATATGTACTGTAAGTTAAAGTTGCCTGTATGACCTGACAGTAGACATCTGTGGCCTCATGTACTACCTCTACCTTAATTTTCATAGTATTTTACAACTGCAACAATAACCAATCAGAGATTGTAGCGACATGGCCAAACACTCTCCTCAGTAATATCTTATGTACACACACACACTTGTATACACGCACACAAACACACAAACTGACATAAGCAGCCTTGCCAGATGAGCACTACAGTTTTTCTGCCATATTATTTAACTGTTAATGACTTCACAGCTCTTGCACAATACCAAAAAAATCTGGGTTAAAAAAAAATATATATATATTGTTGCACATTATTCGAGCCCCCGTACCTCAGTGGTTAGAGCACTGGTTTGGTAAACCAGGGGTTGTGGGTTCGTATCCCACTGGGGCCTCCACTCCATGAGAAGGGTTGCGTCGTAAAAATTGTGCCAAACATATGTGCGTTCTTCTGAGATGACACACTGTGGTGACCCCGAAAGGGACAAGCTGAAAGAAACGTACTTACTTTTTTACATTATTAAAACAAAATGTTTTTGTGAACATACATGTCATGTTTTGTTTCAGTTACATTACAAAGTTACATTTGGAAGAAAATATTTACTTCCTCCATCTGCGATGCTTCCAGTCCCACCAATTTTCTACTTCTTCTCTTAAAGGGAAAATCCAGTGGTTTGCATTAACAATGCGTCCAATAGGTCATGTAATATGTACTCTATCGACAACTACGAATTTTCAGGGGCTCTGCCATTTTCACGGGTCACATGGCCTACGTGGGCGTATGTGACGTGTTATGTGCCGTTCCAAACCCTCAATTACATGGGACACCATTATGCCCAGTGCTAATTTCTCGGATTTATCCTCATCTTATGAAGAAATAGCAGTACTGGTTGATCGGGAAGACGGAGGATTACTTCCATACAGATTTGAATCTGTGGCTGTAAATAATGCTGCCAAGCGGCAGAGCCGTGAGCTCGCTCCCCCGCGATCGAGCTCCACCGCTCGGCTGTAAATAATGTTGAATATTCGGATGGTTCTTCATACGAAATCACGCGGAGTCTGACGAGCTCCTGGCTCGGCGCGGAGTGAGCTCACGGCTCCGCCACTTGGTGGCGCAAGCTCTTCGGCCGAGCGAGCTCACGGGTTGGCCGCCCTGGAGGGAAGTATTCCCCCGTCTTCCCAATCAACCAATACTGCTATTTCTTAATCAGATGAGGATAAATGCGAGAAATCAGCGGTGGGCAAGCGGTGGGCATAATGGTGTCCCATGTATTTGAGCATTTGGAACGGAACGTAACACGTCACATACGCCCACGTAGGTCATGTGACTCGCGAAAATGGCAGCGCCCCTGAAAATTCGGAATTGTCGATAAAAATCTTCTCAAAACGCCTATTAAGTCAATCCCGGACCCGCTTCTGTGGAGTTTGCATGTTCTCCCCGTGCCTGCGTGGGTTTCCTCCGGGCACTCCGGTTTCCTCCCACATTCCAAAAAAGTTGCAACATGAATTGGACACTATAAATTGCCCTTAGATGTGATTATGAGTGTGGCTGTTTGTCTCAATGTGCCCTGCGATTGCCTGGCAACCAGTTCAGGGTATACCCCGCCTCCTGCCTGTTGACAGCTGGGATAGGCTCCAGCACTCCCTGCGACCCTCGTGAGGATAAGCGGTGAAGTATATGGATGGATGGATGGATTTAACATCACATTGTCAAGATAGAGTACATATTACATGACGTATTAGATACATTGTTAATGCAAACCACTGGATTTCCCCTTTAACTATGGCTGTCTGAAATCAGTCCCTAACCACTATACAGCTGTTACACCACTTTCTAGTGGTGTCCGAATGCTTAGTGAGAAAGAATGGCGTGACTTGATGGTTCGCAGTTTGAGGGAGGGAATTTTTCATAAAAATGTAACTCTTCAACAAACCTTCGATAGTTGCCGTTTTTATAGCAATGCACAGTATTTCCTTTTAATCTGTTTTTTTTCCAACCCATTGCAAAAACCTACTTATTAATGTGCGACAGCTGTGATGTCATAAACAGACCACTGTGTAGTATCCTAAACCTGTTATGAATGAGCTACAAGGCGAATAGGGAGTGACTGAACCCTTCCGGACACAAGCCTTTAATCATTAAGCATTCGTAGACCACTGGAAAACAGCATAACCACTATATAGCCGTGCACTATGAAGTGGTAAGTGAGCAAATTTTGATCCAATGTGCACAGTCACAATGTACTTGTGAAGTACAGTACATGGAAGATAAAAAAAAGTGTTTATGTTTTGTGGTGCAGTAAACTGAAAACGGTTGCATACTTTGAATGGGCTGAGCCCATGATGTAACTTTGGAAACTACCCTTCGAAAATTTAATTGAACTTTATCGACCTTGAAAAAGACCCTATGGCAGACGACCTAAAATAGGAGTAGCCTTGCCACTAATGGTTAATAGTAATCATAGTATTGAGCTTCTTCTTCTTTTCCTTTCGGCTTGTCCCGTTAGGGGTCGCCACATCATGTCATCTTTTGCCATCTTAGCCTATCTCCTCCATCTTCCTCTCTAACCCCAACTGCCCTCATGTCTTCCCTCACCACATCCATAAACCTTCTCTTTGGTCTTCCTCTCGCTCTTTTGCCTGGCAGCTCCATCCTCAGCACCCTACTACCAATATACTCACTCTCTCGCCTCTGAACATGTCCAAACCATCGAAGTCTCCTCTCTTAAACCTTGTCAGCAAAACATCCAACTTTGGCTGTCCCTCTAAACAGCTCATTTCTAATCCTATCCAAACTGGTCACTCTGAGCGAGAACCTCAAAATCTTTTATAGTATTGATAATCATTATTAATATTATTTCATTTATTCAATACATCATAAAGTCTAGTCTAAAAAAAGCACAAAGCTTTTGTAACTGTATAAACACAATGAGTTTTTCATCTCTGAGGAAAGGAATATTAAAAACATTTTTGGGCATACGAAAAGAAAAATCCACAAGAAAAAAAACACAAAAAAATAGAAAGCAAATTTTAGATCCAAATCAAACAACTTGCAGAAGAAAATGCAATAATTCTGACAGACTAACTTAGGAACCAACATTAAAATGCTAAACAACTCGATTGCATATTAGCCAAAAAAGAGACAACTGCAAAGATGCACTAAGTTTGAGCACAATAATTATTTGGGAAATTTTTGCTTCAACGTAACGAAGAAGAAACTATTACAACCATAAAAGATTAAAATGGCAAACTTAATCAATCACCACAGGATATTAAAGTTATGGTCTACAAGCGGAACGGAAAAGAATAAGTCTACAATTAGTTAGACAGTTGCTTACATTCTTAGCACAATAAACATCAGCATGTCTTCAACTGCTATTTCATAAAGTATGTCACGGTTGCAGATCAAGCAATACCTGGTCATGAGAGTAAATTACAGATGGAGCTGGGTAGTGGTTCAGTCCATAGATACAAAACAAAACGCCTGTAATTTGTAGCTTTTCCTATAACCAACGTGCCTACGTTGCGGCCATGTTGAAAAGGTCGATGTGCCCTTGAAAGGCAATGCACGGACATTGAAAATAAGTAATAACGTGCTCATTTTTCCAACCGATTTTCACGAGGCTTTTTTTTTGTCAGTGCCAATGCGTGTGCTATTAAAACATAACATTTTATTCAAAATAACCACGTTATTTTATAGATTTGATAACAAATTCATAGCGTAGGCGAGGGCAAATTTTAGTTGGGCTCTAGACCATCCAAAATTGGGCTGTCCTCGCCAGTGACAAGAACAATAAAAAGAACAATTTCTTACCAATCAATCTGATTAGTTGCTACACGGCCATTTTGCAATCTCGCGCCTCCAGCTACCATCACGTGATTTTCATATTCATGAGCAAAGGCTTCTGGGAAACGGTGCCCATAGCAACCATTGTAAATATCAACGTCCCTCCTCTTGCTAGTCGCGCCTCTTTCTCGGCAGCAAAGAAAGGTGTGTGAAAGTTGAAATAAATGTCCGTCATGGCGCGCGTAGAGGACAAATACTTAGAGAGGATATCGTCCATTCAACAGAGCATCCATCAACGGTAAGGAGGCTTTCGGTTTTTTTCCTTTATTTGAACCACATTGCCTTTTGCCTCCGACAAAACTGTTAGCTAGCTATTGGCTAAGATATCATGAGGTTGGCGAACTGACGTGGAATTCCAGAAAGTGCACATTTGGGGATGGAGTTCAAAATAGGAGTCTGTCGTAAATTCCAACATGGTAGTCGTGGTGGCTCTTGCAAAAACCTCGTCAAACGTCTCTATTGAGCACGTGTCGCATGTACACGTCGCGCAGTCTTAAAGCGCACGCGCAACACCTTAGTTTGGTTTAGCACGAGCACAAATAATTGGCAAATTATTTCTCACAAATCACGTAGATGTTCTCGTCACGGTGTTCAAGATGGTAGCAGCGCTTAGTTGACTCTCATGAGCGTGTGTGTGTGCGCGCGCGCTGGCGAGGGGCGCGATTACAGAGAAACAAAGGCTGCCTTCGAAAAAGGAGCTGTTTGTCTACAGCAGTTAGAGAACGATGGGCGCTGAATGTGTCTTGAAATATTTTAATAATGTGCAATAGTCATTAGCAGTATTATGTTTAGTCATTTATCGTCTTAGATGGGAAATATGTGCTTGGAATACATATTCAGCCATTACGCTGTAGTGCATGTACTGTAAACTGTAAACTATTTTGCATAGTAAAGTGATTTTCATGAATAATGATATGCTAGGGCATAACTATAAAACTTGGTTGAAAATGAAATATTAATTTTTAACATCTTGTGCCTAACCTTTTTTTTTAAAAAAAATATTTTCAGCTTTGCTCTTATTTTTGACAAGAATTCTTGATAATAAAAAAAATAGCTCTTCTGTGCCTTCAGCTCTCAGATAAAAGGTTCCAAACTGCACGGTTATCTCAAGAAAATCTGTGTCAGGGAGGCCCAAGCCAAAATGAGAAACCTTGAGCTTTTGAGAGATGTGGAGTGCCTTCAAATTAAGATGCAACAATACAACCCTAGCCTTTTCTCTTTACAACAACAAAAGGTAATCACACACATAAACATTTTTTTATTTCGTCAATGTGGGATAACAAGTTCTATCCATTTCTAGATTAATCATTTTATGTCGACATTTGCTGTTTTTAATGCTGTATGTGAGAAACGTCTTTTAAAATAATGATCATTATCTTTAATGTATACACTTTAAAAACCAAAACACCTCCTACTTGACTATTACTGGTATTTTTTAGTATTTTAAAAGATGCCATGTTCACACATGAAAGCAGTTTTATTCACAGTAGCCTTCACATCATTTAAACAGGGGTTGTAATATTTGCATTGTTTCCAACAGTAATGGTATACCTTAAACACTCAAAATGTGCAATTTATCACAACAACTAAATGAACGAGCGGGGGAAACAATGAGGCAGTCAGATTATTGCTTAAAACTCAACAACGGTACTTGACAATTTAATATCAAATTAACAAAATTGGCTAATTATGACTCACAGAGTTAATTGGCCAATATAGAGACTGTGAAGTGCTCCAGAGGTTTAGTCCTGCTCCCCCATCAGGCAGTTGGTTTATTTCCTCTTAATGTTTTATGAGCACCACATTTGTTATTTGGTGTGCTTTTTGTTTTGTTTTATCAGATTCCTTCCTCAAATACATCCTTTATTGTTTTGACTGGAAATCAGTGTTGAATGTTGAAGTTGACTCTATCTCTCTGGCTGTCAAAATCTCTCTTTCAGGTTGAATTTTCCACTAAAATATATAGGTTTATGGAAGAATCGAAGACAACAGGGAACTCAAAGGTATGATTAATTTCACGCCTTATCTTTCCCACTAATAGAAAAAAAAATGCAAAGGAATATATAACATTATGACCTTTGATTTTGTCAACCCAATCTTGTTCATTATGCATAAATCTTATTTTACTTGTCAAGGTCCCTGTAATTCTCTCTATTTTTAAGATTTTTTAATGTTTACAACATTTACCATTTAATTCTGGGTAAATCTGCCACATTTAAACTGTGCGTCTGTAATAGCACAGGTGTCTAATCCTTGCCGGTGCATCTGCATGGGCAGTGTAGTTCAAGCCCATAGCTGCTTTCTCCTTTCACTTAAAGCAGTTAAAGCTCTTTTAGATGAAATGTCTAAGACATCTCATAATAACTTGGAGCATGCTGTCTCGAGCAGTCACTTGTAACTGCGTGCAAACCCACCCCCCTCCTCAGTCTGTCGATATTGTAATGAGCAAAATGGTACCGTACCTCCATTATGCATACAAGCCATTGGCTGGCAGTGTGCATGTCCCTCAGGCTGCAGCATTCATTAAGGGAAGCTTACCGGGCTGAAAGCTGGAGACAGATGATAACGGGATATGATTTTCATATTTAATACTTTCCTTGGAAGAGCACACGCGTGCTGCAGATTGATAGAAGAATCAATTGCTACTTTAGTGAGACACTTTCTACTTTGCCCTGCAGCTACCGATGGAATCACTCAGCCAAGAAATTAACTTTTCCTCTTTTTTATACTTACTTTGTGGATCTGCTGGGTGGGCTGCATGGTTTACAGTGAATGTTATTAAGCAGCTAACTGTTTGGTATTTAAGACGCTTATCAGAAAAGAAACAGAAGCTATGTATTTTTTTTTTTGTTATTGTGTTTGGAGGGAGGGTTTTTTTGCCTCCATCGCTCCTCCCTTGGTGACATTGACATGAATCAAAACTTGTGTGAAGGATTTCTAATGCGATTAAAAGTTGAAACATTTATCCTGAGACATTCTTTTGAGAGATGTAGTAGAGAGAATTCTGACCTTGCCGTTAACACGCTACGCTCATTCAAATTATAAAGTGGATGTTTTAACATACTTGAGATGAAAAACTCTCAAAATAGACTTCATTAACTTGAATTAAAAATGAAGTTATTTTGCAACTGTTCTGTTTTAGCTTGAAAAATATACATTTAATAATTCATTGATAGTGTGGGTTTATACATTTATATTTGCAGCTGAAATCTGTACAGGGCGATTGCAAGGACAGCTCCCTGTCTCAGATAGCAAAGGATTTTACAAATGCATCTGCGGTCATCTCAATGGGCTACCAAACCTCCAGAGGGGCCTACCATCCAACTGGCAACACAAGTGTACTCTCACACCAAGCATTGCACTGTTCGCCCAATCGTAGCATGTCCTCATGCGAACGACTACCAAGTGGCCCTTTGAAGGACTTCACAATTGTTAGAGAGGAAGCCACCGCCAACCCAGCACATTTATCGGATGACATTTCAGCTCCAGATCCAGACAATCCTCCCGATGGCCATAATTTGACTGACAAACAGGGGAAAAGGTTGGCGACGCTCCGGTGTGTTCAAACTGCAACGGTGCCTTTTGGAGATGATGATGAACAAGAACCTGAACCTGCAACTCAGGTGACCTTCAGGATTCTCAAGAAGAATCCATCTCTCGGCAGCAACAATAACCCAATGGGGCTGCAGAATCCCCCTGCTGAACACATTAACTCCACTCCGATTGCTCCTGAGACACCTTTAATGGAAAATTCCGCAAGAGGTTTTAGCCATTTAATACCTGAAACAGCCCCTGCAAGAAAATCTGAAGATATCTCAGGTTTGAAAATGTGTTTATCTCTTATTATGTGTACTTTTCCTGCTCCTGTTTGTATTGTGAAAATTTGAAACACGACTCGTAAGTAACTTTCCTCTTTGCTTCCATTCAGGTAGATCTGAAAGTTCCAACTCTAGCACTGATGCCCAGGTGTCGGAAAGCAGTGCAAGCGACTTGTCCATTTCTCTGTCGGAATCTGAGTCAGAGGATGATGAGCCTGAGAGTGAAGCAGTTGCAAGGAATACTGGACCTGATGGAATTTGGCGCAGCCCCGTCTCAACCCTCAAGAACACATCTCACTCGTATGTAACATTGGGTCTTGCAGGCTTTCACAAAATTAAACAAATTTTTTTCATCATACTATATTAATAGTTCAGTGTAGTATTATTTACATTTGAGGAGGTTAAATATAAGGGGCTGGGTTGTTATTCCCCGTGCATATCACGGAGGGCTGTTGATGGTAGGAGCACGTCATTTCAGTGGAGGCTGTCAAAAGAGAATTGTGGGAGTCATGGCCGATATGCAGCCATCCACTGTGTAGCTCAGCAAAGCTACCAGTGGTGGTAGTAACGCATCTTTCAGAGAGAGCTCAGGACCTGCTGCCAACCATATTGGCGTAATCCATGATAATGCTGTAACAGAGCAATTTTCTGCTTGAGAGACCCCAGGAACTCCCCCAGTGGAGGAGGAAATTTGTGGCACCACAGAGTGTTCTGGAGGGTTGGTATGTGGCCAGCACTTACAGACACAAATCCTTAGTGCGATGATGGCCTCTAGTTGAAGAATCATTTTGGATGGCTTTAAAACTACATAGTCCGATGTGAACAAAGCCACATTTCTACCAACTGGTAGAGTTCACTTTAAGTCGCTACTATCCTCTTTAGAAGAGTAAACTCTCTGACCTGCACTGGGCCAGATAATGACAGCTAGTACGTATATAGTGTGACATCATACCATTTCAAAAGGCTGTGCGCCCCCCAAAAAAATAAAAAAAGTATATTACAAGTGTAAGTATATTACTTTTATTAAGTATATTAGTAAAGTATATTACAAGATAAACTTTATTTAAATACAATTCTATTTTATATTTTTTCCAATGACTGTTCCCTCGCTACTCCGCATTTCGCGGCTTCAGTGCTTCACTGGTTTTTCCAAAATATCAATTAAAAAATTAATAAAAAAATAAAAATGAAAAATACAGCAAGATCAGAACCCATATCGCAGAAAGACGCGTTATTTCATGTTACTGTGTGAGAGAGAAGGTTTTCCTGTATGCTAAACAAAGAGATGAGTTGACTCCGAGGCTTTGTACATGCAGCTACATGTCGCGGGCATTCATACAAGGTGCGTGATTGGTTCCTGGCGCAACATCAACCAATGACAGCACTAGTGGATTCACCTCGTGAGCTGATTGGCTGCTCATTGCAGCTTTACTAAGCATCTTCCCTTGTTGTATTTTGCCAGTCTCGTCCATGCTGTTGACTGTGTCGCATACTGTAACTTAGTGTTGTGTTCGCAATAATTTTTTGTTAACCCGATCACTTTATAATTAAAGGTAATTAGGTTTGTTGATTAAAGATTTGAGTTAAAATATGCTCACTTTTTTAATTTTATTCTCAGGTTGTATTGTATATGTAAAGTATACTGTTTACATATTTAAACATTCTGGTACCCACATACATGAAAATTCCAAGGGTGGGGGGCATCCTACTTGGCATTTTTTTTCACCTTTCATAGGAGGTTCTGGTCCCCATTTACCCTGAAAAACGATGGATCACATTCCCATTGTCACATGTAAGTGGCTGTTCTTTTTCAACTAATCAACTGGCTGCTGAGTGTCTCGCTCCTCCCTTTTGCTACCTTCAATTGGTACCCCAAAGGTATCACCCCGAGCAGTTAATCAGTGCCCATCATTGCTTTCAGCAAACTGAATACAAACTTAGCCACATGTACAGTTTCTGCCTATCCATTGCTCTTTTCATCAACATTTTTTTATGATGTACAGAAAGCGGAATTATACAGTGCACCTTGCACCCTTCAAAAAGTAAGATGAAACAAAACAGTCTTTTTTTTTTTCCACATTTCTTGCTGCCAAGTAGAGTTGTTGTTTATTCCCTTTCATAATTGTGTTGCTATTGCTACATTTTAAACAAAAATGGAGTTATTTTCCTTTCAGGAAGTGTAGAATATTTATTTGTGCATGGCAGTTTCTGTGTGGTCTGCTGTACTGTTTATAGCGCAACCTCAATAGATGCCGCAGTTCGCCTGTGTTGGGGCAACAAGGGTGGGGGCCACAGCTTTTATTGTTAACACTGAGTGAGGGCTTGTGTGTATGAGGGGAAAACCACAGGCTTTGATGTAAAGCTCAGAGAGCATCCAGTCTCCAGCCTCTCCCTGTTTTCTTTCTTGTTCTCTGAGGTTAGAGTTTATATCGCTCCCTCCCTTCATCTAGCAGTCAGGGGAAAACAAGCCTGAGCAATTCATTAGATTATCCCATTATATTTTTTCTCCTGCAAGGCCAGGGTGAGTGAGGCTGGATGCCTGAAATATCCTCCAGGTTTCTTCAAGAAGCAGTTGTTCTTAACTTTCCATCCCTGAACTGCATGATGGTTTTGCTCGCTTGCTGACAGGATGTGAAACAATTAAAACTTGACTCTGGTACTGCTTTTTTTCCTCTTAAAATTTTAATTCAACAGACGCCGCAGTTCGCCTGTGTTGAGGTAAATTTTACTCTGGTGCTGTTTATTTTATCTTAAAATTGTAATTCATACATTTAGCTGCATTTTTTTAAAAAATTTTTACAAGCTCTTGAATCCATTCTAACATTGTCGTGGAGCCACTGTTGTACTGTATGCACTGCCAGATTCCTTCCTGACACCAATCACTCTAGTGGTGAGGCTTATCTCACTTCAAAAGGTGCCGTGTACACTGTAGAGCAATATTGCATCACAGAATCTGACCCTTTCTTCCAAGTAAACAGTATGCTGGTGATAATGTCACGTCAGTAAAAAGCAGCATGAAAGCAAAGTTGAAGACCTTGACACTAAAGCTGTTAACACAATAAGAGCGAGGGGGTTTGCAGGAAAACAACAACAATTTCATTCACTTTTTAAATGTCTCAAGGACTTGTTCTGAAGAGTACTAACAAAGTGAAGAAGAGAAAGGTGACTTATTTCAAGGCTCACGCTGATGGTAAGAAATAGGATTTATAACACAGATTGCACACAATAGAAAAATGGAAAATGCCAGAATAATCACAATGTTACCACGACGAAACACGCAAAAAAAATGGGCTGGAGTTGTTAACTGATCTTCCAACAATAAGTCCATTTCACATTGTCATAAATTCTTTTTGGGCCATTTTATGCTGGCGGCCAGAGAATATCTGGGTTGAGGGTTCCCAGAAGGATTCAAAAAGGGCTACCCAGAGCTCAATGCTCTTGAAAGAGATGGATTCACAATATCCATATGCATTAAACATCCATCTCAATTTTTATCTTCACACAAAACCAGATTACCCTCGAACCTCCAATTAAAAAAAGAAACATACCAAGACCCCACACCAAACATTTAGTTTTCTTAGTCCTATTTCATTGTGTGTGACATAGAAATACATGTAATGTGTAAGATAATATAAATGGGGCACATTTTTTTTAGCACTTCCTAGAATGTCATACAAGAATACTTGTTTACGATATTTTATGGAATACAAAATGGATTGTACTGACTGATTGGGCACCATTTTTTAGACTCTCCCTGGAAGGACTCTTCAAGCTTATAAACTCTATTGAGGAGCGTCTCCAGGGTGAACAAACAAGAGTTTATGGAAATTGTTCAATTGATGAAAGACACTTCACTCGAATTATCAGGTAAGTATCTTCAATTGAAATCTGATTTACACTGTATGGTATTTGAATTTTTGACAAAAATATTTTGCTAGCATAGAACCCTTGTGATGTAGTGTCATGGCCATCTATCCATCCATCCTCTGAGCCGCATATCCTCACAAGGGTCGCGGGAGTGCTGGAGCCTATCCCAGCTGTCAACGGGCAGGAGGGGGGATACACCCTGAACTGGTTCCTCGCCAATCGCAGGGCACATTGAGACAAACAGCCGCACTCACAATCACAACTAGGGGGAATTTAGAGTGTCCAATAAATGCTGCTGCTGAAACCGGATTGCCCGGAGAAAACACATGCAGGCACGGGGAGAACATGCAAACTCCACACAGGGAAGGCGGAGATTGAACCCGGGTCCTCAGAACTGTGGGGTCAGCACTTTCCAGCTGTGCCACTGTTCCTCATGGCCATCCTTAGATTTTTATTTTTGAGGTACACAGCTGTCTTGAGGCCTTTTCTCATTGTACTCAGTACAGTGCTGTGTGACTTCGACTAATCCATTCATTGTGTGTGCTGCAGCAGAGCAATGGAGTGCCTGAATTGAAATAGCAAGAAATTTTGACCGAGTTTGAGATCGTCGGGAATGAGATACTGCCCCAAGTGGAGGAGGTCAAACATCTTGGGGTGTTACTCGTGAGGGAGGGAAGAATGGAACCGGAGTTGAAGGAGCTAAGTCGAAAGGCAAAGCTCTCAATTTACTGGTCGATCTACGTTCCGACAGTCACCTATGGTTACAAGCTGTGGGTCATGACTGAAAGAACAAGATCCTGGATACGGGCGGCCGAATTAAGTTTCCTCCGAAGGGCGTCCGGGCTCTCTGGAGTAAGAAGCTTGCTCATCTGGGAGGGGCTCAGTGTAGAGCCACTGCTCCTCTGCATTGAGAAGAGCCAGTTGAGGTGGTTTGGGTATCTGTTTAGGATGCCTCCTAGACACCTCCCAAGTGATGTGTTCCGGGCATGTCCCACCAGGAAGAGATCCCAGGGACGCCCCAGCACACACTTTGGCTTCCTTGGGAACGCCTCTGGATCCCCTCGGAAGAGTGTATTGAAGTGGCTGTTGAGAGGGAAATCCGTGCTTCCCTGCTGCCTCTGCAACCTGACCTTGGATAAGTGGATCAAAGTGGATGGATCGTAAACAAAATGGGGAAATTTTTCAAAACTAAAATATTTTGAAATGGCTTTTCTTTTTTACGGCACATCAGTGGGAAAGGGCATCAAGGTTTTTTCTCTTCAGTCACTTGGCAACCAATGCCAAAAGTGAAAAAAGTTACCACCATGCCACTGTCGTTCCCCTGCCTTACATCATGGGCTTAGTGAATATATTTGATTCTGCTCGGAAAATTCAGTGTACATTTCCAGACCTCAGAACATGTCAAAAACGTCCTGTACAAAAAAAAAATCTTGACATTGTTCTCAATTAATGCACAGCACCCTCAGCCCTCCCAATTTTACAAGAAAATATGGCAACCAGGCACACGGAATTGAATAAATAATGAGGGATTGTATTCAAACTATTTACTTTATTTGCTGATTATTAGAGCTTTGAAGACTGAAATGCTGCTAAGGAATTGAAGGAAAACTCAAGAGACAGAAGGGATATAAAGTGTTAATTTTGTAAAATTCTAAATTTGAGATTTCAGATAAGAAGGATGAAATCAACGCGAAAAAAACAACACAATAAGTGATTTAAAATTGCAGGATACCTCATGGCAAACAAACTGACAAATGTGAACTGAACACTTCATAGTTGATGTCTTGAATGAATCTCTTGTGGCAATTTGGTGCCACTGTCCATTCAACAAATATTAACAAAGTTGTGTGTAAGGTGTCTTTATAAACACCTGTACATGTGATTACTTTTCTCACTTTGTGTTGCTATCTACGTTTCCTGTCTTCAAGTGGCCATTGTGTGTCACAGCTGTTAGCTATGTCTCACTGTAATATGTGTGAAAACCTGGATGTTTATGGTGCATAGCATGACGTGTGTATGAGCTATTACAAGCTGTCAGATTTACTCCATCTACGCCTGACCCACGCTTCTCGGCAATGGATGACTGATCTCTATATATTGGACAGCCTTTGTGACAGTGAAGCGGGCTTGAATGAGGAGGACCTTGAAGCATGCGGCGCCGTGGTGCTTCATGAGCTCCAGAGGTTGTCACTGAGCACAGAGAGGGGTTGCCTGCTACCACATGAGCTAGTGAGTGCACACCCATTCAGCATTGAAGATATGGCAGTCAGGTAAGGGTCCTGCAACCATCCTCCAATATTTGTATCCTGGTTCACTTGACTTGTATTTTGGATGGGAAAAATGATAATGTGTTTAGTTTTGTAACTAATTGTTGTGCGTCATGCTTCTCTAAAACCTTTGAAAACCTTTAAAGAGAAGGAAAGAATAGTATGTATAATAATTGTTAAATTTAAAGTGTATGAAAACACCTTTAGATTTTGCAAAGAAGACAGAAGTGTAGTTGAGGTGTTGACAGCCTGTTTGTTTTTTTTTTAAAACTAGACGATGGGAAAGGAGACAATTTCAGCAGACACTGAAACAGTCATTCAACTCAGTCTATCTCCACACATGTAAAGGTCATTTTTGGTGGCACTCCGTGCTGCAACACAGCACGGGTGAATGTCATGAGTAAATTAAAATGCCCTATCTATGACTTGCAGTCCTTTGGATAATGAGTAGTGCTATACACTGAGCCAAATCCATGCTCCAGACCTTTTTCTGCTATATTTCCAAGAAAGCCAGCCGTCATTGTCCTCCTCTACAGTGCACGTAGATGGCTTTGAATTATTATTTTTGAACTATTGTACTAATTTTATTCCCATTTTTAAACCATGGACTTTATTGTCATGTGTGATGGATCATCATTTAGTTTAAGTTGTTAAATATTAATAAAATGTTAAAATGGAATGTAAGATAGTGCTTATTTATATCTGGCAAAAAATCCAATCACCCCCTGCATTCACCACAGCCTCCCTCCTGATGCCACTCGGCTGTGGGATCGCTGGTTCAAGCACGCCCTTCTGCTCAAGGAGAGCCATGTCCTTAGTACTGAGCGCTTGGTCGAACTGTTTACGCCTCTGCTAGTGGAGCGTCATGCGACATATCACCACCAGGTAGCGTTGAAGTCACACACAGCTGTGCACAAAAGTGTGAGGTGACACTCATCGATTTTGTGCGTGTATGTGTGTGTGTGTTGAAGCTTATTTATTTGGGTGTTTAGTATGGGAGCCCTCTTTGTGTCTGGTGTTTGATGCCAAAGCCTGGATGCCGCCTCATCAGATTGCTCCACATGTTGACCCAGACAAAAGGGAAACCTTGACCCATGTGCTAATGGCAAATTACACTCTCTACTCATCTTCTTTCAACTCGGCAGCATATTCATCTGACAAGCACTCACTTCTTTTTTTTATTTTTTAAATTTGATATACTTCCCAAAAGTGAATCCGTTGGCTGGTCCAAATTAATGGGAAAACTGTCTTTAATTACCAGTTAATATGGAATTTTTTTATATACTTTGAAACTTGAACTTTTGACTCTACAATTATTGGACTTTATTTTAGTAATATTTCAATATACAGTTTTTGACATCATCCCAATTTTCCTGGTTAACACCTCCGGCTCAAAGTTCTCAGGACACAGGTTCAAATCCAGCCTTGCCTGTGAGGAGTTTGCATGTTCTCCCCGTGCCCAGGTACTCCGGTTTCCTCACATATCCCAAAAACATGCATGGCAAGGTAATTGAAAATTCTAAATTGTCCGTAGGCGTGAATGTGAGTGTGAATAGTTATTTGTTTCTTCATGCCCTGCAATTTGCTGTTGACCAATTCAGGATGTACCCTGCCTCTTGCCCAAAGATAGCTGAGATAGGCTCGACCTTGTGAGGATAAAAGATATGTTGATTGAATAAATGAGGATAAACGGTGCTGTAAATGGATGAATGACTAGCAGACAGTGTGACATTGTCACAGTCCATGCATCCATATCTGAAAAACCACCGAACTTAACAAATGTGGTCCTTTGTCTGAAGGATGAACAACAATGAGTGTTGAGATCAATGCAATGGACCTTTCCAACCTGTCAATCACTCGTACAATAATTGCCAATCAGATAGTCTTAACCCCTGGCTTGACACGCCCCTCTAGCCATATTGTCCCCCAAGCATTGCTGGTTGCCAGTAGCGTGCACTTGGAAAAGTTAATGTTATGAAGAAAATGGTCCTCAGATGCACTTGGGGAACGTGCAATTCTGAGGAAAGATATCCTGCTAGGTTACAAGGGGCCCGGTTGATTAATTTTTCAAAGCCTAAAAAACAGTTGACCAAGTGTCTACGATGGATTAAGGCTTGCGGAAGACCGCACGTACAACTAAATGTGAACAATATCAACAAACACAAGGCTGTATGTTCGAAGGCAAGTGAGGGAGATTTTAATTATTATCAGTGCTTTGTACATTGCAGGAGAACAACTTTCACTTTGTTAGTGTATCACTGACCTGCTGAATGAAGTGTGTAATGTTTTATGTTGAAGAGTCGGGTTAGTGATACCTAAATGCGCGATGTCATGCAAGAGAAATGTCTATTTGCCTATTTGTATCACATCAGACTTTTAAGACAGATCCCTGGGTTCGATCACAAGCTAAGTCAAACCTTTTCATCTGGTGACTACGGTAATGACTGAGTTAATAACTATTGTTTAAATGCACTTTTAGAAAATTGACCCTAACTCACTTATAAAGACTAAAAATATAAAAACAATGATATCACTCATGAGCTTTCCAAGTAAAAAGTACTCACCCTGCTTTACATGCACAGTACGATTGACACTATTTTATCCTGTTGGATTTCAATATGAAGTTTGTGAGGCGTCAAACTTTTTTTCATCAATCGGCAACATTTGGCTGTAACTCTGACATTGCGTCCTGCTCTGTCCAAAATCTGAATTCCGTGTACATATCCTTGCGTGAAATAGTTGAGACCTCTCTTTAGAACTCTCTTGGACAAGTCTGACGCATTGGGCAATAAACATACCGCAATATTATTGGGAATACGTGATAGAGAATCCACTTCAAACCTGTTCTGTTTAGTCGCCATTTTGAAAGCTTGTGGGACATGGCAAATGTAGCTAAGGGGGGCGGAGCTTAAGCTCGCCAGTCGGAAAGGTCCATTGGTTTCATAGAATTCCAATCCTACATTTTCCAACAAATTTGGCTTTTTTCCCCCCTTTGAAAGTGTTTTAAATAATGTATGCATGACTACCTTTTTATTATTGAGTTTTGTACACAAAATTACAGAGGTCTTTGTGACATGAAGATGATACTTCGATGTCTTGGCCTCAATGAGGAGAGGCAAAGAGGGAAACTGTAGAGCCACTTGAAAATATGAACCAACAAATGTAAGAGACACAGTGCCATCTTCACTGTATCCCAGTGCATTAGAGAAAGCCTGTGTGAAAATGGTCCTCTCACTTTATCTCTCACTTGCACTCCATCCATCTTTATTTATATTTATTCCTCCTTTTTTGCTCTCACTCTCATCTCTGTAGTCTTTTACACCGGCTTACTTTCCACAAAAGACAGCAACCACAATTTTTCCATTCACTTCGTAGCACACAGTGCAGCCACTCTGGAAAATGGAAGCCTGCAGCTCGCATGTGCACTCTCAAAGAAGCTCTTTAAATATTCAAGTGCCAACTGTTGTAATCATTGATATTTAAAATCCTGTGGGTCCACAACAGCCCTCAGCCCACAGTACAGTTGACAAAATTTAAGTTAAAAAAAAAAAAAAGGAACAAAGGCTGATATCAGGGACATGGATCAAGTTTTATTGTGCAATAGGAAATACCAAGTGGCAAACTGTTTTGTCTCTTTGCCTCTTAGAAAATAAAGGAATTTACATTTGTCAATCTCCACTGATAACAATTTACCATGTACTGTACTTTTGGTCCTTCACAGTTGGAACCATCCTGATCGTTGTCCTTATCCTTACTCCAATTTAGTGCACATTAAAAAAGTAGCAAATGGGCATGTGATGCTAAGAGGCAGTCTTTGATGACAAAAGAGAAACGGTGGTGATGGGTGGATTTGATATGGTGGGGGAAGTGGAAGGAAATCAGTGTGTGGTATCTCCCTTCTCCACATCTCCTGAAAGAGCTCTTCTTAATTGTGTACCCTCATCTCCCCAGAGATTATTAAAAAAAACTGAGCTGGAGAGGGAGAAGGAGAGCAGTTTGTTCCAATGTGCTCAGTAGAGAGGGTAGATATGCGGAACGGGTTGCACATTAACGCCAGGGTGATTGCATTCTTGTGGCTTTTCACTAATCTCATGGATGAGAAAAGAGGGTGTGAAGAAAAAAGAAAAGTGTGATTGAGAGGGAAAGTGGAAACAAAAAAGTGTGCAAAATAATCTTTCATTTTAAATGACTGAGAGAATTTGGCTTGATTTTTTTTTTTTTTTTTTTTTTTTTTCTCTTTCCTTGGTGTTAATTATACACAAACTGCCGCAGCACCTATGTGCGAGCAGCCATGGCCAAAGTAAATGAAATGCCTAATCGGTCTGAGTTTAATTTAACACTTCCCTCACTGAATGGGAACAATTAATGGTTTGGTTTTAATTTGTGCTGTTCACAGGCCAAAGTGCTGCTGAGGACATTTCTTTCCCGGTCCAGTGAGGAGTGCCCCTCAGCAGATGAGGAGAGTGACTCTCCTGGTTCTTGTGGCCCTCCTTCTCTCCCACCTCATTGTGGAAGTGTGAAGCCTGCCAGGAGGATCCAAAAGCAACAGATCCAAGGTCTGGAAAAGGGATTCAAATTCAAGCCACATATCTGACTACAAATTTTACAAAAAGACAAGAATTTAGTTTTATTTCCCAGTAAAGGCAAATCACTATAAGTTTCATACAATGAAGCCATGTGATGTGATGTGAGTACAATGATTTACACTTTCATAAACCTGTCATTTTATTGCAACATAGGCTATTAGGAGGGGCAACTTTGAATGTTTCTGTAACGAAAATGATGAATAGAGAATCCTAAAAGGTTTTTTTTTGTGAAAGAAATAAATTTCACCATTGAGCTTTTTTTTTTTTTTTAATCCCTCAGTGCCTGGTTTTCATACAGCTCTTTATACTATTCATAGCTAAATAAAGACTCCACATTCCCATTTCCTTCCCCACTCTACTTTTCCCCCTGCCAATGAAGCTCTGTATGCGCTTCCATTTCTTACAGAACTACAAAGTGCTGAAGAGGAGAGCCACGACGAAAGCCCTGTGGAAAGTGTTCGTATTAGAGGTAAAAAGGCATCGCCTGTGTCCCAGCATTCACACTTTCCTTATGTGGTGGTTTGTTTGCTTCCCAATGCAGTGAATAATAGGCCCTTTTACACATTGGCAGTGGCAGCATGATCAAGGTGAAACCAGGGTCAAAGTCTCACCTGAAGAGCAGTGCTGGTTTTTTCTGTAATTATCTCATAGAAAGTACTAGCCATGTTTTGCCTCAGTCAGAGGCATTCTGACAAAGTCTATCCTTCATTATTGTGGAATAATGTACTTAGCTTTAATTGTCCGGCTGTCGGAGTGGGTAGTGCATGAGAGCTGTCATAGGTTCTCATTATCTATCTTAACAATGGTGCGACAAGGTTGCTGGACTTGAAAAATACTAGCTGTGAAGGCATCCTGCAGCAGTTCGTTTGTATACTCATCCCTCTGCTGGTCTAAAATGCAAAGAGTTTATACTGCCCTTGGCTATCCGCTTTCCCACTGAGTGTTTCATAGCCAAGCAAATTAGTCAATTTGTTTTACCTATGTAATCAAAAAAGACCCAATAGAACAGGGGGAAGATGTACTAAATAAGATTCTTTTTTTCAAACATTGAAATTTTTCCACTAACATTTTCTTACAAGTCCTTTTTTAATGATCTGTAGCAGGATTTTACCATTGAGGTCTGTCTGAAGTCTACACAGCCTTGTTTAAATGGCATTAGTTTTAACGTAAAATATAGACAAATGTAAATCATTTCAAAATGAGTATACACAGTCACACTCTTTTATCTGGATTTGTTACAATGTTAGGAATTCAGCAGTTACATTCAAATTCCCATTGCAGTGGGTTTGGAAAGTATTCAGACCCCTTATTTTTATTATTTCATTCTTTATGTTGCGGCTATTTGCTAAAAATAATTGAAGATTATTTCTCATTCATGTTCATACAGCACTCCATATTGACAGGAAACACTGAACTGTTGAAATTATTCCGGATTCATTAAAAAAAAAGATAAAATGAAATATCACACAGCCATAAGTATTCAGACCCTTTGCTCAATATGTTATAGAATCCTCTGCCATCCCCCCATGTTGATCCTTTCAGTAATATCATGTTGGATGGTGAACATTGGTAGACAGCCATTTTCAGGTCTCTCCAAGGATGTGCAATTTGGTTTAACTCAGGGCTCTGGCTGGGCCATTCAAGAAGAGTCAGGGAGTTGTTCTGAAGCTAGTCCTTTATCATTTTAGCTGTGTGCTTAAGGTAATTCTCTTGTAGGAAGGTGAACCGTCTGAGGTCCTTTTTAAGCGATACTCCCTCAAGATGATAGAGGGAAGACAGACCACCTTAGTCCCCATAGTAGTCGTAATAATCCAAGACTTAACCTTTTGCCTTAAAAGATAGCCTGAAATCAAGAGTTGAACAGGGGGAACTGTTGCAAGTAGCTTGCTGTTAGTTTAGTATTGCTACTTTATTGAATAAGTATTTAGGGTAAGATATATTCATTTATATTAGATTAAATGAGAGCTTTTACATGTGACAACAATCTTCCATTATGTTCACATGTCTGAGCTATGAGATATCTTGGCACAATGGAAGCTTTATTTTAGAAAGAAAAGCATCCAGACCTGACTGTTTTTTTTTTAAATCCACTTGAATTGTCCAAAATACATGTGGGAAAATGTATTATGGTCCAGTGAATCAAAGGTTTAACTTTGTAGCCATTATTCCAAAGAGCATGTCTGGTGCAAACAACAGTGCTCATCACCAAAAGAAGACTTTACTGTACCTACAGTGAAGCATGTGGTGGCAGCATTGTGGTTTAGGGCTGTTTTTCTTAAGCTAGAACAAGGGCTTTTGTTCATGTAGGGGGAATTAACAGTTCCAAATACCAGTCAGTGTTCGTGCAAAACTTGCAGGTGTCTGCTTGAAGCACAAAAATATCAAGAGGCAAAGTTTCTGGGGGGATTAATCCGAGCCACTTTAAATGGGGACAGATGTGTCCTGACTCACATTTAATATGAGTTTGAATGTGATTGGTAAATTCCGAACACAGCTACATCCCCAAGTGTAAGAGGGTGTATGAGCTTGTGCAACAACATTTTATTTTAACTTACCCTCTCGGTTTGTTTTTTTCAATTGAGTGTGTAGTCTTTATATCCTCTGTTGTGTGTTAGAAAATGTAATTGTGAATTTTTCAAAATGAGAAATTACTCAGTCATCACCCTCCTGAAAACACATGATTCCTAATTGCTGTATTTTGGAGACTTGAATCAACAGTTTAGGTGATGTATTCCCCCTCGCTCTTAAGTGAGGTTTCATGACTCAGCTACCGAAGCATGTTGGCTCATCAAACACAGAAACCTCTGAAAGTAGGAAACCTGGCTTTTAAGCAAATATTTGACTGTGTGTATGTGTGTGTGCGCGCGCATCTGTGTGTGTGTGTGTGTCTGTACAGAGACAAAAGCGTATCGGTTACTTAAGCTATCAGCCATGCAAGAACGACTGCCGAGTTCTGAAGAGGAGGAAAAAGAAGAGGGAGAGCAGGATGACCCCTCAGGTAAGGAATGTGGTCCACAATAGAAAAGAACTACAAGCAGACTCTGGTCTAGTAGAAATTTGACAGTTTTTGTCTTCTTGAAAAATATTGTTTTATTCTTTATTGATTATTAATTTGAGAAGAATGACTCAACGTAATCTCTAACCTCTTTTAGCTGAGAAACTTTTTCACAGTTTTATTTAGCTCTCCACTATTTTGATCTCATCACTTCTCAGTGATGTTCATTGGTCCAGTTAAAAATCATATAGTGTGGTGTTTTTGTGCCTTGTCAATTTTTTTGTAAAAACATTGCAGCGTTGGTGAGCAACCAATCAAAAAAACTATTGTCACCAGAACAAAGTATTGGACGTTTCAGTCTCTTTTTGACTCCGATGGATTTATTTCAACGTTTCTCACTGGATATTCTGAGTATAGAATATACCCACATAACATTTTATTATCTGGTCTTTTTTGCTCTTTTTAGAAATAAATCATTGCCCTGAAGTGGACCTTGGGAGGGCCAAATGCTCCTCACATCAAGACCCTTACCCTTGGTAAGAACATTGTTGTTATTCAACATCCCACAGGAAATGGGCCACCAGACACCAAAGTGGTTGATGTACATTTGCATGGCCACTCTAATAATTCCGTGTTCATTTCCATAAGATCAAGAGCACACCACCCATTAACTTGCTCACAAAGACAAAGGCCGCTAAAGCCCCTCTCACTGTTGACAGGGTTCAAAATCCATTTTAGAAGTCAATATCAACACAGCAACCCCAAAGTTAAATTGGTGTCATAATATCCCTGTTGTCTGGCTCCTTGTAAGGAAGCAAACCCATCATGTTAAAAAGAAGGATGCAGAGCAACTGCTTTGAACAATCTGTTGACAAAGACAAGCATCCTTTCATTTTTCACCATCAAATGTGTTGAACTTGCTCAAATCAGAACCCTAAGTGGACTGGACGAGAACATTTAATGATAAACAGCCTCGCGGAAGATAACGGCGTCGCGCTTACATTTGAATATCAACACAACTTCATCAAATCTGCAATTGCCTATCAGGTCCTGAGAGCACCTCTTCGTCACAAAACCCATTTAGGCTCCTGTAATGGCTGCGTAAACGTTATGAGGAATAATCTTCTCTGATTTCATGTGATTACTGGGCAGAACGTTGATATGAGGGCTGGAGGCTGTATGTCCGCGGCCTGGCAAGCAGACGCAGCGGTCTGCCTATTAGCCCTGGGAAGGACTAATGGGCTGACTCTATTGTGGTCCTCATAGCTGCTGATGTCTGCCTCTGCCAGCCACACTGCATGGACTACCCTTTTTAATAAACATGAGGCAATTTCAGACCCAGACCCTCTCAGATGTTCCCTGTCTCGATGTTATTAATTTGCTTTGAAAGCCCAAAATATATGTGATTAAACAAAACTCACAGAACAAAAAAAAGGACTTCTACAAAACAATAGTGATGCAGATTGTATACACAAGTTGAAGTGTGATTTATACATGCTCGTATGGTTGTTCCTCTCACCTCTCTTCAGTTGGAAACAATGTCAATAAGTGCTTTCGTCACCCTAAATTTGTCCTTTGTTGTGGTTTTTTTTCCTCATCTTCTCCTAGATGCTAGATTTAAACACCCCACTTATTTAACTCAGTTTTTGCACTTAAATGTGGCCACGAGTGGTCCAGAAGCCCTCCACTCAAGCAGAAGCATAACACTGGAGGATTGACTACCCAGTTTCTCTGTCTCACTTTGTCACTCTTTGCCTTGTCGCCATCCTTTTGCCTCTCTTCCTCTTTCCTTGAGGATTTTTTTTCCAAAAACCCTAACCCTTTTTTTCATTATTTGCTTTATTTTTTTGTCAGCGAGCTGATGAGTGACATCAAAAGGAGGATGAAGCTGGACTCCAAATACAAAAATGTCCTCTGCCATGTTGTCTTAGACAATAATTATGATTTCTCTGTTAAGCTTAGACTGCAGTAGAGGGGATTGTAGTTTAAAGCAGAAGCTTTGGTGCAAAAAATGCATTTATAACTCTTTGTGAGGCTCCTCATTATGTGCGAGCCTGATTCATTAAGTAATTGGTTTGCAGTTGTTTACATGAGTATTAAGGCCTTCTATTCAGGGCCTTTGAGAGATACATTGTGCAAATGTTGCATGTTATGAATGCAGAATGAGAGGCGGGGGGCCATTCCTATTGGCCAAACACTGCACTTGGATGAAAAGCGAGAGAAAAGCACTGGGTGCTGCTTTGCATAGCAATGACCGAAATCTTAATAAGCTTTACAGATTAAATACATGCAGTCTATACAAGATGCAAAGAGATACTCTTCACACATTTATATGTGCTCATTTCACTATTATGGAGTTTGAGAGAATTGAGAAATTAGTCCTTTTTTTAAAAATATTAAATCTGTGTATTGTATTATAACTGGTGGAGAAGCAACTGATCTGCAACATTTATTAAGGATTTGTCCATTACAAATCTTTTGATGTCTTTTTTTAATGCTAAAGTAAAATTACTTTGTGGTTGAGTGGGGATGAAAGGAATAATGCACGAAGGAGTGAGTCTTAATAAGCAGCTGCACTCCATGTAAAGACCACTTGTTCCCCTCTGAATGCAAGTGCATGCCACTGCTTCCTCTAGTGCAAAGAAACATTGTACTCCTCTCCCATGGACATTTTAGAGACCACGCCTTCCTTATTTTTTATTTAGCAATTTCAAATAGTTTTTTAAAAAAAATCTTCCCTGTTTTCTATCGTCAGCACATTACCGCACACACACACTCGCGCGCAAGAAAAAGATCCTCTCACCATCAGCCGGTGTTATTGTTGTGCCTAGTGCCTGCTTGACAAAAACCTTGACACAACAATTAGTGGTTTACAGCTTTGCCTTGGACAACAGGATGTGCTCAAGCATTCGACCTCAAATCACTCACAGTGTCAAAATCAGAAGCGCTCTCTTTCACTTGTGGGTAGGCGATGTGTGTGGAACTGTCGGGTCGCTGGGAGGAGGGAAGGATGAGAGAGCCAAGAGAGAGGAAACGAGGGAAGGTGAGGTCTGCAGGTAGAAAGGGAGGAAGAAAAAGAACTTTACAAAGGGCAACGTTATTATGTTTCAATCTGGGTCTGTTTTCACTGAAGGAAAAAAAAGTAGCCATTTTAAATAAATTTTAGACTTTAACTTACTAGCAGAGTTCTATATAAAGGATTTTTTTTTTTGTACAGAGAGAAAACATGCCAAACAATGTGTTCATAGCAGCCTTTAGCTTTTGTATTTTTAATGTAACATTTGTTCATATTACGACTCAAAATAGGGATACCAATGCGCTCACAAAATGAGAACCAGTAACATATTTAGGTACATCTTAAAAAAAAGAGAGATCCAATACGGGGATCTTGTGAGAAACAACAACCTTCAAAAAGATGCATTGAATGTATTATTGTGCTGTCATAAATCATTGACAGTTTCTAATAAATATATATATATTATTTTTTAAATCGTTTATTTTTCCTTTTTTTCCTGCTTTTATCTCAGATTGTGCATGTTTAGTGTTGTGAACAGTGAGAGTTGTTTTTAGTCGCACCAGGGGTAGCTAGGTGATTAAAATGGTCCTTTTTATAATAATTATTATTACATGTTACCGTTGGTCACACTGGCAGTCAAGCTTGGCTGTCCCAACTCGACCGCCACACACAGGAGAGACTTGAGATGGCTGCGACTTCCTCTCAGTTGCAGTACAAACTCGTTGCCAGCAGAGAGCACTCACATGTTAGAGTGCGCCCACGCACAGTCCACTCACATTTGTCTCTTGTTGTTTGCCCCCACTAAGGGCGACATCCTGCTGCCATTCAGGCCCGTTAGAGTACATCCAAGCTTAGCCTAAACATTGTTTGTGCGGGGGTCATAGCTGGGAGGGGAGTAGGAGTTGATGGGAATGATGAGGTGATGGGTCTGCCTTTACCTTTAGACAAGCTCAGCTGTGCAAAAGTGCTGTTGAGCTATTAACATTTGTGTGTGGGAGGCAGGAGTTTGAGAAAAAAAAAAAAAAAAAGGGTAAACAAAAGCATTTTTCTGCCACTCAGTCTGGTTTTGCAAGCTAGTGTCAAATGCTTTGTAAGCCTTATTTCTGCCAAACCTCATGATTCCTAAAGTCTTATTGTATAACTAAAAGATCATACATTTTCCATGTTTTTTTTTTTGGGTGTGTGTTTGTTTTAGTTAAATGTTGATAGTGGATTTATGCTTTCACATCGTGTGTCTGTGCTCCATCAAGGGATTGTGTATGATTGGCTCATCACCTAGCACCCATCAATCTGCTTGTATAGGTTAAAAAAAAATTATGAAATAAAATATTTTGAGATGGGACGCGGTGGCGCAGCTGTAGAGTGTTGGTCTGACAGTTCTGAGGACCTGGGTTCAAATCCCGGCGGCGCCTGTGTGGAGTTTGCACGTTCTCCCCGTGCCTGCATGCATTTTCTCCAGGCAATCAGGTGCCCTCCCACATCCTGAAAACGTGCATTCATTGGAGGTTCTAAATTGCCGCTAGGCATGATTGTGAGTGCTACCGTTGTGTGTCTCCATATGCCCTACGATTGGCAGGCAACCAGTTCAGGGTCTACACTGCCTCCTACCCGATGACAGCTGGGTTAGGCTCCAGCACTGCTGCAACCATCATGAGGATAAGCGGCTCAGAAAATGGATGGATGAATGAATATAATTTGATGTAGTTCTCTTATATGTTGATAAGTAGACCACAGTGTCAATCAAAAGTCTCTGAGCAGGTGGACTCCAATTTACCTTCTTTTTTGCACTTATTATGTGGACTTGGGACCAGTCAGCATCCATCCATCCATCAATCTTCTCAATCGCTTATCCTCACAGGGGTATCAGGAGTAATGAAGCCTATTCTGCCTATCTTCAGGAAGGAGGCAGGGTACACCCTGAACTGGTTGCCAGCCAATCACAAGGCACATGGAAACAGACAACAGTCGCATTCACAATCACACTTGTCTTAAATCAGAAAGGGTGATAGTTTTTCATGGTACTGTAAACCATTACTGCATGTACATATACTCTTTGTACAGTATGTACATTGTGCGCTACTTACAAAAGGTTAAGGATATTGGGATCCTGGGTGAAATTTCTCCATGAACCAACAATGTTCTTTAATAAACTTAGAGAAGCTGCAAGTCTCTTACTAGGAGTTGGACAGCAAAATTGCAAGACATATTTGATCCATAAATTGAGCAATTAAGTTACAGGTTCAATTAAAAAGGGTATTTAAGCAGTCCACTTCTTGCTGATCACATTTTGACAAGAAACGTCACAATTTATCAACATAGCCTCACCATTGCAAGGCTTCAAACATGAGGGAAGTAGTCACTAAACTTCGTGTCAGAATGTGTCATCATTAAGTTACGCACAACTTCTATGATGAATAAAGTCGTCATTGTTGGACATTTGTTGCCTTCATTACTGGACAACATTTTGGCAATGAAGATAGTTGCATTTTGCATTTGTTGCCAAAAAGCTCAATCTTGGTCTCATCTGACCAAGGCACACCGTCCCAGTTGAAGCCCCAATACCTACTCCAGACGTTTGTGTTTATGATTGTGAGTGAGGAAAGGTTTTCTCCGTGCATGCCTCCCAAACAGTTTGTTGGCGTGTAGACAGCGCCTGATGGTTGATTTGGAGACTTTGTGACCCCAGGATGCTACCATTTGTTGTAATTCTGTAACAGTCAGCTTTGGAGATCTTTTGATTTCTCTTACCATCCTCCTCACTGTGCGTGGTGGCAAAATAAACATGGGTCCTCGTTCAGGCTTGTTTACCGCTGTTCCAGTTGTTTTGAACTTCTTAATTATTCCTTTCACAGTGGACTTAATTATTCCTCTCACAATGGATATAGGCAGCTGCAGTTGAGTGGCAATCTTCTTGTAGCCTCTAACTGACCTGTGAAGGTTGACGCACATCTGCCTCACTTGTATAGTGTGTTCCTTTGTCTTTCCCATGTTTAAGAGTGGATAAGAGAAATGGCCTCTGTGTCATGTCATATTTATACCCCAGGCAAACAGGAAGTGATGAATTACTAATTAACTCTGGTAAACTTTGTAAACTACTGTTTAAATGACAGAAATGCTTCACTTATATTTATTTCGTGGGAATTGTTAAGGGTGCCAATAATTGTGGAACAGGTGATTTAATGAAAATTTATTATTGTTTAGTCAGGGATTTTTTTTCATTTTCTTACAATTCATTTGCGTTGAAGGTTACATTTTCCTAAAATTTTCAGTGTGACAGTATTCTTCTGCAATGAACACTGAATTTATTGTAAGGCTTTTAACACATCTTAACCGGGGGTGCCAATAATTATGGAGGGCACTGTATGTACACCAGCATTCCCCTATATATGCGCGCTGTTCAGAGCGTCCACCTCTCCAATCGCTCTGTGTGTGGGGGGTGATCGTACGGTCCAGCTGTCGTTTGACAATTGACCGTGAAGAGTGGAGGATTTTGGTAGGTGTCCGGCCTGAGGTGTTTAAGTCTCCAACACGTTCCCACTCTTCGTTCTCCTTTCCAATCTTGGTTCCTCTTTTTCCTGTCACATTTCTGGAGATGAGCAGTGATGTCTGCTGTATGTCACCAGCGACTGATGTCCATTGGGAGAAAGGGAAGTCACGGCTGAGACGGAGAAACTTTCAGTTCTTAATACTTTGTTGCATATCCTTTGTACTCATAGACGCATAGACATCACTAGATGCTAGATTTCATCATTGGTGATTTTCTGCCAGGCTTCAATTGCAACTGTGTTCACTTCCTGCTTGTTCTTAGGGCATTTTCCCTTTAGTTTTGTTTTTAGCCATTGAATTGCAAGCTGACTCAGAGTCAGGTCAGTGATTAACTTGTCTATTGTATAGAATTCCACTTCTTTGAGTTAAAAAGTATTTTGCTGCCTTTGCAGTATGCTTGAGGTCATTGTTCATCTGCCCTGTGAGAGCTGTCCAATGAGTTCTGAAGTACCTGACTGAATGTGAGCTGATATTGCTCAAAGCACTTCTGAATGCATCCTGCTTCGTCTCTAGTCAATGAATATGAGGAAACCAGTTCCATTTACAGCCATACAGGTATACAGTACAGTATACCACACCTGGCAATGGAACAGCTGAGCAGCCAATTGTCACATTCAATTTGGCGTCTTAAAAAGTATAAGATACATATACAAACTGTTGTAATACATTCATTGTTTAACCTATTCTATTTTTATACCAACCATAAAGTCAGTTTTCTATTTGGTCTCCTTTTAACAAAAAAATTCAATAAAGTCGGTGCTACTGTTTGTAGGTGGTTGTTTACCTTGGGTTCTAAACAACTTAAGAGCACCATTTAAAAATGTCCAGTCAAAGTCATGTAGGAAATAAATATAAATGTTTTGTTGTGAGTACACTGGCTATAGCTTGAGTGTTGTTGCAAAGCATCACTCTTGAGTTAGGAAGAGAGTAACTGGATTTCAGCCAGTGTGTTCTACTTCTTACTAACAATGTACAGCCTACTGTGCCAGGATTAGCAGAGGCACAGATGAGATGATAAGAGTGAAAGGATGACAATTAAGAGGTCATGGGTCTGAGCTGATACCGACGAAAACATGACTGGTTGAAAGGCATCATCTTTCTCGCCCTTTTTCTCCTCTTCTTGGAGAAATCAACAACACAGCATAAAAGCACACAAATATGTTTGTTTATATATATATATATATATATATATATGTGTGTGTGTGTGTGTACCGTAGATGCTAACCTGGGAGATAATGAGTGTAGATTGAGGATATGAATGGGCTCTGTGATGATGTAAATTTAAAGAGGAAGCCTTTTAAAGTGGAACTGGGGGCCTTATTGAATATGCATTGAGTAGATCAAAGCCTTTTTGGAGGTTACAGATTTGCATAGTGATATCAGCAGAGCGATGGGAACCTGGTAACCACGGCATTGGACTGTTTTTCAATGGAAGGCCTTGTAGAAGTCACTTTGACACAATTAGTCATGGAAGTTGTTCTTCTCTTACTCTTCTAGCTTTCTCAGTAATCTTATTTTACAGTTGCGTCCAGAAAGTTTTTGTGGTGGGGGTGTCTTCCGATCACTACAATGGGTTTCAAATTAAAAACAGATCCGATTGAAGCACCCCTTAAATACCCATAGGTACTCCTTAGTACCTTCAGAATTGATTTCTGTGGTGTATTAAGAAATATTCTCGCTTGTATGTTCAAGATAGGTTTGCATAGGTTACCGTTTTGAAATTGTGAGCAATTTATTTATGAGTCACGTTTTCCACTCTTACATTCTGTAATTTCAAAACAACTTACCATAGCTATGGAGACAAAAACTGATAAGTGCCTTTGTGTTTATAGGAAAGACAAGATGAACCCAAAGATTTATTCTGCCCTGCAGTCAAAAGGTAAGTTACTGTATACAAAACCACAAAGTAGGTAGAAATAGACAACTACCATTACTCTGTGGTGTGTGTGGTGTAGTGTGTGTGTGGCTCACTTGAAAACTTTTGTAGAATACATAATGCATGTAAAAAGGATCACACTTGCTAAAGTGCACTTGCCAAGTGCTCATCTCCGGAGTCAAAGCATTTTTTTTTTTTTTAGCAAAAGAAGTTGTCATATGCAGAGTATATTTTTATTACTTGTTTATTTTACAAAACTAAAAGTTGAATGGATGTAATCCTGAATCAGGCATATGACATACGCTAAACCACTTTTTTACAGTGCCCCATCCCGCCCTTTGAAGATAAAATTAATTTCAGTTGCCCCTCCCCACTACACACACACGCACACAGTTTTTTCTAAAAATATGCATAGGCTTAGCTTGAAAAATTACACTGGCGAGTTTATCAAGTACCAAAACCAAAAAAACTAAACAAAACTTTTTCTGCTAAAATATAGCATCTTTCATCATTTCATTTGTCATTTCCGTGGCTGGTGTGGGCTTGTGTGTTTGATTATAAAATTAGCTCCATCTGCTGGGTTTAATTTAATAATGAAAAGTGTGCGCGCCCTGCAGTTTGAAAACCACCGCCCTAAACACAGAAGACATGTCTTATTCTTACGATATTATCTTAAAATGATCGTTATTTGTGAACGGTGGAACAACTGGTTAGAGTGTTGGCCTCACAGTTCTGAGGACCTGGGTTCGATCCGGCCCTGCCTGTGTGGATTTTTCATGTTCTCCCCTGTGCCTGCCTGTGTAGGTATTCTCCGGGCACTCCGGTTTACTCCCACATCCCAAAAACATGCAACATTAATTGGACACTCTAAATTGCCCTGAGGTGTGATTGTGAGTGAGACTGTTTTCTGTCTCCATGTCCCCTGCGATTGGCTGGCAACCAGTTCAGGGTGTACCCCGCCTCCTGCCCAATAATAGCTGGGATATGCTCCAGCACTACCACGGCCCTTGTGAGGATAAGCGGTGAATAAGATGGATGGATTTTTTGGCACTTCATTTTCTTGATTATATCCAAGGTTGTTCTACTTTCAGTGCAAGTTAAAAACAGCCCTTTTCTTTTAGAAAAAATAAATGCTCCAGGATGCATCACAATGTATTTTGTGACTCACTTATTTCCCCTCTGCAAAAACAAAAACCAGCACTTGGAGGAGCACATACCTCTACCAAGAGTGAAATACAATATCTCTAATATGTTTAAATTCATAAATCGTGCTCTGCAGGGTGACACTCCAATCGTGTAGAAGTCGGGAGTGTGCATTACAACAATGTTTTCCAACCATTGTGCTGTGAGAGATCACGAGATGTGCTGCTAAAAATGACTTGACTTGAGTTCTTCATTCATTCATCTTCCATACAGCTTATCCTCACTAGGGGTGTGGGGCTGCTGAAACATTCATGTCAAACATTAGAAAAACGCTTCTGGAAGAATGGTCAAAATATCCCATGAACGCACTCCTAAACTTTATGGACGGAATGCTTCCCAGAAGAGTTGAAAAGGATAGCTGAAAAGCCTTTGGATTAGGAATGGAAGGTCACTTAAATTCATATTTTGGTCAAGGGAGATGAGCGAATACATATTATTGTATTGTGATGCATGTGTGTGCGTGTATGTATATACGTGTATATGGCTAGATAATGTATACACATTACAATACAACGTAAATATGTATGTGTGTGTGTGTGTGTTTGTGTATAGAGTTGAAGCCAGTTTTTATACATTGTGCAAAGGTTTTTGTCTCACTCTGAAGTCAAATCAGACTAAACCTTTCTGTTTCAGGTCAGTCAGAATCACTGAAATTATTTGATTTTGTTAAAATGCCATAATGGAGATAATTTTATATTATTTTCTTCGAGGTCAAAGATTTGCATACACAAAAAGTAATATGTCTTATGGAAGCCCATATGATGATGTCATAGTTTTGGAAGCACCTAATAAGTTAACTAATAACGTGAGTTAATTGACTGCGGATGTATTTAAGGCCACACCTCAAACACTGCTTCCTTGTTTGAAATCATGGGAAAATTAAAAGAAATCGACCAGGAAATCAGAGAAAGACAAGTCTGTCTAATCCTTGGGTGCAATTTCCAGATGCTTGAAGGTGCCAGGTTCATTTGTTCAAACAATTCTGCATGAAATATAAATATCACGGGAATGTGAAAACCATCACACTACTCGGGAATGAAACGCAGAGTCCCAGAGATGAAACAGGTTTTGGTCGAATTGTTTTGTTCCGAATCACAGATGTGATCAAATGTGATGTGGTCAAAAGCTGAAGACCTCGTCAAAATGCTGAAGGATTTCATTTGTGGAATGATGCTGAATGAAGCTCGTGAGAAAGTGTCACTATCTGCAGTGAAATGAGTTCAGCACCGACACGGGCCGAAAGGCCACTCACCGAGAATGAAGCCATTAGTCCTAAAGAAACAAAAAAGACAAATTACACTTTGCAAAAAGACACCAAGATAAAGATCTTAACTTCTGGAAACTAAAGTAGAGCTGTTTATTCATAATGACCAACGTTACATCTAAAGGAAAAATTTAAATACCTGCAAACACCATACCATCTGTGAACCATGAAGGTGACAGCATCATTTTTGTGGGGATGTTTTGCTGCAGCAGAAACTGGACACCTTTATAAAATAGACGGCATCATGAAGAAAGAATATTACACGGAGATATTAGGGTAACATCCCAAGACATAAGCCAGGAAGTTAAATCATGGGCGCAAATGGGTCTTCCAAATGGATATTAACCCTATGCCAATATATATATATATATATATATATATATATATATATATATATATATATATACATACACACACACAGACTATGAATCACTGTGTAGATTGATACTACAGCTTGACCATGTTAGTAAAGCCAGTTATAAGTCGACAGTTTCACAACTCCACCATTGCTCTTGCTCAAATGCTGCATCGAGAGACTAGTTGAGGAATGTTATGTCGTCCCTTGCATGACAGCACCATGATAATGTTTGCTTTTCTCTGCCAATATGGTGCATTTATTTCAGATAAAGCATGCAAAACATTTATGATGTTATCGGATGTGTTTAAAGCTGATTTTTCTACAGTCATGAAATATGTGCTCAATGTATTGACAAATTCAGCATTTAAGTGCATGAGGGTCTGTAACAGCATCTGAAAATCTGTCTGTACTTTACCGATCTGTATTTGGTCTGGTGCAATACAGATCACAGCATCCCATGTTTCTATTATTTGGTCACCTTGGTTAACTACATGACAAACAATGACAATGACAAACGTATAGATAAACGAATCTGCTGCGACCGTTTAAAAACGCCTGAGCATTATCAATTTTGTAAAGGCAGAGCACAAATTGCATTGTAAATTGTATTGAAATAAGCATACAAGACTATAAAAGAGAGTGCAATAAGATATTTATTGTGGTATTTCAAGGTTAGCGTCTCACTTTGTGTTCCAATCCTGGAATACTTCTCAAGTGTCAATTTAGCAGGTTAGCACAAGTATGCAGATGCTCTTCAGCATCAGCATGCAAACAGGGGTTGCCAACTAGTCAGAGACTAAGAGCCACTTTTTTTTCTGTGTTACTGCAAAGACCCACATCATACACATCATGGGTACACATGAACATCATCTTTTAATCATGTATCCACGCATACACAGACCTCTGCTCAGCCCGATCTAATGAAAAAAAACCACACCAACATGATAATATTAGTAATTTTCAACAGTTAAGATTGTGTGCACTGTCTCACACACACACACCACACACACACACACACAAACTCTCAGTTCAAGCAAGTCCACAAAATTTTCAATAACATATTTCTCTTACTATGCTGCTTTGTGAGACATCTGGCATTCCTTATCTTGAACAATCCTCTTCAAATCTGGTTTGTATTTTGTTGTTGCCACTCTAAGCAATTCTTTCAAATGAGTGTCAGTCAGATCGATGCTTTGATTTCACATGTTTCAGGGTAGAAAACACAGATTCGCAGATGTACGTTGACCCAAACACGGACAGTATCTTAACCACAATTATTTTTCAGTTGGCACACTTTTCTAGAACTCAACGCTCTCTTCCCTCAAAACAGCTTTCAGTTGATCCTCCTCACAAAAGTCGATCCTGTCCAACTCAGCCGTAGCCTCATCTGTGACGAGCGGGGCTTTCAAACAGTCTGTCTCTGCATTAAATGGGTCGACAAGGAACGTAATCTGTGGTCTTTTCAGTTGTAGATCACAGAACCGGGTAACAAAGCTTTCGTGCAGGTTTGTAACCAGTGTTGCATATCTGTCTCTTTTCTTTTTCAGGGCGACGCTGGTGACTTGCTCACTGACTTTTAGCAGAGTATGAAAATGTGTTAAATCTCCCTTTCGAATATGCGCCTCGAACAGCTTAAGTTTGTTGACAAACGCAAACACACTTTGCACCAGGTCAGGCAGCATTTTTAACTTACCCAGCAGGGTCAGGTTCAGTCTGTCCAAGTGACACAGCATGTCGACTGAAAATGCGAGATCCATAATCCACTCGAGGTCTGAGAGCTCGGGATAGTCCTTGTCCTTCTCTTCCATGAACAGTTTCACAGCATCCAAAAGCTCAAAGAATCAAGAGAGTACCTTGCTTTTTGACAGCCACCTCACAGTGCAGTGCAGCGGCAGGTCACCTAGAAGCCCTTGGTCCAGCTCAGCGATGAGATTCCTGAATTGCCTGTGGTTAAGCGCATGTGTGCGGATGTAGTTGACGATTTCCATCGCAGGCTTCATGACGTTGTCTCAATTGACCCCTCCGTACAGGGCATTTAACCACGCCTCCTGAAGTGACGTCACGTCACGTGCGCTGACGTAAGACAAACAGTAAAAATGGCAAATACAATACAATACATTCTGAACTGAGACAGACTCCATGCTTCTGATTTCATTCAAATCAACGATATATTATAGATTCTAAATAAAATACATTCTTAACTGAGAGAGACGCCATGCTTCTGATTTCATTCAATCATTCACACGTAGCAATGTTATGCTAGCGGAGAACATATCATTCATTTATACAAGACGTGTATTAAAAATCAAATTTAGGGCATATCTTCGTGCAAACACAGTCTGGTTAACTTTCGGCCGCGAGCCAGCAAGAAATCGATACGTTTGTGCGGTCCGATCATCGCTAAATATCGCTCAACAAAGAATAAGTGTGTCAATCGTTCACACGTAGCGGTGTTATGCTAGCGAAGAACGTCTCATTCATTTATACGAGACGTGTATTAAAAATAAAATTTAGGGCATATCTTCGTGCAAACACAGTCTGGTTAAGCTTCTGGCCGCGAGCCAGCAAGAAATCAATACGTTTGTGCAGTCCGATCATCGCTAAATATCGCTCAACAAAGAATAAGTGTCAATCGTTCACACGTAGCAATGTTATGCTAGCGGAGAACGTCTCATTCATTTATACGAGACGTGTATTAAAAATCAAATTTAGGGCATATCTTCGTGCAAACACAGTCTGGTTAAGCTTCTGGCCGCGAGCCAGCAAGAAGTCAATACGTTTGTGCAGTCCGTTCATCGCTAAATATCGCTCAACAAAGAATAAGTGTGTCAATCGTTCACACGCAGCAGTGTTATGCTAGCGAAGAACTTTGAATTCATTTATAGGAGACATGTATTGAAAATCAAATATAGGGCATACCTTCGTGCAAACATGTGTTCCGGTTGATATTAGATGGATTTAGTTGATGATGCGGTCTTCCAAAAAGTTTGATCCATCGAAGGCATTTTTCGTACTGGGTCTTCGGTTTTGGAAAGGGTACGAATCGAACTCCACCAACTAGCCTTTCAAGATACCTGTCGTCACTATTACAAAGTCCGTGACTACACCTCTTAACCATATTTTTTGTTAAATAACCCAAATACGCGATAAAACGCTAACTAACCCTATACTGGACCATGCAATGTTGTCTGAGAAAATGGCGGGAGCAAAAACGGGCTTTGGTCTAAGCAGATCTCTGGCCTCTGATTGGTCAGTGACGCGGATTGCACAATATCCACGGAGGGGTCAAGTCAATGATTTAGACAGAGTTGCTCCCTGTGGATGATGCAGTGGAAATTCCAAAAGTCGGGAAATGTTTGATCAGCTTTGGACAGCCTTGATATTACATTCATTTGACAAAGACCGTGCAAATATTGCCTACTGAGGCTTGTCTTGTATGTCACAACTCTCATCCAATGCCACACTAAAATACTCACATGCTTGAAGGTCCTAGTGCAACTGTGATTTAACAGATGTATTAATATCCGATATTCTGCGTTCAACACCGTGGCGGGACAGTTGAACGTCTGATATGCTCCGTTTTAGTTTGTCGCCTCCAGGAGCCAAGATTTCAAAGGCGTCAATGAGGCATTTTCGTTGTATGTTCCAAGCTACCTGATATGATGCAAGCGTTACGGTCTCGGAGTGTTTCGTAAATTTTTGGAAAAACTGCACCTGCTCTTCTGCCTGGCTTTTCAAAGCGACCAACTCGTTCTTTCGAAGTTCAGTCCCTTTTGGAAATTCCTGTTCGATGTTAGGGTGGAGTGAGTTGAAGTGGCGCTGAAGATTTGAAGCTTTGAAATGCGCTAATGCTGCGTGACATATAAGGCAGATCGGCTTGCCTTTACGTTCAACAAAGAAAATATAAACTCTCCCACTCTAGCAAAAACGTCCTGTGTTCTTCTTCATATTTTCGTTTGGCTGTGATTTTTTTTTTTTTTTCCCTGCCATTTCAAGAGGTAACTTGACGGAAATTGTTTACAACACAAAGATTCTCTCGTCGCTCGTTTGACGTCACTCAAACAGGCTTACATGGTCAGTGTGCCATCTAGCTGTCGGGGGAGTGAATGACAAGCACCAGCCAAGCATTTTTGACGCATGTCATGTGAAAGCTCCTGAAGAGCCGCGGGTTGGCCAGGCCAACTTTTGAATAGTAAACATTTGGCTGTGGTGTAATATTTTTCTCTTTCTTTCTACTGTCTGGTGTAGAGCTCTGGGGGGAGTCGGATGACAGCAACTCAGAGATCGAAGCAGCCTTGCGTCCACAACCTTTCAACACAAAAGACGACGACACAGATGACTTCTACGACTGATGCCAGATAAAAGCTCTTATTCACACAGCTTGGCTAATACATGTTATTTTACACCTTGACCACTATATCAGTTGCCTGCATTGTAAACTTGGCACTGGTGTTGTAAAAACAAATTATAAAGTTGACAGCACTCATGCTGAGTAAAGTATGTGAAGAGTTGCCCAACACGCTGCAGTTAACCCTGCTTCAGTCTCTTTATGTGAACAACTCTCCCAGCTCATAATAGCAGCTCGAAATAGATTAAACTGATCTTTTAAAGTGATTTGTTTGCACTGGGCTGAACATCATGCATTTTGAATGCTGCAAGCATCTCCGAGTGCTCTGCCTCCGGCATGCTCAAGTGTAGTGATGTGAGTCACCTGGTAAATGACAAAGCACAATGGCCTCTCGGCAGGCTGGCGCACGACCTGTGAACTGTTTGAAGAGGACCATCCCTCCGCCTCGTACCCCCCACCCCCTCCAAGGTACAAAGTGTAAGCACATTCCAAGCTACCCAGTTAGCTTTAATTGAACATATGCTGTATGATTAGCATATACTGTAAACACCTGCATTTACTGTTCATGTCTCAAGTCTGCCATTTAAAATACACACATTAGTCCAGTTAAAGATGTTTTTTACAATGGATATAAACAATACAAAAGCCTTTTCATATGCTATCTTTTTGTGTCAGTTAATTTAAAAAAATTGCACCATTACTGTTACACATCCATCAATTATCTGAGCCGCTTATCACAATGATTGGGGGAGAGCTGGAGCATATCCCAGTTATCTTGGGGAGGAGGCGGGGTTCAGTCTGATCTGGTTGCCAGCCAATCACAGGGCCCACAATCAAACAACCATTCGCACTCACAATCACCTAAGGGCAATTTAGAGTCTCCAATTAATACATGTTTTTGGAATGTGAGAGGAAACCGGCGTAGCGCTGGTATTTGAACCCTGGTCCTCAGAACTGTGAGGCTGATGCTCTAACCAGTTGCTTCTCAAAGAATCATCTGAACTGTTATGGATGCAAAGTTTAAAGCCAGCATCTGAGATGTATGGGGGTGTGTTGGTGCCAATTGCAGGGGTAACTTTCATATCTCTGAAGGCACCATTAATACTGAAAGGTACATACAGGTTTTGGAGAACATATGCTGCCATCCAAGCAATGTCTTTTTCATGGATGAAAAGTACTTATTTCAGCAAGACAATGCCAAACCACATTTTGCACGTGTTGCGACAGCGTGCCTTTGTAGTCAAAGAGTGTAGGTACTCGACTGGCCTCCCTGGATTCCAAAGCTGCCTCCCATTGAAAATGTGTGGCGCATTTTAAAATGTAAAATATGACAACGGAGACCCCAGACTGTTGAACATCTGAAGCATTACTTCAAGCAAGATTGGGAAAGAATTCCACCTACAAAGCTACAACCATTTGTGTCCTCAGTTCCCAAATGTTTACTGAGTTTTTTTTTTTTTTTTTTTTTTTGGTCAAGAAAAGGCGACGTAATACTAGTAAACAGGAGTCCCACATGCCAAAAAGGCCTGAAAAGTCTCCTTCAGCTTGATGGAATCTCACCATTGGTGTCCACCAACGGTTCGGGCAAGGCTGCCTGCTGGACGTGCGCACTCACTCAGCCACCCGCTACCAACTTTGTTCACCCTTCCAGGATATGCTGGCTCAGCAACTCCATACATCATTTGACAAACATGCATGTGATAGGCTGTTCATTCACAAATAAGTTTAATAGACACACTATAGCAGGGGTGGTGAACCTATGGCTCGCGAGCCATACCTGGCTCTTTTGGTGGTTCCAAATGGCTTGCAGAGCCCTCGTAACGACATACTGGATACAGCAGGGGTGCTCAATGTGTCAATCGTGATCGGCCAATCAATCGTGAGGCAGTTTTGTTCAATCACGTGACCGGGTGCCCAAAATGTAGTCCTTTTTTTTTTTTTTAACATTTTGGTAGCACACGTAATTTTCTCTGAACAATGACCTGGTGCACGGCCACACCATTAGGCCACACACTCTTCTTCCTGGTTTACATTGCACCGCCCCCTTCCGTTCTTAAACGGGTACACTCATAATTACAAATGTTACAGCCTATCAATGTGGTTTATAATGACAGCGTGCTTGTGCGCCGCCCACCACCGGAATTTTTTTTACAGAAAGACATGCCTATGTTGGCAAGGATTGTTGGCAAGTGCACATAAGTGAAGAGAAATGAAAAAAAAAATAAACTTCCAGACCAGCTGATTGTGAAAACTTGGAACGCACGTCTTGTCACATATCACGCACTGCGGCATGTGGGTATTGCTGTACTGACAATGTTTGGTTCTACCTATGGATATGAAAAGTCTTTCTCAAATTTAAAATAACATTAAAACCAACCTACGTTCACAAATAACGGATGGAAGTGTCAAAGGCTGCATGAAGTTTAATAATGTATGAAACGGGCAACAAAGGCTTCAGCAAAGAATTCGCATTAATGGTAAGAAGTACTTTTGTCATCATTGGTTAGCAACAGCATAATGTTATTTAAATGAATTTAGAGACTTATTGAACTCTTAAAGTGTTGGTCTTCCATAAAATGCACAAATACACTTGTATTTAGTTTTAAAAATATTGTATGGTTCTTTTGGAATTACATTTTAAAATATTTGTCGTTTGTGGCACTCTCCGTCTAAAAGGTTCCCAACCCCTGTCGCGACCCATCAAAACGGAGGTAAGACCCAAATGCAGGAGTGTGGAGACGCGAAGGTAATTCGGGAAAAACGTTTATTGTTCCACGGTCGAGGATCGGGGAGGCAGCAGCGGTAGTCAGGACGTCGGGCGTAGAGAGCAGGTCAGCGGGCAGGCAGGAGTCGATACATGGGAGATCGATCAAAGCAGGCAGGAGTATTAAAGGAGTCAGGCTTACGGGGTCGGTCGGAGAACAGGCGGAGGTCGGTACACACGGGAAAATGATCAGAGATACGGGAGTGCTGGAAAGGGGCATGAACTGCAACGATCTAGGGCCGGACCAGTCGTCCCCATGGTCCTTTATACACCGGGCCCAATCAGCCAGCATGAGGCACAGGCGTGCGCCTCCCAATTAGCGCGGCCGTGCGGGAACCCGCACAGCCAGGGCTGGACCATGACAGGGCCCCCCATCTAAGGCACGGGTCCCAGACGTGCCTAAACAAGACAATCACACACAAAAATTAACAAGTCCAGCGGTGTGTGGGAGGGTATCCGGGGGAGGGCACCCCAAGCCCAGTCTGTCTGGTGACCGTCCAGGGCACCAAACGCAAGGCGTCTGGCTGGACAGGTCAGGAGGACGACCCGGACGCCAACCACCAGGATCCCCGCGGGGGTCAGCTGGTAGCGCGTTAGCCTCACAGTTCTGAGGTCCCGGGTTCAATCCCGGACCCGCCTGTGTGGAGTTTGCGTGTTCTCCCCGTGGCCCCGTGGGTTTCCTCCGGGTACGGCGGTTTCCTCCCACATTCCAAAAACATGCAACATTACTCTCCTCTCAGATGAGCGAGTTTCTTACTCTATCTCTAAGGGAGAGCCCAGACACCCTGCGGAGGAAACTTAATTCGGCCGCCTGTATCCAGGATCTTGTTCTTTCAGTCATGACCCACAGCTTGTAACCATAGGTGACTGTCGGAACGTAGATCGACCGGTAAATTGAGAGCTTTGCCTTTCGACTTAGCTCCTTCAACTCCGGTTCCATTCTTCCCTCCCTCACGAGTAACACCCCAAGATGTTTGACCTCCTCCACTTGGGGCAGTATCTCCTTCCCGACGATCTCAAACTCGGTCAAAATTTCTTGCTATTTCAATTCAGGCACTCCATTGCTCTGCTGCAGCACACACAATGAATGGATTAGTCGAAGTCACACAGCACTGTACTGAGTACAATGAGAAAAGGCCTCAAGACAGCTGTGTACCTCAAAAATAAAAACCTAAGGATGGCCATGAGGAACAGTGGCACAGCTGGAAAGTGCTGACCCCACAGTTCTGAGGACCCGGGTTCAAGCTCCGCCTTCCCTGTGTGGAGTTTGCATGTTCTCCCCGTGCCTGCATGTGTTTTCTCCGGGCAATCCGGTTTCAGCAGCAGCATTTATTGGACACTCTAAATTCCCCCTAGTTGTGATTGTGAGTGCGGCTGTTTGTCTCAATGTGCCCTGCGATTGGCTGGCAACCGGTTCAGGGTGTATCCCGCCTCCTGCCCGTTGACAGCTGGGATAGGGTCCAGCACTCCCCGCGACCCTCGTGAGGATAAGCGGCTCAGAAAATGGATGGATGGGTTAAAAATAAGCGGAGGAAGTTTTTCAAACTCCTCTGTTGTATAACAAAAGTGTTGCAGCACAAAGGAATACTGTACAGATCCACAAGGCCATGGAGCTGAACAGGTAAGGTTGAAAAAAAATGAAGGGGAAAAAAAACACCTCATAACCATCTTGTTGAGGAGATGTATATGTAGTAAAGGATTGGATAGCTTTATTTACTATGACTAAAGTTTCTTTTTTTGTTATGCATGAAAGATAAAATGTATTCAGTTTATCACTGCGTTAGAGCTGGAATCCAGTTCTGTGAAGGATTTTTATATCTGGATCAGTAGAGATTGAGGAAGTCTGATGAATGGAATCGCACTTTGTGTCATTTATTATTTAGGTCATGAGGCATGCAGTTCTCATACCGGGTGACATTTGCGTTGTTTATGTGGATTGCTGGTTTGTACCTATAGACATCAACAAATATCTTAGTGGTGTATGGTAACGAGCAGCTTTGATTGCAGGTTTACAAATGGGGGAACATCACTGCGTATTAATACAGTCAAATCAAAGGCCTGTTGTAAGTGTTCTTTTTCATTTTACATACAGTCTACGCTGAGTGTGAACCTCCAAACTTCCATCCTGAGATGTGTGAAAAGCCTGTGGCATTTCATGTCAGCTAGAACTCCATTACACTTCAGGTGACTATAAATATCAAAACAGCATATTCATTTCAGTAATGGCATCAGACAGCCCTGACCCGCCACAGAAAAAGGGTCTGCTCAATAATTCGAAGTTTGATAAAAGGCCACCTGAACATATCTGTGTTAAGGAGCATGTCAACAGATACTTGAGAGCAACACAGCGCTCATTTTGGAAATGGAGATAGATTTTATTAATGTGAAGCAATTTTTTTTTTTTTAATTTACCTCTTTGGTTCCTTAGCACACCAATAACAAGGATGATATTCTTGTTATTCTATTAGCATGAGTGAGTCTTAGCCCGTTTTATTCCAGCTAAAGCAATAAATTCTGATACCCTGATATTTGACATGCCCTGCGACTCACTGGCGACCACTTCAGGGTGCAGTCCGCCTTTTGCCGGATGTCAACTCGGGTCAACTCTAGCATGCCCGCGACCCTAACCAGGATAAGCGGTGTTGAAAATGGATGGATGGTTTTTAAGTTTGTTTGCACGGTGCCAACCAGGTGTAAAGTGTATGTCTCATAGTTCTGAGGACCCGGGTTCAATCCCGCCCCCGCCTCTGTAGAGTTTGCATGTTCTCCCCGTGCCTGTGTGGGTCTCGCATCCCAAAAACATGCAACATTACTTGGACACTTAAAATTGCCCGTAGGTGTGATTTTGAGTGCGACTGTTGTCTGTCTCTATCCATGTGCCCTGCAATTGGCTGGCAACCAGTTCAGGGTGTACTCCGTCTCCTGCCCATTCACAGCTGGGATAGGCTCCAGCACTCCCATGACCCTTGTGAGGATAAGCGGGTGAGAAAATGGATGGATATTTATCAATTGATCAGTATGCAGCTAGCATTTATTTTTTGACATGAAACTGATTCTTTGATTCTGAAATTGATTCTTCTTCATGTCCTTTTCTTCTTCCCCTCTTTTGTTATATTTTTGCATAGTGCCGCCGACTGTTCCTATTTAGATGCCACAGTTGGATAAAATTGTGCCTTTATTACATGATGACAAACTTGTGTTCCTCTCTTTTTTAAATTTTGTTCGATACTCATAAAAAAATGCTAATTTATATTTGTGTTTGAAATTGCCTTACTAGATTTTTTTTTTGTGGACAAAAAATACAATTTCTTCCTATATGCACAATGTGAATTTTAGAAAAATACAGTTATCTAAAAGAAGAGTAGTGGCTTTCTCACTTCCCCTTACTAATCATTGCCACTTCCTGGTCCTTCTCATCTTTCCTACATGGAGACACACCAAGTATTTTCCTGCCTATCTCTCTGATCACCTTGGCTTTAGTAGTCCAGTCTTCCACAAGCTCCTGATAAATAATTATCGATTTCAATATAAATGGTGCAATATCCAGTTTATATACAATATACACATAATTTATAAAGTATAAATTGGGAGACTGGTTAGTACATCTGCCTCACAATTCTGATGACCCAGATTCAAATCCAGCCTCCCCTGTATGGAGTTTTCATGTTTTTTTTCCTCGCACATCCCAAAAACATGCATGGTAGGTTCATCGAAGACAGTACATTCTCCATAGATATAAATGTCCTTGTGAATAATTGTTTATGTGAGCCCACCAATTGGCTGGCAACTACTTTAGGGTGTACCCCACCTCCTACCTGGAATTACTGTAAGTCAGTCCAGAAATTACCAAGACCATGTCTTATTTTTGCTCTTACCATGTTGCAATAACTAGGAAAAATACCTCTACACTCTACATGACAAAAGTACAATTCTCAGTTCATTGATTGTCAATTATTGTGCAAAGTCATGCCAAGCCTTTCGATCCCACGTTGAAATGTCTTTTTTAAAACTTTTGAATCTCTTTCTAAATTATATGACCCTTCGGGCACTTGAATTTTGTGATTATGCTTTATATCCATAAAACACATTACAATCAAATGAACTCCAATGCAAGAGCTGTATTAAGGGCTTTTAAAAAGATATGTATAATAGTGTTTAAGAGAGCCAAGAGCTCTGCCCAAGGTGTACTGTTCACAATGCTGGAATTATGAGACAAACCATATTTGTGGTTATTGGCTGGGCAACTTCCTATTCTATGAAAGATGATTTAAAACAGTGGATGGATGGATGTTGTCATTTCCAATCTGGGGTGGGCTGTACTAATTGCATGATACAGACTGCCAATTCTTCCCCTTGGCGGAGTTGATAATATGTTGCTTTTCCTCTTGAGTGACACTGTTAAATAAGTATTGTTCATCCATTTATCCATTTTTACTACTGTTTGTGCTGTTGAAGGTTGCCGGGAGCTGAAAACTATCCCAGCTGACTTGGACGAAAGAACTGGTAAACTGGACCCTGGACGGGTCACCACTCATTTACCGGATACATATGAGACTCACAAACATTCACACTGTTGGTGTCACACGATATGATAACCGAAGCTAATAACCTTTAAATTGTAACTTGGAGACGCGTGAAAGAACATAAGCTTATCAACAATTTGTAATATTTTAACTTCAACGTAAGTCTTATACACTTTGAGGAGAGTTACTAGTTACAGTTTTGATTCATGTGCAAATATTTGATGTTCAATGAAGTGGAGAGAGGACTCAGATGAAAGCAAATGGAAAAACTAAACACATTTTAGAACAATGCCATGGTTTCATTTCACTCTCATGTGAGATGCTTCTGTGAGCTGGACAAACCAATGTTCTCAAAAGTGTGCACCTTCCATTCTCCCTGTATATTTCTTTAATTTTCACCAAATAGTCATTTAAAACAAGGTCATTTGGATCCCTGCCTCAGAAGGCCTCAATTTAAAATGCATTCATTCCATGTGGCCTTTTCAGCAGCTTCTTGCTAAAGACACAAAAAGCTATGCCTTCAATTATGCATGTGTGGGCTTTTTCCGCTGATCGGGAATCATTATATACTTAGATTTTACTTAAACTTAAACAATCTTTTTCGCTGATGAGCACAGTTGTTATTAAAAAAAAGAAAAAAAATCTCCACTAAAGATTTGCACTTCTATCCTTGAGTGTTGAAACAAAACTAATTAAAGCTTGACTCAGTCTTTTCAGCTGTCCTTTCGCCTGTGACGAGAACTACAGCATATTTTTACTCAAAAGTAAAGGTGGCATGGAGGAGGACTGGTTAGCACATCTGCCTCACAGTTCGGAGGAACCGGGTTCAAATCTGGCCTCGCCTGTGTGTACTTTGCATATTCTCCTCTGTGCCTGCGTGGGTTTTCTTTGGGTACTCCGGTTTCCTACCAAAGACCAAAACCATGCAAGGTAGGTTAATTCAAAATAAAATTGCCCGTAAGAATAAGAGTGTGAATGGTTGTTTGTCTATATGTTCCCTGCAATTGTTTGGCGACCAGTTCGGGGTGGACCCCGCCTCACCCCCAGAGTCATATGGGATAGGCTCCAGCACCTCGGGACTATCCATCCAGCCTTTTTCCAAGTCGCTTATCCTCACAAGGGTCACGAGAGTGCTGGAGCCTAACTTGAGGTGAAAGGCAGACTATATATACCCTCAATTGGTCCCCAGCCAGTTGTAGGGACCTTAGTGAGGATAAGCAGTAAGGAACTGGATGGATGGATCAAAAGTATCGTCAAAATTTACTTGATTTTTGTATTTTTACTCCTTGCTGAATCAATGTCAAAATATTTAAATCAATAAAATAAATAGCAAAATAGCAACTCCAAAGAATCGCTATCAAACCACGTCGGAACTTAAAAAATCATATCAGATTGTGAGGTTCTTAACAATGTCCAGCTCTATTTGGAATCTACCTTTAATCAGGCTCATCTTTTAAAAATAAATAAATAAATACAAATTTGTCTCATCTAAGAAGGTGATTGCAAAACCTGTCAGAGATTGATATCGATGGCTGAACAAAAAAAGAATACCTTGTGCAATAACTTTGCCCAGAACAATGTTTATTTAATTCCTATTTGCATAATAATTTGCAACATGTTTTATGTTATATTATTCATTACACGGAGAACATCTCCTATAGTCCCACTGCATTTATCACTTGATTCAGTGAGTATCTGAAAGTGCAGCGAGTGAACAATAGGTCCAAGGGTGATTTCCATATGAATGATGTCTATGAATGAGAGTGGCTTACAGAGAACGGCTGTGTCTCCGTACTCGGGACCAGGGAGGTTGGCGCCCCTCTGCCCCTACTCTAAAACACAGGTGAGATACTGACATACAAAAGGCCAGGAGAAAATGTTTTCAGCATGGAGCCTTATTATGGAGATGCTATAGGAAGCGTCTGTGTGGACATGTACAAAATGAATGAGGTGCACTACGTGCTGACGACAAACGCATTTTGTATCAATCCTGGTTTATAAATCTTTTCATTATGCCACTATGGCATTGCTCAGCTCTTATGGTTTTTAAGCAAAATTCCCATAGGATACCGTACATTTACAGTATATACTCTAAAGATATTGCACGTAAAAATGTCACAGACTGAAATCAAAGTTCACTGCTGCTGTTACTCGTAATCTTTGGTAGTGGAGAGTCAGATTTTCCATTGATGAGCTTTGAGAAGTGGTGAGACATAGTACCACTACGCCCTCATCTGACCTTTTGAGGTGAAAATGAATTTCTAAGTAAATTTGACACTCTCCAGAAGAAAAAAAAATTAACAAGTATCTAAAATGAGGCTTCAAAATCGTAAGAAAATATAGCCTTTCTCACCGTTCTCAAATGCGGTGGCCGTGTCCAATGAATAGGTTGAAACTATTCTCGTCTCACTATGTATATCTAGAATCTTGTGCTTACACATCCCTCCATGTTTGAGCTGAAATAATACAAACTCATAAAGCCTCTGATGGCTAGAATATATCCCACCAATTGTCGCACGGCTTTCCATGCCGTGAAGAGAGCCGCTAGCTGCAAGCTAGCTCATGTTACAGTATGCGAAAATCAGACGAAACGCCCAGAGTCCTGTGAAAAGAGGTTTTTCCAGTCCTCAATGGACCTAATTTTGATTTGTGGAAACATACGAAAGTAAGTTAAACAAAGTATGTAGTTATTCTGATCACATCCAAATCATTAACACAAAAAAGGCTACATTACGGTAATTTGCATCAGCATTGTATTCTTCCTGTCCCGGTCTTTTTTTTCCATGACCATGAGGCTGAGAGGGTGTTACGGATGCCACAAGGCTAAGCTGTAATGAAAAGAGTCAAACTGAAGCTGTGGTCAGAGAGCTCCAAAACGTAGATTGCCAGATTCCTGCTTGAGACGCTTCAAATCACATTTTCATTAACCACATTTACGAGGGGGAGCCAAGAGTCCCTGTTTAGAGCTATTCCCATGGTTCTCTCGTACACTTTCACACACACACGCATCCATGCACGCACACACTCATCTTTTGATGTCCCAGTTTTCATTTGGGATAATTAATATGAAAAGATGGAAAGACATCGTGTTCTACATATTCCTTTGAGACAGACATGCAAAAGCTGTTAACGCCAAGTAGGCAAATTAGTATTCATGCCGGTTTTCCCGTTGCAAGTCATTTTTCCCTACAGGGATGTGGTTGTAGATTAGCTAGACAGGCAAGGCTCATTCCTGATTATATGAGCAGAATACCACCACAGCCAAGGGTAAAAAAAAAAAAAAAAAAAAAACAATTTTGCCAAAGTAAATCAATTCCTGTGATCTGCTAAATCCTATAGGTTACATTATATATTTTTTAACCCTACCTATGAGTGAGAAAACAGCCTGTAATGGGAGGATCATCTGCCGCCTTACCAGCTCATGTTTTCAAAATTAATTAAATGTATACGACATTATACATTATTTGTACCATGATTCACTGATAATAATTGCTTTAATGCACTTGCATTTTTGTCAATCAACCAGGCCCCATAACAACACCTATTATTGTAAATGACCAAATGGCCTTTATGCTTTTAGGTGGGTTGGAAAATAAATATGAATTGATCTGGTCATATTTTAGCCTGCACTGAACCGGATCCTGCATATAGAGACGACCCACATTTAGGGTGTTAGATTGCATAAGATTGCAGGTGAGGTGTTTCACAATAGATTATAAAGGTTCTTAGCATTTAATTGAGTTGAGAACACGGCTCAGTATTTGCTTGATGAGCTATTATTGCTTTCTTTGGTTGTTTGTTGTTTGAGAAAGTGTCCAAGTCAAGATTGACTTTTATTCATCCATGTTTAGGATCATGTCAGGTGCCGGTTCCGGACCCAGCTGTGTTCGAATTGGAAACCACCCCTTGAAAACTTCACCTGGAAATAAAAGCGCAGACAAGCATGATGGAGCACAATGGAGAGTGGCGACAGTCTCCTGTTTTTAAAACGTGAATGACAATTTTTATCCAGCAAGAGAGGTAGGGTGGCAAGAAAACAGACTGCCACAGCAAAGTGGAGACAATGACAAAATGTTTAATAATTTAGCGTACAAAGCTTGGGCAGAGCAACGGGGTGAGCTTACATATATATATATATATATATATATATATATATATATATATATATATATATATAATTTATTTATTTATTTTTGGGGGTCAATTCTCTCGCAGTACAAGAATGTGGCAAGGACAAACCAATCAAGGAGTAATGTGCGTCACTGAAATGTGTCAATTGTGGCAAAAGGTGCAACAGGAAATGCACATTAAAGCGCAAAGCAAATTTTAACCTAAACTGTTTGCCAGTCAGTCGTGTGAACGGTTAATTGAGAGCAAAATGATCACAGACATGAAAGTCAACTACGTGAACTACTGCACTACAAATCACCCAAATTAGGACTCCTAGACAGTGTAATTAGAAGTCAATCATCACTCTCGCTGTTTATTGAGTCCAGCTTCAATTTGGACACTTCTCAACAGGACCTGGGATATGAATCCTGATTTCGGCCCATTTAATTAGCCCTCTGTTCTCTTCAGTCTGTTCCCCATTCCAAGCAGCCGCACGTCAGCAGCGTTGTAGAGGATAATTCCATGTTCCATCCACACAGGATGCCACATTGACACTTTATGCCTTGTGAATGAAGCCAATCTCCTGGAGACAGTGTCACAATTTATTCATGGTATACTCTCCAACAGCCACTAGAGACGTGCCTGTACCCGCCTCCAACACATCCACATATTTTCTGCTCTGCATCTTCCCCCGCATGCACAAATAATACTAAATGATATGAGGGAGTGGTTGCGGTATATGTGGAGCGATGTGGTGATCTGCTCTATGCAGATGACAGAACCCATGTTATTGCATTTCCAGCATTTTTCTCTTTCCTTTTCGCTCTCAGGAGAAAACACAAAAATGATCGGTGCAGCTGAGTCACAGGAAGCGGGATTAATTTAATGCACTGTCGATGGTTGCGATCTGCTGATGATAGAGATGTTAACAAAAGGTGATAAAAGTATATTAGCTAAGACACAGCTGTTGGACCCCCTGTCATTAACACTGCCCGTTATCCGGGATGTGGCACGATCACTGGCTCTCACGGGGGAATATGGGGTCGGCCATTAGCATTGATTCAAGGGATCAACGTGAACCTACGAACTGCCTGCTGTGATTTGTTTATTGCTGGGGCTCTTCTTTGGAACAACATCATGTGAACTCTGAGTATGGTAATCTTTGTGTGTTTTTAAAAGACCACATCATTTTAACCATCCATCCATCCATTTTGTGTACCACTTTTCCTCACTAGGCTCAAGGACATGCTGGAGCCTATCCCAGCTATCTTTGGACGAGAGGCGAGGTACGCTCTTAAGTGGTCGGCACCCAATCGCAGGACACATACAAACAAACAACCATTCACACTCACATTCACATCTACGGGCAATTTAGAGTCTTCACTCAACCACCCATGTGTGTTTTTGGAACGCTGGACAAAACCAGAGTACCCGGAGAAAACCCACCCAGGTACGGGGAGAACATGCAAACTCCACACAGCTGATGCCAGATTTTCAACTTGTGTTGTCAGAACTGTGAGTCAGATGTGCTAACCAGACAGCCACAAGTGTTGGAACAGACATGAGTAAATCAACTTAAAATTAATAACACTTAATATTTGGTGCCATAACCCATATAGTTTATTAAAAAAAAATCGAATCAATATCTAATCTAATCGGGAGAAACGCCATCATGCAAAAAGATGACCCCAAATACACCGCCAGCACAACAAAGGACTTAATCCGGGAGAAAAGTGGATGGTTTTAGACTGGTCAATCACCAGACTTTAAACCAATAGAGCATGCATTTAATCTCCTGAAAGGACTCAACGGCAAAAGAGCCAGAAACAAATAAAAAGTGAAAGAGGTGCAGTACAGGCCTGGAAAATTATTTCAAATGATGACTGCAACAGTCTGATGAATTCATGGGTCTCAGAATTGATGCAGTTATTGAAAGTAAGGGTTATGCCACCAAAATTAAATGTTATTTACTTTAAAGTACTAATCCAGAGGAAATGTATTTTATCTGTCTATCACAGAAATGTAGCTAAAATTTCATTGAAAAAACATTTTAAAAATTCTCAACACAACAAAAATGAAATAAATTAGCGTCAAAGTCAGTCTCAAGATTTTGTTCGAAATGTCACTTAGATTCGGCAAGTTCCGGTATTCTCCGGAATGGGACGTCAAGTCACGACAACATTTAGCCAGAGTGAAAAATCTAGCAATGATGATGAGGAAGTGTGTTCCATATGGCTGTTCTGCGTCAATCGTTGACGAGATCAACTCACATGAATGGCCGAAAGATGAACAGATAGGCAGGCTATGGACCAGGTTTGTGAAGACAAAGCGGGCGCATTGCACATAGAAATCAAAGTGAACAGTAATATGTTCCGAGCATTTCACAGAGGACTGCTTTGAAAACCCGGTACAGCGTTCACTTGGCTTCGGTAGCAAGTAAGTCCTTACGTGTTCAATTGTTTAGTACTGACAAGTATCTACCTCGTTTTAAATGTAAGTATAGTACCGATACAGATATATATGTCAGCTAATATCCGTATCCATGTGGTATTTAGGAGGTGACAACATTTGGACACTGTATAAAGTTAGTGTACTGTTGACGCTGAGCTCTTGCTGAAATTCGACTACGGTGGTGTGTGCTCTCAAGTTTTAGATGTATTATTTAAAATATGGGCTAAATCTTTAAATGCAGAACGATACCAAAGGTTTCGATTTTTGTTTTATGTCGATTCAGTCGCTAGTACAACAACAACAACAACAAACGACTCACTGTTGTGTGCAAGCAGCATCAGACGTCTAAACGTGTTTGAATTAGATTATTTCATCAAGAAGGTGTACATAGATTTCTTGAGGCACCTACCAGTCTGTGTTTTGGATGTGAAGTTCCACATAAACTTCGTCAGGTCTCGCCAAATCCCGTCCTCGTGTTGCATTCGACGCTCAGACCGTCACACCGGTTCAAACATATATGGTTGAATTACACCTGCATGGGATGTTTTTCGTACATGGGAAGAATAAGAAAATTCCTCCTCTTCAGTTCCTATCTCTTCCACAGAGCATTCGGTAGATTATTGGTTGTTTGTCACTATGCCGAATAGGGGCATAGACCTCTCCTAGGTGTTATGGGTTGGGTCCCTTCTCTATGTTCTAGTTATGTAGCTGCGCCAGTCTATGTGAGCCGCTCACTGTGTTCCATGTTCTCGGAGTTCAATAAACACTCATTGCCTCGGAAACTGAAACTGATGTCTTATGCACGCACAAGAAGCCAGTAGCATTTACACATTCCATAAAAACTTCTTCATCACTGCTGTTTATCTTCTCTAGATCCCACTCGTGTGTATGATTGTCTGTGTAGGAAGCTATTTCTGTACTGGGAGTCTTTGCATGACGTCACACAGAAGCAGCTTCAACAAAGCCTCTGTTTGAAACAGACATGGGAGGCGTTTGGATTACAAAGAAAATGTGCACATTGGCGCTAATTTATTTCATTTCCGTTGTGGTGAGAATTTTGAAAATATTTTTAAATGAAATTTTAGCTATATTTAGATGATAGACAAAATGCATTTCCTTTGGATTAGTACTTTGAGCTTGAAAAGTGGATTGGTGGTGCAATTATGAACTTTTGTCTAATACTCATCTTTTGATCCGAAACCCCACAAATGTCTTCAGTGTACAAAAAAAAGAATTGACCTTGGATTTCCAATACTTTTGGAGGATACAGTATATGATAATGGACACAGAATAGTAATAATTTGGAGGTGTGACCAAGAGAGAAGTATGGCTGTTGATATCATGAACAAGGTACATATCCAGAATTTCTCGGCAGTTTTGTGCACACAGATTTTCTCTACAAGCAAGGAGGGTAGCAGGTGGTTTGCCAGTCTTTTGACACTCAGTATTTAGGACAGGAAAATCTTGACAGGAACGGTGACAGAAAAAAGTAAGTCAAAGGTCCATTGCCTTTTATCGGTTCTCTCTTCCATCTGATTACCAAGGTTCAGACCATTACATTTGGCAAAAATCTCCCTCTGAGCACCAACATCGCCATGCGCTTGAGAGATGATGAATCATCAGTCCTTTCAAAGTGGTGCCTGTTCATGAGACCAAGGGACAATGGCGCGGTTGTGTTGATTTGTTCAAACAATTGGCGGATTAAAATCTGACCGATTGGTTATCACGTCTGCCTCACAGTTCTGAGGAGCCAGATTCAAATCCAGCCTCGCCTGTGTGGAGTTTGCGTGTTCTCCTCGTGCCTGCGTGTGGTTTTGTCTGGTTAGTCTGGTTTCCTCATCAGAATCTCAGGTGACTATCTACTTGCTGAGCTCGCCTCGACTTGCCTTGGTAGTATTACAGTAAACGGTGAAAAACGCTGCAATGAACGTATCACTTGGAACTGTCATGATCCTGGATTCCAGCCAGGGCTGGGCGTGGCCGTCTAATCGGAAGGGTCACACCTGCGCCTCATGACCTCCGATTAGACCCAGTACATATAGGACCCGGGGGACGACAGAGACTCTGCTAGATCGTTGCCTCTCATGCCTCGTTCCCGCACTACCGTACTCCTGACGTCTACCTCCCGTGTACCGACCAACGCCTGTCTCCCGACCTACCCCGTAAGCCTGCCGTTACTGATCTTGCTGCTTGTTTGGACTGACTCCCTGGTAACCGACATTGGAACGAATAAAGGCTTATTCCGCACTGCTTACCTCTCACCTGAGTCGTGCATTTGGGTCCACCCCCGAGTCTCGTCCGTGACAGAACGATCTAGCCAAGAACATGGACCCAGCCGACTCTGAAGCCATTCGCCGTGTGCTGCAAGTGCAGGGCAAACGCCTGGGTGAGCAAGAGGCTGCTCTCCAGGGTATGACTCACCAGATCCAGGAGCTCTGCACCCAGCTGCAACCGTGGCTAGCCTCCCAAGCTAGCGCGGCCGCTCCTGTGCCTCCCCGTGCCACCATCACTCCGCTCTCTCGACCAGAGTGGTTCTCAGGCGACTCCGGTAACGTCAAGCCCTTCCTGGCGCAGTGCGATCTCCACTTTGAGCTGCAAGCTTCCGCTTTTCCCACGGACCGCTCCCGGATCGCCTTCGTCATTTCCCACATGACAGGGAGGGCGGAGGCATGGGCCACCGCCGAGTGGAGCCGTAACTCGGAGACCTGCCGCTCATGGGCGAGCTTCGTCTGCGCGCTCACCCAGGTGTTCCAGTATGCGGCTCCGGAACGCCAGGCGGCGTCGTCACTCATGACAATTCGCCAGGGGCGTCGCCGCGTGTCCGACTACGCCATTGAGTTCCGGATTCGGGCTGCCGAGAGCCGCTGGAATGAGGAAGCCCTCCATGACGCGTTTTACGAGAGACTGTCCCCACAGATCCGTGGACACCTCGTGGCCATGGATCTTCCGCCTTCGCTTAACTCCCTCATCGCATTGGCCCTCAAGGTGGACCAGCGCCTCACCGTGCAGAGACAGATGGAGGGCCTGAGGGAGGAGGAGAGGGAGAGTCGCAGTCCGGTTGTTTCCGCTTCCCGGTCACCCGTGTTGTCAGCTTCACCGGAAGCCATGCAAGTGGAGGGGCTTGGCAGCTCAGCGGAGGAGCGCTTACGTCGGCGACGAGAGGGACGCTGTTTTTACTGCGGGCGTTTGGGACACTTGATCGCCCGTTGCCCGACTCGACCAGGGCATTCTGACATCAGGATAGCTACTCCGGTGAGTGTGCGGTACACCGCGACGGGGACAGGGAGGTCCCTTCTTCACCTCACCTTGGGAACGGACTCCCGTTCATGCTCTGTGACGGCTTTCATAGATTCTGGGTCGGAAGCAAACCTGATAAATCCCCGCGTGGTCGAGGAGCTGGGGGCGGCAACCTTCCCCACGCAACGGTTTCGTCACGCCTATGCCGCCAACGGCAAGTTCCTTTGTCGGGTTACACATCGTACTCAGACGCTACGTATAAGCTTTCCGGACGCTCACTCAGAGCGAATTAGCTTTCATGTCTTCGACGCACGTAGTAGCGACATCATCTTGGGCAGTCCGTGGCTCAAAGAACATAATCCGCACATAGATTGGACCACGGGTCAGATCAAGACTTGGGGTGAGGACTGTCTCAGTCGTTGTTTCGCTGTCCGGAGAGACAGGGGTATTCAAGTCGCGCCGGTTCGGCTAACAGAACCTGGTACCGGCCTGGACCTGACCGCAGTGCCCTCCTGCTATCATGACCTACGGGAGGTCTTCTCTGAATCTAAGGCAAAGTCTCTACCGCCACTTCGGTCATACGACTGCGCGATTGAACTCCTGCCAGGCACCTTTCCTACCAGAGGGAAACTGTTCTCTTTAACAGGACCAGAGCATCAAGCCATGAGGGACTACATCGAGGACTCGCTGGCAGCCGGACTCATTCGCCCCTCATCTTCACCAGCCGGTGCGTGGTTTTTTTTTTTGTCAAGAAGAAGGACTCCACGCTGCGACCCTGCATCGACTACCGAGGACTGAACGACATCACAGTCAAGAACAGGTACCCTTTGCCGCTTATCTCTACAGCATTCGAACTCCTCCAGGGAGCCCGGATCTTCACCAAGCTCGACTTGCGCAGCGCTTACCATCTGGTGCGGATTCGGGAAGGGGATGAGTGGAAGACGGCGTTCAACACCCCCACAGGGCACTATGAGTATCTTGTGATGCCCTTTGGACTGACAAACGCTCCGGCCGTCTTTCAGAACTTCATTAACGACGTGCTCCGGGAGTTCCTGAACAGATCTGTCTTTGTTTACCTGGATGACATTCTCATCTTTTCAGCAGACCTAGCCTCTCACATTCAACAAGTCCGAGAGGTGCTCCGGCATCTGCAGCAGCACCAATTATACGTGAATATGGATAAGTGTGAGTTCCATCGGGCATCCGTGTCCTTCCTGGGCTTCGTCCTGGCTGAGGGAGAGATACGGATGGATCCCGGGAAGGTCGACGCGGTGCTGCTGTGGCCTACCCCCACCAACAGGAGGGACGTGCAGAGGTTCCTGGGATTTGCCAATTTCTATAGGAAATTCATAAGGAACTTCAGTTCCGTGGCCGCTCCTCTGCATTCGCTCACTTTGCCAAATACCACCTTCGACTGGTCCGGGACCTGCCAGGAGGCCTTCGGCAGGCTCAAGGCAAGTTTCACTACTGCGCCCGTTCTCATTATTCCGGATCCCGATAACCAGTTTGTGGTGGAGGTGGATGCATTGAATTCAGGAATCGGAGCAGTCTTGTCGCAGAGGAGTCCCAGGGATGGAAGGATTCACCCGTGCGCGTTCCTGTCTAGAAAGTTGACCCCGGCAGAGAGGAACTACGACGTGGGAGATAAGGAACTGCTGGCGGTCAAGAGCGCGTTGGAGGAGTGACGGCACTGGCTGGAGGGCTCGCAAGTACCGTTCGTTGTCTTCACGGACCATAAGAACCTTGAATACCTGAAGTCCGCGAAGAGGTTGAACGCCCGTCAGGCCAGGTGGGCTCTATTTTTCACCCGCTTCCACTTTAAGGTGTTTTACCGCCCAGGCTCCAAAAACGGCAAGCCGGATGCACTCTCGCGGATCCATGAGGGAGGGCGCACTGATTCAGAAGCCGCTAATATCCTGCCAGCGGGGTGCTTCGTGTCCGGGTTCACCTGGTCGATCGAGTCGCGGGTGAAGGAGGCCCTGGAAGAGACACCGCCACCCGCGGATTGTCCGTCGGGCCGTCTTTTCGTCACCCCATCTCTGCGGGGAGACGTCACCAACTGGGCCCATACCAACAAGACGGTCTGCCACCCGGGTATGGCGAAGACACGGTCAGTGGTCGAACAAAGGTTCTGGTGGCCTAACCTCAGCAAGGATGTAAGGGAGTTCGTCAACGCCTGCCCGGTGTGTGCTGCCAATAAAACTTTCCGCCTACAGCCCGTTGGTGAGTTGCGACCCCTGTCCATCCCCTTTCGTCAGTGGTCACACATCGCGATGGACTTCGTTACTGGCCTGCCGCCTTCACAAGGGAACACAGTGGTGCTGTCCATAGTGGACCGTTTCTCCAAGATGGTCCACTTCGTGCCGCTCCCGAAGATCCTGTCGGCCAAGCAGACAGCCCAGTTGGTATTAGACGAGGTCGTCCGTTACCACGGTCTACCCCAGGACATCGTTTCGGACAGGGGTCCGCAATTCAGCGCCCGTTTCTGGAAGGAGTTCTGCAACCTCATCGGCGCTTCAGCAAGTCGGACATCGGGTCATCACCCAGAGTCTAATGGCCAGACTGAGAGGATTAACCAGGAATTAGAGACCGGTCTTCGATGTCTGGTATCCAGGGACCAAAGCACGTGGAGCCAGCACATCAAGTGGGTGGAGTATGCCCACAATTCCCTACCCTCCGCTTCAACAGGTATGGCTCCACTCCATGTCGTGCATGGGTATCCTCCGTCCCTGTTTCCTCCACTGGTCACAGAATCCACAGTTCCGTCGGCCCTGGCCGTGGTGCGACGCTGCAAACGGACCTGGGAGGCCGCTCGGAGGACACTGCTGCGCATGAGCAGCGCCTACAAGGCCACAAGAGGAGGGCCGCACCAGAGCTCAGAGTGGGACAGCGAGTGTGGCTCTCCACCAAAGATCTCCCGCCGCAGACGGAATCCCGCAAACTTGCTCCCAGGTTCGTTGGCCCGTTCCCTGTTTCCAAGGTTATTAACCTGGTCGCCATCTCGTTGAAACTGCCCAGGTCGATGAGGGTGCACCCTACGTTCCACGTCAGCAGACTTCGCCCGAATCGCACGTCGTCGCTGGCTCCTCCGCTCAAGTACCCCCCGCCCCCCCGCATGGTCGACGGTGGGTTGGTGTACACCGTGCGCCGGTTGCTGTCTTCCCGCCGCAGAGGGAGGGGGGTCCAGTACCTGGTGGACTGGGAGGGATATGGCCCGGAGGAGCGCTCTTGGATCCCCTCCCGCTTCGTCGTGGACCGCTCCCTCATCAGGGACTTTCACGCGGCTCACCCTGATGCGCCTGGGCCGTCCAGAGCCGGCCGTTGAGGGGGGGGGGGGTACTGTCATGATCCTGGATTCCAGCCAGGGCTGGGCGTGGCCGTCTAATCGGAAGGGTCACACCTGTACATTGTTAAAAAATGGTTTTCTTGTTTCTGACTGTTACTAATTAACACATCAAATTGTTAACAAGTTATTTATCTTGAAGTAAAAAAAGAACACATCATTGTATATGCTTTTAGTTTGCATTGATGGGTGGCGTCTACCCGATGGAAATAAGGATTATGCAGTCACTGTGATTTGACGGGGGCATATGCGCCCCCGCGCCATCGCACTCACAAATCTGCACAGTAAAGCACGAAAAATCACACGTGTAAAATTTGTTACGAGCAGAAATATATAGGTATTGAAAGACCCCACTTATTTTGTGTAGTCTTGACCAATGTTCCTATTAAGATGCGTCACAGCGCACATGAAAACCGATCCAGCGCATTGAACAGTTTGACGTTTTTTTTTTTTTTAACACGGAAGCACACAGTCTTTGCTCAGCCTACTTCTACTTCCTTATTTACCTGACACCCCCCCCCCCCCACACACACACACACACGCTCTTAAAGGTGGTACACTCATAATTACAAACACAACACTCACCTGCAACTTTATATCTGCGGGCATGATTGGTGGACCGCACCCATACCTTTATATCTGTGGGCATGACTGACCACAACTGTACATTTTTCAAATGTGAGTGACTGAGTATGGATTATGGAGTATGGAAGTTTGAATGTCTGTTGTAGTTGGAGTTTGTCCTTTTTTGTTGGCTTGTCAAATTGTTGCTCAGCAAACTTTAAACAAGGTTTGATATGCTTTTGCTTTCAGTGATGGAGTCTTGCATGGTGAGTCTGCATACAGGCCATGGTGGTTGAGTATATTACTCTTATTTCCAGGTCTTTTTTGAAGCTCTCCAGAAATGGTCCTTGGCTCTTGGACAACTCTTCTGATTATTATTACACTCCTCTGTCAGAAATCCTGTGAGGAGCACCTGCTTGAGGCAAATCTACTGTATATTGTTTTGATTGACTTTCCACTTACGTACTATGGTCCCGACCATGCTCACTGGAACATTCAGATGTTTAGATATCCAACTGTAACCAATGTCATTATGTTATGCAACAATTAGTTTGTCATGGTCTTGAGACAGCTCTCTGTTTTTACCCATCATGAGTTGTGTCTTGACTCACACCTTGGCAATGAAACCCATTTGTAGGCAATCAATTAGGACTGAATTACCACCATTTGCACAGACAAGGGGCTGGATTCCTGCTTGATCATTGATAGATTGCAGGCGATGTCTTGGCTTTCCATGCCTTTTTGCAGCTCCCTTCATGTGTGTCATGATCATGCCGCTCGCGGGTGTCTGCCCAGGTGCGCTGATTGGAAGGTGCACACCTGCGCCTCATGCAGCCTGATTATGCTGTGTATTTATATGACCGCGATGACAACTGGCCGACAACAGTTCGTTGATCTTCATGTCCCGTTCGTGTGCTCCGGTATCCCTGATCGAACCTGTTTGTACCGACCTTCGCATGTTCTCCGACCAACCTTGTAAGCCTGACTCCTTTGATACTTCTGCCTGCGTTGATTGTTCCCCTGTGTACCGACTCCTGCCTGTCCGCTCATCTGCTCTCTTCGCCCGACGTCACAACTACCGCTGCTGCACCGGACTGCCTGCTCGATCCCCTACCTCTGCATATAATAAACGTGTCTCCTTGAACTACCTTGCATCTTCCGAGTCCTGCATTTGGGTCCTACTCTCGTTCTGATGGGACATGACAGAACGAACTGGCCAACACAGGACCCAGCAGGAAAGACCCGGCGTTGCCGGGACCGACGCAAGGTAGACCTTCTGCCGGAGGACCAAGCCTGTCCGATCCGGGTAGGCTCCCTGATGCCCTCTGCTTCCGTGTCTTACGCTCCGCCAGCGAGGTATGAATACGTCCCGAACACGACCCGTCCGGCTCCTCATAGTCTTCTGGACTCTGACTTTTCGGAATATGAGGAGGACCGTGATTTGTATGACCGGCTGCCGGAGTACGACTCCGATTATTCTGATTATGAATCTGCTTGTCCGATCTTTCATCCCAGTCAGTTTGTTTCACCTCCCCGCGTTTCCAGCACCCGAGCGTCTTCGCCCGGTAGGTTTAAGTACACCAATCCGTATGAGGGAACCCGCTTGGCCATCTACCCGGGACCTCCGCGTGGCGGCCAGAGGAGACGCCCCGCCCGGGCGCTCCCCGGTGCCTCCCGCTGCGCGGCAACTAAGACATCGTCCTCCCACTCCTCGCCGGCAACGGCGAAACCGGCAGACCCGCCGCTGGTGGCGAAGCTTCCAGCCCAGAGGGAGGAGGAGCCGCCAAATCACGAGGCGTTCTGCCACAAAAGGCGGGCGGAGATAGAGCGGCAGAGCGCCGAATTGGCGGCTCTCACGTCCCAGGTCCGGCATGGATTGGCGAACCAGCCGAGCTATGCTGACGTCACAACGGCGACGGACTCGCTGCTGACGCAGGTTCACGTGGCAGTTGGAACTGACCCGCTCCCGAGACACGCCCACATGTCAGTTTCGACTGACTCTCTGCCTACTCTTGTTCACGTTGACGTGGAAACAGACCCGCCCCCTCGCCAAGCGCACGCCGCAGTGGGAACGGACTCCCCACTTCGTCAAGTGCACGTAGCTGTGGAAACTGACCCGCCTCCTCGCCATTCCCACGTCGAGGTTTTGGCTGTTTCGAGCAGAGTTCACGCGGCAGTTGGAACTGACCCGCTCCCGAGACACACCCACATGTCAGTTTCGACTGACTCTCTGCCGACTCTCGTTCACGTTGCCTTGGAAACGGATTTGCCACCGCGACACGCCCACGTTGCTGTTTCAACGGATGCTGCAAGCTCACGTGGGAGTGGGGACCGACCCGATGCCGCCTCACGTTGCTGTCCAGGAGGTGGCGACGTCTCCACAGCCGCTTCACGTCCGTGCTCTGGCGTACCAGTGGCGACCGGCCCGCGGTCGCTCCCCGTTCCTGCTCTGTCAGCGACCGGCCCGCGGTCGCTCCCCGTTCCTGCTCTGTCGGCGACGGGCACGCCCATACGTTCCCGTCCAGGAGGTGGCGACGGTGACACTGACGCTGCCTTCTCACATTCCTGTCCAGTAGGTGGCGACAGTTCCCTAGCCGCCTCACGCTCCCGTCCAGGAAAAGGTGGAGTTGGTGATGCTGCCTCCGCCTTCTCACGTTCCTGTCCAGGAGGAGGTGGTACTGGCGCCGCCTTCTCACGTTGCTGTCCAGGAGGTGGCGATGGTGTCGCCGCTGTCTCACGTTGCTGTCCAGGAGGTGGCGATGGTGTCGCCGCCGTCTCACGTTGCTGTCCAGGAGGTGGCGATGGTGTCGCCGCCGTCTCACGTTGCTGTCCAGGAGGTGGCGATGGTGTCGCCGCCGTCTCACGTTGCTGTCCAGGAGGTGGCGATGGTGTCGCCGCCGTCTCACGTTGCTGTCCAGGAGATGGCGATGGTGTCGCCGCCGTCTCACGTTGCTGTCCAGGAGGTGGCGAAGGTGTCGCCGCCCTGTCACGTTGAGGTCCAGGAGGAGCTGGGGAGTTCTGTGGAGCCACCTGGAGCTGGAGAGACTTCAGGATGGGGGCGGTCATGGCTCTGGTCCTTCTCTCCATCATCCTATTCGCTCCAGATGGCTCCCAGCCGCTTCATGACCTGGCCTCGTTGGTGACCAATCCACGGCTGCCTACTGACCAAGCCTCGGTGGCGACCAATCCCTGGTCGTCTTGCAACCACGGCGTGGGAGGTTCTCGTCCAGCGCAGTGGCCTGCCTCGTTCTGGTTCCTGCTTCGCCGTTTGGTTCCTCACAGAGGTCATCCGCCCGAATCGCCCCTTGGGGACCCTGGTGCTTGGCGTCCGGGTCGTCCTTCTGACCTGTCCACCCGGATGCCTTGTGTTTGGTGGGTTCGGGGGGTGGGCGTGCCCTCCTCCGGACACCCCTTCCGACCACCCCTGCCTGTGTTAATTATTGTCTGTTTTTTCATTTAGGCACCTCTGGGAGCCGTGCCTTTGAGGGGGGGGGGGTACTGTCATGATCCTGCCGCTCCAGCACGAGCTGTGCGGGTGTCCGCGCAGGTGCGCTGATTGGAAGGTGCACACCTGCGCCTCATGCAGCCTGATTATGCTGTGGATTTATATGACCGCGATGACAACTGGCCGGCGCCAGTTCGTTGAGCTTCATGTCCCGTTCGTGTGCTTCGGTATCCCTGATTGAACCTGTGTGTACCGACCTTCGTCCGTTCTCCGACCAACCTTGTAAGCCTGACTCCTTTGACACTACTGCCTGCGTTGATTGTTCCCCTGTGTACCGACTCCTGTCCGTTCACCTGCTCTCTTCGCCCGACGTCCCAACTTCCGCTGCTGTACCGGACTGCCTGCTCGATCCCCTACCTCTGCATATAATAAACGTGTCTCCTTGAACTACCTTACATTTTCCGAGTCCTGCATTTGGGTCCTACTCTCGTTCCGATGGGACGTGATAATGTGTTCAATACTTTTTCCTGGTCATTTCACATTTTTACACATAACTTAATTTCTGATCTTATTTGTTGTACTTTCTATGTGTGTGTGTGGATTACTTGAGTTGTAGCCTAAATCTGGTGAAATCTTCAGGTCAGTAGCACCTTTGGAAGTACATGTATATTCAGTGAGAAAAATAGTGACATCAGTACTTATTTCAGCTAGGAAGACAAGAAATTTCTCTATTAATTGGGCCACTCTCATTCAACAATAGACAACCAGTTTAGTTCAGCCGCACAAAGGACACCACCAATGGAAAGGAGGACTTGCAGAGACACAAATCGTGACAAAAGAAATCAAATGAGAAAGAGATTTATATTGTACCATCTATGTAAGAGGGAAAAGGTCCACAGCTTCTAATCATTTCCTGCCATTGATTTACTGTCCTTGACATACCTTCATCCCAGACGTGCGCTCTGAGTGGAGCAACCCTAAAATGTGGGCATTCCCAGTCAAATCTGGCCTTGGGCGTACCCTCCTGTTGAGTTCAGCACTTTTCCTCTACGGCATCAGAGCCTGTAGTAAGTCAAGTGGCCTGGGAAGGTGAAACATCTCGTTGCACTTTAAATTTCCTATAATCTACGTTACCCAAACTAATTACATTGTAAGAGACTTCCAGAATGTTTTGAAACGTACTTGAACTGCAACAACTGACTTTTACATTTTTTTTTTTTTTTTTTTTTTTTAACCTTAGTCTCATGGATCCGCCTACATATTTACTAGATAGATAGATAGATAGATAGATAGATAGATAGATAGATAGATAGATAGATAGATAGATAGATAGATAGATAGATAGATAGATAGATAGATAGATAGATAGATAGATAGATAGATAGATAGATAGATAGAGATAGATAGATAGATCAAACCCATATGGCTGAGAAACATGCATGTTGGGTCTCAGGTATAAAAGGGAAACCACACAGCGAGCGCTGTTGTGCTGAGGTTGTCAACTTGTTTGGTGTTATTGCATCATCCAAGAACAAGAAGCTAACAAGTGCCCTCAAGTGTTGTGGTGCTTGTGCAAGAAGAGTTATTTTGACAATTAGCGCAGTCAAAATCGGGTTTCCTCTACAGCAGCCAATGGAGTGCCATTCATACTTCTTGTACAGTAGAAAAGCTGAAAATAGGGCTGGCACATTTTTTCATCCAGATAAATGACACAAGAACTCTGCAGTGCCAGACACACACTCTCAGACAAAAAATACACTACAGATCTACAAGCACAAGACAAAATTATTAAGATGGCCGAACAACGCACTGTAATTAAATTATGAAGTTGTCGTAATGGAGAGCAAATTACGAATGTATGTGTGTAACTAATATCCCATTAAAATGTCGATTTTGTCATTCTCTTCACTCACCTACAGTATACACTCAGTGAGTAAAAATGGAGCCATGACAGATTCGAGTTGAGTATTTGTAAGATGGGGGAAAAGATCTTCCCTTATAGATTCATACCAAAAACATCACAGTCAACTTTATACATGTGACATAAAAATACAAATGTATCTTCATCCTACATTCCATCAACTCTTCAACCTCACTTTTCTAAGAGGGATGCGGTTGTATGCCAATGGCTTCATGATATTGGGAAAATGGATGGATGGATGGATGGATGGATGGATGGATGGATGGATGGAAAGTGAGCATTCAGTAGTTCTGCTTTGTTTTTGCTGGATTTACCAAACTGAGCTTCTGTTTTCACGAACACTCTCAGGAAGACATTTAAAGAGTACTAGCTATCCGATGGACACATTCTGTAATTGTATAGTCAATTACAATAATTATTGGTTTCTAATTGGCAGAAAAGTTGACCAAATATTAGCCTACAAACAGACAACTTTTTACCTCTTAGGAAATGTGAATAAACAACTTTAGAATGGAGGCAACTACATGTTATTGGTGGTACTTAATGAAATAGTCATGTGGGAAGAGATACCACTGATGTGCACATTAATAGCCCAAAATTTATCTGGTACTCAGTAACAAATAGTTTGATAAATTATTTTTCCATTTCCAGTTGCTCCTGATGCTGCGTCATCACTCGGCAAATGATGAGTTACCGCACTTTGATTGCCTTTGGTAGAAAAAGCGCTTTACATTATTAACCTTCAAGCTGCTACTTTAACTGACACCGAGCAGCGTCACATATGACATAAAAGAATTCAACTTTAATATTTACAACAAAATGTGCAACCAAACCATAGCTTGCAACATTATACACAAAAATATGTTCACTTTTCTCTACAGGAAGAAGTACTGTAATTGCAGCTTAGTAGCAAGTCTTCTCTGTCTCTTCTTCTTGCTTTTAATTACGCGACATCTACATCCAGTAGGCTGAGATATTTTGGCAAAATGTGGTTCCCTCCTGAAGGCGCGCCACTCCAAATTCAGAAATGCCTGCAAAAACAGCTGCAAAATCTGCGATATAGTGAGGAGGCAAAAGATCTCATGCTGAACGTGATGCTCTCCATTGATTGAAGATTTATACAGATTGTTCAAGAATTGTAGATCGTCAAGTTTTGGTTGTGACAATTTGTTTTGTCCAAGCTGTGTTGCCCTAGACAGGTTACCTTTCCACTGTAACAATTATCCTCATTTATTCATGCAGAACATGAAGTCTTCCAAAGTAAAAATGAAATGATCATTTTTCATTTCATAGTCTAATCTGTCCCTCATTATTAGATGCGCTTTGTGCTCTGCTGTGTAGAACTTTTGAAGGATGTTGAGAGCTGGCGATGGTGAGAAGGGCAGCGCGGTCAATCAGAGGCCGCCTGTCTTCCCTCTGCCTTTGCTTTCGGGTCTTCCTGATGGTAATTCTCTGATTTGACTTTGATGTGCCAATTTGTGCCTGATGAATAATTGTCTGGTTTGCTGATAACTTGTGGGAGTCAAGTGTATTCTGGAGGCACTCAATGCAAATGGGAGATATTTGGGTCCTTCAAATCACAACAGTAGCCCCTCAGCATTTGCCAGGCTTCGCAGTGAGCAAACTGACCAATTAGCTGTGTTTGAAGAAGCCATTTTTGATTAGAGCAATCAGTAAACAGCAAGGCCTCTTCATGATTGTGCCCCTGATTAGATGAGTTGTCACTTAAGAAGTTGTTGAAGATTTTAATTTATCGCCTTATATTGCTGAAAAGTATGGTAATTACCTAATCCATTCTCCACTGTGCACCACTTAGACTCGGATTTGTTCATGCTGTCAATTTTGACAACTGATTTTTTTTTTCAAGCAACATCTCAACTTCATCTCTACATCAATGTAATCAAAAGGAATAGATGACTGTGCAACGGTGTGATTTGGCATGAGAAGTTGCAGAAATGGCTAAATACAAATATCCTTACCATACATTAAAGTAGCACTTGCTGGGTTTATTATACTTCGAGCGTGCCTGCTGGCTCAAAGAGGCTCATTACTCATTGATGGCCACAGAATAATCTGCATGACCGAGAACACCTTAATATTCATACCCATCTTTGAGTGTCCCTGCATTAAAACCTCATTAACATTAAAAACCAATTAACTGACAAAAGACTGATCTAATTTATATGTCAGAATACTTAGTAGCAAAAGTTATTTGGGATCTCATTAGTAAACAAGTCCGGTAAATTGCTCATCTTGAAACTGTTAAAGCTTGCACCAAATGCTGAAGAAAGAAACAGTGGAACTGAGTTCATCACAGGTCCACCTGCTATGGGTCAAAATCGGTGATTTAGAGAAACAATTTTAAAAACATATGCTTTTGTTCTGCTTTTACCCCTCCCACATGCCTTACACACATTTACACTTGTTAAAACACATAATGAATGATTAAAATCAAAACTCTTGCTAACCACGCGTTGGCACTCTCTCACTTGCACATTTCTCCAAATGTGCTCCCTTCGTGCTTTTTATTTGTCATTCCCACTTGAAGTTCCCTGTAAAATTGATACACAAAACATAAAAGGATAAAACATTGCATATTTGAAGCTCAACTGACATCCATATATACATTTCAAAATAAATACTGTTATGAAAACTGCATATAATATTATTCAGTTCAATGTCTACATGAAAGAAAAATGAGCGGAGCGTATCATTCATGCACAAAGTTGCAGAACTCTCACTTGACATTCCAGTGGCGGCCATATTGCCTGCAACATCATTTGCAGATGTCCCACTGGGACAGTCGCCATTGAGAAGACGCTGTGCCATCTGCTATGGGAGATGAACAAGAGAGATTTTCGGATTTTTCTGACGCCCTTCTGAGACTGAAGCTCTTTTTAGAAGAAGAGAACATCTCAGAATCGAGTGCACTGATCGGGACACTATTACCCTATCGTTTCGAGCCATATTTAGATGATATGCGGATCACTTCTAACTAACAACAGACTCCCTGACAGACGGACAAGGAACCCGATGAAATATTCAATATGACTTGCCTATAACTGTTCGATTTCCTAACTCTTTTACAAGTCTTGTGTATGCAGCATACTCAGGAACACCAATGCTGGGCGAAGTAAGTATGTCAGGGGTGCCCAGACACCGGTGGCCGGTGGTGGGGGAAAGCTCCTTTCTCCTCCCCGCCACCTGTGTGACAACACGGACCAGCCGGTCTGCCAGCCCAACCCACCTCCACGTCAGGTGAAACGGCGAAGAGAGAAGGATTATTATCGGACGCCGACGGAGATTTTTACTATTGCTGCTTTCAGAGAAGTTGTTCGAATTTGGTGACAATACGTATGGTTAGGTCGTGTTACACACTACTAAACTGTCTTTGTACTTCTATTTTATTGTTTTGTGTTGTATTGTATTGTGTGTGTGATTAAATTGTCTTAAATGCTATACAAGTGCTTTGTTATGTGTTGCCAGTTTGACCAAGGTGATTTATTCCAAATTCACACGTAGCATATGCAATAAACTGTAAGACAAATTAGTCCCCCACAACTATTGTTTTTGTTAGTAGCTGTATACACACCTACCTGTCATTTAGAACCCACAAAGCTCTTGTCCATTGCAACTGTGCAATCCATTTTTCACGACAAACTGGGTGTTTTGGAAAAGTGTGAAGAGTGAATCCATCCTCCAGAATGTTTGAGCAAAATCCAGCAATACAACGAGTCGGCATTTTGGCTAACATGTTGAAAAAAAACTTTTAATTTTCCGCCGGTACAATAGGTATACACCAATATAAACACTCGACCTCCGCGACTGCCAAAAAATGTCACTTCCTGGTTCTTCTCCAACACAAATGCCTCGAGAGGATTTTCATTGCAGGAGGTGCAAAAATCCATACACGACAACATAATGACATGTGGTGAAAAAACGGATGGGTCCATTCCGGCTGCCTTTTTTTTTTTTTTAATTTAAAACATACTAAAAATCATGCTTTACGTTTCAGCAGACCTTTAAAAAACACATTTAATCTCTATCTTAATGCTCACATACAATGCAAATCGCCATGGATGGATGATTGACTGATTGACTTGACAAAAAAACAAATACAGTAAAACAAAACAACAACTAAACATAAGAGCAAATGAAAAAAAAATATCTTGATCTACCAGAAAATGTAGGTACAGTATTGGTTGGACTCATCGCTGATTGGACAAATCAACAGGAAGAGGTAAAGTACTGGTGAAGGAGAACAGGCTCAATGCTAATTGGATGAGAGGGACAACTTGATTGCAAGACGCCTTCTGTGCAGCTCAACATCTTTTAAATCCATTGTCAGTGAATATGTACTTATTTGAATGTTGTGATTTAGTTGCAATGTACGGTCACTAATGGTGTAGTGGGACACTTACCTGTCTTTAGCACGAGCAGTGTGGGTTCAATTCCCAATCAGTAATGGTGTTGATATGTTCCCTGAGACTGACTGGTAAGCAGTCCAGAATGTAGTTCACCTTTTTCACAAAGTTGGCTGGGAGAGGCTCCAGCACTCCTACGATCCTTTTAAGTATTAGCGGCTTGGAGAATGGATGGATCAGTGATTTAGTTATCAACATTTCTATCCACAAGCACCTCATGTGGACACGTAACTGGAGCAAACTCAGTGATGAGAATGTAAAGTACAGTACATTAAGAAGCCAAATACCCCAAGCCTTAAAAAAGGTTGGGCATTCAACCATCCATTTTCCGAACCGCCTCTCCTTATGTGTGTTGCGGACGTGCTGTAGCCTATCCCGGCAATGTTCAGGTGAAAGCTGGGGTACCACCTGAAGTGGTCACCAGCCGATACAATTCAGCACCTGTCTCCCAATACATGACACAGCGGCCGCGTGGATTCCAACCCTGGTGGGATCAAGCGTGCAGGAAGTTTCGTGCTAGTTATGTAACACAGAGCCAAAAAATCAAATAGCCTACAAAGATAGGCAAAATATTATTTAATAGAAGCCGCTACATTTGAATCACTGGTAAAGATCATTCCTAAAATCATGCCAGACTTGAAATAATTGTTGTGGTCAAAGCATCCAATCGAGTTATCCCTTTCGTCCAATCAAAAGAAAGAAATAAAAGAAAATCCAAGATGCATCCGTCACAGGACTCGTTACTTACACTTTCAAACTTATTGGCACTCTGGAATTATTTGTATATTTGTATAACCAGAAAAGAACAAAATGAGATTTAAACCCTAATTTAAGGAAATGAAACGCAGTTATTTTAAAGAACAAAATATGACCGAGGATAATAAAGAAATAAATATTACGGTGCTTTACCTTAAGCAAGGTGGAATGTCTCTTAATGTTTCTTTCAGCAGTCTAAAAACTTCTCAGTTGATCATTTTCTTCATTAATTATTTGCAATAATGTTGTGTTAGTTGGAACAATCTGTTATGACACAGTGGTGCCTTTCAAGGGGCCCAGTGATGCTTAAAAATATTTCATGTGCTGTATGTATGGATTTGGGCTGTATTTAGTCATTTAGGGCTCCGTAGCAAACACAGTTATGGGCCCTGCATATTTGTGTATTGAAATGATTTTGAATATTATAGTTAATCATCATATTTTGAGAAAATTATCCCATTTTCTGATCAAGATTAATATGAGATGGGCGAATAAAAATGAAGCAACACCTTTTTTTAAAGGCGTGAACACACATGGCCATAAAATTCTTCCTCGTCATTTAATATCTCGCTTTTGTGGACGCAGCAAACACACACTGGAGCAGGGGGCTACTCAAACCCCTCAGGGAGCAGTTCGGTGTATTGTGTCTTGCTCAAGGACACCACAGCTGTGTTGGGGGTGGAGGGTCTGTTGCCACATCCTCTCGAGCTCCGTCAGTTGATGTTTTTATTCTTCTGCTGGTCAGTGACCTGAACCGGTTTCCTCACAGTGGCAGGCGATGATTTTAACCACTTGCCCAGGCGTGCTGTGAATGTGACAGGCTGTGGTGGCCAAAAATCCCTGGGAAGATGTTTCAAGCTACAGTTGCATTAAATTCTTGGTGGTCTTACCAGCTCCGTTTGCCTGAAACGTATGTAGTGTGGCATGATCTTTTTTTTTCATGGTCAAGTCTTGCAAAGTTTTCTCCCAGTCTAGAACTGCATCGGTGATAGGCTGTGGGGGAGGCAAACCTCCTGTGCTGAGAACACTCGAAGGCATATTACATTCTCTGAATAAGCCAGGAGGTTCTTGCAACACTTTTTTTCATGAGGCTAGTTTTTTTTAATAATCTTTTGGCATAGACTGCTTTTCAAAATAAGTACTGTTTTTGAACACCCTGCTATATTGCAAATTCTCCCACTTAGAAATCACAGAGGGGTCTGAAATTTTCACTGTAGGTGCATGTCCACTGTGAGAGAGAGACAATGTCATTTTTTTTTTAAATCCAGAAATCGCAATGTTTGATTTTTTAACGATCAATTTGTGTGATACAGCTGCAAATAAGTATTTGAACACCTTTCTATCAGCTGGAATTCTGACCCTTAAACACCTGTTAGCCCGTCTTTAAAAGTCCACCTCCACTCCATGTATTATCCTGAATCTGATGCACCTGTGTGAGGTCGTTAGCTGCATGAAGACACCTGTCCACCCCATACAATCAGTTAGATTCAAACTTGTAAGACCAAAGAGCTTTTACAAATCCACACGGCTGGAAAGTGCTATGGAGAAATTGCCAAGCAGCTTGGTGAAAAAAGGTCCATTGTTGGAGCAATCATTAGAAAATGGAAGAAGCTAAACTTGACAGTCAATTTCAATCGGAGTGGAGCCCCATGCAAGATATCAGCTCGTGGGGTCTCAATGATCCTTAGAAAGGTGAGGAATATGACAGGACTTGGCCTTGACCTGAAAAGAGCTGGGACCACCATTTCCAAGGTGATTGTTTGTAATACACTAAGACATCATAGTTTGAAATCATGCATGGCACAGAAGGTTCCCCTGCTAAAACCAGCACATGTCAAGGCCCGACTTACGTTTGCCAATGACCATTTGGACGATACAGAGGAGTCATGGGAGGACGTTTTGTGGTCAGACCAAAATTGAACTTTTTGTCATAATTCCACAAACCGCGTTTGGAGGAAGACAAATGATGTGTTCCATCCCAAGAACACCATCCCAAAGCATGGGGGTGGTAACATCATGCTTTGGGGGTGTTTTTCTGCACATGGGACAGGACGACTGCACTGTATTAAGGAGAGAATGTCCACGGCCATGTATTGTGAGACTGTGAGAACCTCTTTCCCACAGTCAGAGCATTGAAGATGGGCCGTGGCTGTCTTTCAACATGACAATGACCCGAAGCACACAGTCAGGAAAACCAAGGAGTGGATCAGTAAGAAGCATACCAAGGTTCTGGCGTGGCCTAGCCAGTCTCCAGACCTAAACCCAATAGAAAATCTTTGGAGGGAGCTGAAACTCTGTGTTTCTCAGCGACAGCCCAGAAACCTGTCTGATCTAGAGAAGATCTGTGTGGAGGGTTGGGCCAAAATCCCTCCTGCAGTGTGTAAAAACCTGGTGAGCAAGTACAAGAAACGTTTGACCGCTGTAATTGCAAACAGAGGCTACCAACCACCCATGCACACCCGCAGTGTATCGGAAAGTATGTGCAGGTATATGTTTACATATAGCGGCATGACAAACAAACCCTATCTAAGATGGCAGTGTGTAATGTATGCTATATCTGTAAAATATGTATGTATTTGTAAATGATCTGAACAAGTATGCTGCAGGAATTCAGCGCACTCACTGCACTGCAAGTGGAAGGACACCTGTGGAAGGGGAAGAAAAAAACCACAATTCAGAACTGCTTTAACAGTGCAACGACAACGTGCGGCTCTCAGCAATACCTGCAAAGGTGACCCTTACTAACGGCCCTGGCTGATGGACCCCCACCTCTGACCGACGGCTGCTGTCGGTCTAGATCAACGACACAACTGTAAAGCGACACGGTGGGCGTCGGTGGGCTCTCTAATGGTGCTACCTGCTGGCGGGCTTGCTGGAAATATGTTTTGCACGACAACAAAATGAAGCAAACTAATCGGTCATTGCATGCAAAAAGAAGTAAGAAAAAAAACAGGAAGATGAAGAAAAGAAAAAATCTTAATGGCGGGAAGTGTGACTCCTCAATGAACACATTGGCACAATATTATAATTGTGTGTGTATTTATATATGCATATACATGTTTTATATGTTTGAACTTGTTTATACGAAACAAGTATTTAGCATTTTAGCTACCTTGCGAGATTTTAGTCTTGTGCTCACTTGTGTTTTCCCCTAAAAGCAGAATACCACATTTGCTGTCAAATACAGTCACAACATTGATTTACCAACCTCATTGCTGTTGGCTTTTGTCAGTACAAGCCGGTACTAATTATAATTTGTGTTTGGAATGGAAAGTTATACATATCAGATTGATTTTTTTTTTTTGGGTAGAAGCTAAATGTTCATTTAGAAGCAAACGTTAACAGGAAGCATTGGATTTGTTCATTAATTAATAATAAATAAATTCATAATAAATTACATGAATAATATTATTAACAATTCATGCTGATTTCAGTGTTTTAATTGGCAAACACAATTGCTCAGTTGCATGATCATATTAAAACAAGTCCCCAGATGAAAGGGTTTGTTCTTTGAATCGCCATTAAACCTTTTGATTTGTCATTTTTGTAGATGTAGGCATACAAACTGTGACACGAAAAAAAAAAAGTCATCAGCAATCCCAGGAAAAATTTAAACTCTAATATTCTTTAACATGTTTCCTATATGCATAATAATTTCAATTTTCTTTTTTCGCTTCCGTATCAGCTTACTTTTGCTGCTATGAACAAAACAACAAAAATCTGCCATTTTGGTTATACTCTCACTGGGAACATATTCTTTTACATTCGAGTAAATTGAATTATGAATGCAATTAAATATGAATGTACCGCTGTTACTGAAATTTGTCAAAATAGGCGAGCCTCACTAAGATGAAATCTAATTACGTTACATTCTATAAAGTGACATTAAACAAGTGCATCCAAGTCACATCAATAGCGCACAGCACACTTGTAGTAGTCGTATTGACCACCAGAACCTCCAAGTGATGCCTTAATCAATACGGTTGAATAAATTGAGCAGGGACGTGATCTGCGTCTGACGCAAAACCAGGATTAGGCCTGATTAGGGCAGTTTTAACATGTCTTGCTGATTAGGGCCCAGTGGATCCGACCGCTAATTATCTCTGAAGTGTGGCCGGCCGCACAGACAGGACAGTGGCGGGAGGGGAATGTGGAGGGTGGGGCGGGGGGAGGCTTGGGGGCAGCAAGCCTAAACTCACTCCCACCCTTTCCCTCTCTTGTCCACTTGCGACCACGCCAACAAAAGGATCTGCGGCTTTGATTGGGTCTGCTGCATTGTGAAAAGTCCATCTGAAAAAGAGTCCAATTTCTCTTTGGTTGTGCCACTACCCCCTGTGGGGTGGAGTCAATGCGCCCTTTCTGTGCCTTCGTATGACCAGCTGGCTACGGAGGGCCAAATAAACACTCCAGATCTTCTGGCTGCTATATGATTCCCGACTGAAACAGAGCTTTTGTCCCGTGTGGATTGGACTCTAATTGGTGTGCCCGAGACAAATTGTTGTTTGTACTGATGAGGTTTTAATGGAGAGAAAATACGAATTACAAGTAAATACAACATCAATGTGGGCTTGTAAGAAGATTAGAAGGACCCCCAACAGTCCAAAACTCATCTTTGGCCTTCTAACGGGGGAAAACTGTTTACTCAAGAATCCCACGTTTATTATGTCCCATCAAACAAAAATTTAATGAGAAGGAAGTAGTATTAAGTATAAAATGTGACAGTTTTGCAAGAAAAAAAAATCATTATAACATATACTGTCACACTATACTCCATTACTAGTCTATGTTATATAATCTGTTTTAGTATCATACAATATATTACAATTCTTCTTATTATTATCATTATCATTATTACTATTATTAATACAGTAATGGTGATAATGATGATGATGAGTTGTAACTTTAGTTTATTGTGTTAAACTATTAAGTTGTACAACCAGTAGAATGAAGTTCCAATATTACAAGAATGCCTTTTTAATTCTAGTTAATTTTATTCAGAATAAAGTGATAATATTACAATAAAGTTGCACTTTACACGAATCAAGCCACCATATTATGACAATTAACATATATACTCTGCCTGCATTAAAATTAAGTACTGTACTGGGATCATGTGATCAAGTATGTTGGCATTGTGGACCCCCCACCCCCCAAAAAAAAAATCTGAACATTGCCATTTGTTTTTGTAATATTAAAGCTATAGTAATAGTAAAGCTGGTCAATGACGGTAAATGTAAGAATCTAAATATACATTTATATACTTATTTTAGAAGTTATTTCAAATGTTGGCAAAATAATATTAAAAACATTCTTGCCCTTTGTAGGATATGTATTGCATTTTTTTTGTGTGTGTGTAAACTCTGCCATCTGGGAACTGTGCAACTCAGAAGCAGCACACACCCATCATCCATTCTACTTCAAGTCATTTATATATTTGCAGATTTCAATGAGTGTTCAGCAATTCTCACCTCGCTACCTCTGACCGGTGCGACCCCTGACTGCAGCTTCTCAAGAGGAAGAGAGGAACGAGTAAAGAAACGTGGTATTTGAATGTAATCCTGTTTGTGTTCAGGGTCACATGCTTTGCTACAGTCTGGAAGTTTATTCGAGGGAAGCAGTCTAATTGTAATTCCCTCTGGAGAGCAGTCAGTGTCTCCTGTTGAATGCTGGAGTGGAGACAGGTTGCTGCAAGATGATAATTGAAAAGAAAGTGGGTGGTCCTCTTTGGCCCGCCAGCCCTCTGGGACAGTTCGATTGAGACTCTGGCTTGTTTGGAATGGGGCAAATGTTATATTTGAAGAAATGATTATGTCCTTCTGCTCTTAATTTGAAAGGCATAGGCATTGGAAGGTTGCTGGCGCTGTTGTCTGTTGACATGCATGTTAACATCTTTGTTCGTGTGCCTCTACGTTTGACTGTTGTCAAGCTGTGACGATGTTTTCATTTCACTTAACAGTTTTTACAATTGAATACAGTGCAGTTTTCTCCGTGCTCTGTTAGTCTGGGCATTCAGTTTATTGACAAATGACTGCAACTCTCATTTGATTAAAAAAAAAAAAATCACTTGCACAAGGATAAGTTTTTCCCAAGCTAAAAACAATGATTGTATCTGTTGCCTACCATCATTGCACTGCTCTCCATGCAGGCCCGGCTCTATTAACCAGTAATCTGCAGACTGGCAGCTGGCCATTACCGTGGCAACAGTAAGTGTGTGTGTGTGTGTGTGGGGGGGGGGGGGGGGCGACAAAACGCCATTCTGGTTCAAATGTAAAAAAAAAAAGCGTTGTGAAGGACAGCCTTGAAATATTTTTTTTTCCTCCCAGTAAATGTTCATGTATCTGATAGAGGAACTTTGGTAATCGAAATCAAACTTTTGGTATTTATAAGTCTTTAATTCATATTTTCAATGTATTGTTTAGGACAGCTCGACACCCCCATTCCAAGGATGGTGTGTAATTATATCATGCGCAGTGCAATAGAAAGAAGTGTTTTTTTAATGGATTGCAAATCTCTCACGGAAACGCTCGTCCTTCGTGCAGTAAAAGTGATGGTCACAGTCAAAAGCCGATTCACTTTGTCACACTTTTTTGCCCGCACATCGAGAGACAAATTTCAAACTGCCGCAGATGTTTTCAAAATTGTCAGGTGACTGTCCTTTCATTTATAAAAATGTGAGCAATTTTAGTATAGGCGCTTTCAATTAGTTTGACTTAAATCATGAGGTTAAACCTTGTTGAAGTTTCTTTACGTAGGCTCTGAACCTCTGAAGAGGACCAAATGACACACTTTAATGCATTCATAATGATATGATTACGATGTGTTTGGACCGGTCAAAAGAAAAAAAAGGGTTAATCATTCTAAATACATTTGTCATGATTGAAAATTATATACTGTTACTGTATAAAAAAAACAACAATTATTATATAAAATAAGAACTTCTCTTGACACATCAGTAAGAATCAATTGTGTCTTTTATTTGTCATTGATTTTAAACCACCTAATGTACTGAAATTACTTATTGTATTTAACAATGCTAATTTATTCTGTATAATTAGTATAATGGCTGATCATTTTTTTTAAAGGGGGGCAAAGTTTATCCAAACATATCACTTTTACCTTTAGCATAGAGGCTAATGCTAACCAGGCAAACCTGCCAATATCTTAAGTACTCAGTAATATTGGTAGTCCATGTTTGTCATGGCAAAAATTCCGTTGCCTTTTTTGAAACACAGCAAAACACTTTTAGAATCTTTCTGCACAGTTTGTATACAATTCCGAGCACTCACCTAGTCACTAATAGTAATGCTAGCATTTATGCTAAGATAAAGATGAGAGACTACAAATTAGGTGACGTGGGTTTGCCATAAAAATAAAATACACTCTAGAGCTCATTCCAAACCACTTTGTAAAAGGTCTGAATCATCTTAAAGTTACTATTCTAATCCAAAGTTTGTACAAAATATTTTGTTCAGTCTCAGCACACGTGCTTCCAAGCAGGAGCTGCCGTTTTTTTTTTTTGCAGGACTGGGTGAACTAATTTTCTTAAAGAAGAGTTTGTCTGACTTAATGAAGCAGAACTAATGGAGGTCCCACAATCACGCGCGCCATGCTGGAAGCGCCACGGCCATTGATTCTTGCTTCAAACCACTTGAGTTCCTAATCAGCTTCTTTGGTTGTGCGTTTGAGGCCTGACAAACGCATTGTTGGCCTGTGTCACCGGAGGTCAGTAGTTATTAGTGGCGACTGAAAACAGTTTCTTTAAATACTTATGTCCAAGTGAAAAACATGCATATGGGGACTTCGAGGGGGGATTATTGGCCTTACAGCCAGTCAGTAGAGAATGTGACATGGTTTTCTAATAAGGGATGCCTCCCCCAACCCTCGCCCCAGGCCCACCTCCCACACATACACTCATATGCAGTCTTAACAGAGTTTTTCCGTCTTTAATCCAATGCCCCCATCTTGTCCAGACAGTAGTCAGAAGTGTTCAGTGGTTAGTGCTCTCCCTTGGAATTTTGTGTTAATGTGCAAATGTGTTTAATCCAAACATTGTAATTATGTTGTGTTGGGTTTTTACTTTCATTCCAATCTTTTTTAAGGAGCGAGGTTGATCTGTTTTTGTAAATTGTACCCCATTTCCTTTCAATTTGAAGACATTCAGGACTCAAAACAAATCCCTCTTTTTTTTTTTTTTAAAGCCGGGAAGCTTGTTTTTCTCATTGACAAAACTCACACAGTCCTCTCTATCACTCAGAACGTTCCAATTAAGTAACATTACTCAGGTGCAAATAATTTTGCCTGTGTCTTATCTAATCAATATCCTCGTAATGAGGTCAGCATACAACCACCTGTCACAATCTAATGCGATACAAGATTTATCAAAAAAAAAAAAAAGACAATATGGATTAAGGTCATAAATAGGATCTTATCATATTGTGAGGGTGTTTCTTCAAATCTCACATGAATAAAAATTAAAGATTAATTAATTGTCATTACAACATTGTTTTTATTCACTTTAGATGGCAGATAATAAAGTGAAAGGGAAAGCTGCCCGGCAGCGGAAAGAAAAGCGTCGAGTGAGGCCCAATTCAACCTCTTCACGTTAAATGTGTACCCAACAGGAAAAAAAAAAATTGAGTTGCTTCATCTCAATACTTCATTCATGTCAACGTGAATCAGCAAACAGTGCTAAAGTCATGGAGAAATATTGCCGCTAACTTTTACCGGGGAAACTCGGTCTAGTCATTTTGTAGCAATTATTTAAATTGATGTTTGGAAACTAGAATTGCTCCTCGAATGTTTTCAACTCATGTACTCAGCAGAAAAATCTAATATAGTGGAAGTGTGTGAGAATCTTGCCCTGCGCTAGCATCATTCTACATCAAACCGCTAAGACCAGACCGAATTGTGTGCTCCATTTGCCTCAGTGGATTCAAGACACATTAGTAGTCAGAATTCACAATCACGCAACTAATCGCTTAGTTGCACTAATGTGGTAAGAATAATTCATCAATTACTCTGAGTACATCCTAAAATAAGGTTTTTGTTCCCCAAGACTTGCGATAACATGCTTCATATAACATCGTAACAGACACAAAGGTACAAGAAAAGCTGAAAATACATATCATCTTTTGCTTTGAAAGAACCAGCGTAATGATCGTTTTGAAATGAATCATTAGGAGCTAACCCAGCAATTATTGCAGCACATTTCTTTTCATAGTACATTATCATAAAAAGACGAGTTTCCCGAAAGCAAATCATTAAAGGGAAAGACAGCTTCAATTTGAATCTCTTTGTGAGTCAAGACCAATACCACAAAACATTTCTTTCTGCATATGAAAAAAGAATATGAACAAGGATGTATGTTGGTAGGTAAACTTTACAGCCAATAATGTTAAGCCCTTGCCAATTAGCGCTCACTAGGTTGCTAGGTCGCCATGGTCAATTGAGGAACACATCAATAGGACTTGAAAAGGTTCCTCTGTGATCAGACCTTCTGACATATTAAGTAGAATAAAGGGAAGGAAGGGAGTTGGGAGGGGGCTCTGGGGGTGCCGGGCTGGAGAAACGACATGCACATTATGTAGTGCAACCTGCAATTACCTGAAAAGAATAGACTGAAAAATCCTTTGCATACGTAGAAAAAAAAGACTATCCTCGTCTTATCAGACTCCATAATAAGCTAAATGTGGCATTTGAGGCATGTAGGTATGGAGTCCATCTGGCCTTTATGGAAATATGTGCTTTGTGTAATAGAGGCTATTTTATAAAATGTATCATTCAGCTGTGAATGTGTGCGTGATGAATGAATTTACATGAAGACATATGCATGTGGATGTTCTGTGTGTGTGTGTGTGTGAGAGCGCGTGTGTGTGTGTGTGTGTGTGTGTGTGTGTGTGTGGTGTGTGTGTGTGTGTGTGTGTGTGTGAGCGAGTGCATCAGCGTGGAAGTGACACCGTCACCCCCAAAGTTTCCAGACCGAAATGATGATTCCAACAGCAATTACAGTACCCGGTCAGACTCATATTTCCTTACAAAGAGAGGTCCACCCCACAATAATGTGAAAGAAGCTACAGACACAATAGGCAGTGATTACCAAGCATAGCCTATTAGAGCGCCATAACTATGGCTATTGAAAAGAGAAAAGAATGGCTTCACCTCCACTTTCATTTCATGCGGTCCACCATCAAAAGCTTTGTTGACAGCGCATTCATGCCCTCAATTTTGGGGACGGAGTGGGTGGGGGGGGGGTGTCTAGCCGAAACATCTTGCAGCATCAAAGTGCGTCCAGGAATGCATTTCTCGTTGTTTTGTGCTCTTATCCAACTCCCTTCAGACAGACTTGTTGCGTCCAATTTCAAATGTCAGGTGCATATTGGCTCTGATCGCCCTTGGAGTGTGTGGATGATAGCGCATATACATACAGCTGCCAGGTATGTGAAGGGCTTGGAAAATGGAGGCTCTCCAAGGTCTCCATTGAGACACACTGAGAGCCATCATCATCATCATCGCAGGGTGTCATCAGCGAAAGGGCTCCACAACTCACTTTCAAACATGTTTAAATGACCACAGGAAATGAAATGGCAGATGCTATTATCACTCGCTGCTTTTGGAGGACACGGCAGTAACAGCAGCAGCAATGATGAGCTTAAACACTTTGGACTTGCTTTGCGCGAATCATTTATCTTTTTAAGAGATTGATGCAATGATACTTGTATCAATGTGAATCTGGCCTCTCCGTGTGTGCGTGTGCGTGTTCGTGCATGCGAGCGAGCGTCTTCGTGAGTTTAAGAAATCAAAACATGGGTCTGTCTTAGCTGTACTTTTATCAAAACCATAAAATATAATACGGTATAATAACGACAGTAAAAAGTGCATGTAATACAGCAATAATGTGTTATTCGATGAAATATGAATATTCAGACATAACGGCGTGTTTGCTGGATTATTTCACAACAGAAGTGTAACATGAAACCTGAAAAAGATCAAGTCAATTGCATTGTCAATACACAGAAAGTATATCAGATATACAGTTGCGTATATGCAGCCTCATTTATGCTGAAATTCAGTACCTTATATAGATTAGATACGTGAATTTGTGTATTTTGTTTTCTTTTTAATTTATACTGGACATGCTCGATTAAATCCATTATTTGTTATTTTATAAATTGAATGTATGACTTAAAATCTTCAAAGCTACATTAATGATGTTATGCAGTATCAAATATAATGCAATAATAATCGTGCAGGCAAGGTCGCATTCACGATCAAACAGTCCAATTAGATTGGGACAAAGGAATGCCTGTTTCAAAATGATTAGCTGCTTAAAAGAGTTGTACAAAAGTAAGGGACATCAATCAAAAGTCTAATGTATACATTAGACGGGAGTTTTTACTGCTTAATGATTGTTAATGTCTTTTGAAGGGGGAATGTTCCGGTCTTGGATTTTCGCAGACATTCAGTATAAAAGACAGTCCTCCAAAATGTCACCTGAACAATAATGGCTGCCTCATCGACCTTGCTTTTCTTCCCAATTTGGTCACAGTCACAACATAATGAAAATGCACTCCAAAACAGATTACTTACCAAAAAAAAAAAAAACTTCCTCACAAATAGCTCTCACACTTCAAGTTATTTATTCTCAATGTTCACTTGCGTTTGTCACATATACAGCAGCTCCATTTGATCGTTTTTAACTTACAAAAGAATAAAGAAAAACGTAAATGTGGACGCAAATAACGATATTGTACAATTAAACGTATTCTTGTGTTAGCCAAAATGTACAAGTCCCTATTTGCTTAAAGAATTCTAATTGAATACATTAGTTTACAATATCCATCTGACAAAATTCCAGGTTGCTGACTTCAGCTCCCTTTGGATTTTTTTCCCCTTTTTTTCTTTTTGAACATAGACTAGCATTAAAACATCATGAGGGGGGTCCAAACGATTACAAAAGGGGTCCGACGTATCTTAATAGGCTTTCAAGGGTCGGCCATGTGTGTAATGTTCAAAAATAGACTCCCTTCTTGAGAGATGTCAAGAAAATGTGGCACGATCAGCTGGTACTGTGGTCTGCTCGGCCCGGGGCCCTCTCGGTTGCTGTTGTTGTTGTTGTTGTTGTTGTGTTGTTGAGACTATCGGGATATTTTTATGCGCGTGTGCAACCGGCTCATCATCCGCAGGTTGATGGGAAAAAAAAGTGACCGCGCCGAGTCCTACCACGTTCTCCCATAGAGGAGGTTCGACGTGACCATGTTACTGGTGTAGTCTACGGCAGAAGTGTCTATTTGCGCCATGCTGAGCTGGCTGTGCAGCGACGGGGGGCTGGGCGACATCTCCTCCAGGTCCAAATCGCTGACCTGCTGCTGGTTCTGGTGCTGGCCGAGCACCACTCCGGCGCCGTTCTGCTGCTGGCTCTGTTGGTTCTGCTGGTTGGGCGTCGGCGTGTTGGAGGCGTTCTGGCACGGTTTGCCGTCCTTGACCAGAACCGGTACGGCAACGCGCCGCGGGGACTGGGCCTGCTGCTGGCACATGGTCCCGTCCTGTTGTTGCTGCTGTTGTTGTTGCTGCTGTTGTTGCATCTGCTGCGCCGCCTTGTCCTTGGCCTGGCGCTTCATCTTGTACCGGTGGTTCTGGAACCAGATCTTCACCTGTGTCGGCGTCAAGTGGATCATGCTGGCCAGGTGCTCCCTCTCCGGCGCCGACAAGTACTTCTGCTGCTTGAACCTCCTCTCCAGCTCGTAGACCTGAGCTTGCGAGAAGAGGACCCGCCGCTTCCTCCTGGGCGCGGCGTGCAGGGCCGGCATGGACTTGGAGGCGTCCCCCATCCCCGCGAGTGCCCCCATTCCCGCCATGTTCATACCTGTGGAAGGTCCCATGAATCTAGAAGCTTCAAAATATACATACATGTCCATACACATACACGCGTGCTTTCAATCGTCCCAAGAGCGCGTTCGCGTTCTGCCTCACACGCTCGAGTTGAAATTGAGCATAAAAATGAAAAACCGATAGATAATAAACTTGATTTTCCATTATTTACCATGACAGCGTTTTACTTTTAATTTCCAATTAAGTGACATAAATTATGCGTGATAATTCTCTATATGTAATTTGGACGTATTATTTCTCTCTATGAGCAAAAATTAGTATAAAGTTTAATTGACAATGTACATGACATCTTAACCATATCACTTCTACTAATACTAATAGATAAATGTTATTATTTTTTCAGTAACAAAATTAAATTTAAGAATTGTTTACATGAACAAAAACAAAATATACATGCGCTATTCTTTGATTTATATAATACATGTATCATTCAAACCTTCAATATTAAAACCTAATAATGTACCATAAATGGTAATTGTGAATATGTTAATTACGACCAAATAAAGTTCTAGAGGACAACGTTCGACCAATTCGATCATTGTAAATTGATGTTCTGTGATTACATTAATGAAAATGAAAGCTTAAAATTGGAAACAAATCATACATGCAGATAAATAATAATAATAATAATAATAACGATTCAGACTTTCTAAATATGAGTGAAATTGATGCGTCGTAGGAATCCAATCAAATAAAACATTGTAGCTCCGTTTGTCCACATTTAATTGTAGTAAGTATTTCGACAAGGGCAGCAGAAGGGGATGGAATTTAAACAAAACAAACCGAAAAAAAGGAAAGAAAGAAAGAAAGTCTGGCAGCTGCAGCAGCAGCAGCACACTTACTGGTGGAGTATCTTGGATCAGGGTTGGTGCTGTACCAGCCTGTTGCTGCAGCACTATTCCTCATGGTCTCCTGGTAGGACGGCAGCTCTCCCATGTTGCCAATGCTCCCATTGCAGTATCCCCCCATGGCGCTGTGGGAGAACTGGGACACCGAGTGCGGCATGTGGTAGGCGGCCGCCACGCCGCCGTTGTGGCTCATGGAATGCTGTTGCATGCCAGTCTGAGACACCTGAGGCTGCCGGTAGGCTCCCAGCGGAGAGGTTAGGTTCCCTGCGCCGTCCATGGCAGCAAACTTCTTGTAGGTCTCCTCGATTGGACTCAAAATGTCTGTCACTGAAAAAGGCGTTGTGTGCTTTGGGCTCAACGACATGATTCGGAAAGCAGGTAGGTTTTTGGTGTTGGAGCAGATCAAGCGTGTTGTTGTATCGGCTCTCTCCTTGTTGGGTGTCTACGTAAGAGAGGGCTTGGAGTGCGCCTGAGATCCTATTGATCGCCTTGGAGAAGGAGGCGAGCCCAGGGCGCTCTTAGCCCGGGTTTATTGGAGCCAGGAGCCAGGTTTATGACAAACACCGGGGGGCGGAGCCACGCGCCTGAAGCAGCAAACAATAGTCATTGACATTTTACTCAAATAATTCATCAAAACAAACTTTCCTTTACATGCGGGGATCCCATAAAAAAAAGAGCACTATGAAGGTTTTATTTGCTCATACACGGAGAACAACACACGTTCATCGGCAGCTTTCTTTTTTTTTTTTTTTTTTTTTTTTAACAAACTTTGAGAGCACTTGCAAGAGATACTGGATCAACGACCATCATCAAAGTGACACACGTAGTAGAAATAAAGGCTTATTTAACATTCTCAAACTGCATTTTCTGGACCACAGGAGTCTAAATAAGACGCCAGGCAACTTGGATCTATACTGTCTGCACCACATCATTAGGTACACCTGAAAAAACGCTCTATTACAAATGTTTCATTTGCTCAGCTAGGTATAAAGTATAACTTTATTTATTTACTTATTTTAGCTCCAATAATACTATCAATTTCACAACTTTATTCCAAATAATTAAGTAAAGTATATTCAATTAGAAAGCACTTTTCAGAGATCGCTCACAAACTGCTTAAAAAAACAGAATCATTAAATTATGGAGTTAATACAAGAAATTATATCGACACAATCGATGGCTGGACAACGAAGAGTTACGTGGCGCATAAACAATACAATTCAATGCAGTTTTTTTTCTGATGTACTCGAATACAGCAAAATAAGATCACCCAAAAATTAGCAACCCCTCAGAGCCACTAAATTATTTAGGATATAACGGATTTCAACTTATATTAGTGTGGCCCATGATTCTGTGTTGTGAAAGTGTGCAGTTAATTCATTAATTCATCATTTCAAGAGACTTGGACATGTAGCCCCATAGGCTAACCAAAATATTAGGAACATCCCTTATTTTCCACACAATAATAAACACATTATGAATGTTCATCAGAAATGTGCATTACTATCCTTGTCGAGGCCTTTTTGAACACACAGCAATCTAATTATGAACCTTCGCTGGGCAACAGAAAACATTGAGAAGTTGCATTATTCCTATTTTATGAAACGCCTATGGGATTTGAAGACTTAATGCAATGTGGAGACATAATAATCCTCCACCCCTCGAGTCCGGTCAGCATGCATTGATGGCACTTTGTCGCAGTCTTGACTTGACATTGTAATCTCTCAACAAACTGACTGGCGCCAGGGGAGGAACCAAAGCAAGGGGACGCACAACGGGAAGGGGAAGTGATGGCGGGGGAGGGGATACAGGTCCAAAGCACACAAGATATACTCTAAGGTGCGAATTAAAAACAAGTCAATGTATCTTACGCGTGTCTTTTCAGCGTTATGTGCTTTCAAATCACATCATATGATCATTTTGCCGCAATGTTCTACGAGGCCGCCAATAGCAGCAGGTGCGGCGGTGCAGGTTTGTTCGAGGCGTCCCGGCCTCTTTCTTCATTTGAGTCATTCTGCAACGAGGCATTAATGCAATTCAGCGTTTCGGGGCAGCTAAAGGAGCTACCTATCTTAATTGAGCAAATGAAGACGTGTTATGGTCGGCCATCGATTAAGGAGACGAGTGAAGAAACACTAAACAATCTCCGGTTGGAGCTTGATTGGAGCGCACCGTGCTTGCAAACAAATTTCCGCCTCGGATATATCATCAAGTGTTTGGATTGCACGCACACGCACTCACTTCGTTATTTCAAAAACAGCTGAAGTTGACAGGAACACAGTATAGAGGAACAAAACATCTTTTCTTTAAAAAAAAAAATACACTGGGTCAGACAAGAACTGAACGTTGGAAAATGACAAATTCTTCGTCTAAATTAAAGCGAGGCCTCGGCTCAGAACTCGACCATTATGCAAATGAGGCAAACCTCTCAACCTTGTGGATTAACGAGTCAGAGAGCAGGACCCGGGTGCGCAGACCCTCCACGATAGGATTTCATCAAAATCTGGAGCTGGTTGGCGACGTGCAACGCTCTTGCGAGGAACCGTGGCCGCAAATTTCGGCAGCAATGTTACGTTTGCATCATTTGGGGCCATCCAAGGAGGCTACGGGAGGATCCACGGAAGCGCCACAAGGCCCGTCGAAGGTTGGTAGATCACTCGAACGCATCTGACATGTCTCCAACATAAGAAGGAATTAAAGGCACTAGCACACGTTAAAGGGTGGCAGTGCAATCGTAACAAAATACAATATGGAGATGATTTATTTTAAAAACACAATGTGCCGCTTTAATAAATTTGGAAAGAAGTTGTGCCCATTACGCACGGTGCTACCCGCTGTTTAATCAGACGCCTTTGAAAATCTTATCTTTGAACTATTTATCGTGAATTTCACGCGTGAGCGAAAACCTGATTAAAATGTTTTCGTTTTATTTAATCTTTTAACAAAATAAAGCAAACCTGCTCACGGGCCAATGTGTGACCATGGTGATGGTGTCCAGTTAATTTTGCCAGAATATGGCAGAATTTACAATCCCCAAATATGATGCATTTCTTGAAACATTTGATTTATGACCTAATATACAATAAAGTCAACTGAATAACAGCGCTTCATTCGCGCACCTTATTGCTTACTTTCCTCCCATCATCACCGTTTTAAGCGACTCCGCCGGGCCGCAGTGGTGCAACTACGACAAGAAATGACAAGAAATGAATAGAATTCCAATCGGATTTTGGACGTCGCCTCCCCCACCCCCACCCCCCACCCCAGTCCATCTCGATGTATACGCGAAGTACCTTAATCCATTACTGGGATTCTGAAACATGTTAAGAGACGACCGAAGAGCCGAGGTCCAGACCTGCCACCTCAACCAAAAACCACCCGTGAAAAAAAAATGCCACAAAACAGGGACGGTTAACTTCATTTTTGTAAATATACATTTTACTTTTTTTGTCTTGCAGACCTCGAACCTTGACTACTTCTTTTCCCTGCAGCCACAAAGCGAAGCGGATTCCACTCTTCATAAAAACCGGTAAGATATCAATGATTCCCGCGTTATTTATATTAAGAGGGGAAAATAAAATCTTTACGTTTTGCCACGTTGTATAATAATTTTTCTAGTGCCCAGGACTTTAAAAAAATCATTTATATTTTATCGAATAGTTTATGATCAAGCCACTGTCATGTAGGTAAATTACGCATGGGACATCCGTTTCAATATTTGACATATATGACATAATTTGAGCCGTATAGTTCCGAGAGAACCGAACAACGTCTAATATTTAATGAGAAAGTCTGCGCATTCTCCAAATGTAAACTTTTAAAAGCCGTTCAAATGTGCGCTTGCGCAAAATTGAACGCCCCTTGTGAGCAACAATTCTTTCTTATTTTGGGAGATTTATATTCATTCGGCAGCAAATATTTTATCCTTTGAGAGTTTGGACGTGTACGCGCGATTACGAAGCAAAAATAAATGAAGGACACACTCACTCTCTCCAAAGAAAGATTAAAAAAAACACACACATTCTCGAGAAATTAGAATTTTGTGAGGAAATTTCACATGCGCACCGAGCCCCATTTAGCTCAAATGCTTTCTCTCCTCTCAAACGGCCGAGCAATGTGGGAGTAAAAAGCGGGCAGGTGCGTATCATTCATGCTGGCCTACTTGAAACAGTTCTGTCCCCTTGCTAAGTAGGTTAAAGGTCCTCCCAAGTGGAGAAAGTGTATGACAGGCCTCTTGAAGACCTTATTCTTCTACAGGAGTTTTCATTCATTCACAATTATTGTGGCTTGATGGAAGAAATGATGCTAATAGGGTCCCCCCCCCAAAAAAAAAAAAAAAAAAAAATCGGAATATGTGGATGCTGATCGTGCATCTTGGGAAAATTGCAAGTAGGTGAATGCAAAATGGGTAAATAGGATTACTGAGGGCCTGACACTTCTGTTTACTTGATTAAATTTAGATTAAAATTACTGGGGTCCAGGTGAAATTGCAAAATGGCTTGGATTTATTTGATCATATTTAAAGATCAAGCATAAGATGTAGATCGTGTTCTTCAGAGATTTACTTGCATCGTAATGCATTCAAATATGATGCGATGAGGCCTCAAAAGTTAATTCAAGTCAAATATTTTAGGGGGGAAATTTGTACGTAAGTGTTGTGTTGTTTTTCAGTACCACTATTTTAACTAGCAATTCTTTTTTACAAATCTTTTTTTTTTTTTTTAAGTGAATCAGATAAGTGTAAAATGCAAAATACAAACAGGGCCAAGCACACAGTGTACTTGGCCTGTATAACTCGTGGGCTGCATGGATGGTGCGTGGCTGCAATGAGGCCGGGCAGGTAAACAAAACTGCGAGTTGGTGTGTTGGCGTGTGTCAGCCTCAGCTCGGTGAACCTCTTCCCGAAATGGAAAAAAAAAAGTCTCCGTCCCGCCCGTGTGGTGATGTAATGAACATTTTGGGAGTCCCAACCTCAAGTGAGATGTCTTTCGTGATGTGTGAGGGGAAAGAAAAATGACAGGAAATCACACGAGCTCAACACCTGCCGCGGGACGGTCATTTTTGGAAACCTCAATTTGTCTTGTTGATGTTTGAAACTTGGATTTCTACAAAATGAGAGCAGGATTTGTGCGCTCTTATCAAATATACTGATTGTATTGCAGGGTCATGTGCAGTTTCTCTCTCTCTCTCTCTCTCTCTCTCTCCTCTCTCTCTCTCTCTCTCTCTCTCTCCTCTCTGTCTCTCTCTCTCTCTCTTTTGTTTTTGTCCAGAAACAGCTGAGCCTGAGACTTCACAATGTTTCCCCCAAATTGTGTGTGGTTGAAGAAAACCGAGAATAGAAAGTGTTCGCCCAACACCCCCAAGCCCCACCGGAAATGCATGCAAATAACTGCAATCTGCCTCAAGTGTTTCCTTGCGTCCAGTTGCGCATGGTTAGTAATTTGTGTTTTTATTTCAACACTCAAGTGACGGGCTTCAATCTCTTCGTCAAAAGTTTCCGAGCACTTTGGATGTCAGATTTGAATTTAAACCTTAAATGAGTTGACAATCACACAATGTCTATAGAAGCTGCATATTTTACTTGTGTTTATCTCCACTTTTGAGTGTTTTTATCCAGGAAGCTGCCCTTGGAGCGTGACATTGTATTGCACATAAACAAATCACAAAATGACATTTCTGTGAATGTATTGATCCTGACAGATAGGAGTACATAACTCCTGTAATATCATTTTGAATATCACATTGGACTGAAATTGGAGGAAAACAGATGAGCAAAACAATTGGGCTCCTTGCTGATGAGTGAATTCTGCAGCTGAGGAGCAGTACAAGGGTTTGTAAAGGAGCATAACACATACACAACAAAAGTCATTTTATTTACATTTTTTTTGGTGTTTGACATGTTTGATGTGAAAAAAAAAATGTCCACACATTTTTAAAATTAAAACAAGTCTTTATCTGTAATATCCATATTACAGAAACATTTTTCCATTTTTGGGGGTAAGCCAATGTTGATATTTATTGTTTTCCAATACATCCATAACATACACATTCAAAGTTGTATCCCAGATTTTGAATTGTTTTAGGGTATTTTATTTGTTAACCTTGAATATTAACTATGTAGAATCCAAAAGGTCACAATGGCTGGAGTTTGAGATCAATTAAGTTTCACCATGCTTGCATTAGGCCTGCAAATAAATAAATTGGAACATGAAGTAAACACTCGCATGGTCAGTTACCAAAGATAAAGTCGTCATTTCAAAATATTATTTGTGTGCTTTCCACTGATACTGACAACCCCTGGTTTACTGTAACAGTGCTCTTACCACTGAGCTACGGGGCCTCTTTTTCCAATGATACTGACACTGAATAAAAATAAAATGCATAAACTGTGGATGTGCAGTACTCCCCAGCAGTGTGGACCGAGTTCTTTCCATCTTGTTTAACATTGCATTGGAGAATGTTTTGATTGTACATATAAAAAAAAAATGTCACATTTAGTTGGTCACACAACATTTTTCTAACACAAAAGACGCAGTACAAATGATCACATTGATGAAGATAACGGGTTGAATGTATTAATGAGCATATAAAGATTAAAAAGTTTTTTTTTAATAGTTTGCTCAGTATTCATTGTTGAATTCACTATTTACAATCATGCTTGTTATGATGAGCTAATGTAACATTTTGCATGCACTATTTGTATTTGGTATGGTAATACACTTGCACTAAAGTAAGAGCTGGATCAATGTAATAGATAATGCTAAGTTAAGTTATTATCTTGATAAAGGAGAGATTTTTTGTACGGCATTTTTATCGGATTGCATTACATTTGGCTTTTTACTTAATGTTCCGTCATGTTAAAAAAAATTCATTTTGGATAGAGTTCAACATTTTACTCATTGGGAAACAAGAGCAAGCTTCGTTTCTTCAAAATCCTCAGTTTATTCATTTTATGCTTATTTGCAGTGAAAAGCACGGCCAATAAAAAGATTAATCTGCACATAACACTTGTTCTCTAAACTGAAAGTAAATTGTAAAAAAAATAAAAGCACTATCCATAATAGCACTGGCACTTTGTGTCGCACTGAATCATCTCCGCCTCAGTTCATGGATGCGTCTGACTCCCTTCATCAGTTTTATCCGAGACGCTCTCATCGGTTGCTTTTGTCATGCACGGTTCCAGTTGCTCTTTTCACCTTTGTAGGATGTCAGCTCAGTGTGCACGGCCATCCCTGAGGAGGCTTGATTCCATCTCTTCTGTCTGATCATTACAATACCCGACCGGCCACTTGAAATGCTTTGCTGGCCTCTTCTCTACAAGCATCATAAAATAGTGTGCAAAACCCATGTACACTTTCAGGGCTCTCTCTCTTTCTCTCTCTCTCTCTCTCTTTATCTCTCCCTCTCTCAAAAGTTTGTAATAGCAATATTTTTTGTATTAGCCATGATCAAAATTTGATTACCCAGCAACAACACCTCTAATGAATGACTGTCAGACGCAAGTCTAGCAGCCACTTCATTAGTTCACTTTCAAGCTCACTGAGATCCATTTCTGAAGATGTATCAAATATTGGGCTTTTACAAACATCACAATGCTCTGCCGTGCGTCACAGAGGAATTAATGTAGCAAAGTTCATTCATGTATGTCGTTTTAGCTTGCTGTGGTAGAACTGTACTACAATTTGCCACTCCATGGCTGGTGAGCCTCTTTGGATGCATTTTCATTCTTTTTTTTTTTTGACCAGTTGTTTGACATTTAGTGTTTCAAGGGGAAGTCCGGTTGTTTAATTAACAATGTATCAGATAGGTCATGTCATATGTACTGTACCTTGAAGATGTGAGGTTCATCCAATATAATTTAATAGTGTTTTGAGATTTTAATCAGCAATTACGAATTTTCATGGGCACCACCATTTTGGCGAGTTACATGACCTACGTGCGCGGATGTGATGTATTACGTGCGCAAACAAAGGCTCACTTATGTTGTGACACAATTATGGCCAGCGCTGATTTCTCGGATTTATCCTCATCTGATGAAGAAATAGCAGTATTGGTTGATCGGGAAGACGAAGGAATACGTCCATAGAGATTAGAACCTGTGGCTGTAAGTAATGTAAAATTTTCAGATGGTCCTTCGGACGGGAATGACGCGGACTCTGACTATTCGGAGGCCGACGCGCAGGACACACCCTTCATCCATCCTCCATTGTGGGGAATGATGTAAAGAAATCAATACGAGACAGTTCAGGGTGCACTGGTTAAGATTTTCTGTATAGACAGACTGTCAGAGAGACAGAGGATGATTAAGAGGTTCTCGAGTAGGAAGAGGAGAGAGAGGAGGTGTAGACTAGTATGACAAAGAACAATCACAGTATGTTCATAGAAAGTGTGTCATGAAATAGATGTTGCGAAAAAAGCGGTGTGGTGAGATAACAATGACAATTTTGGTCTGGTTCTCCAAAGAACTCCAGAAGTTGCTGCTGGTGCTCAGTCACCGACCTCACTGGGTGCATTTAAAGACAGAGAGTCGATGCGAAGTTGTTCTCTAGGGTGGCAGTCCCCAATCTGTTTTACACCGCAAACTGGTTCCACCTATGACATATTTTGACAGACCGTAACTATAACACAGCCAGACCGAGAAGCCCCCAAAGCCCCACGCCACCTTACTGGTGGCCCCTCGGTGCTCTCAGCCAACGTCGGCTCCCTTTCAGGCAGTGGTGCCCTCAAATAAATATTGGCAAATATTAGTAGGACTGTACTGTACTTGCAATGCTTAATGAATGCTTCTGTGCAAAAGAAACCTCTGTCTGGTGTAACTCATACAAACAGTTGAGATCAAGCTTTACTAAATTAGTGGCATTGTTGCTAGAATCCATCATTCATCAATTATCAATCATTGAGAGGTGGTGACAGGTGTCAAAAGTACACTGGAATTAAATACAAGTTTGGATACTTGTTTCAAAATGATAAATTCCCGTAGGCCGGTCCCAAGCCCGGATAAATGCAGAGGATTGCGGCAGGAAGGGCATCCGGCGTAAAACTGTGCCAAACATACAGTGAAGAAAATGAGTATTTGAACACCCTGCTACATTGATAGTTCTCCCACTTAGAAATCATTAAGGGGTCTGAAATTTTCATCGTACGTGCATGTCCACTGTGAGAGAGATAATCTAAAAAGAAAAATCCAGAAATTGCAATGTATGATTTTTGTATGATTTATTTGTGTGATACAGCTGCAAATAGTGATTGATCATCTGAGAAAACCAATGTTAACATTTGGTACAGTAGCCTTTGTTTACAATTACAGATGTCAAACGTTTCCTGTGGTTGTTCACCAGTTTTGCACATACTGCAGGAGGGATTTTGGCCCACTCCTCCACACAGATCTCCTCTAGATCAGACAGGTTTCTTGGCTGTCGCTGAGAAACACGGTGTTTCATCTCCCTCCAAAGAGTTTCTATTGGGTTTAGGTCTGAAGACTGGCTAGGCCACGGCAGAACCTTTATATGCTTCTTACGGAGCCACTCCTTGGTTTTCCTGGCTGTGTGCTTTGGGTCATTGTCATGTTGAAAGACCCAGCCACGATCCATCTTCAATACTCTGACTGAGGGAAAGAGGTCGTTCCCCAAAATCTCAACACATGGCCGCGGTCATCCTCTCCTTAATAGAGTACAGTCGTCCTGTCCCATGTGCAGAAAAACACCCCCAAAGCATGATGCAACCACACTCATGCTTCACAGTAGGGATGGTGTTCTTGGGATGGAACTCATCATTCGTCTTCCTCCAAACATGGTTAGTGGAATTATGACCAAAAAGTTCCATTTTGGTCTCATTTGACCACAAAACATTCTCCCATGATTCTTCTGTATCATCCAAATGGTCATTGGCAAATTCAAGACGGGCCTTCAAATGTGCTGGTTTAAGCAGGGGAACCTTCCATGCCAAGCATGATTTCAAACCAAGAGGTCTTAGTGTATTACCAACAGTCACCTTGGAAACGGTGGTCCCAGGTCTTTTCAGGTCATTGACCAAGTCCTGTCATGTCGTCCTGCGCTGATTCCTCACCCAAGGATCATTGAGACCCCATGAGGTGATATCTTGCACGGGGCTCCACTCCGATTGAGATTGACCGTCATGTTTAGCTTCTTCCATTTTCTAATGATTGCTCCAACAGTGGACCTTTTTTTCACCAAGCTGCTTGGCAATTTCCCCTTAAGCCCTTTCCAGCTGTGTGGAGTTGTACAATTTTGTCTCTGATGAGGTAACACTGGATTCCCCTTGAACCATGATTTTCACAGATGATTTTGTGATCTGCAGTGAAAGCAGGGAGCAGTAGGAGGAACAATTACAATTAGAAAGATGCAGGGACACACTGGAAAGGAGAGGAATGAAGATTAGCCGGAGTAAAACAGAATATATGTGCATGAATGAGAGGAGCGGTGGGGGAAGAGGGAAGCTCCAGGGAGAAGAGATAGTAAGGATGGATGACTTCAAATACTTGGGGTCAACAATACAGAGCAATGGACGGACGAAGTGAAAAAACGGGTCCAAGCGGGGTGGAACAGTCGGTGTAACGTGTCTGGTGTTCTATGTGACAGAAGAGTCTCCGGTAGGATATAAAACAGTGGTGAGCTCGGCCATGATGTATGGATTAGAGATGGTGGCACTGAAGAAACAACAGGAAGGAGAACTGGAGGTAGCAGAAATGAAGATGATGAGGTTCTCGCTTGGAGTGAGCAGGTTGGTTAGGATTCGAAATGAGCTCATTAGAGGGACAGCCAAAGTTGGATGTTTTGGAGACAAGGTTAGAGAGAGCAGACTTCGATGGTTTGGACATGTACAGAGGCGAGAGAGTGAGAACATTGGTACAAGGGTGCTGAGGATGGAGCTGCCAGGCAAAAGAGTGAGAGGAAGACCAAAATTTAAAGGGAAATTCCAGTGGTTTGGATTAACAATGTATTCAATAGGTCATGTCATACTGTATGTACTGTACCTTGACAATGTGATGTTAATCCTCTCTCATTTAATGTTTTTTTGAGAAATGTTTTATCGGCAATTACGAATTTTCATGGGCGCCGCCGTTTTGGCGAGACACATGACCTACAGTACATGTGCGGTTATGACGTAATAGACGCGGCACCAAAGGCTCAGTTACGTTGAGAAACAATTGTGGCCAGTGCTGATTTCTTAGATTCATCCTCATCTGATGAAGAAATAGCAGTATTGGTTGATTGAGAAGACGGAGGAATACTTCCATACAGATTTGAACCTGTGGCTGTAAATAATGTTGAATATTCGGATGGTTCTTCATGTGGGAATGACTCTGAATGAGTCTGAATACTCGGCCGACGAGCGGGACATTAAGTGCGTAAATTTAGACTTCGTTACATTCCTACACAATCATGGACAGTGCTGATTTCTCAGATTTATTTTCATCTGATGAAGAATGCGTGTCGGCCGACACGCAGGACACACCATTCATCCATCCTATCGATTTTGGAGTGCATTTAGGCGAGCCAGCTGTGGACTCCACTGAGGACAGCACTCGTGGCCATGAAGGATGGTTGAACCCATCAGTGAAAGGTAGGCCTTATGTTGTGGGAAAGGTTGTTTTAGCCAACAGGGCGGCTGGGGTCCAAGTGATAATGAGATGATTTTTGGCTTGGTGGAAGTTAATACCGCCTCTACAACATCAGCACGGTAGCTCAGCTGGTAAAGCGTTGGCCTTACACTTCTGAGGACCTGGGTTCCATTTTTGTGGATTATTTTTATATGTGGAGTTTTGCGTGTGTCTGTGTGTGTGCAAGTGTGCGTGGAGAATTGTGGAGTTTGCATGTTCTCCCCGTGCCTGCGTAGGTTTTCTTCGAGTACTCCGGTTTCCGCTCCTTAAATGATTCTTTTTCTTAACTGGACAGAACATGCCACTGAACATTTTGTGGATTATTTCTATCCAAATTATGGCAAAATTTAGCGATACGATAAGGTATTTTACTGTGTCCGATTGTGGTGATAATGCATGTGAAGACGCTACAAACAGGCGAGGATTTCTTTGTTGCGCGCCTATTACGTCACATCATGTGACTCACCAAAATGGCGCCGCCCATGAAAATTCATTGTTGCCAAATAAAATCTTCTAAAAACACCATTTTAATGGGAGAGAATTAACATCACATTGTCAAGGTACAGTACATATGACAAGACCGATTGGATACATTGTTAATCCAAACTACCGGAATTTCCCTTTAAATTCTCGACTGAGATGTTCTTTTTTGCATATAGACAGAGAAACTATGGGCTGCCTACTAGTATCACAGCCCATAGCATCTCTGATCACTGTTTTATTGCTATTCTTGTTTCCACTTAGAACCCAGTTTGGTGGGTTGAGAAACTGGTCCTCCCTCCATGCACTAAAAGTATTGCTCTGTGTGGATCCAGGCCTCACTTAAAGCCAACCTTAAAGATGCTGTTCACGAATATTTCTAGTTTTTGTCAGATCGATCAAAAGATGTCTTCAAATAGTAAGCCTTATTTGTGTACTTGAACAGATACACTGTTCCGTTTTTTTTTCTCGTTTTTTTTTTTGCAGTTTGCTGAAGAAGTACTGTCAGTGTTTTGTTACAAATAAACTTCCGAACTTTGGAACAAATCCAGTAAGAGTTTGAAATAAAAACCAAACTGTTAATCTCATCTCACATTTCCTTTTATTTATCAAACACTCTTGCTCATTTTTTCACCCAAAAATTGTCTAAAGCCAATTACAAAACTGCATTCTTCATGGAAAATGAAAGAAATTCATTCACATTGTATCTAGGTTTACTGGTACCTAGGCGTGTGTACTTTCCTTCCAATATAAGTAAAGTCTCATGTAAAATCGATGGCTGAAATAAGAATTTCAACCATCACCATTTTTCTCATATTTTCAAAGGTTCTATTGATATGAAAATTTCACCAGATGTTGGAAACAACCCAAGTAATCCATACATACAATGAAAGTAGAATGAATAAAACCAGAAATTAACTTGGGTGTAATAATGTAAAATGACAGGAAAAAGTATTGAATACCCCAACTGGTATATATTTTACACTTTTTAAAAAAGCCTGTGTTTGTAATAATAGATTCAAGATGCCAACTGCTTGGCAAATCGAGTTGTGTGCATTGCTTTGGTGTGATTTTGTTTCATTCTGACACACAATCAGTCTTCACATCTTGAAAGTTCTGTGGGCTTCTTTTATGGACCTTGAGTTTCAATTTTTACTGTTGAGTATCTATCTATCTATCTATCTATCTATCTATCTATCTATCTATCTATCTATCTATCTATCTATCTATCTATCTATCTATCTATCTATCTATCTATCTATCTATCTATCTATCTATCTATCTATCTATCTATCTATCTATCTATCTATCTATCTATCTATCTATCTATCTATCTATCTATCTATCTATCCATCTCATAACTTTTAACAGTTCATCTCATACTCAATGCTGAGTCCATATGATCTGAAAGAAGTGAATGCGTCTCTATTTTGCTTCATGTCAACAGAGACCAAACGCTCTATTTTTCTGACCATGCAGTGTAAGTCTAGCACAGTGTAGCTCTTTTAAAATATGTGATTAATTTGACCCAAGGCAACAATGATGACAATATTAAGGAGTTATACTATTAACAATCCAGATGCTATGTCAATGTTAGCTGGTGGAAAGGTATGAAAGGTTTTTCTTCCTGAAGAACACAGCCATGACAAAAGAAGCCCAGAGGGACTTAAAGAACTAATCAGAGCTCTCGGAAAATTTAAAGCCTGGCTTTATCCACACATGGTGCACAGATCTTAAAACGTCCCTCACACATTCTATGATTGAGCAACCATCTGTGAAAGCCCTTGGAAAGGTAAGCCATCATTTGGTCTTTGACTTCATGGTCAACAAAATGATCGTAGATTGAGGAACTCCAAGGACTGTATGCATACAAATATTGTATGACAGACTGAACTGTGATCTGTTGGACAAGCATGGATGTTTGCATTTAATTAAACAACAAATGAGTGTCAGTTAAAGTGCCACAGACACCTAAAACATGAAATTTAGTATGTTGTTAACCAAAAAAAAAATTGGCCGGAATGGATTCATCCATTTGTTCACAGCACTTCAGAATGTTGCCGTATATGGATTTTTTTTCATCTCCTGCCATGAAAAATAGGATTTTGGGTTGAAGAATAAGCCGGAAGTGATATATTTTGCAGGCAGCTACAGCAGCGGAGTCGAGTGTCTTTACCTCTTGGCCCTGCAAGAAATTACCGATTTTTTCTGCATGTTAGCCACAATGCCGAGCCGTTGTGTTGCTGGATTTTGCTCAAAAACTTGGGAGGATAGATTCATTCTTCACATGTTTCCAAAAGACCCAATTTGTTGTGAAAAATGGATTGCACAGATGAATAGAACAAGAGCTTTGTGGGTTCCAAATGACAGGTATGTGAGTATTGAGCTATTAAACAAAAAATAATATTTGGGGGGAACTAATTTGCCTCACAGTTTATACCATTTGTTACGTGATAATTTCGAATAAATCCCCTTGGTCAAACCGGCAAAACATAACAAATCACTTGTATTGTGTTTTAGACAATTTAATCACACACAATACAATACAACACAAAACAATAACAAAATAGCATTAGCAGTGGTGCGGGCTGCCATTAGCGATGGCACGGGCTGCCGTTTTCCCCACGTGGAGCTGGGTCGGGCGGGGAGGTGGGCGGCCGCGTGCGATTGCACCAGGGCCGGGGAGGAGAAAGGAAATCCACCCCCCCACCGGCTACCGGTGTCTGGGAACCCCTGATGTATTTACTTCATCCAGTATGGGTCCTCCTGGGTACACCACATACACAAGACTTGTAAAAGGGATAGGAAATCGAACAATTATGGGCCAGTAATTTAGAATATTTCATCGGGTTCCATGTCCTCCTCGTCTGTCTGTTGAGGAGTCTGTTGTTATTTAAAAGTAATCCGCATATCGTCTAAATATGGCTTGAAACGATATGGTAAAATGGCGTCAGTCGGTTCACTCGCGTCAGTCTCAGAAGGGGCATCAGAAAAATCCAAAAATCGCTCTTGTACATCTACCCCACCATTTTCTGAACTGCTTTTCCTCACGGGGGTTGCGGGAGTGCTGGAACCTATCCCAGCTGTCAACAGGCAGGAGGTGGGATACACCCTGAATTGGTTCCGAATCAATCCCAGGGCACATAGAGACAAACATCCATACTCATAATCACACCTAGGCGCAATTTAGAGTGTCCAATTAATGTTGCATGCTTTTTGGGATATGGGAGGAAACCGGAGTGCCCGGAGAAAACCCACGCAGGCATGGGGAGAACATTCAAACTCCACAAAGGCAGGCTCCAAACTGGGACCTTAGAACTCTGAGGCCAACGCTTTCCAGCTGACACACCGTGCCACCCATATTATCATCAAAGTGATTAATATCTTATGTAGTTTTGATAACAATACCTATTTTAAAATGCATATTTTCGTGTCAATAGCACTTTAAGTCACATAGGTTAAGCTTACGAACTTTACTATGTAAAATATAATGGTTAATGTTCTAGCCTCTCAGCGTTAAGTTACATAATCAGCTAAACAAATCCATTTGTAACAGAGAATTGTTCTGGAAGCTTTACTAAATCTCAGTGTGAAACTTTAACACAAAATATAGATACATTTACAAAGGGTAAGCAAATAAATACATAAATTACATGGATGAGACATAGCCGTGAAAGAAGTCATCATCATACAAATTGAATTAGCACATGAATGTAAACATTTAGGTAGAAACACAAGTAACGCGCTTCAAGCAATTAATATGAAACTTATGAACATGTATACTTACAGGCAATTATGTAGTACATAGAAGAGGGTTGAGAAAGATGAAAATATTCTAAATTTCCCTGTCAGCCATGCATATCATTTTACTTGCTGACTTATGACAATTTCCAATGGCGGGGGCTCCTCACAGTGTGACTTGCCCGGAACACTTGACTGGGAAGGCATGCAGGGGGCACCCGAACCACATGCCCAAACCACGTTATCCAGCTCCTCTTCATGCGGATGAGTAGCGGTTTCACTGAGGCGCTCCCAGATGACAAAGCTTCTCACCCTATCTCCAACCAAAAACCAGACACCAGACAGAGGGAACTGATTTAAGCCTCTTGTGTCTGTGATCTCATAAATACAGTCACAAGCTGTGGGAAGAAATATATACAATATCAACCTGAAAATTGTGAGCTTTGTCTTTCCATAACAGATCAATGCAGAGTCCATATCACTCTGAGATACTTGAACTCATCCACTTGGGACAGGATCTCTTCCCCAACCTTGTGATGGTACTCCACCCTTTTCCAACCAAGCACCATGGTCTCAGATTTTGTGGTGCTAATTTTCATCCCAGCTGCTTCACACACCAATGGGAGCTGAATATTACAGCCTGACATAGCCATTAGAACCACATCATCTTTAAAAAGCGGACACATAATACTGATGTCGCCAAACCAGACTCCCTCAATACATTGGCTGCACTTAGGAATAATGTCTAAGCAGGTAATAAATAGAATGAATGATGAAGGGCAGCCTTGACAGAGTCCAACCCTCACTGGAAATGTAGTTGACTTAATGTAGGAAATGCAGACAAAAACTCTGACTCTGGTCATACAAGGGCCAAACAGCCCATAATCTTGGGGTCTGGTGCCCCATAGTCGCTGACTACCTTCCACTGGAAACCCCTAGGGACACAGGTGAACGCGTTCTTCAAGTCCACAAAACACAAGACTGGCTAAGACAGGCAAACTCCCATGCACCCTCAAGGACTCTGCTGAAGGTGCATAGCTGGTCCATTGTTCCACAGCTAAGAAGAAAACCACACTGCTCCTCCTGAATCTGAGATCCAACTTACAGATGGACTCTGCTCTACAGAAACCCTATACAGACCTTATCAGGGAGGCTGAGGAGCATGATCCCCTATAGTTGTAACATACATTCTGATGCTCCTTTTTAAAAAGGGTGACCACACCCCGATCAGCCAATTTAGAGGCACTGTCCCTAATTTCCATCCAATATTGCTGAGGGCTATCAACCTCCAGGCAGTACCTCCGCCCCTGCAGCGCCAGGACAATGGCCAGCAGATCTCTGTTGCCCACGTCATAATTGGCCTCCACTGGGCTGAGGCACCTAGAGACGAAGGTGCAGGGGTGCAGCCTCCGGTCGACTGGCGAACCCAGATATAGGACTGCCGTCACTCCTGAATAAGATGCGTCCATCTCGACAACATAAGGAAGATCGGCATTAGGACGATTTTCTTCTGCCAGGATGTGGAATGTGACAGAATACTCCGCTACGGATAAATCCCCCTGGGAAAGATCTAACAACCGTCAACCAGCCACCTTGCCTTTTAACTTATGATCAAAAACTCTCCTCTGTTCTGTTCAAATACTGGGAAGGAACAATGCAGGGCTGGGTTGGCGCTGCTGACCGTCATCACCACGTGGCTGCCTGACCTGTGAGTAGACTCATCATAAAAGCAACTTTAGCCTTATCCGGGACATACGTGATCAGTTGTTAGTCAAATGCGAGGGTGCCGTGACAGATGAATAGTCCACAACTGCCCCCCGCATAACAAGATCGATTTGGGAGGCACCCCGACCACCATGTTGGTGTCAGGTGCTTCCTTCAGAACCGGCAGTGATCCAAGGTTAGAGAACAGAGCGCCCTGAGATGCGTCGTTAACAAAGTAATAGTCTCCCTGAGCTTGTTTAACAAGTTCTTATCTCTTATTTCTCTTCCTATGAATAGTCCTTGGTTCGCCAACGCGTGGTGAAGAGATTCAGAGCCTGAGAGATCCATTTGACCGGAATATTCTGTCAAGGATGGCAATGGCATAGGAGCAGATCCCAAAAAGAGACAAAAGAACCAAGGTCCAAAACAGAATTTTAATTCAACTGAAGGAGCATTCAAGACGCACTAAACAAAAAGGAACTCACCACCACAGGGCATCAAAAACCGTATTGCATAGAGCGACATGACAAAAAAGCCCGCTTGGTAAACAGTATCTATTTAGAGTCACTAAGTTTAGATAGAAGACAAGCGTCAGCGGTGAACACGGTGCAAAGACAGGTGTAGATTCCAACACCCGTGCACTGTCACAGAGGCCCCTAAATAGGGTGATGACTACAATTTGCAATAGATGCGTCAGTGATGCCCACACTCATCATTGCTCACCCTGACACTGGAACACAAAGATGAAAGAATGAAAAACAGGGCCATGACATAAAAGGACAGGACAGGACAGGATGTGGGCAATGTGCAAAACCTCTACTGCTACTCATGAGTGTTGCGGTATAATGCTTTTCTAATGTGACCTGTAAGAATCTCTGACTTGATATCCTAATTTTCTGATTAGTAGGGCAAGCACAAGCCAATAAAAGCTGTAGCGTGTCGTTGCAATTTATTGGTGACACATCCATGTTAGTCTACTAGGGTATGGAGTTACCATGGCGGCACATCGAGGAAGAGCAGTACAGGGCCCCAAGCCAAGCCACCAAGCACAACCCATGGAGACCCAACTGGGGTAACGCCACCCACCTCCTAGGACCCAAGGCAGTGCCCAGGCCAACTGAAGTGTCCCAACCAGTCCTCAAGGTAGGGACCAGACCACTTCCCTTACTCAATTTGAACACTGACCATCTTGTCTTTGTAACGTATTTAATTGAATGAATATTGAAAAGGATTTACAAATCATTGTACACTGGAACTTCAAAAGAACGGACCACTAAGGGCTGGGGTTTGTCCGACATAGCCAATTGTCCGTTTCATTTCAGTAGAAAGGATCCATCTCATTTTATTTGAAAGTTTAAAATTTTACTAAACATATCAAACTTGGTCATGGTGATATTGTTGAGGTACAGTAACCATCATTGGTGAGTCGCTCTCATGAGCCATGAAGAATTTATTCTTGCAGTTCCAAATCTGAACGGCTTGGTGAAAAAAAAAACAAAAAACATGTGTGTATATATATATATATATATATATATATATATATATATATTATATATATATATATATATATATATATATATATATATATATATATATATATATATATGTATATATATATATACATATATAACTGTTACTGTCCCAAAAATAGCATGTTACAGACGCCATAGACTTTTGTACTCGTTAAAGTTAACACTGGCACAACACCACTCACTCTCTCTGCACTGCGCCCTTTGACAAAAAGACAATAGCTTAAATCTTCATGACAAGGATGCCCCGTCAATGCCCCCCATTGAGTGTGGCCACCACATTTGTAGGTATAGGAGGCAGATCTTTGGGAATTGGATTGTTTTGTATATCTGTGACCTGGAAAAGACATTTGTCCCATTCTCTACCTCTGTTGCACCACAGCGCCAGTAAACAGCAGTGGTTAATTCTGGAAGTGACAGATTTTGGCAACAGCAGTTTTGGTGAAAAATGGGAACTATTTTTGGACGCATTGTTCATTCCGGTCCATTTTATCCGTATCAGAGTTTGTTTTATCGAGGTTCCACTGTATTCTGTCTATATATATATTGATTTTACACAATGTCCAAACTTAATTGTAATTGGCTTTTTCAACATTTTTGGAATATGTTTACTTACTTTTTACAGCATATCTGCTGCTTGGTTTGATTTTATATATGTTTTTAAATGCTTCACCAACTCACAGTTTCTATTTCACATTTCATTAAGTACTGATACTCGAATCCACATAAACATCCAGTAAAATACAATGGCAGTGCTCCTTGTATGTCATCAAACAGCTTTCATTAGTTATGATAACTCTGTGTTCATTACTCTGACTGATTGGAGTGTCGGAAACAGATGACAGCTTCTCGTTATCAGGCTGAAGTCCCGATGTTTCCGTTGCGGTGCTGAGATGTCAAGCACCACATGTTCCTCCACTGAAGAAGGTGAAACAATCGATTTATTGAAAAGCGTAAACCCTCACATCTTGGATCCTGAGTCCCAGATTTGATAGCTGATTGCAAAACGCTCTCCACAAGTTTTGAGCAAGGCCACACGAGCACTTACAACACTGCAAAGAGAAAATAACACCATGATTTTAAAGCAGCCCCGTGGAACAGCATTCTGGCTGAATTTCCAAAGTTGAATGATTTTTTTTTTTTGGATCTATGAAATTGTTCAAATTGTCCCCAATCATCATTCCAGCTGGTTTTACACCAAGCCAGATGTTACTTTTTGTCACTGACACACTATTTAAAGACGGGGAAAGCTGAACCTGAAGCAAATATTTGGAATGTGCCTTGGACCCCTTCATCCATAGCTCATTTTTGTCAAGCTTCTTTCCTGTGCATAAAATAATTATACTGTTAGGTGTTTTACTGGTCCTGTTATATTAGGAGAAGTAGAAACGGTAAAGTAAACATCTACTGTCCACTGATGCCTTAAATACCTTGTACACTGTTAACCGTCGGCACATGTTGGTTGTGTATAGTTATATTAATTTTTTTTATTTCATACTCCAAAAATAAGAGTCCATTATAATCACAGAGTACAAAAGATGTAAATGAGGTAGCAGAGAAGAAAACATGTTTTCAACCTGACCATGTCTGTGCACTTTGCAGAGTAGGCTGTTTCTCTAATCTCAACATTTAGCAAAGTCAAGAACCTTGACATGCACTCCGTTTGCACAAACTGCATCTAAGCTGACTGCTAGTCATGTGCAGCACTTAAACCTCCATTGCACCTAATGCTGTCATTTAGGAACTGCACCATCAGCATCTCCCACAGTCTGATGTTTTTGCCTCGTGCAAGGAGGTGAGAGCAGAGCTGGGTGACTACTTCGATTTAAAATTTGGGAAGAAAAAAAACGTTTCCGCGTGTGCAGAAATTGTGTTGCTGCCCACCTATTTTCTTGAATCTCCCAAGCCAATATGTGCTTATTCTGCATTTATAAATTGTGTGTTTGCATGTGTGTGTGTGTATAGATAGATAGATAGATAGATAGATAGATAGATAGATAGATAGATAGATAGATAGATAGATAGATAGATAGATAGATAGATAGATAGATAGATAGATAGATAGATAGATAGATAGATAGATAGATAGATAGATAGATAGATAGATAGATAGATAGATAGATAGATAGATAGATAGATAGATAGATAGATAGATAGATAGATAGATAGATAGATAGATAGATAGATAGATAGATAGATAGATAGATAGATAGATAGATAGATAGAGAGATAGATAGATAGATAGATAGATAGATAGATAGACAAACAGGCCAAATGCTACTATGTGTACTTAAATGAGCCTTAAGTGAGGATTTAAACCTTCCTACCAAGGTAGTACCTCTAATATCTGCACCTTGGGCATTCCACAGTACTGGGGCCTGAAAAGAAAATGTGCAGGAGCCTGCAGACTTCTTACAGACATTCAGAGTCACCAAAAGGCCAACATGTTACGAGTGAAGGTATTGGGAGAGAACATGGGGTGACATTAAATCAGCGAGTTAGGAGTGTACTCGTCATGTAGTATTTTATGGAACGGTAACAGAACTTTAAACTTGTGCCTCACTGATGCAAGTTGGCCAGTTTTGGAGTAATATGGTCAAACTTTCTCATCTCCGTCAAAAGTCTTGCTGCAGCATTTTGTACTAACTGCAGGATGTTAGGGCACAACAAATGTATGGACTATGATCTTCACATAGTGGATAGGTTGGTTAGCGATATTGCGAAAATGAAAAAACACAGTTTTGGTGGGTAGACTTAAAACCACTCTGATAATTGCATATGATCTCAGCAACCAGCATCACTTCATTACTGAACAAAAGAGGGCCAAGTACCGGTTCGTGCGGGACTCCGCAAGCAAGATACACATATATAGTAGATTCATATTACGATGTAAATATGAAATGATATCCGCATCTCACAGTTAGATTTAATAATGGGATTGATTAATCTCAGAGCATGATAATTATTGGGACATCATGGGAAAGCTCATGTTTTTGCTGGACGGTACTGTAAAATCCTTGGAAAACAAACTGCATTTAATATAATTTCAGTATTAAAAATGTTATTACTACTGTTATTATTATTATATGGATCATTTGTAGATCTTAACCCAACTGACTGCATATGTATCACATGGCATAGTATGTCACTGCGATGAAAACAAAGTTGTACAATATGTGATCTCATATCCATGTGCATATGTGCATATGCATCTTTTTTAATTGGAATTTTATGGAATTTTCAAAAATCTTAAACAGTGTTTGAAATATGGCTTTATATTTTTAATTGTGCTCCATATTACCTTGTAAAGTAAAGCCAAACGCAAAACCAATGCTATTCGCCAATGGAGGGCAGCGACATATAAAATCTGACCCCAGGAACCATTTGGCTCCAGCCTGCTGTACAGTACTTGAGTTTCTTCTTGCTTGAAGTTTTAAAAGTCCCCATCCATGCGCATCATGTGGGGGCCGATCCAAACACACTGGGACGTTCTTGACCACATTCTTTGTGTGCAGATGTATTTTTGTATTTTGACAAATACGGGTGTGCACTTGAAACTCTAATACTTTGAAATTGTTGAAGTCAGTCATTGACTTTTGCTAGATTTATCCATTGTTCAAAAAAGGGGAATCCTGGGCCAGACTGTGAATAATACTTATCTTGCCCCACGATTTGATTGCTTTGAAATATTTATTCAGTCTTTATTGACCTCATAGAAATTTTTGAACTCTTCCATATCAACATTTCCCATTTTTCTTTCATCTGCATGCACCCTTCTTGCAATTGCATCTTTTAACTCAACGAGGCCCCTTGTGGGCACCTACTCACAGACACGTCCCAGCACCAAAATGTCACTTTTCATTTGACATCACCTACCCGACACCCTTTACACCATTTTTTGCCAGATTTTTATTTTGACCAATAATATTATTTTCAAATGACACGATAGAGGATTATGACTTTATCTGTTTAGAAATTATTTCACAACAGCTATAACTCTTCCCTCCTTGTTCCTCTATGCACGACCTTTACGACAATAACATCTCATTATATGCATTATTTGTTTACTTAACAGATTATTATTATTATTATTATTATGGCATTTGCTCTCCTCTGTTTCGAGGGATTGTGGCTGAGTGAAGACTTCCCATGGAGAAGCACACTTGAAAGCCATTGTTCACTTTCACTGAAGTGAAATCAACCCACACAATTTTTTAGGGTCTCCCTATCCTATTGCGCCACACTGTGGAAGTACACAAGTCTGCCAACTGTTCTCGTTGCTGCCCTGAAGTCCGTTCAACTGTACTGTTTCTTGCAGACTAATATTTCCACTCAATAATGATAAGTGAGATTGCTGCAATGGATATATATATATATACATAACTAAGAATGCGTTTTGTATCAATAAATGTGGTTTGAAAGGCATAAATGTTTAGCTTTTGCTAGAATTGCATAATGAGACAGCGGTAATGAAAGTAAAGAGCTCTGCTGCCATCTTGTGGCAATTACGCGCAACAGCTCCCGCCCCGTCATCATGTGGCGCCTCCGCCTTCGGCCCATCACTCGCTCTCTTTTTAATATCAGCACTGTGGAGAATCTAATCTGGATCTTCTTTAAGGCAATAAAACCCAGATAGCTTCCTTTAAATGAAAAAAGCGCCCCTTTATATAGCTTTGAAATCCTCGTTTATTTGGCGATGTGCGTGACAGGGGAAAAAGATTCATGTCGGGGGTTCAAATGGGCAGGATGACGAAGATCCGCGGTGTTCTAAGTGCGTATTTCCCCAAGTATTGTATTCCCGGGTTATATGTACAATAGTGTTATCCACGCAGTTTGAACTGGGCACACAAAGACGCTCGTTGAAAATCTCTTGAAGCGACTTCCAATAAATCTAACCCTGACCGTTGCTACTTATTGTGCCTTAATAAAGATTTGCAATGGTACTGAAACAGAAGAACAACTCGGGAATGAATTGTATTTCTCTTTTCAGATTCCAGTTTAGGTAGCGGGGGAGGGTGTGTGTGTAATGAAATCAACAAGGACATACAGTATATATTAAGATGTTAAGACTCTCCTTCAGCACTCATTCGGAGACGTGTTAATGTTTTAAATGGAAAAATATAGATTTGATCAAATCTTTCTTATTCATTACAAAATCCATATTTTTAGCCGCCCCCGCCTTTTTTGACGAATTAATATTCGTTAAATAAATATAAACGCTATTTTCCTCACGTCTGTATGTTTGAAACCACGTGCAAACCCATTTGGTCAATGCACATTGCGAGATACGCCGGACAGAGGACAACATTAACACACTTAATTCAATTTCGCTTCTAAAGAACGTTATGAGGATAAGCGGTCTAGAAAAATGAATGAATACATTGATTATTTTTTTTCCAGAAAAAAATAGCCGCAGCGAAGAGGGAAAGCAAACAAGGAAGAACTGTGTCCGGTTTTAAAAATAGTTTTTGCGCTGTGTTACACGCTTTTCAGAAGAGACAATAATCAGCCTTTCACTTTTGGAAAACAGGAGGATGGATGCAGAGCAGAAATGAGAGGGCTCTTGTTGGCTTAGCTCTATCAAGAAAGAAGGACTCCCTGTTATCTGTGAATAGAGCTTCTTCTTACGGGGGACCAGAATAGATATAGCACGAATTTTTAATTCGTTTTTCTTGGAGAGACAACAATGGTTTATTTGAAAGCTTGACACAATTTGGGTTTTGTGAAGATCTTTTTTTTTCCCCTCAGCCCTCCTTGTCCGAGCACAGCTGCCCATATGGGATGCGACGTGTGTAGTAAAAGATCACAATGACACCGAGTGACAGGCGGCACAAAAAGCCCAAAGATACATCTCCCTGACTCTGAACAACAGCGACAAACTCTGACACGCTTGCTTTTTTTCCCCTCCTTCCACTGTCTGCATCCCTGCCCCGCTGCTTGTTAAAACACGCGCCTGCAAAATGCAGCAGAACCGAGCCTGGCCTTTTGTCTGCGGTCTAGGTCTTGTACTATATTGTGCAATAATAGAGTCTTACAAAATGGAAATGGGACTTGCGTCTTCTTTTGTATTTAGTCCTTCGATAATAAATAATATCACATCGCCCTCTCCAACACGTGCTTGAACGCATGGCCCAAAAAATATATATATCTAAAAAAAAAATATTCAACCTTCCGAGTGTAGCCGGCGTTGTGTGCACACATGCCCCGAAAGCAGTCGCCCCCACCCCTTGGGGCGCCGTTTTGTAAATAATTAGCAAATCTGTCCAATTTGGCTGTTTGTTCAGTGATGATATGGGCGGCTCTCGCATCTGTTGGGATATTTTGTGTGGCTCTGTGTGTCCCGGGCCAAACAAAATGCTGTGACTTTTGCTTGTCCATCATATTTGCTCATGGTATTGACTGGAGTCAGATAATCCGCCGTGCACTCCACTGGGAATCATTTGTGCGCACCTTAAATTGCGCCTGACGGCGGAATATATTTGTTAACCTTGAAGACGTTGAAATTTAAATCTCAGGCGTCGTGCGAGGCTTCTGGTGACAGCAGCAGGGTTATTGATTGATTTTTCTCCTCTTGCTCGCGAGTTAGGCGCCTAACAAGATAACAGCGGGTTTATTACATTATGAAAGTACTTTTGCTGCCGCTCGCGCAAGGCCGGGGGAGCGCGTGTAGATGCTGACAAAAAAGAGAGCTTTTGACATTAAAAGCTTCTTGTGTTGAGAAGCCCTCTTCTATTAAGTGAGTGGATTTTGCTCCCATTTCACAAGTGACTTCAGGCTTTATTAGTGAGGGCGTTTGGATTTAGAAAAAAATAGTATGTGGATTAAATTTGTCCAAACAGAAAAGACTGAAGGGCTCAGGCGCTATTTAATGTTTGTCTGGCCGTTTAAAGCTAATTAATTGCTTTCTGTTCCATTTTTTTTAGACGCACGTAAAATCAGTATGTATTTTTCTTTTTTTTTTTTTTTTACCATGCAAATGAAACTAACCACCTTTGGCGTGATGCTGTTATCTTTAAATGTCAATCTGATATTTACGCACAACCTAACATTTTGGCACCAAATATTTACATTAAAATAAAAATAAAGTGATAAGGGACTGTGAAAAGTTGCCAGTTTTTATTCGTGGCCATAAATATTTTTCGTTCCATAAAAGAAGCAAGAAATTAACATTTCTATAATTATAAAGTGGATCGTACGTGCTTATAATAACACGAGGGCAAGAGGGGGGAAAGAAAATATATCTACAACCAACACACAACATACTTTTTACAAAAAACAAAATGTCACAAGAAGAGCATTGACATTGTCGATAAAATCTCTAAGGGGGGGGGTGTTGGAGCCAGTTCTCTTAACGAAAACATGTAAACGCGGTGCACACATGAGCCCCGAATAAAACTGGTACTATATGTCCTGTGTATACTGGGGTGTGGGTGGGGAGGTAGGGGGGTAGAAGTCTTTCACGTGTGGCTTTGTGTGGGGGTTCCCTCTGTCTTTACGCGTGGAGTGAAACCGCCTAGTGTGCCTTCCCCGAGACGAGTCTCTATGGCGTCCCTTACCAAGTCCACTGTTGCGTTTGCACCAAGTGGTGCGCCGTGGGGAAGTGCGGCGTGGCCGTGGCGCCGTACTGCGCGTTGTACTGCATGTGCTGGAGCGACTGCGCGCCATACGCCGTGAAGGGGATCCCGGCCTGAAAAGTGGCCGCCAGGTCCTGAGCTTTAAGGGCGTGACAAGGCTTCCCGTCCCTCACTAAGACCGGCACGGCCACTCGCCTGGGGGACGGGAGGTGGCTGACTTCCATACCTTTCTCAGCCCGGGCTCGCTTCATCTTATACCGGTGGTTCTGGAACCAGATCTTCACTTGGGTCGGGGTGAGTCGGATGAGGCTGGCCAGGTGCTCCCTCTCCGGGGCCGACAGGTACCTCTGCTGTCGGAAGCGGCGCTCCAGCTCGTAGGTCTGAGCCTTGGAGAACAGCACCCGCCGTTTGCGCTTCTTCCCGGAGTCGCTGCCCCCGCTGCTGGACGTCTCCTTGTCGTTGTCCGGCGACTCGTCGTCTGCGGACGGCTCCGGGGATTTGGCTGAGTCCTGGGAGCCGGCGGAGAGGCCGTGCACTGCGGCGGCGAGAAACGGGAGGAACACTGTCAAAATGTTATGTCCAGTTAAAAAAAATAAAAATAAAAGAGACTTTACACTTGCATGCGTCATCAGAAAAACGGACATTTGGACTTGCGGCGGTGGCAGTGCTCAAAATAACCGGGCCAGTGCAGTGAAGCGTTCAAATGTGCATTGTGTGCCTGCGAGTCTCCCAGAACACAAATCCAAAGAATTCAAAAAGAGCCTTGTGAGGCAGAGCATTTGTTGAGCTGGGAGGCATCGAAATAAATGTTCGGCGTAGGTTCGTGCGTGCGTGCCGTCAATAATGCTTCAAAACATCTTACAAACATTACACAATAATTCAAGATTACGAGCCTCTACTTACATGAATACTGAATCGTGTCGGTGGTGGCGAGCCATCGCGTGTACGGATTGTCACTAGTGTCATAAAAGGGGTTCTTTAAAGGCAGGTTCTGCACGTTTTCCAGGGGACTTTTCACCAAAACTCCCGTGCTTTTCGTCGTGGACGTGCTCTCCGAGCCCTCCGTGTCCTCCTCCGCCCCGGTGATAGATCCCTCCTCATCATTGGTGTCCGGAAGGTCCAAAATGTCCTTAACAGAGAAGCCCGTCTTTGTGTTGGTCAACGACATATTCTGGTGGGGGGAGACAGAAAAAGTTGCAGCACCAGCACCTTTCCGTTGGGCAATCCGCTGTTTTGGGAGACACACACACGGAGAAAAAGAGAATCTGATCTGATATTGGTAGGGGAGGGGGAAAGTGCCAGTCTAGGGAGAGCGGCCGCTGTGGGCGAGCATCGCCGGCAGAAGTAGCTCTGGGTCGGTCTCGGGGAGTCCACTGAGGGATGCCGGGGTGGCTCGAGTGCTATGCGCGGATCATGGATGCAGTGCTGGTGTCGGCTGCGGGAGGCAAATAAGCCATTACCTTGTCCGATGAGTCCATATAAGGTTGCTCTGCACACATGAACCTGCAGTGTAAAAGCATTAAAACACGCGAAAGGTTGGCCACGTGTGGGCGGGTCTTAGGAGTCAAGTGGATGAAGACAGTGTTTGCAGATGTGAAATTGTGGGTTTTGGGGAGCTCCGAGCATCTACCATTGGTGCTTCAGCCCATGATGAGTGGTATAACGTGTCAATTAATTACAAAGACTGGGAGGGCCTTTTTTCACTCCCTATTTACATACAAAGAAACTCCAAGTAGCTTATACTCACTGTACTTTTTAAATAGAGCCCATTGGAACGAATTGCAGGCCATTTCTTCACAAAATGTTATTTATCTAAAACGGGCGTTTGGCTTATTTGATTTTGTTTTGTTACACTGATGTGCTGCATTTGTTTCCACTTCTGCAACACACTTTGGCTTTGCCCAAATGTTCAGGGACAATTTAAACCTTTCGAGTCGAGGCTTCAAGACCGGAGGCTGATTACGGAGCTTTGTTTGTTCCGTTTCAAACAGTAAACCTACCCAAATATGATGATCTGGTAATAATAATGATAATCATAATGATAATAATAGTTCATTTTATGTGGATTTGTCCACACAGTTAAAAATAAATGTTCGCTATAAGTTACATGTTAATTTTTTTTTCAAGATGATGTTTCCTTTTCATTTTTTTTTTTGCTTATCTTGGCACCACATCCCAATATTAGTTTTTGTGTGTTTAAAGCCCCTTTCGAAGCGCTCCGGCGTGCTTTTTTTTTTTTTTTTTTTTTTAAACTTCGGGAGAAAGCCCGCTATGATTGTTGCTTCCTTTCTTTTCCACCCCTCGGAGGCTTCGCCTGCCTCCCGCTTTCCTCCGTCTGCCCGCTCTCTCCAGTATGTGACGTGGGTGACAATGTTTCAGGTTTTTGAGCAAGTCCCCGGCCGCATCCTGGGTGGTCGGACCCGGGCAAACACAAATACAAACCGATTGCTAAGCTGCAGACAATGGGGGAAATGTAGACAAATGTCCGGCTCCTGTTGGAAGCTTTTGTGCCGCTGCAGTTTTTGCATTTATTTCAGGCCCCAAATAATAGATGATTGACGCCCCGCGCACAATGCTTTCTAACTGTTTGGAATAAATCTGAGGTTGTTCCTAGTTGTCATGGCATTCATGCTTTCAATGGACTATCTCTTCATTCAATCCCTGGATCCTTCCACAGTATTAAGGAAAGTCCTCCAGGGTGCGCGCACGTGCTGGCACGCACGCGCATTTACACACACACACACACACACACACACACACACACACACCACACACACACACACACACACACACACACCACACACACACACCACACACGCACAGAATAAAAAAACCTGTACAGATACTATACGTAAGTGTAGCGTAACAATTCTTCCCCTTTTTCTTCTTGTTATTATTATTATTATTGCTATTTACGTTTTGAATAATCATCATGATGTGCAATATTAATTCATAATAGTAACATTGATGATAATAATATCACATTTCAACGTACTTCCTGTTTCATTATTATTCTAGGAGAACACAGAGCTATTTTTTTCACATTTATAATCCTTGTGTATTTGATTAAAAAATCCTTTTCGACCGCATTTTTCTTATACCTGACATGTACTGTATAGGCCTTATATGTATAATATGTAGTCAAATTATTCCCACGTCTCATCCCACAAAGGCTCCATTCAGTTGAGCGTATCCTATGGAAAAACCCGAGCCGGTTCTGAGGCCCCGAAAGGGACAGAGAGAGACAGCTCACGGACCTGCTGCACCCACCGACATGCGACAGGGGACGCAGGGTACTCACAACTTGCAGAACCCCGCAGAGACAATTTGGCAGCAGCGAGGATGGGCCCGCATCAGAAACCTCACTGGGCCCTTGCAGGACGTCTCCTGACTCGTACTTATTCAACCCCAAAAGTGCGCTGAGTCAGAGCACAACTTGAGGTAAAAGTGCACTTGCAGGCCAAGTGGATTTATCCACTTGGCGAGACCATCTGGATGTTTACCTGTTTACTAAGTACAAACACTCACTTTTTACCCAATGGCTCAATTAACTTCTCTTCGCCTATTCCTAATGCACATGTATTTATTTCACTTCATGAATAAACTCAATGCATTTTATCTGGATTTATTAATAGTTAAAGATAAATATATGACATTATTTCATAGGTTAGTGGCCGTTCTGATAGATTAAATTAATATTGTTGCAGTCAAACTGCCCTGAAATTAATTGTTCTGTGTGTTTCCTTGGCTTTGTGTGTGTGTTTGTGTGTGCGCGCGTGCGTGTATGCGCGTGTGCGTGTGTGTGAGACAGGGAGATAAAGAAGGGCCTTTTGCATGCAGGCTGCAGATACATCGGCCATTTACCGGACAAAACAGGGCGCAGAGCTGCTGCTTTCCATCAGCTTCCTATGTGTGCACTAACACAACACGAAAAAAAAAAAAATACAAGAAGTAATGTTTTTTTTAAATGTATTCTTAAAGAATGTTGTATTTAGCTCAAATGACGCCACCTTATATATGACCATTATTTAGCCAATCGACGCTCATTTATATTTCCACACATTAATGTATATAAAAAAAAGAGTTAATTTTCACGATTCACAATTTCAACAAAAGTGAAAGCTCCTTTTTCCCCCCCGAGATTTCCCAAACCCCGGGCGTGAGTAATTATGATACCGTCCTAAAAATTCATGACCACGATTGTTCCCTCATAAGAGAAGAAAGAGCTTTTAATATTCTTGATTAAATACATCCTCGCATTGAATGCACAAATAAAAATGCCGCGGGAAGATCCATAATGATGTTGATCGTCGCCCCTTCCTCTTAATCGCCGAATTTCAGCGTGTTTGGCCGCTTCGGGAGGAGAGTTGGGCTTTGATAAAGGTGACCACTCCCGCCTCGAGGCACCCGTGATAAATGTGACAAACCCGATTTCCCTTCTCTATGATTAAAGACTACATCTAATATTCAGGTAAAGCCGCTGCGGTTTATTTAAAGGGTGGCTAAGCCGTGGCCTGTGGACATGTAGCTGGAGGGGAGATTTTTTTTTCTCTCTCGCTCCCCACAGAATCCACCACTTCCAGGCAAAAGGGAAAGTCTTTATTCGTCTCTATTGGTGTGATAATTAAACATGTCACGGTGAGATTAGAGCGGCGCGGCCGTGCCCCCAGAGGATGACTTCAGTTGTTAAAGCGCCAGTTTATTTGTAACGCTGGATTTCATGCCACGCACTGTCATTCTTTGCCATTTACGAGCGCGCGCGCAGGACGAATTGCTCAAAAGACTTGCGATTGTTTGGTTTTCTTTTTTATTATTATTATATGACAGTTGTAGAAAGCGATCATTAAATGGTTTGGGGTTTGTTTGGAGAAAAAAACCCAAAACTAACAAAAAACAACAGAAACAAATGTGTTTCAAATTCAACACAAGTGCTTAGTGCACATAAAGAAATAAATGCAATCTGTCACGCTCTTGCAGCCAACGTGTCCTCCCTCCTGGTATGGCAGCCTGTTTGGTGAGCGTAGCAATAACGACAACATCTGTTGACATCTGTAGTGCTCTAGCGGTCCCTACCGGCACTTTGCGGAAATAACAGGGGGTACACTCAGTGGGCACCCCGAATCTGACCAGTTGAGATCACTAATGAATGTTATTAAGAATTGCACCAAATATATTAATGTCAAAATGAACCATCTCTGCCCGGAAATATGATAATCCCTGTGAGTATACTGAAATAACAAAGGGGGTCATTTTAAGTACTGTATTCACGCCAACAGTTCATATATGATACAGGGGAGTTTGAGCTGTTTGGAAATATAAATGTTTTTGTGATGGTTCAGGTCTGGTGTGCTATCCACACCCACGTGAGCGCGTAATGACAACTTGGATTTAAGTAGGCCCACATCGGAAAGCGCTGCGCGCAGACCAGCGACAGAAAGCTTGCATCTTACCTCGCGCGTGCACCGGAGGGAGGTTGGTCGTGGACGTCTCTCCCCGCTTAAAGACAGCGTCCAGGGTTCATGAAAAATCTCCAAATGAGGGTGAGGAGTGCGTGCGCAGATAAGCCTGATGTGCTTTATATACCCTGAAAGCAAGTGATCCCCCTTCTCGTATAGTCCCGGAGCGTTTGCATAGCTGGCCAAGAGGCTCTGCTCCTGCTAACTTCTTTGCATTGCACAATGTTTGTTTTCCTTTCAATGACGTGGGACAAAATATTGGCCATATGTTCATCGGGCCATAAACCGGACTGAAGTGCAAACACAGCAGCGCGTGGCTCAACCCTGCGTGCACATGTTTTTTTTCTCTGTCTGTTTTTTATAAACTTTTTTTTTCGGCCATCTGCAACCATCACGGACTATATCGGTGGTGAAAAATGTAGCAGTTAAGGAGATAAGGGAGGTTGATCTCCACACTATTCCCCCACGCAGGGCTCTCTAATAAATGGCTCGGTAACTACGAAGCGACCCCGAGGGAAGAGCAGATGTGGCATGTTATTTAGCGCGCAGCCGCGTTTACATTAGATACCCTGAAACAATGATTGATGACACGCCGATTCCCAATCCTCATTGTGGACGAGACAGTCTTGTATGCAACATGCAGGCGGACGAACCGACTCTCTAAGGACTCTTTGTGTCAGTACAGCACAAGAGCCTGAACTGCCGCAAATATCATCATCATCATCATCATTATCATCATCATCAACATCAACAACAACTACTACTACTACTACTACTACTACTACCAGCCTACTATTGGCACCATTCCAAATAATAATCACAATAATAATAATAACCTCACACACTCGTTCCCAAAATTTCAAAAATCTTATGGATTATTTCGTATAGTTCTGGAGGAGTTTCACAATGGTGACCAGCCAAATAATCTTATTGAGGCAACACCTTTGATGATGATGATGATGATAATGATGATGATGATGATGATAAAAACTAATGCAGGGGAAAATGTGAACATGTGCAGAGATTTGTCTAAAAACAAATGTCGTACGACACATTTCATGTATTTTAAATGTGAAAAGTTAATGTTAATGTTAATTTAGTCAAATTGAGGATTATCTTTGTTTAAAGTCGGAATTTAATGTTCATCATGTTGAATTTCCTGCAACATGTTAGTCATGTCAACATTAAACGTTAAATTTGGGGATGTTTATCTTTTAATCCCATATTTTTGTAACTTTATACTGAGTTAAAAAAAATCTGCAGTACAGTATATGGTACGTTCATAAACAAAGGATAATTACTAATTGAAAAACATCCCCCCATTAGTGTAATACATATATTCCAATGAATTTATTGATCATTTTATTTGTATCTAGTTTATATGATTTCTACATAAAAACACATCATTTCATTTGTTCAAAAATATAGCCTTAAGATGCAAAAACGATGTATTTTAACATATATAAAGTTGAAATATCATGTCTACACAAATACAAATAAAGGTTTTTGTGATGTAAAAAATATCACAAGATAGATAATTACAAAACGTTTTCCACTATTAATGTTACATATAACCCACACATGGTTTGTTCAGAATAAACCAATCGCATTCAAATTCATCTTCATAGGAAATCAACATACCTTCCATTTGAAATGCCCCATTTAAGCCCAAATAGCGAACATTATAGGGTTTTCATGACTTTTTTTCTTTCTACCAGTAGGCTGAAGGTTTTCCATTTACAGTAAGTGGTATTTGGAACTGTTCATAATTCCCCTCACTGAGACCAAGGCCCCATTTCTGGCATTTTTTGTTCCCTTTGGCATTCTACCCTATATAGCAAAAGACTTGGAGAAAACAAGATTATTGTCTCATGTTCCAAGCAGACAGTACTTGCCATAAATGTGTTGTTCAATGTTGCTGTCAATCTCTTTTGACAGCTTCCTTGACCAGTTTTCTTCTCATTTTTTCACGCCTTGGAAATCTTTTTTCCCACTGAACTCTGAAATCCTTCTGATGGTGTTCGAAGCAGACGGCGCATGCTGCAGATTGGAGTTAGAATAAAGATGTCAGGAAAAGCCTACTAGAACATTTGTATTTTATTTGGGGTGACACAGAGACACTTGAAATGATGACAGGTATATGCTGACTGCCAGTGAACATGAGTTTGAATGGGATGTGCTGCGGTTCATTCTAAACACAGCCACATCCCCATTTAGCACGGGGTGTGCAGACTTGTGCAAGTATACAACTATATTATATGACCTGCTAATTTTTACTTTTGTTCTTGTTTTGATTTGCCCAGGGTATACATCAAGTCAATGGTGGAAAAAGTTTTGAAATTTATATTGGTCTAATTTTATCCATCCACCCATCCATCCATTTTCTGAGTTGCTTATCCTCACAAGGGTCACAGTATCTATCTATCTATCTATCTATCTATCTATCTATCTATCTATCTATCTATCTATCTATCTATCTATCTATATCTATCTATCTATCTATCTATCTATCTATCTATCTATCTATCTATCTATCTATCTATCTATCTATCTATCTATCTATCTATCTATCTATCTATCTATCTATCTATCTATCTATCTATCTATCTATCTATCTATCTATCTATCTATCTAATCGCGGGAGTCACTCTTTGACTGTCCCCCATCTTCACCGGTTGCACGGGCACTTTTCTCTTTTAGTATAAGAAACACCCTTCCCCGCATCATGCGAGAAGGTAAAGAAGCTCACGCACAAGCCGGCGCGTCTAAATGTCGAGGAAGAAAGCAATAGGAAGCAAACACCAGGCGAGGCGCACTATTATGACACCTTTGGGGGTGTAGAAGCTAAATCAAGACAATGATTTTATTGTCGGGAGCCTGGAATTTGTGCATGATAATAACAGCGTTGCCCGGCGTCGCAGGAGTGACCATCAATCAACGGTGAATACATGGCTGATGCGGTTTTGTGCAGTGCCACTTTGTTGATAAAAGAGTGAGATTATACTCCCTGCCACCGCCGTGTTCAAGGGTGCCACTAAAACCCCAAGAATACAAATAAATAAATTGGTTTGAAATTCCACATTAGGGCAAAGTAGTTAGTTAGAGATGGAATGTATTCATGGGGTTCACACCAATGAAAAAGAAGCTTTCCACTTAGCCGCTCTGAGAATACTCTTGTGTTGTTTGAGATTCACCGTAAGTGGCGCGAGTGCTAAACGCAAGACCTCCTGAAAAGGGATGGGTAAGATAGGCCCTGCCGGTCAAGCTATTTTCGAGACTTGATGATGACCATACTTCAAATGTAGTTAATGGCCGTGTAAGGACACCGATGGCACAGCTTTCTGAAATCAATCACTTCAAGTTTTAATGTATCGACCACTCGAGTGGGAAGTGGGAGAGCTTCTCAAGGAAATGGGGATGGTTTTCATGGAAGATACACTTTTAAAAAAAAAGTTTAATTAAACCTGAGGGCTCACTTGTATGCTGGATCCTCGCTCACACCGCTCTCCGTGTGAAAGGTTTACCAATTTTTCTCCCCAAATGCGTGCACTTACGGAGGTTTAGCGTGAGATCGCAGAGCTCTCAATGTTAAGGTGCGAATGAATGGCTGTTTTGAGCCCTTCAAGAGCAGGGAGCCAAAGTAGAGGACGTGAGCCGTTGTCTGAGAAATGCTTTGCATCACTGGATTATTAGCATGTCATCCATGACAACGTGCACATTGTGAATGCCGGGAGCTCTGGGGTATGCAGGTTTTCACATTTCTCAACCAATGGTATTGCTCGAGAGATGAAATACAAATGGAGGGAATGAGCTGTTTCAAAGCGGTATGAAGTTTAACTTGGAATAAATTCCTCGGGCACTCAGGAAGTATCATCAAATGATCGTATTTTTGAGTGTTTTCTACTTGACATGAAATTTAACTTGAATACCTCTTTTTTTCCAGTGCAATGCATGCAGGTCTATCGTGAATATATGACCTCAAGGCAACATCTATGCATGCTTTGTTTTGGAAATACTGTACAATGCCGTATAAGCAGTGTGGGTTCAGTTCCCACTCAATGACGGTGTACCCTGTGACTGAATGGCAACCAGTTCAGGGTGTTGTTCGCCCTTCACCCAAAGCTGCTCTGGGATAGGGTCCAGCACTCCTGCGACCCTTGAGAGGATGACCGACTGCGTAAATGGACAGATGGATTATTGTAATTGAATGAATATCAGCAAAAAAAAGCACAATTTCAAAATGACAAAATGTCCATTCTCTTGAGAGAAACAAGTATTTGGTCATTGACAACTCAGCCAGAATTTTGTTGGTGCTTGTGTGGTACACATGTACAGCCGGGTCTTTTTTTGTGTGTGTCTGTGTGTCTGTGTGACTGTTATATCAAACAGAATGGAGAATCTGCATCCCCTTTATGCCAGAAAAGATTTGCTGTGTCCCAGTAGACTTTATACGCAGTCTGGTCTTAAATTTGCCAGGGAACTCCTGAAATGACTTGCCCATGTTTTGGAAAAAAATTGTGGCAAGATAAAAATAAAGTGAACTTTTTAGCTTCATCTCACTCCACCGCGTTTAGGGGATGTCAAACTTGTAGTGTGACCCAAACAACCTCATCTCCATCGTCAAGCGTGGGGGTGGAAACACTTTCGGGGCAGCCTTGCATTGAAGTGGCAACGCTGAAGGTGTATCAAGGATGGTTTTCCGCATTGACAATGACCGAAAATATAATATACCGCCAGGGCAACAAAGGAGCGGCTTAAGATAAGGTTGATTGAAGAACCCCAATAAAATCCAGTGGATGATGTAGTTGAAACTTTGAGTTTCAAACCAGCAGCAAAACAACTTGAAAGAATAGCAAATGTAAGAAAAACTGGAATTTCTTTCAAGGGGAAATTCACTCCTGATCCCTGAGCAAAAAAATGACAGGAAACAATTCTTCACTGTGCTCACCAATAAGGGGTTCTTCACCAATTTACTTATTAACTTGGCCATCAACTACTTTCACTCAATAAAACATGAATAACCTCTACATAGTGTGGTTTATGCATTTTCGACGGATGTTCTGATTATTACCAATATGACGAACAACCGTAAAACTTTGTTCCTTTCTTGAGAGAGGAAACTTACAAACAAAAACAACTTTCCAATGCTGTCTAAATATGTACAAAATCAAATAAATCCTACATCTCTAAGCACAAACACACAAACCAACTATATGATGCAATTCAATGTGGGTTTCACCAGAGTAAACCATTTATCTTTGACTTAGATCTTTTTCTCTTCCATCGTTTCTGCGGCCCAGTGTACAGCACATAGTCGCAAGTCAATAAAGGCACGCCTGGATCAGAAGGATCTGCGTCTTCATCACTGAGTATGATTTGAAATGATAACCCTTAACACCGTCATCTTAATACACAGAACATAGAAGATTTTTTTTGCATTTTTTTCAAGATCTATGATTGGTTAGAACTGCAAGTCTTTGGTTCCACCTTCAATTGCATTGGAGTTGTCCGCTGACAGCACGAAGATTGTTTGAGATGCAAAAGGAGATTAAGATAGTTGATCATTAATAGAGGAATAAAAATGTTTGTACATTCTTATATAATAAGGTAGTGAGTTTGTTACACACAGCATTTTGATATCACAGATTTGATTTCTGACACGCGGTGCATCACGGTCATACAAATGCGTTTTAAATAAAAGAATCTTGGACAATTCTCACTATGCATCAAACATGTTTCCTGTCTCAATTTGATGGGTTTTCTTTAGAAAAACATTAGAAACCAGGCCATCTCTCATAGACCTTTGACCTTCAAAAAGGTCTTCTTGGAGAACTGGGCAAGAAAAATTCAAAACCTATACAAAAAAGAAGGGAAGCATTTTTTTTGCTACAAATGGGGATCCACTCCAAAACTCGCATGTTCACTTCCCGTTTATGTTTTGTCATTCAGTCCCTAGTAAACTATTATTTCATTAATCCTGTATTTTGGGGCTCTCCCCACAAGAATGAAACAACTGTCTTTGGTAAGGTCTGCTGTTTCATGTTTATTGAACCCTCTATGGGCAGCATGGTGAATCAGCTGCTAAAGCGTTGGCCTCACAGTTCTGAGGTTTCAGGTTCAATCCCAGACCCCTCTGAGTGGAGTTTTCATGTTCACCCCGTGCCTGTGTGGGTTTCCTCCAGGCACTCCAGTTTCCTCCCACATCCCAAAAACATTATAGATGAGATGATGGATGGATGAAGCTTTTATACTAAGTTCTTGTTACAGAGTCAGTCAATACAGGGTTCATCCAGCCAGCCATCCATTTTCTTTTGCCACTTATCCTCACAAGGGTTGCAGGGAGAGCTGGAGCCTATCCTATCTCTCAACAGGCAGGAGGCGGGGTACACTCTGAACTGATTGCCAGCCAATCGCAGGACACATCGAGACAAACAGCCACACTCACAATCACACCTGGGGCAATTTAGAGTGTCCAATTAATGTCGCATATTTTTGTGATGTGGGAGGAAACCGGAGTGCCTGCAGGAAACCCACGCAGGCAGGGGGAGAACATACAAACTCCACACAGGCAGGGCCGGGATTGAACCTGGGTCCTCAGCACTGTGAGGCCAACGCTTTACCAGCCGATCCACCGTGCTGCCATAAAAGCTTCAGTGTCATGAAAAAAAAAATCCTTGCTTCTGTCAAACGAGTGTCCAGAAATAATCCCATCTGACAGCTATTTCTGTTTGACCCAGTTTTGTATCCACTTTGTCCATATTTGGTGAATACCGCGCCTGTTCCTCTGATTGGTTGCCTCTGTGAAGAAGACTCAACCATCATCACTTGTGAGCGCACATCTGTTTGTCATGTTGACTGCGATGGGTGGGGGGCCGAGAAGTAAGCAGACATCTTTGAGAGTGACGTAGAAAAACTCGAGGAATTCGAATGATCTGACTCAGGCCACTCATCAGAAAATCCTCTGTAACACAGGAATGCATGGACGTGTGCAGATTTTCATTTATATTTCACACGTTTACAGCGGCACAATACAGTCAATATAACAAATATTAGAAAAAGTCGGCTTTATGTCCGAATATCCCGAAAGATGCATGCTAATGCAGACAGAAGTTTCTCTTGACTGTGGCAATGCCATTGGTACTTACTCTACTGTATATGAACTTAGAGTCATACTGTAAGTAAAAAAAAAAGAAAAAAAAAGAAAGAAACTGGGCACATTTTTCTCATATTAAAAGGCGCAAATCAACTTGAGGCAAGGACTTTTCACGCAGTGGCAAAGCAACGTTATTGTTTAATAGCTGTGGAAGGGGCATTGAAATCAATCAAGAAGGTCACCTCGCAGGGTCAGTTTCAACACAGCGGACAATAGACATCTCCCAAGGTGAAAACAGAGGAGCAGTATCAAATCACAGCTACGACCTCCTTAGCGATCTCCATTGGAGAGGTTTTTGAAACAGGTGGAGAAGCAAATCATGTGGTAAATAAGAGTTGGATGGAAGGAGAGACATGTCTACAATGGAGGTGCAGCGGCGCTCTCTCAAGGTAGCCGGGAGATGTCAACGTGCTGAGTTGAATTGATTTCACACAGAGTCTGTGAAAAGAAACACTTAAGAAATACAGGGTGAAACAGTTAGCTTGCTTTAGTCTCCCAAGATTTGTTCCTTCTTTTAAAACAAAAAAATCTCAGCGCGAGTCAAGGACGGGTTATTGCAAGATGGGCAGGCCTTGTCCTCGTCTTCTCTTCACACAACATCTTCAGAGCAAAGATTTATAAGCTTTGCTAAGATATCGACTTTAACCTCCAACATAGGTCCAAAGTAAAGTATGCCAGGAAAAATGATCACATGTTTGAATTGCGTTTCATGCTGACACACGCACATGTATTTATATATTTCCAACAAATAAATGCCACGTTCAAAACCTTAAAAGAATCCTAGAACGCACAAGCTTATTTTGTGTAGACATTCCTTTTTAGTTGCTTTTAGTTGTGATTGTAACATGAAGCGGCATCAACCACAAACATATAATTATGCTGTGTTTACTGTATATACTGTACCGTCTACATAATCATTTATACAGGCCAGATTTGAACTACATTGCTGGTATGAGGCTTTATTTGTTTATAAAGTGTTTTCATACCCCCCAAAAAATGTGTATGCTCAAGGCCTCGGAAGTTGCTTTGTTTGAAAAAATAATCCTTATAATCTAGATGAAAATTCCATTTGAACAAACATGTATTGATATCATTCAGGGGAGGAGTGTGGACTGTGATGGATATAACAACAACATGAATTGGGTTGTTATTGTTTGTGTGTGTTTTGTACCTCAAACCTTAAAAATGGCATCTGAAGGCCTCGATTTGATTTTTTCAAGACAAAAGTTAAAGCGCTCCCATTATTGTTCCTGACTGTGTTGTTTGCATTTTCAATATCGTATTGAAGGCCAAGATTTCCCAATCGTATCCTGTATGTGTTTGAGTACAGTTGCTGACGGCTGCACAAGGCGCCTGTTCGTGTTCCAGAAAAGTCCCCATTTAGGTGCTGTGAGCTACCCATGAGGACGGGAACCAAAACCACACAATGGAGCAAAACACGAGGGCTCAGGGGTGTGAAAAATTCACCTTGAACCAGGCTGCTCTTTGCAGACACAAGGATTACCCATCTGCACATTTCTGAAGCCTTTTGATTAAGAATGCATTCAAATTGAAAGCCGAAAAGGAGAATGCACAATTTAGTAATTTCAATGGCTTTCCCGCAGATGGGTTGCCGACATATTTAGATAATCAACGTAGAGATATTTTCTTTATACTAGGCCCGCGATGGCAATTAACATGTTTTGTGCTCAGGTGAAAACTTTTTTCCAGGCACTGAAGATGGATGAAAATACATTAGAGGAGGTCATGAAAATGGGTTTCTATTCTTTGCAGGAAAAGGAAGCTTTAATAAGGTGATAGGAGTGGAGGCATAAAACCCTCAAGGGCAAATAAATAATAAAGAACTCATCGTTAATTGGCACCCATTTGGGGTTTGATAAATAACACTCAATGTCCTATCCTTATTTCTGTTGACTGTGTGGAAATATTCTCTTAAACTAAAACTATCTGGGGCGAAAGCTGGCCCAATGCTGTCAAAAAAGAGCACCAAAGCAAGCTGAATGTTTACACAGCTCTTACTTTGTGTAGTCAAGGTATTTGTCATGGTAGAAATTAGGTAATTGTCTCAAAGTTGTACCTGTAAACAGAATATCACAACTATTTTGGAAACCTGTTCATTGGATTTGACAAGGGTGGACTGGAATATGCCATAGTTGATTTACTTACAGTACAAATACAGTACAGGAAACGTTTGTTGGTGTCATAGCTGGGCCGTCCCTTGCACAAGGCCTCTCTGTCGCCACCTACCGGTGAGAGGATGTGCCAATTCTGAGGAAAAGGGTGCGAAAACACATCCTCCCTCTTTCAGATAATTATGTCTTTTATCTCAGAGACACATACGGCTACTTTAACGTCAGACATCCAGCCGTCCTAATGGCCCATTATTCAAATAAAAGGGGGAAACACTGTGGGGTTGGTGACCTCCTCCGTACGGCGGGTCCTCCATCCAGGCACACCTGCTGAGACAAGGTAACGTTTATCAGTGACACCTTCACAGGACCGTAACAAAATGGCAGGCGGGGTCAGCAGTAAGGAGCGAGCCAGGCCTGGCATATTGCAAACATATCCATTTGCTACAGGCCGACTCTTGTGGTTGCCAGGCTACTGCCTAATATATGGCGAGAGTGTGTGCGTCAGGAAAACAGAAGTAAGATGTTGACTTTGAGATAAGCACCTCTTCAAATTAAACAGCGCCATCACATTGCATTCAAAATAACTTTTCCAAAGGTCAACATTAAATGCTTCCCATTTGGCATTAAAAAAATAAAGAGTTCTTCAACTCACCAGATCCTCAAATTTGCATACCAGTTACTTTTGTTAGCGGCATTTCATTATTTATGTTTTAATTACATTGAATTGAGGGGATAATATCACTGCGCGGGAGTTTTGTAGTGTGTATGCCCTTGTCATATGAACACTCGGATGTCTCCTTATTAAAGTACACAAAAAGATAATTATGTCCTGCTCTGACTAAACATTGCCATGGTGCCGCACTAGAGAATCATCGCTGAATTGGACACAGGAGAGGAAGCTCTCATAATGAATGCGCTTGCTTTCTCTCTCTCTCTCTCTCTCTCTCTCTCTCTCTCTCTCCCTCCCTCTCTCTTTCTCTCTCTCTCTCACACACACACACACACACACACACACACACAAACACACAAACACGCAAGCGCTATAGTGGAGGACACATGTCAACTCCCTCTCTCCCATGCTCATCTCCAGTGTCAGAGGTCAGCAAAATTGTTTTGATGACACTGATTGCCGTACCCAGCAGACTTCACAATATTGCAGTCCGATCAGTTCAACAACTGAGTGAGGGTCGAGGAAGACACACCCTCTGTCTAAACATACAACGGGATAATGTGCATCATTTTGAAAAAAATAAATAAAAGGGATTCATAGCTAAATAGAGAAGGAAGGTTTAATGGCATGTTGGTACATAAAGAACATCTGCCCAAGTTCTTAATAACAAAATCCTCGTGGACCTTGATTTGTGCGATGGGCCATAGCCATGCTCAAATCTACTAATGGCTATCCCAAGATTGTTGGTACAAGTTTACAAGCATCAAAGATTTTTAGAATCAGAGAGAACAAATGTGTGATTATTTCCTCAGCTTTCCCATTCATGTTCTGAGTATCTCTGTAGTGTTATCCATCAACAATTTATACAATGTTGTTATGGTAGTACATGGTACCTGGTGAGCTCAGTGATGGGGGAAAAAAATGAAAGCTGTTAGTCTCTCCCACGAAGCTGCACCATCACCTGACAAGGCCAAACAGGCTGAATAGAGGTGCTGATGTCATTGGAGACATGGTATTGATTGACCAGAGGCCAGCAGAGGCCAACGCAATTAAGGGAAAGAAAACATACAGCATTAAAGACTGCGTAAATAAAGAGACACTGCAGCAGAGCAACACAAAGGACAGTCTAGAACCATTCAGACGCCCCTTGTTCACCATCGCCTGAGGTCTTCTACGAGAACTGCGTTTCTGGGTGGGAGGCCCGTGTATGGATGCTTTAACGCAGCTAAATAACAGCAAGAGAAATACAATGCACATTGTCTGTGCTTACTTTATGTGACATGCACGTCATCAGAATTTAACTACAAACAGCCTTAAGTAACAGTAAAAGTTTGTGTTAAAAATTCGGTTCCAGATCAACTCTGCCGACGTTGTAGTAAATGCTGGTATGGCGTTGTGAGTAAACAAGTAAAACAATACTTTTGATATGATGAAGATGTTTATTATAAATGCAGAAACAAAGATGCGGACCCTAACGATCTGTGTGGTGTTATGCTTTAGTTATTCAGGTGGCATAGAAAAAAAGCAAGATTTTTGTTGCCTCATTTTCCACGATGGGTGGGTGGCACAGCGATGAGGTCACAGTGTGTTGCTAGGCTGTGTGCGGGAGGTCGAAGCTCAGCCCTCTCTGCGGTCGAAACTATCAAGCAATCACGGATGAGCTGCACCTCGAGGATCTGTTGCGAGAAAGAGAACCTGTGTTTCTCTCATTCTTTATCCACTCGCTCACCTCATCTCCCAGTAACTCACCAGTGAGAAATTCCTTTAACAAAAATGTAACATGGTACACGATGACAGGAAGGAGAAACATTTATTTGACTAAACCACATTTATGTTTGGATACATAATACCAAGAAAGGTTTAGGATGGTGCTTCACCGATGCAATGGTTGGCAATAATTATTCAGGTATTTATTTTGCTTGAGGATACAGATTTGAGCAAAACTTTCCCATTATTATTATTTATTATTATTATTATTGATTATTTAACATACAGCAGCTCACATCAAAGGGTTAATATGTAGTTGTAAAACTGTCAGCAATATTTGAATGTAGCCTCATTTCAGTCCCCACCCCTGCCGCCTCACGTCTCTGCCTAAGGAAACGGCTGCAGCTCACTAAAATTGGACAACAGAATAGAACCACGACGAGGCTGGCTCATTGCACTTACTTGGCCGGCTCGCAGTGCACCTCGGTCGGCTACGAGTGCGTCTGAAGCTTCATGGAATTGGCCCGAAAGAAGGGACCCCAGTCCCCCTTGGGGCTTAGAGTACCCCTCTGAGTTGACAGCTGACATGGAATGTTCCCAAAAAAATGTTACCATTTGATGTTTTATTTTATTTTATAATTTTTTTGAACATGCAATTGGGCCTGGTGGAGCAGCTGGAGAGCATTCGCCTCACAGTTCTGAGGACAGGGGTTCAAATCACGGAATCGCTTGTGTGGAATTTGCATTTTCTCCCCATGCCTGTGTGGGTTTTCACCGGGTACTCCAGTTTCCTCCCACATTCCAAAAACGAGCATGGTAGGGTTGACTGAAGATTCTAAATTGTTCCTAGGTGTGAATGTTAATGGTTGTTTGTTTATACAACTGCGACTGGCTGGCAACCAGTTCCGGGTGTATCCCGCCTTTCGGCCGGAGTCAGCTAAGATAGGCTCCAGCACACCTGTGACCCTAGTGAAGATAAACAGTACAGAAAATGCATTAATAGATGGGGCCAGAGAGGGATAATATTTCAATATTTAAAGTATCTAGCACACTTGGTGTCACTGAGTATTTATAAAATGCATAGCATTTCATGTGATGTTAAACGAGAGCTTCCCTTTTGAGTCAAGAGTTATTATTCTGTGGAAAAAAAGACAGTATAGAATCCTTGGTGAAGAATGAAATCGCTTGCTCGTACAAGTATGAATGGCAATGATGATAAATGTATTTGTATGCTAATTGTCCTTTAAGCAAAATGCCTATGTAAGCATGTGATCTATGTCAATATGCGTTAAAGGACAAGCTTATATAGAAAAACAGACTTTGTTGATGCAGCACTCCTAAAAAGATACTGGGTCACTTATTGTGATGGGCTTCATGTCTCAATCCTCTGACCCTTCAAGATCTACATTAAAGCAGAAAACAATGGGCTCAGTTACATGTGTGCTTCAGATACCAACATGGAGCTCAAATCATTCACTTCTCATGCACTCATGACCATTAAATGAAGCCCATATCATTTGTCCTCATTTACGTTTTCCCATCAGTGATGCACTTTTATCATTTTAATTTTGGGATGGATGCAGAGACGGGTGAGGGTGGCACCCTTGCACGTTTACCAGCAGAACAAAAAGGAGGTCTCCACTTCTCAAGTGATCTGTACGTGTAGGTCTTACAAGCCACCTGAGGATCTCGGCAGCCGATTTTTTTTTTCCAGTGATTGCAAGTACAAGATTGTGGTTAAAAAAAACAAAACAACCTACATTTGCAGCACTGTGCAAGTCATTTGTTTTTGGTTTTCATACATTAGAATGCAATTAGATAAAGATTAAACAACTGCGGCCGTATTTACACTATTCTTCTGTTTGTCACATATATTTCTATATGTACACTATTGCATGCTGTCATGTGAATCTCAATCAATCATCATTTTTGAAGCTATAATAGCAATACCTGCTACACATATTTAATTTGGATCTTGAATTGAGCTAAAAGTAAAAGACAGAAACCATAGTTATGATACTACTATTCCTATGCTGATTAACTACACTATGAAACACACAGTTAAAGCCAAAAAATTTCAACTCAACATACAGAACCTCAAATGGAATGGCTTCCTCGTCATTTCGAGGAAGACATTCCTTACATAACAACTCCACTGGATGTCTTCAACTCTCTGCAACATTAAACAGTCGTTAACGCAAAAAGGGGTCGACTGGGTGTTACATTACATGTTATGGCTTTAAATTGCTGCAGTCGCATCCAAACATGAACACAGACGACACTAGAGAACACACTGGTGTAGAAAATAGGGCCATCAGTACTGTAATGTATCTTTTTTGAATGGCTTTAGAAATGGTTTCCTGGGGACCTCAGATGAGATTCTGCATCATTTTATTTCTTAAATAAATAAATACATACATATTTAGTGCACCTAGCATGGGATTTATTCACATTTGACACAGAAACGCATCACCCTGGGTATGACCAGGAGTCCTGCGGTAAATCCAGGATTTAGTCTGAAATTTGCTCAGATGGGGAGGTATGGAAGATGGAAAAGTTAAAAAAAAAACAATAATAAAAGAAAGCATAATGAAATCAAGTGAAATGGAGTGGTATTCAGAAAGGAATCCTAATAAGTCAGGTTTCAATTTGGAAAAAAAAAGGGTAAATCAGTTGTGGCTCCACGTCGGGCAATATTCCCAGACATGGTTCGACAATAAATATATTTTTAATTCGTGCTCTTTTATTAACCAGCAAAATCACTTCAAAATGAATAGCACATTATCAAGTCTTCTAGTGGCTCTTACTATTCTTTATCACAAGTTTGTATCACTGCGCAATTCATCTCCAGCAATTCTTCACACTAAATATGTTTTATATGAGGCTTCATTTATCATGGTCTGTCAGCTCTTAGCCGTATCATTATTCAGTCTAGAGTTATAAATTGGAATCATTAAACGGTTTTTCATATAATCTGATGCAATAACTGCTCGCCCTTTATTGGCTTGTGAAAAGAAAATAGTAAATACAATTGTCTGTCAAGATCTGGGGAGATAGCCGTTTCTGTCAGGCTCGAATGAAATTAGGCCGGGCGCAGAGACAGGATCAATGTCAGCACATTTGTTCGACTTTCATGGTGGAGGGGGGGGCTGGAGCGGATGAAGGATGGGAAGAAAAACCAGTCGACAGCGTTGAACCCCATGAGCGATGTGGGGCTTGCTGTCAATGATTTTTCTTTTTTTTTCATTTTATAGTGTCGCATTAATCAGAGGTGTCTTTTCAACTTCTCGGTGCAGTTCTGTGCAGATGCCCAATGGTGATATTATTACATTCCCTGCCCAGTGAAACTTACTGTATTTTTCTCTCGCTCTCTGTGTGGGAGGTGTTAGGGTGAACAAAAAGAATGACTTTCTGTTTCATTTGTGAAATCACATTCTTATTGAACACTTCAACAAGCAGGTAGGTCTACACTAGAACAGTCAGCCGATGCATGAACTGCACAAACAATACACACACTATTTTTTTTCCACCATTGTAACAATATGCCACATTGTAGTGTTTCTTATATCACATAGCTAAATATGACAATCAACACAGAGTAAGAAAGCCCTTCCCACCAGTTGTGTAATGCAAACTACAATAATAATGCGGGAACTATTCAAGTAAGACCTCGGAGCAGTGTGAAAACTGGATTTTTTTTTTTTTTAACAGATTTTAAAACCTCATGAGATGCCACCGGTACATCTCATGTTGTGACCAGTTAGTGATTTTTTTTTTTTTTTTTTGGGGGGGGGGGGTGAATACAGGATAATGTTCATTGAAATATCTTGAAAATGAAAAATGTCAATTACTGAAAATGAACCAATGAAACTCACCCTTGAAGTATTATTGGTTTTATTCCAAACAAACAACAAAATCTCAGCTGGAAAACTTTTAAAATATTATTCAAGCATACATTTTGCTGCATTCTAGCAATTTACAGGGACCATTGTGACCGTCTGTCTTAATTAGAAGAAGACCAAAATCTTTTAACTTTAATTGAAAAAGTAACAAATCATCGACAAAAAAGTGTCTTTTATGTTTATTATTTGAAATAAATACAAACGACTGAACAGCCAGGAATGAATTTGTACCAAAAAATATATATATAAAAAAACCTGACAAAGTAATGATGACAATCCACCCACAAATGTCTGCAGAGTTCACTCAGGATCTTCCCAACAGACTTAGGACGATGACGTGACCTCTGACCATCAATGGTGGAGTCTGACACCTGCTGACCATTTAGTGTGTGTGTGTGTGTGTTTGGGTGGGGTGACAAAAATTAAATGGAACCATTGATCCGTGAGGACAAAGTTCTGCGAGCCTCTGCTGCCACCTGCTGGATAACTTCGATCTCTCTCTCTCTCTCTCTCTCTCTCTCTCTCTCTCTCTCTCTCTCTCTCTTTTTTTTTTTTTTAAACACGGCAATGGCGAACCAGTACAGTACAGTACAACAGCTGCAATCAGTGCCAAAGTAATTCAAGTTATTTGACTTGAATAACAAATAAAGATTATGATGATTCTTCTACAGCCACTAGACATGTGACAAAGTAACATTTTCAATAACAACTCTCAAAACTGAGTGTTATTGCATTTCATTTCATTTTATTTTTTTTGTCTTTCTGTCAAGGCTCACATTTTTGTTTCCGCATTACATTCAAATTAATCTCCTTTCCTCACCTGAGAATTTGCGCTGTTTTCGAGGAGAAAAATAAAATTGGTGACTTTAGTTCTAGGCCTGTTGATGGCGAGTTTGGACTAGACATTAAGAAGCATACGTGAGACTGCATCACGGTGTCCATAATACATGTACTATGTAGTCTTTTTTACACCCATCAGGTAATTCATTGGCCTGTTCCTCTTTTTTGCATCCTTCTTCAATTTCTCCATTTCTATTATAATTTGAATTTACTTAGAACTCCACAACCTTATACTAAAAGCTGTTTGTAATATTTTACCCTTGACCTTAGAAAAATAAATAAGAGGGGGGGGGGAATCTATTATAAACATCACAGTACTGCAAAGCAAATAATAAGCAAACCGCACTTCAGTGGAACTCAATTACTGTACGGGCAGATTTCAGATTTTCAAAAGGCTCAGACCCTAATCCAGTGTACACAATATTGGGTGTGCATAAAAACTCTCCACTACAGAACGGTAAGGCCATGGGCTTTTTTTGTTTTGCTGTAAATGGATAACAATTGGGTTTGACCTTAAATGAAGAATACGAGACAATAATTCTGCATTTATTTCCAGATATTTACATCTGAATCTGATACACATCCTAGAAGACCACATTACTAATTGTAATTTGAATGTGATTTCAAAGTAAGTATTACAACAGATATGGCATTTATATTATTCACTGGTGTAACCAACATGAAAAAGAGAGAGATTTCTGAGTAATGAAAAAATGTGCATTTCTGAGTGATGAAAATATGTGCATTTCTGAATCAGAGCCATGCCAATGACCGTAGATCATACAAAACATTTGGAGTGTATCGGAGAAAAAAATTGTATCGGGATGAGCAAAACAAATTCTTCAACAGAATTTTATGGACTGATGGGAAGATGAAAAGATTCCACAGTGAAAGTCCAGCTAATCTTCTGCTCACTGAAAAAATGTTGAAAAAATGGAAAATTCTTGCAGTGAGTCTCAAAATGTAAAAAAGCAGCCTCCCTCCCTCACTCCCCCCTCTAGTGGTAGGTGAAAGACTCACCCAATTCAACAAAAAAGAAAAGTTACTCCATTTTAAATGTGACATGCAATCAAACATTAAATTTTGATCATATTTCTGCATCCAGCCTGTTTAATTTCATAATATATTTCTTTAAATCAAGGGCAGCACTTTTTTTTACTTTTCAAGTGGAGTAAGTTTTTAACAATCACAATTCAACTGTATTTCAAATTTAAGTAAAATATATTTTCACTGGATGTGCAAAAAACTATTTTTTTTAGCTTATGTGCAATACATTTAAATTGAATAATTTAAGTAGTTTTTTATTTTAGCCTATTTAATCATACTGCTAATGTACACAACAATAATAAATACTTTTTAGGCTAAAAAACAGTTTTACATAACCACTTTTGGCTTCTCTTTTAATGAGGTTTATTGTAGTCATTATGATGGTACTTGAAAAGCTGAGTAATTTTTTTAGGTGGAACTTGGCGTAAAAGGTTGGAGAACCACTGGAGTATTATGTCAAAAGTATTCCTTCATCAATTTTCTGAGCCGCTTATCCTCACAAGGGTCAGTAGAATGCTGGAGTTAATCCCAGCTATCTCGTACACCCTGAACTGGATTCCAGCTAATCGAGACAGCCAACAGTCACACTCACAATCACACCTTGGGACAAGTCTCCGATTAATGGATGTTTTTTGGGGGGATATGGGAAAGTAAACACCTGAAAATGAAAGGTGATATGTTGATCTCTTGTCTCCTTTTCATCTTTTAATGTCAAACCCAAAATAAAGAATTAGCCTCACTGTCCCCTCACTTTTGGCGAGCGGTATATATAACAAACTTATAAGTCTATGCCAGTTAAACAAACCCGCTGAAACAATTACAAATCAACTGAACTTGCAACTTATGTTAAATATTTCTTAAAATGTATGAAAATATTTCTTTGGAGGGAATGAGAGGGACTGTCATGTGCATCAAAAAATTTATTTTTTTTTCCCCATCAAGTCCATGTTTATTAGAAGCTTTATGGCAGATGACTGCACCATACATGTTATGAATATTTATTCACCAACGACCCATATTTGCACCTGCACACTGAACATGTTTACATGTAAACGTCCCCGAAAGAGATTTGGCTCAGGTTGGGGTGCAGAGTGCACTCGTTGCCCCTCCTTGTTGTTACACTGACATACAATATTTAAATGTGTCTGTAAATGTCAAGAGGAAAGGGAAGAAAAAACAGATACTGCAGTTGTCATGTGCAATCTTTTGTGTTTTAAGTACCCTTTATTTTAATTTTTATTTCTGTTTCAACAATCACACAGACTCCCTAATCAAAACCGCATTTTTCATTAGCATGTTTGCCTCCATTTTTGTTACAGCTTTGAGTTGGTGGGTGTCTGTTAGTGACATTGGGAAAAAAGTAAAAATGTTTTACATGAAAAAAAGTCTTAATATGTATATCTCATGTATCTATACGAAAGATATTCTACAATTTTGATAGATACATTCTGATTCGTTCGAAGAGCTGAGGATTAGCTGCCGAGTTGACAAACATTTGGTCCACATCAATCAAGAGTGTCACATGATTGTTTGCCGACCCTCAAATTGTTACAACAACTCCACTTCAATGATATACTATAAATAAACCATAGATATGATGACTGTATGTACTATTTTGTATGATTTTTCAGGGTTAACACTTCCTTACGAAGCCGAGAGACACAAATTCCAAATGAAAAGATGATCTCTAAAGCGAAGAAGGCGTCTTCGACACCGCCAGAAAACGTCGTGAAAACCGTCGAGTCATGGTCTAATCTGGCGTGATTGAGGTAACTAATTCTTGCCTCATTTCTTAATGATGATGGCGTGACTAACAAAACGAGGTGTTCTCAATCACCCATGACCTCTCGCCTCGATCCTGCAGACTTGTCAACACGTCGCACCGCCTTGTTGATGCTATCACGGTGTCAGCATTCTACCCTGCTGAGAACTTGATATGACCCACAGTGCTAAAAGGTGAAGAGCAAAAAAAGTGACAATTTGAAATTCGCACAAAAACTCCTTGTTATTTTTCTTTTTTTTTTTTTTTAAATGGTGTCACATTGCATAGTCCTCCTTTCAATCACAAATATTAAACTTAAAAATAGGTCCAAACACGTTTCGCTATCACCTCCAATCTTGAAGTTAGCTGGATGTGTAAGCGCAGATAAAGAAAACTATTAACAGTAGCCCATCAAACCTGTCCTCCAAGACTTGCTTGTACTTGTCTGGGTTCAATTTCAGGAAAGGAGAAGGAGGCCAGAGCGGCTCAGCAAGACTCAGCTCAAAGCAATGCAGACTGCCACATCCAGATTCTTAACTTGAACCCAAACTTCTTCGCAAATCAAGTCTTGCTTTCATCATCTAATTTAGTGATTTCACTTTGTGACTTCACAGTGACTTGATGCAGCTCTGTGGAACAAAAAAGCTTTGTTGTATTGCAGACACACAGTACCTGATTGATGAGCATGACAGTATTTCAATCAGAACCATTCAGCATTGATGAGATCATAGCCAATGTAGAGCATAATCATTTTTTCTCTAAAAAATAAATCTATTCATAGTGTATGTAAATTTGAAATTAAGAAAACAACTATAAAAAGGGAAGGATCCCCACTATTCACATTCTTACACTAACACAAGAATAAATGGACATAGGATACACGAGTATTTTCTAAACGTTTCTTGGCCAGGTTATTGTTACAAAGACATTTGGTAAAAAATAAAATAAAAAAGGCTCAGTTGTCAGAGATACCACAATAATACGGACTCAAAACACACAGCAAAGCTTGCTTACGTAAAAAGCCGCACAGAAAAAAAAATCACATAACTTGTTACGCTGAGATGTGGAGCGGCTTTGAATGTGAAATGAATTTGAAGAATGCTAACACGGTTGCTGTAAGTCATCGCAGTCATGAATTATTAATTTGACAACACATACATAATATTTGGAATACGTCGTTATAAACAAAGTTATGAGGTCCTGATGGTTTTGTAGAATTTAGGCTTAATTAAAAAAAAAAATAAAAGCCAGTTTTGTCAATATGTGCACACGAACATCAACATAAACTCAATCGATTGATAAAGTTTGGGAATCTTGCGGAATCTTTATTTGAAAGAAACTATACATGTTTCAAAATAAAGCAAAACAAAATAAACTTGCTATCATGAAGGTGCAAAGATTGATGCCCATATTCGGATTGCCCTTGTCAAAGAATATGTTAATAATGAAAATTTTATCAAGCTTGGCCTTGTATGATTTTCTTAAATTTATTGCTTTAATATTAGCATAATATTGTTCATCATTTCATGACCTGGAATGCTATTTTTGTGTCATAATTGTTGCATTTCAGTGTTGTGAATTGCTCCTTTGGTGACATCCTCACTTTCCCCTCTGTTGCTCCCTCCAAATAAATAAAGATTGTTAAAGATTGTAAGTTTTTTCATTGTCTTTTTTTTTTTTTTAATATACCCTCTGTTTACCCTTGGTCAACCTTCTCCTTGACATTTTATAACTCTCCAAGCCTTGGAGGAAGTTTTCAGGGCCCATATTTACCAGTATGCTTTATATGGGCCTGTAGGGAAATAACTCAATGGCATTGAGAACTTTTAGTTTGTTTGTTCGGAAAAATAACCGGCGGGGCTCCACCAATATCTTCACTTATGATGGCTCACAAGGCATTCAATCTTATCAGTAAATGAAAATACGCTCTGTGTTTTTGACACCTTTGAAAGGATTATGTAGTTTCTGGTACATTTCATGACCTTATTTGTGCCACTTGAACTGAACTCAGCATTAAGTGCAGCATAACGTCCTCCTTGGACTTCTTCATACATACCATGACCACTTGAGGGCGTCTAACACCTAATCTTAATACTGCATAGCGAGTGTGAATTGGATCATATAATTCTGCAGCAGATATTATTTATGCTACCCTTGGCAAGATGGTAATGACTAACTGAACGAGTTTGAATAATTACACTTTATTTCCATTACAAAACAAAAACTGCTGTACTGCGCAGTGACCCCTGAACAAATATTGTTGAAGTTATAGTTGACATTAGGTGCCACTAGCCAAAGTAACATGAAAAATATGACAATAAGTGAAATATGTATAAGAAAACACATGAGAAAAAAATTAATTGATAAAAATTAACTCACATTAATTCATTAATTATCAGTGAAAACCTGACATTCTACACATTCCTAAAAACTGAAGGACAAAAGAAAACTTCAGAATAATAATGAGAAATTATCAGAGGAAAAAAAGTTAACCCTTTAGTGGACAAGAGCCAACACAAGTTCATCCATTTGTTTCCCGTTAGCACTTCTCCCAGCTGCCTCTGGGCAAGCGGCAGGGTACACCCTGAACTGGTTGAAAGCCAATTGCAGGGCCAAGAAAAATGCTTTACAATAATGATAAATACAATTTCATGAAAAATTGTTCATGCCACAACAGTTCAAACACACACTGGCTTGTCAAACACCTGGGCGCCTCTTTCTCCTTTTCCATTTTCTCCTCATATACAAAAAGACAGTTATCATCTGCCTCATGCGGCCGGCGCCCCCAACCACCGACATCCTACTTTGTCTCAGAAAGTAATGATACAATACCAGAACCAGAAGAACACAGTCTGTTTTCTCACCCTTGCATGAAAACAAAAGATTCAGTGAGGTTATACTAATAAAGAATACTTTTTTTGTGCAAAAAAATATACTTTTATAACACGTATTGTCCTTTTTAAAAGACCGATATCGCATTTTTTTAAAAAATGGGCCTTAATTTTAGTTTTGTCTCTTACAAACTTTGTGAGCCATGGGAAATGATCCATTTTCACTAAATAGGTCCAGAAATGATCAATTAATTACAAATATATGTATATTTCTTCCTCTATCTATGCCAGTGCCATCTCGCCACAGACAAAACAATTAAATGCGAGATGGCAGAAAGTCCAATAAACCTATGCTTCCATCTCCTGCTATTCATGCAACAGAATTAACGTGTTCAACTCAACTTGGCAAGATTTCAAACTAAATTGAGACAAACTTGTCATGATTTCAGCGTTCTGTAGCCAAACCTTTCGTGGTGATTCTACTTGTTGGTGTGTTTGAAATATTTCCAGCATAAAACATGGACCTCAGCTAATAAAGTTTTGCAAAACAGAATTACATCTACATTAAAAATCACATGATATGTTAAAGCTTTGTGATTTCCCTTCGCTCACTTCCCCTCTTCTTTTCTGTCAATTATGATAAGTGTATTTTATTTCACCGACCTTTTCCCTTAATTCCTCTTCCTCGATTTAAATGAGCAACGGTGGCTATAAAAACAACAGACAATGGACGTCAATTAAAAGGCTTCGTATGTGATGGCCGTGCGAATGAGGGAAGCTGTCACCCTGGGGGGTTTTGGGGTGGGGACGGGGGGTTTGTCTGCCTGGGAATACGGGCAAGCTTTGAGGGGCTTTTTCTTGGCCTGCAAGTCCAGGCTTGGTTGCAGACCTGTGCGTCCCAACTCAGTGCAAACATGTCAGACATTTCACCACCAGGATGAGTGAGCTCGACTCCCATATTGCAGCGTGAACTGATCTTTACCTCGCACTGACTGTCAGCTCGAAATGCGCCCAACGTATCAAATGCATTCAAGCTGCTTCATTAGTTCCTAAAAGCCATGAACTCTTTGTTAAATGCCGGCATGCCGATGATAGAAATGGTGGAATTCCTGAAATATGCGCTCAACGAAAAATAAATGGAATTTTTTTTTTCACAAGCTGAAAGGCAATGTGTCCAGATTGTACCAAAAAATAACCATGCGGGTTGGGGTTCTGACATCAGTCAGCGTTAGGTGTTCACTTGAAGGTCCATTTACAGGTGTTGCCTTGTTGAATGCGGGACTTCAGAACAGAATTACATTTCACAGAGGACAGACAGAGCGTTAATGAATCCATCTGCACTGGGACAAACAAGTGTCCAGTATGCGGACGTTGGACTAGGGTTCTGCAGCTTTCAGCAGAATACCTCCATGACAGGTAACCACAAGCAGGAATACATAGTGTGTGCGATTCAGGACGTCCTGAAAGCACGGCTATTGCGGGAATATACACAGGACACCCAAAACAAACCCACTTCTTGGCCTAACTGGCCAGCACACAAGGGTAGAAATAAGGGAGTGTATTTACGACCGTGTGGTTCAGTCGGGCCATAGTTGTGATCAAGCACAAGGCCAGATCTCTGAGAGCCACCAGCAGAGAACACGTGATGACTATGATGTCGTTTGGTGAGTTAGGAAATACATTAGAAGTACAAAATGTACTTGCATGCCTGACTGTTACACTACATGGAAATAATCAAGGGGAAAAAATGTGGAATTGGTCTTAGATGAGTGTGAAAATGTTTGTCCCATCATCCAGGCATTTGTGGGAAGTTACTGAAACCTGAGAGAGAGGGCCTGGCACACAATCTGTTTTGGGTCATCTCAAATGTTTTGGATGGTTCAAGCTTTCCTTTTTTTTTTTTTTTAAACCCCCAGCAGAGTCAAGCATGCTTTTTATGGTTCTTACATTGTGTTTTGTTCCGCAGTCAACGTGATACAGAAAACGATTTTCCCTAAACCTAACCCACCTCCCCACAAAGTTGCAACAATAGAACTGTCCCAGAAAAAAAGAAGATTCAGTTGAAATAAGTACTCAAGTTTAATCCCGGATCAATTCCATTGACACGTCTTCAATTTCAACACAGATAAATACTAAATTAATTGAAAAAGTAGAAAATTTCCAAAATGACTGTGAGAGATCATAACTGAGTTAATTTAGTTTTGAACGGCGAAAACAAAATAACAATATGTTTGGCAGCCAAGCCTAGAAGTCTGCACACACATGCGGCAACATTAATTTTCTTCTCTAGATTTCTCCGTGCGGAGGTCTTACTGACTGATTTCGCCTCGTTTTGAGAAGAAGACACACGGTTTTCATAAGGCTATTAATCTTAAAAGGAGCAGCTGTCAGAACAAATACAATATCCCTGCTGCTGACATAAAGAAGGCCTGTCCAAGTCCTTGATTTTGGGTTTGGTGGAAAACAGTATCACACTGTCTCAGATAGAAGGCCTTGAATAGCCCCTCCCAATCTCCTCCATAATGAATCCGGCATTCTTACACTTGCAGGCACAGCAGTCGACTCGAAATGCAACAATTGATGGCACACAATTCCACTTTTCGGTTTAAAGAGGATAAGTGAAGGTAAGGCTGTCCTTCATATGTGTCAAAGCTAAATCTGAACTGTGAAACAAAGTGAAGGTGGAGTAAAATTTCACCTGAAGGACAACACAAATCGTGAATGTGGGGAATTGAAAGTCAGAAGTTAATGTTAAACATCAGTGCGGACATGTGAGATGAAGATTGTGTACAAGGCTCATGTCAACAACCATCTGTGACCTGCCGTTTTTAAATCTGTGGCAGGCAGAGCGAGCGTGAATCAGCAGCTGCTGGAAGATGGAGTCTGAAGTGTTCCCAAAGTAATTAGGGTCCTGCACTAATTCACAACAGGCTAGCCCAGCAAAGTTGCACACACTAACAGCAGCCAAGTGCAGAAGAATTTGCGTGTGCATGTGACCAGCATTTGACTTTCCACCAACTGAATACGGCATTGAATAAGCACAACCTGCAAAAACTTGATACAACCGGTATGATAACATTTTGATAACACATGCGCTTTTTCTCGTGAGGAATTAGTCCAAAGGTAACACATTGTTTATGAGTTATGGAATGGAGACATATATTGGGTATACGATAAAAAGCTTGCTTTGATTTCGTTTAGAGTCTAAAAAATGCGTTGTTGTCGTCAGGGTGATTCTTGATCAGTGGTTCGGGGGTGCTGAGCTCGCACCCAGATGAGGTCATTCTAACTTTTTGTACATTTTAATGCATTTTAATCTTCATATTTATGAAACAGAAGCATAACACTTTTTGGGGGAGGAGCAAAGTCTTTGGTGTAAACATCAAATCCGATTAAGTTTATGCCAATGTTGAGCCGCACCAAAGGTGGAATGGATTGAACCAACATATTGCAACCCTTCTAATTTCTGGAAAAGATCATTCATTTTCACACAGAAGCACCTCTACATACACAATAAAAATATATGGTTTTTTTTTTTTGTTTTTGTTTTTTTGTGGGGGGGGGGGGGAGTGAAGCAGGCCTCTGAACAACTGGAAATACTAAAACTGTACCTTGGAATTAATCTGTGGAAATAACATGAACAGAAATGGCCTTTTGTGAATACAGGAATACTAATATATAAATCCCCTCCTTTTGCTCTTCTCTCATTGTCATGTCAATGGGCATGAGAATTCTGATCACAGTCATAATCATAATCATGTGTTGATATTGGGTGATGGAAATTCAAAGTCAGTAGTTTAAGACAGACAATGACCATGACTGTATATGTGTATTTTTCTGTGTTTATATTTCTACCAAGTACTTGCGTGGCTATACAATTTTCATCTAATCTAAAAAAGACACACCAGTAAGAAAATAATGAAAGAAACTTTCAAATTTGAAGGATGCTGGGATTCAGTTCTGAAATGCTTGAGCAACCCTGTCCCCCCCCCGCCCCCACATGCACCAGAGGAATTCCTGGCATCATATTTATTTATTTATTCATTTATTTATTTTATTTGTGACATCTGTCCTGGTAAAAACACCACTATATATATATATATATATATATATATATATATAATGTCCGTTTTTTGGGGTTTTTTTTTTGGGTGTCACTGTGGGGGACAAAAGCAGTCAAATTTGTAGGGCTTGAAATTTTTGTAATTGTCCGTCAAATTGCATGTTATGATTGTCAAATTGTCAAATTGTCTGTCAGATAATTAATTCTCAATTGTGAGTTACAAACTGCAATTGTTAGTTGGTCTTTTAAAATCAAGTTTGGCCATTTTTTATATGCCATGTTTAGACAAGAGGGTTGAGCTGTAAAAAAAAAAAAAAAAACGCAAGTGCCATTATCTTGATCCAACATGATGCTGTTCGCCACACCCTAAAAGCACCGTGCTTAATCATGCATCGGACTCTAAACAGAACTACATCTTCCAAAATACAGAGTTGTAAATGTCCAAATGATATTGGATTAATTACTGTAATGTTAATGATGCAAGGGAATGGAAAGGGCACATGATAGTTTTGAATTTAAAATAGTAAAAAAAAAAAAAACAGTATTAGATATAGCAAATTGATTGAATGCAAATCATTTTTAACTAACTAATCTGACTGGATGGATTTTTGGCTTAGATAAACTGCAATGTGTAAATTGAATGAATACACTGTAGTTGCTCCAGCCATGAAGTCGTAAAATTTTTTTTTTCTAAAATTTGGGAAGAATATGCATTCTAAGTCAAAAAACAAACCCAGTCCTGGTTCCTAAGAGGAATTTAGATTTGTTTTTAAATGTCTTACTATAATGGGAAAAACTCAAGAAACGAGCAAATGAACGTACCAGCTGAACACTGGAAAAAAAACACACACATGCACGTCACACTTTGAGCAATATTTCAGTTTTATACACTGAAAAAGGATGCAACTAACACATCACAGAACCTTGAACAATAAGTCAGTTATAACAAAAATTGGACCACCTAATAGAATAGAACTCATGACACTATTCTTGAATTAATTTAACCCTTATTTGCTGGGGAAAGGCAAATAGGAACAGATTTTCATTACATTACATACAAAGATTGTCAGAGTTAAAAGATGAACATTGTACTATATTCTAATAATGGATCTTGAATTAGAAGTACTTTGCCCTCAGTAATAATGCAAAATACAGTAGTACTTTCAAAGTATTACGAGTAGGCCTACAAGACATTTTTAAAGTAATTAAATATTATTTAATGTAATGAATGAATATTATCAAAGTATTATATACCCATTTTAAAAGCACAGTAAATGCACTCATGTTGTGATGTTTGTATTTCGAAAACAACAATACTAAACTTTTCTTTTTTTGACGACACTGAAACAGAATTCTTGACTAAATTCTCATGTGTCGCTATCTTTGTTTTCTCTGAGCAAATACCTATAGTCCTCCTTTGGACAACTGTGACAATTACCGCCCAAACCAGATTGGAAGCATACTGTAAGTGTTGTGGTAACGCGAGTTCTCCTTTATCTCTTCGGGACAGGTCACCGAAAAACAAACGGGGAACCCACACCTGTTCTTCCTTCACTTTTGCAGCGAAGTTAACAACAAAAGTTGACATCACTTTTACTCTCAAAACCGTGATGCAGGGTAACTGGTGAATGCTAAGGGGGCGCGGGGTATACAGAAATGAAATAAATATATTAGTATTGTTCTCGTACATTTCCACTTAAATCAAAGCCAGATTTGTCCCTAACACTTCAGGAACACAAGTAACCTTTCCGTGAGGGAGTGCGACTGAAGGCCCCACACAATGAAAATGTCCTTGAGTTAATGCCGCACAAGGGAAAAGCAAGCAAGAAGTAAAAAAAAAAAAAAAATGCCATGGCAGGAACAGGAAAGGCTCTTGAAGCTTTATGCATACAGTAAGTTGCGTTCACGTAAATGGTATCCGCTTCAAGAAAGAGCAAACACATGCAGAGTCAAGCTTGCGTCTCGAAAACAAACGAGAAATTTTCTCCCTTCATCATCTCCAAAAAAGGTGCAGATTAGTGTAAACAGCGCTGATGAAGCTACCAATTGAACTGACTGACTGCATGTCTGCTGGGAACATGAGGACATATGAGACGTGTTTACTGAAGGTCACAAGCAATTAGCCAGCCTGGTAAAAGCTGGCATGCGTCACATGGCACCGCTGCACGCCCTCATTAGGCGTGTTCGACGCTGCCCATGCTGAGGGGCTCTTGGGCCTATAAAAGAAGCCATCTTGCAGGCGCACCACCAAAGCAGATACAGAATTACCACCTCCGAGGGGGCCAAAGACTACTGCAATAGAGGAGGGGGCCTGCTTCCACAACTCACCCATTTGCATACATTTATCCCGCAATAATAAGCAATATTTGTTTTATCGCTTTGGGATCACACACAACGTCACTTTTGGATAAATATCATTTAAAGATTCAATGTTGCATGGAAGCACACTACACAAAATAAAACAATTTTAGAAGTATTTAAAGGAAAAGTACACTTGGGGAAGCGATTCATTATCGATGATACTCTAAACCAACGTTAATATTTACTGAGGGGGCGTGGGGTGTTGCGGAGCATGCGTGTGTGTGTGTGTGGGTGGGGGGGGGGCGTTGCACCTTACTGGTGTCAGGTGTTGACCTCAACTTTATTCAGCCAGCAATTTTTTTTAAATCATTATCATTTCTCAGTTAATGATATCATCGCATAACAAACGTAAATTCAAATCAAAACAGAATATCAAATACGTAAAACATTGAATGGTTAACTAGTATATAAATAAATGAATAAAATATAGAAAGTGAGTCGCTCAATGAAAAGTGAACAGTTTTTATTTATTTAACTATTTTGTCTCCTGAGTCATTAAAAATAAAACTGACAAAATCACCGTACGATACATTATGAAACGCTTTCACGAGGTTTTGTTAAGTCGGAGTAAACTGCTGCGACCTCCTTTTTCATGAAAAGAAGGAAGCTTCGTTTCATGAGAGGTCGCACTAAACGCAACACCAATTCAGTTTAAAATGAAATATTTAGGGTTTTTTTTTTGGGGGGGGGCTGAATTGCGTTCATATATTTAAATAGGAAAGTCTTGGATCTTGAATCCTAATGTTTGTGCAGAACCCCTCACTGTTGTTCTGAAGTGTTGTAAAATTGTAGATTGCATTTCAAAAATACAAACATTTCGCCGTTAGATTGAAAAGATTGTATTCACGCCATTTAGATCATTTAAGCGTAGCAAGCTTCAAGTAAGTACTTAGAAAATGGCCACCCACGGAGTTTATGTATTACCAAGGATATCAGAATTATGCCTTCATGTCACTGAAAATTATTTAATTTTTAATCCAATCGTCTGTGAAAAAAATACGTCTATAAAAAAGCACATGTATAACTGGCAATAATCCACACAATTAAAAAATATTATTGCAAGATGAATTTCGATCTGAAAATATTGAAATGAAAATAATGATCGACATGCTGTACACATAAAACTTGCTAAAATTATATCATACTAATTAATAAATGACAAAAGCGGGAGAGGTTAAATGTGTTCCATTTCCTAATAAATATGAGGGTTTATTTATTTGTACATTGAAAAATAAATCAACACACGCAATCTCACTTTAATAATAAAGATAACACACTTCTACACTTGCAGGATTTTTTTTGTGTTTTTGTTTTTGTTTTTGCAAGCAGCATGCAAGCTGGTACTGACCTGAACGCAGCCGGAGAACGCCGAACTACTACAGTTCTTACTATGTCCAGCTGGGGGAGTCCTGCACGACAACCACATCTAGAGAGACGACTTCAGACCATGTCGACTCACGGTGAGGAGGGGGGTTTCGTTCAGAAAGGCAAAAACGTTTTCTCTCCCGCGCGTGCCCCCGCAACCAAGGCGGGCAAGCCTCACTCGCGGAATTCCAGTGCCTCACCAAAATCTCAATCAAATGATGATGATTGTGATGATGATGGTGGCGGTGGTGAAATGGCTTATACCCCGAAATGGGGCGTGGGGGGTCGCTGCACCTTGTCACCTTTTGGTTTTACAGGACGCATTTTGGTCGCCAAACATGCAGTGATCATGCAGCTCTGTGAAAGAGGCGCTTCTGACACCCCCTAACAGTCCGGGAAAACGGCCACTCTGCAGAGCTATCAATTACATGAGGCCATTCTCGGGTTTGATGTTTTTCCTCCATTGTAAAACTCAGAAGTCTCGCGCTTTTGCATTCATTCTGCACTGTCAGCATGTTTAATTATCTACAGAAGAAGGGGGAAAAACGTGTTTACACGCATGTATTTGAAATTAATAATTAGTTTCGTGAAAACAACCAACAAATCATTGCATACACTGTACGTTTAAAATAAATGCAATGTAATTGCAAGTTACGAATTGCACAACATATGTTACTGTATTGATAATGCCTCAATCCCAACGGGGCAACGCAAATAGTTCCGTTTTACACATTTTTCATAGTTAGTTTGAAAGTTAATTAACTGTGCTAATGATGAAAAGTTGACTACTGCGAGTTTAGAGCACTTGACAAAAATAATTTAAACAAAAAGATTCGTGGAAATCCGCCATTTTTGTCCGTTTTTTTGTTTTCGTCCGTAAAGTTTGCGTCATCCGTGTGCATCCAGTGTGCGTGTATATGCTTCGAGTTCTTACCGGGAGGCTTCGTGTTGGATGAAACGTTCCTCCTCTCTGCCACTTCCCCTATGCAAAATAGTGCAGGAGGCTGCACGGAACCCAACCGGACGCGCTTTGTATTGGCTGACAGCTTCGCACAGGCCGGACGGGCCAATGAAACGGAGGCACAACCTCCCCATCGAGCAGCAAAGATTGACGTGGAGAGGACGCGTCAAATTAATTCCAGCAAAGTCCCGACTCCCCGGGATAAGTTCAATTTGCGTTTATCGGACGAAGATCACTTTTTCGTGGCCACCACTATTGCACGCGCTTATAAGAAGAGCATCGCGCGCTGCAGCTGCAGGCTGCCATTTAAGTGGACTATATATTTTTCTTTTTTTTTTTTTTTTTTTGCTGTTGTCCTACTTCATTCACTCCGGCGCCACCCGAAGAAGGCTTGTGTATTTGCAAACATTACGGGACGCGAAGAGGCAAATGGGTAAAACTGTATCTTACTTATTGCACGCGTCATTGATTTGAAGCTTATGGACGCGCCGAAAAAGTAATAATTCCTCGCCAGACAACGGCACCCATGCGCAGAAGCCATGCTGACGTTGCTTAGAATAATTTTAAAATGATAAAATGACAACAACAGCGACGTTTTCTGTCGCGAGTGATCTCTATAGAAATGTTTCAGCAACGCCATTTTTCACGAGCAAAGAAGTTGGAGGTGATTTAAATAAATCCCCTCCCGACGCTACTGTTTCGTTGTTGCAAGCACGTTTCCGACTCCAAATAATTTACAACAAATTCATCGTTGAAGTGCCTTCTATGTGTGTGTGTGTGTGTGTGTGTGTGTGTGTGTGTGTGTGTGTGTGTGTGTGGGCAGAGCAAACCTATGGAGAGGTCAACCAACTGGGCGGCGTGTTCGTCAACGGAAGACCCCTGCCCAACGCCATTCGGCTGAGAATCGTGGAGCTGGCCCAGCTCGGGATCAGACCCTGCGACATCAGCCGGCAACTGCGCGTCTCGCACGGCTGCGTCAGCAAGATCCTAGCGCGCTACAACGAGACCGGCTCCATTTTACCGGGCGCCATCGGCGGGAGCAAACCCCGCGTCACGACGCCCAACGTGGTGAAAAACATCAGGGAATACAAACAGAACGACCCCGGGATCTTTGCCTGGGAAATCCGAGACAGACTATTGGCGGACGGGGTTTGCGATAAGTACAACGTGCCCTCGGTAAGCTCCATCAGCAGGATTTTACGCAACAAGATTGGGAATCTGTCCCAGCCCAGCCAGTACGAAGGTGGCAAGCAAGCCTCGGCGCAGGCCGGCCTCCCTTACAACCACATTTATCCGTACCCCTACTCCAACACCATGTCCCCCACCGCCGCCAAAATGGGCTCCCCTCCAGGGGTCCCGGTGACGCCGGGCCATGTCAGCATCGCCAGGGCCTGGCCCTCTGCGCACACCGTCAGCAACATCCTGGGAATTCGAGCCTTCATGGACCCCGCAGGTGAGCCGAATGCAACCGTCCGCTTTTATTCTCATGGCCAACCTGTTGTGTCCACAATGGGCCTTTTTTTTACGCGTGATGTGAGTGCAAACAGCTTCCTCGTCAACGAAATCACCCCTTAATCCTTCGACGTTTTCTCGTGACCTTTCAAGTCAGTGAACCAAGTCCTTCGGTTTTCATACACTTTTAAAAATGGATTCATTCGCTTAGGAAAATGCACAAGACGATTAATCATTCACATCAAATGCGTTTTAGACTAAACCTACAACGCAGCACTAGGCGTGTTTTACATTGCGTGTTTAGACACGACTAATCATTGCTTATGATAGTAATTAAAATTATTAAACGGATTTTTTTAAACAAAGAATAATTAAATTAAAAAGTTTTTTTTTAGTCGAATATGTTACCAGATTTATCTAACGGAATGAATGCGTCGTTGGGAAGTGGATTTGTGACGTATATGATTACAAAGATAAAAAATAATGGAAACATTGCCTTTTTTAATAACATCAAATGATTATTATTTTTTAATCAGCCATTGCTGGGACGGAGGGGTACCCGACCAAAATGGAGGAGTGGAGCAGCGTCAATCGAGCAGCTTTCCCTGCAGCTCACTCGGTCAACGGCATCGACAAAGCAGCCATTGATGCTGACATCAAATACGCGCAGGTAATAATCCAGTTGTTATAAACAATATTTTCCCTCGGAATATTTGAGCGCATACATTAAAAAAAGGCTATTTGATCAAATCGGGGCTTTTAAACTGTTCAATTTCCATGACAGTAAATCATTTGTGACCTTCGTGTCTATGTTGCACAGCCCTCCTCCACACTGTCCAGTTATGTCTCGGCGTGCGCGTACACCCCTACAAACCAGTACGGGGTGTACAGCGGGCCAGCGGGCGGCTACGTGGCCCCGGGTCACCACCACTGGCAGCCGCAGAGCCCGGCCCTGTCCCACCCGGGCAGCGGGATGAGCATGCACGCTGGGGAGATCCACTCTCCCATGGCCTTCAAGCACCACCCCCGAGAAGGTACATGATAGTGTTAAAAAATAAATAAATGAAACCGCAAGCTATTGATGTAAATAATAAGATCCTCAATTTGCCACTTAGAGGGTGAGCGCTCTCGTCGGCCAATTTATTCAAGAAACATGCGCAGTTGAATCCCATTATGCCTTTGTAAAAATGATCAGTCGTAGTTTTGATTGAGAATACCAGGAAGATGTTCATTTCATTTTATTTATTAAAATATTTATTGTTTGCAATTGTGTAGAATTGCACACGTACAGTACACGTTTAAGCTTAAAACGTTACTGAGATCTTGGTATGATAGGGCCTATGCATATACACACACCACACAAAACAATAATAATATGCTGTACAGCCTTGAAATAATCTTCTGTACAATACAAACTGATCATTAAAATATGTTTTATTATTGACAGCTATTTATCATTACTATACTTTAAAATGTTATGCAGCTCATATTATAGATACACTACATTACATAGAGGCTATATACTTGCTTATCCAGAATCAAACATTAAATAACAAAACATGACATATGATGTATCTATATAATATTGTAATACTTATTTCAGGAGAAAGAAAACCCCCCAGTCCGCTAAGCAAGCAGCAGCAGCATGAAGACTTGAACTGTGTGCATGGACTCAGTCTCCCTACCTCATCATCATAACAGGGACTTTTAGCTGCAGCTTCCTAATCAGTCTTAACTGAACTCATTTCAACTCCAGTAAGTGTGAACCCAATCAAACACGGGCCGCTCTTCACCTTGTGGACGCAGTCAAGCCTAAGCAGGCAGTCTGGCTTTATGAATGTAAATTTGCATGGATGCAGCGGTGCTCCCCAAAATACAAATATTTTGTCACAAAAAAAGAAGAAGAAAAAAAAAATATATATATATATGTGAGTTCTGCATGTCCAGTTTGTCATTGAGGGGTAAACAAGAAAAAAAAAAGCTATTAATGTGTCTTCATTTGTGCCCTCAACACCATCCTGCAGTCGTGAAAAAAATGTCTAAATGTTGAATATTTGCCAAAGTTTTAATTACATATATATTTTTATAATTTCATTTAATATTAAAAGTCTAAAAAATAATTTCCATGTGTTTCTGCAGCTGATATTATTTTAAGATCAATTCAACATAGGGAGACAGTTAAAAAAAATATCACAAAACTGAAAATGTGATGGCTCCGAAGCATTTTCTGGCTGCAGGCATTCATTGTTTTTATTGGCCTGTTTTCCAGCAGGTCTTGCACTTTTCGACTGCTAATGGCCTGCAGATTTCACCTCAGCCTAATTTGAGAGTTTCCTGGAATTACAATATTTGTTGGTCATTATTTGGGCGCTTAGCTGGAAGGGCACTCAGGTGTAACCACCCCACCTTTCTAGCGTAGTGCACAGCCTCGGCGCCTCCACCGATGTTATCTGTCGTGTAATGAAAGCTGCCATGATGGCAATCTCAGGAGGATGGCGCAAGTTGCCTGATGGTGTGTAACTACAGCAAATACAACCAATTTGCTCACATGAAGCCTCATGAAGTTCCAGCATGTGAGCGTTTCCCCCTCATGAATATAAAATCCAACTCCTTCTTTCTAAACTGGGATGTGTGCTCTGTGGTCTTCTCTAAGCTTTTTAATAGATTCCCTCAACATTTATGAGGGCTTGTTGTCTGACATCACGGCAAAGTTATTCTCGTTTCTATATGCCTGGGTTATTTGTTGCAAAGTGAACACACTTTTTAGTGCATTTAAAATGGTTTTGCAACAGCTGAAAAAGTTGGATGGAAGGCATGTTTAATTTTCCAGAGCGTGAATGTGTGTTAAGATGACAGATTCAGTTGAAAGGTCAGCCGCTTAACTGCGACTGAAACACAAGCTTACTCACCCTTGAGCTAGAAGCCAGTACAGTATTGTGTACTCGTGTTTGTGACTTTCAGGTGACCCTCACACCTGAATCGAGGTGTTGGCCTTCTCTTCTGTAAACAAACGTGTATGATTGCAAATTAAAGCGAAACTGTGTGGTCAGGAAAGAATGTGGTTGGCCAACTCATCATCACTGTCGTCATCTTTCTTGTGAAATAAATCGGGGTTTTATGTAATGATGTTAGTAGCAATATCGAAGCATTTTTGAAGGAAGGAAGAGGCCTGAGTGAGCCCTTCCACTGGCCCATCTCAAATTTGTGACCCTAGTGAGGACACGACCTGCACAGACAATAGATGGATGGGTTTAATATACACTACCTGTATGATGTCCTAAAATACACACAGGCACACACGCACGAGCACGCACACACGCATAAGACATTAACTCTGCAGATCTAAAGCATGCTTGCAAATAAACAAACAACAATACTGAAAAAGAATTAAACAAATTCATCAATTCCTGTTTCAATGACAAAATACTGTTGTGGAAGAAAAGATGATGCATTACTTTTATTTGCAAAAGCTATTTTATATAAAGTTATTTGAGAGTGATCATCTCAAAGTGATCTTTAATCCATAATTATTTCTATGACAGAATATATGGAGGTGTATTCTTATAACCTATTACAAAATGTAACCCCATACAAGCACTGCATTAGAATTTGTGTGCGTGTGGGTGTGTGGATACGTCTGTGTGTCTCTCTGTGTGTGTCAGATTGCAGCTCATATTAAATGAAGACAATAAATGTATATAAAGGGAAATAATAATGGAAATATGGAAAATGACCAGCACATTATATAGTGGTCTGCATTTATAGAGGATACAAAATGTATTGATCATAACCTTATTATTTGGTGGCACACAACATAAGCTAACATAAGGTCTGAATTATCAGTATTTCTTCTTGAAATCGTCTTTTGCTCCTCTTTGTATAAATGGTTCTGGTCCGCTCACTGAAGGAAATGTCCCACTGTTCCAATTTTATGGCATGTTGTAGGATTTGGGGGTCCTCTCCATGCTGTGTTTTGTTGCCCCCTGATTCCTTTCCTCCCCTTTTTGCAGCAAAGCCCCACGAGACTCACTAAGCCCAAACGTTAGCACGGCCGATGAGCACGCACATGCTGCCTGACTGAAGTCGCTCATGTTTTCCCGGATACCACTCGGGGTTCGGAAAACACTCCTTCATGGTGGCGGGGTTACTTCCTGCAGGACCCGTGATCATCAATCAGGGGAGCTTGTGATACCCCCCACTGTGTTCTCAGTGCTGGATGGGCAGCAGGTGGGCCGTTTGGGTGGATGTTTCCAACTCATTACGGGCAGAGGAACATTGTGGCCCTCTTTGTAATTCTCTGTGCACGATGACATCAGCGCACAAAAAAAATTTATGTTACATGTTATTCTACACTGACCATAATATTGAATACACCTGCACCATCTAGGAGGATTCAGTATGTAAAAATTGTATTAAAATGTCTGCCATTAGAATGCCGGCTCTATAGACATTTTGACAAATGTATTTTTCAACCAGGGGTTGTGGTTTCGTATCCCACTGGGGCCTCCACTCCCTGAGAAGGGTTGCGTCAGGAAGGGCATCCGGCGTAAAAATTGTGCCAAACATATGTGGTGACCCCGAAAGGGACAAGCCGAATGAAACTATGGTAGTGTAGTTTGAAGTAGTATAGAATTGTCCTGCATTACACTAACATGTGTTTTTAAAAATAAATCCTTATTCTATATGTGCATAGTTATATGGAGAAGGCAAAAAAATAGTTGAACTGTTATATCAATTAGCAAAATTCATACTACTCACAAAGTGCCAGTAAAAGATGAATGTTACCATAATTCATATGGGTTTGCAGGTGGTGTGTGTATTGAAGTATTGTGTGATAGTATGATCTACATTGAGTTAACATGAATAGTGTCATGTATGCATTACGGAGCTACACTGGAGTTTCCCAACTTGAGGGCTGCTCAAGTCAGGCAATGTGTAGTTCAACATCCTTTTTCAGCAAAACAATGCCTAAAAAAACCCGTCAATACGTAACGACAGAATATCTCAGCAAATCCCAGGAGTCTTTAGCTGAGTGAGCATCGAAAGTCAGAATGTGCTAGCTACTAAGTGCAATAGGGCTAAAATGGGTAACACTGACATCACAAAGGCTAGGAAATAACTTAAGTAAATAGGTTGCTGTTGAAATCTTACTATATGGTTGTAAATCTATTTTTACAGTTGTCATTCAAAAAAAATTAAAAACTACAAATTCCAATGACTCACCTTGACCCGGCTTTGCTCCTCATGTCCACCTTTTCTCTGTTTGTCAATATGTGCATTATTCTGTTTTATTTCATCTATTTATTCAGTGGGTAGCAGTTTTTTTTCTTCTTCCTGATCCATGTAAGAATATTCATGTTTATACATTTAGTGTTCCGACAAAATAAGTTTAATTTCAGCAAATGTTTATATGATGTAAATTATCCAGGTAATTAGCAGGTCTGCCTCATAGTTCTGAACCCAGCTTTTGGGCCCACGTTTGTGTAAGTTTGCACGCTTGGTTAGTTGAACATCCTAAATTGGAATAGGAGGGTGTTAATGTCTGTCTATACAGTATATTATATGTAATTGTCCTATGATTGGCTGTTAACCACTCCAGAGCGTATTCGGCATTTCCCCCACAGCCATTTGGGAAAGGTTCCAGCTCAGGAGGCCCCCAAGTGAAGACAAAGAAGTTGATAGACATCTGAAAATACAAAATGCATTAAAAGTTCACGAGCATCCCAGAACATCCTGCATTCAACTTTGGAGGTTCTGATGTTGTTTGACCTAAGGGGAGACGACTGTAATTGTGAAGCATTTTAAAACTGACCGCACACAAATCTCCAGGCGGCCGTCAAAAGATGACAGGGGTTCTCTATCACATGTACAATTCAGTTTTTTTCCTTCAAAATTTCCCGGGTGGAAGACTCAATGCATTTGACAAAGTTTTGTACTGCGGGGGTGTAACGCTCCCCTTGTCTCCGGCTTTTCTTTGCACCATTTTAAGTCATCCAGAGATCATCCCAGGAAAGCTGGGTCAGGTGAGACACACATAGGAAAAAACAAAAAGAACGCATAGGCCTAGCGTCACATTGCGTTACAAAGACGGCGAGTGTCAGCACTTCTCTCTCATGTCTAGAGTTTCAAATAAATGGACTCGCCATGGAAACAGTGCATGCAAACACGGACAACGGTGGAACATACAGTCAGCTTTTGTCAAGCAGAGTTTAAAACATTTGAGATGTTCATGTCTGTTCATTGCTGTGGGGCTTAAGTTGGGACTGGCAGCGAGGAGTTCGAGGAACATGTTCAATTAATATTTGCGTAGAAGCGTAGAAGCGTGGAGCTGCAAATACGTGAGCAAATTATTATCGTCTCCGTTCAGAATTTCTTGTACAAGATCAATAATACTCTGAGATGACTTTGGAAGTGAGTAATTATTTATTCTTTCTGATGAATTTATAGTAAGGAAGTGTCTGCCATGCAGGTCATTTTCTGTTTACTTTCCATTTTCTTCCGACCCCCCTCTCTGAGCTGACAATCCCCGACGTTTCCAAGCAGGCACTATTACAGCTTTGGAGTCTGTAGGATGATAAATGTGTCTTCGCCATGTTCTTACTTGCACTGCCAGCTCACCACATCAACCGGATGCTTGAAAGGGCCAAAATGGGCCGAGACGCGACATGATGACATTCGGCTTTCCAAAATGAAACGTGTCATTTCACATTTGATCTCAAGAGGTTCCGGCGCCGTGTTTGGTCTTCAGTGGACACGGCCAAATGCCCATAAAGCGGTTGAGAGCGTTGAACTGCTGGGTTTAGTGTAAAACTAATATGTACCATAAATATTTAAGTCATTTAATGACAAACACAGACCTGGTTTGGAGCATTTTTACAACAGACAAGAAGATCCTACATCGACCTAATTGTCCAATTGTTGTTCTGCCAAAATGCCCATCTGTAACTTATTTCACATTTTCTGACATATATACTGCGTTACTTCATGTTACCATTAGCGAGATCCTCTGTGGGCCAGCATTCAAGGCTGCCCTCAAGTACATTTCTGGGCCAAATTCTGATTACCGATAAGTGATAATAAGATGATGACACCTCTTACAAATATACAAGTGGTGAACCAATATTACTGTCTTGGGTTTTGGGAAGGAAAGTATAATGAGTAAATACATACTACTGTGTGTAGAGGAAGGAATGAAGTAAAAGTCATCTGGTTAAAATATAATCCCAAAAAGTATTTGCATTACAGTATTTGTATTACAAGTACTCTCGGAGTTAATATATTCCATATATAAATTAAATGTAAAAGTTGATTACCTCTGAAACAACCTCCCATACATTTGACATTATTTGAAATAAAAATACATAAATACCAATTAATTATTTAAAAGCAACAAATGGTTCATTATTGAAAGTCAAAATAAATTTGTAACTGTTGGTATTCGGATGTCAAACATAAAACTCACTACAAAAAAAAATTTAAATAAAGCTTTGTTTTTTACTCAACTAAAGTGACATCTTTCCCACAAACAAGATTTTGATCTAGCTTAGTAAGAATTTTTAACGTTCACAAGCAAAAGAGCCACATTACTGATGCTTGCAAAACCTGTTATTGGTTCAGTACTTCTTGTATTCAGCGGGATCAGCGATGAATTGCGCGACTATGCAGTGAGTTGAAGAGATAATGCAACAAAAGGTAAAAAGGTAAACAACCGTGTAAGTCATTAATCAAGCTTTCGACTGTGTCTTGTTGCCGCCACACCTTAACTGGTTGTGACAACAGCGCCAGACGAACCAGCCGGCCGGGCCCACATCAACTCTCAGATTTGAAGCTACGTTGGACAAGCTCGAGTCTCAATAAACACCAACTTACATGACCTTTTGACATCAGAAACATCCGGGATGCAACAGAAGATGTATAAAACTGTCTGACTTTTCCCACATTGACAGTATAATCAGAGTCAAACAGCCAAGCTTTTTTGTTTGGCGTCTTTGCGAGCAGCCAGGCTCTGCCAGCCAGAGAGCAAGAAAAAGGCCACACTTTGAAGATGCAGTGTGCAGCCAGTTGTGGAGAAGCGTGCACGCTGCTCCTATTGCTGCCTTTCACTCAGACACGCTCTCCCCGTCTCAGCGCTGACCCAAAGGCTGGCTGCTAATTTGGCATGGCGAAAACATGACTTGGAAGTGAGTGAAGGGTCTGATATCGCCGGCGCGCTAGAAGGGTGCACAGCCACATCGCAACTACAGGAAAATGACGCAGTTTGACACTGAAAGACGAATGCTGCCGAGGGGATTCTCATTAAAAAGGTCGTACCCGACGGGAACAAGCTAGTTGGAAACACTGTCGATGTATCATGTCAGGAAATCTCGCGAGACTTCAGTTCAGCGAGCATCTCAAAGTCACAAGCATGCTTTGCGTTTTCTTTTCCTGTCTTTTTTTTGTTGTGCTCCCAACAATTGGCAGTGGAAAAAAGTGACGATGACCATATAACTGAAAAAATTAATTTATTTAGAGTGACAGGTACTGTATTCTGTAAACCAGGGGTCACCAATGTGGTGCCCGCTACATGCTAGGAACACTTAAGGCATGCGCCAGGCATGTTCTAAAAATAGCACAGGCCACAAATTATTATTATTATTAGTAGTAGTATTTGTGCTGGCAGCACGTTGGCGCAGCTGTAGAGCATTGTCTTCACAATTCTGAGGACCGGGGTTCAAATCCTGGAGCCATCTGTGTGGAGTTTGCATGTTCTCCCCGTGCTAAATACTGTACATTCATTGGTTGGAGAATTGTTAGGTTTATCACCTAACTTTCTGGAATAGTTGCAAAAATAATGGACAAGAAGTTGTTTTTCTTCTGATCAGGAGGACGTGAGAGACAGGCCAGTTACAGCCTCCAAACACATTCTGAACCAGCCTCTCATGTAGTCTTTTTTTTTATTAGAAAACACATAAGGTCAAAGGGAGGGGTGAGCAGATGAAATGAACAAAGGTACAGTTTTGGTGATGATGTGGCACATTCTTTGGTTATGATGGAGTTGTCCTTGGCAACTTCTAGGAACACACTGTTGCATCTGTGTGTAGGAGCTCGTCCTGTGAACAAGACTCTTCGAAGCAAGGATGATACTTTGGCTTTGTTGCAAGTCCATAATAAATATATTAAAAATAACTCTAAGAAGACTCTAAATTCTCTCTAGGTGTGATTGTGAGTGCGACTGTCGTCTGTCAGTTCAGGGTGTACCCCGCCTCCTGCCCGTTGACAGCTGGGATATGCTCCAGCACTCCCTTGACCCTTGTGAGGATAAGCGACTCAGAAAATCGATGGATAGATATTTTATGTATAATGAACTGCGTTTCTGAAGTTTGCTGCAAACAGGTCATGTAGCCCTTCATATAATTGATGCTCACAGTTTAAGCATCAAAAAGGTTGGTGACCCCTGCTGTAAATTGAGTTCATAGTGCACATTACTCGCAATTTACTATGCTATACAAGCCTGTTAATGGTTATATCCTTTGGAAATTTCTTGGGTATCCCTTCACTTACACTCTGGCCTCATAGATGTTTATAATTTACATGGCCACTCCCACCACACTTCAATTGTATAGTTCATTCACTGTAACCACGACTTCTGTCTTGCATGCTTCTGCTCCTGCCGCTCTTCAGTCCATTCCTGTCCCATCTTGTCTTGTCCTTTATTCACAGGGTTCAGCACTACGACGCCAGACTATACTCAAATCCAATGTGTCATTGTATTACACAGGTATGTCGTTTCAAGATTTACTTTCCTCATATTGTTTACAGCTAGTGCTTTATCTTTTGTTGTGTTATTTTACTATATCCTTGAGTTACCTTTTGACTTGCTCTCCTTGTTGCTTTTTCTGTCACTCCCCTTTAAAAACTTTGTTCTTTTTGACTCTACGACTATAATTCTCAATAAATATCTATCAGCATATAAAGAAACCACAGTGGCAGCTTGACAAGTCCACTGTTCCACAATAAAACTCTGTCGGCATACAAATCCTCTTTTATCCTTGACCTCCTTGTCACAGTTTGATCGATAGTAAATTAATTTGAGCGGTAAAGATTTTCACTAAATACAGACTAATTGATATTCAAATAACCTTCTGGAAAAAGAATGTGTTTTAAAAAACCTAATTAAAATGACATTGTCGTGCACTGAACAGAAAGTTTAAAAATGGCTCTATTTAAGATGGACAAACATCAGTCATTAAAAACAGCAGAATCATTGAGTTGAATTTTATCACTCATTTTCACAGTACTGTACAGTAGAATCAAGTATGCTTTCAAAATGTATGATAATGTATACTGTCAGCCTTGGGTTTCAGTGTCATTTCATCGGATTTTGTTTTCAGGTCATGATGCACATTATTAACTATTTGTGGCAATTTGTCTAATGCAATCATCAGAAAACAGACGACTGCTTCAAGAGATGCTGTCGGCTGGTGAGGGTAATTACCACAAACAAAATTCTTATATTTTAAAAGTTAGAGGTTAAAAGCAGTTCAAATACTTCTGTGTATCCGAGAAGACATGGGAAATTGCATAGAAATCCACTGACAGCATCAGTAGCTCACACAGACAAAAGGTGAGAGTCGGGGTGAAAGAGGAAGAGTTTTTCCTTCTCTTCCTGCTCTCAGCCGCTCAATAATGGAGAGGATGTATCCGTATCCATTACTAAGTTAACAAGGTGTCAGCCACTTCATAAGGGAAATCCAACATCATCTGCTTGACACAGGAGAAAACAAACAAACACACTCAGGGTTTCGGTTTTACTCAGGGTGACTTGTGGGTAATCCTAAATCGGAGATTAGAAGTAAAATTCTGTATACAGAAATACAAAAGCGGGAGTTTGGCTATACAGCACTTGCCAAGACAAAGGGGGCAGTTTTTTTTTTTTTTTTAAAGGAAACGATTCTTGCGAAATGGATGCTTTCTTCAAGTGAGCACATCTGGTTGAAAAACAGCATTTGAAAATTATATTATCATTACAACACTAAAAATGTAAAATCTTTTTATAAATCTACATTTAATTTACAAATGAAAAAAATCTACGTTATCTCGTATCAACAAGAAAAGCAGCATCTACTTTCAATGTCATCACAATCATTTACTTACTTTATCTGAAGTCTAAGACCAATATATTTTTTTTCTGTCCGATAAGCAATTCTCCATTTTAGTTCCTACGGTATTGTATTGTGTCATCTCACTAAATTATTATATTTTGTTATAAACACATGTTACACATCATCACACCTGATAAAAAAAATAAAACTTTCTGTTGTAAATATACCCAGAGATCCTGGATGAATGGTTTAAAGATGTGGAGTGAAATTTTCGTTCTGCGTGACAAATAATTTGTGTCCATTGCAGTGTTTAAATTTAAGTGGAAGCAAAAGCAAAAATACCAAGTCAAGTTTATCGGTACAACTCTTAATGGGCTTCATGAGCCATCGGATGAAAAAGCCATCGGATGAAAAAGACACTCCCAAGTAGCCAAGGAAAACCTCAAAAACCCGTTTGGGGAAAGAAAAAGTAGTACCATATTTTTTGGACTATAAATTGCAGTTTTTTCATAGATTGGCTGGGGGTGCGATTTATCCTCCAGAGCGACTTATATGTGAAATTATTAACACATTATTACATCCGTCCATCCATTTTTCGAGTCACATATTGGTTATTTTCACACTGACAACTGTAAGAGGGCGCTCTCGGCCCATGTAGCTATAATTTATAACAACTGAGAAGGACTGAACAAAAATGCCTTTGGAGATAAAATCATATTCTGCAGATTATTTTAAATAACATAGTTATGATGTTGCTAACCAATGATGACAAAAGTACTTCTTACCATGATATGTCGTTAGATTCAGCTTCATGCAGGCGTTGAGACTTCCGTCTGTTTATCGTGAACAAAATTCAATTTGATTTGCCTTCATGATTGTGCGATGGTGAACGGTTCTTGCCAACAAAGGCCTGTCTTTTATTCGCTTGATTATCTTGTTTTTATGCGAAGTTGGGAAAATGTTAATTGGCAACATTAAGGACGAATGCTTTGCCATACTGCCCATTTGTGAATGTGGACACACCGCAGAACACTCCCTCTTCACATAGGTTGTCCATTTTTGTTGAAAACTTTGGTACTCCTCATACTTTTTTCTTTGAGCGACCTTTGTCAAAGCGTTTCCATAATTTCGTAGTTGTTCCGACACGACCAGCATTCGACCCGAGCACAGCTTCCGGGTGAATCTGCTAGTCAACTTTCCAGGAAGTCATTGGATGGATTGACAAAGTATGGGCTTCCGTGACAACCAAAACCATCCATTCAGAAAGGCTGGAATAGGCCAGTTGTAACCGCAACTGATGATGATTCTGATGTAAGAAACATAGAAGAGGAAGCGACGCGTCGTCTCCCTCTGGTTTAGAAGTGACACAGAGGATGAAGATTTCATTGGATTTTAGTTACCGGGTATTTGGAGTGACACGGATGGTTTTGGTAATCTTCTTAGTATCTTATTTCTGCTATAGTTATCGAAATAACATATTATGTCAACATATCAGGCACGTTCTCAGGTGTATCATTTAACGTAAGCATACCGTTCAGCCTGCTGTTGCCTCGATTATATTTTTATTTTAAATTGTTTGTCATTTAAATTTTAAATTCCATGTCTGTTCTTGGTGTTGGATGTAATCAAATAAATTCCCCCCAAAAATGCGACTTATACTCTAGTGTGTCTAATTTATGTTTGTTTTCCTCTTTTCTATGGGTTTTATGACTAGTGCGACTTGTACTCCGGAGCGACGCATAGTCTGGAAAATACGGTATCAGATGGATGCTATCCTCCTTCCAGGATGACCATCCTCTGCAATGGATGCCAAATTGGCAGCATTTGTCACATGGTGTGCTGCTGTACAATATTATCTAAAACACCATAAAAGTCAATTTAATCAAATGAAGCACTGCAGGTAGACACCTCCGGGAAAGTACTTCATCCTCAGGACATCACCTATTCAGTTGATGCAGAATCCTACAGTGCAGTGCATCTGGGGAAGTGGTGGACCTGAATCCCTGCAGCAACAGCCTCAGTTGGATCATCACAACCTCGCACAACTAAGTTAGAGAGGAGGAAAGCTTCGGTAAAACGGTCCGGAATCCACATGACAAGGGGAAAGGCAGGGCAAGAGGCAATCTGTATGCTAATGCATTCTGTGGTTTACCTAAATGGAAGAGTGTCAGTCTTGAATTGTGATTCAAATATCTCTACAGAGCGAGCCACTGTAATCTTTGCAGAGTTCTGGTCCCTGAAGAGAGAATGCTCAAAAACCTGTGGATGTCTTAATGCCCACTAGTTGCAGTTTGAACTTACTGCAAAGCAATCCAACTCGATGCTGAATAAGTATTTTGAGGTAATGACACAATATTGCACAACATTATTGCTTTTCAGTAATGTATCTCATTTTCCTGTTGAAAATGTTTTGTGCCAAGTTCATCGACCTCAGCCAAACTTTAATACTACTTTAATATCAGCATTCAGCTGTTAATAAATGAAACAGCCTCTCTATTTGGACGACATCTGCTCCTCTATGTGTGTGTGTGCGTATTTTCAATTTCATATTGGAGGATTTTCTAGTCATAGGTTCCCCCTCACATGCAGAGCACCAGAGGGGCTGGTCTACTTTCATCATTGAATTGTATGTCACAGGAATGTCATTTGTCTACTGGGTGTTGATAGGGAGCTGAAGGAAGTCGGCCCGTAGCATCATTGCAGGTGTTTGCGTAGTTGACCGGGCGCTTGGACAAGAAGTTTCTCATTACGCACTGGTGAGAAAGAGGACCTCTAGGTTTTGTGCATTCCTACAATGTTCTTAAGAGTGTGTAATTTTGGAGACTAAATTTAGGGGGGAAGGCAAATCAGTTTTTATTCAAAGCAGACCTGACCCAAACACAGATTCACCACACTGTGGTCACACTTTAAGCCAACTCGTTATTTTGCCTTTTTCATGTTCAAACTGCAGCAAATCTCTTATTCCTCTGAACATGGCTTTGAAAAAGGAGAAACAGGCGGTTGTTGATATTTTGCCATCCTTGTGGGAGGTTTGCAATCACGATAATGTGTGCAATGACAGTGTAGCAGCTGATCACTGATGTTGAAGTGCAACTCTGGCTTCATTCTCAGTCCTTGGGTCAACACATCACTTCATATTGTTTGCTTCCAAGTGACTTGTGCCCCGTCAAAACTGAATCCTTTAGCTCAAATGGAGATGAAGATTTGAAGATAGATTTCAACAACAGAGTTAATCCATCAACAATGCCAGAGGGGTGTATAAAGCCTGGCTCAATGAGTATGTTTGCTTTGTCCTGGAGTAAATATTAGTTTGTCCAGATAACTCTACAGGCTGCTGACGGTTTCCACAATGCTTGGGTTACACGTGTCTGCCTTTTCCACCAGAAGAATGGTTTCCTACTCTTTTCTTCTTCTTGAAAGCCTCAAGATCAGTAGCCAACTCAAGTGCTTGAAAGTTTTAGTTGATAATCCATCCTGTCATTCCGATCCCCTTAAACATTAATGACAGGGGAACTCTGATGCAGCAAACATCACAATTAATCAAAATAAATTCAAAAAACACACATAGACAAATCCCATGTATGTAATGTAATATAACAATTTAATTCATTAAATGAATAACAAATTGCCAGTTTAATAATCACTAAGAAGAGTACGGTGACCACGTCTGAATCTCAGTTCTGAGGTTTTGGTTTCAAATTTCAGCCTTCTCCACATTCGAAAACATGCATGTGAACATTATGTTTAATTGCAGGCTTTAAATAGTCCACAGGTGTGAATGTGAGTGCTTGTCTATCTTTGCCCTGGAACCCTGAATTGGTTAGTGACCAGTTAAGGGGGTATCCCGCCCCCTCCCAAAAACAGTGAGTCAGGCTCAGTTGCCCGAGAATACATGACGCAGAGGAAGAAACAATAGGAACAGAAGTCAGAATCAACAGTAAAACAAAATATGGCTACATTCACTTCATTGTCTGCTTTCTATACTGCTTGTCGTCATTAGGGTTGTCATTGTCTGTGAGCTGTAACTTGTAATTGCTGACTTTGGATGAGTGGCGCAATACTGGCCTGGTCACCTGTCAATTTCAAGGAGCATGTAGACAAATAGCCATTCACACTCACTTTCACACTTGGGGGCAATTTAATCTTCCAGGAAGCTGGTGTACCAGGAAAAAAAAAAACCTTGCAAGTGTGGGGAAAGCATGCAATTTCTTCACAGGCCCAAACTTGTGACTCGGACCCTGATTCTCAGAATGTTGAGATCTGGTAACTACTAGTCCACCGTTCTGCCCGATCAGGCAAGACTTTATTATTATTTTTATTGCGCAAGGTGACAACCATCACAGCACGGTGGAACGACATGTTAAACCATTAGCTTCACAGTTCTGAGGTCTAAAGTTCAATCCCAGCCCCCCCTGTGTGCAGTTTGCATGTTCTCCCCGTGCCTGCATGGGTTTTCTCCACGCAATCCGGTTTCCTCCCACATCCCTAAAACATGCATTAATTTGATACCCTAAACTGACCCTAGGTGTAACTGTTAGATGTGCCCTGTCATTGGCTGGCAATCAGTTCAGGGTGTACCCCTCCCCATGCCCGATTATAGCTGGAATAGACTCCAGTACACCCGTGACCCTCGTGAGGATAAATGCCTCAGAAAATTGATGTAGGAGACAGCGATCATTATCATCACAGCTGGTGGGAGGAAGTAGTGCATTGTTTATGACACCTGTCCACATTAGATACTCATGCAAAGAAATCATGTCAGACCAGGGCAGCCGTCCATTGTTCAACTCTTCTGCATTGATTGGAACGGCTCATACTATTCGAATTGCTTTGTGTGAGTCCAAATGTAAATCTGTGAGCTCTTTATTATTGGTGTCAACTAGTATCAAAGCAATTGCTCTGAAGGGTTGTTGATGAGTTCTAACCCTGCCCACGCCCACCTCCCTCTTACACATACATGCACTACTTGGTGTCAAATTAGGTGTGCACATCAGGGCATTTTAATCAAGGAACTTATCACAGTCACAAGCAAGAGAGATGTAACAGAAGGACCTCGCTTACTCGAGCTTGAAAGTGACCCACCAAGGCAAGATCCAAGACAAACACATTGACAGATATAGACCTACACCTGAAAGATTGGCAGCATTCACATTAAATGGAATTTGAGGTGACATTGACACTGATAGCAGATGCCTCACGCTACACTTAATTCTATAGTAGTTGAACGTGTCTAATTCCTGCAGCGTTGCCATGATCTCCTCTTGCATGCTGCTGAGTTATTTAGTTTTTTGTTATGGAACTTGTTTCGGTATTGTTCTGTATGCTGAAATATATGACAACAGTGCTGCAGATTCCTCTCACTTCAGCAAATTGCAAAAGGATGCCTTTGAATATACTGTTTGAAGTCTCCTTAATTGTTGAAGAGGGCGTAAATTGATGTCGACCTGGCCTAGTCTTAGATGCAACCGAGTGATTTGCCCCCGAAAACCTTTCTCTCACCTCAGTCTCGTAAGATAAGCATCTTTAATGAATAGCTGTGCGCTTCAAGGAGCGCCGGCCGATAGCGATCACTTCAGGACTGGTTGGGTTCAGTTCTCAATAACAATCAGGGAATTCCATCTTAACCATCTGGATGTCCTCCACAATGCCACACACTCAGAGATTGCGTTTGCAATGGACCTGCAACATCATAAAACTTGGCACTGATGAGGTATTCTAGCCTGACTCGACAACTCCGAGCTTGAACACCTAGGCAACAGACTCCCCCCTGTCTCTCCAGCCTCTGCCGACCTATGAACGCCCGCTCTTTGTTGCTGTGTTCTGATCTCAGCCTAAGATACTGCACAGCTAAGTGGTATATAAAAAGGGAGCACCTCAGGCCCAAGTACAGTACAGCTCTCTGTGAGTCTGAAAAGCCCAAATTGAGCCATTTGACACAATCTCCAAGGAACGTCTTTATCATCTGCATGATCCACAACAGAATGTGTATAGTAATTTGTGAAATACTATGTTGATACTGCAAATGAGCTTTAATAGCTATTGAGGTGTAATTTTCTTTTATACCATAGTTTTGTGGGCTTTGATATGCAATTGCAGATCCTGTTTTTGCAGACAAAATAAAAAATAAAAGTCAAAGCATCAGCCACAGGGTGACTGGTCGGCACACTTGACTGATATTTTGAGAGGCTTGGCAACAGGATGGCTCATCCTGTCATGTCAGAGTGATTAGATGTGAGCAACACAAGGTCGCACTTCTTGCTCCCCCGGGGAAGACAAGGGTGTAATTAGTCTTGTCTCACTGCTCTGACAGGCTGTCAAACACGAATATTATGTTTTTAGCACCCACGGCTCTCTTTGATAATACATACACCCACCTAACCCCCAAAAAAATGGATGTAATGACATGCCATAAAGTGAGTTATTGCTGTAATCTCGGCAGATGTTGTCATCGCAGCAATCAATCTCATCAGCCCGCAGCCTTTTGATTGATATGAAAAGATGACTTTGCCAGCATGTTTTTGCTGCCTTGGAAAAAAAAAACCCACACTTTTAAAAATTAGCTTTAAAGGTAGTTCGATCCATCTGGTGCAGTTGCCAAGACAAGTCATAACAATCGTAAACACCATGATGGAAACTGAAGCCCAACAACACAACGACATTAAGGTTGCCAGGGACCAACATGCCTCCCTTTATCTTTGGTCTGGAAAAATCAATAAAAAGGTTATCCTAATGAAATGAAAGCTGTGATTGGAACTATTTCACCAAAAGCCAAAGAAACACGTTTCAAAACTAAAAGAATATCTACCCTTGTCATGATTTTCTAACAAAAGGATTCTTGTTTTGGATTTCATGTTTTGATTGCACTCATACTAAAATATTTTGGGAAGCATTTCAACAATGGCTATGTGAAATGAACAACAAATTAAAAAAATGAAATACAGAAACATTGAATATGGGGTCAAAATTGGGTCAAAACCAAACAAGCGTCATTTGCAAGGCTGGACCACAGCCAAGAAGGGCGTGACCTGGCAACCGCTCCGAGCGGTTTCAACTATTACACCTTTCGCCGGTCACAGCTCTTTCTCATGAGGCACTGTGATTAGACAATATATTTAAATTGGAGTTCATTGAGTATGCTTTCTTGCATCCAGGGTTACTCTGCCACAGTGCCATTATAGTGCAGTCAGGCTTTTATTATGCTCTTTAGTTGACTCAGAGTTATCAGGCATTGTTTCTTGTTTTTTGGATCCTGCCTTCTTGGACTGTGTTGTCGTGCAAAACCCATTGAACATCATGTCCTCGTCTTGGAGTCCTGCATTTGGGTCTGCCCCCGCACTGTTGGTTCATGACAACAAGCCTTGACTGTGTACACTGTGAATATTTTCCTGATTACAACTCTTTTATTTCAGTTACTTTCAATTAACTTTAGAATCTTGTTTTATGTACTGTTCTGTTTGTAACCCCAGTATCATAAATGCCAAACTAAGCATTATATGAACAGTGAAAGAGTCAATAAATAAGTCAATTACAGAAAAAAACAAACACAGAAAAGCTAAAAATTATGTTCAGAAACATATGTGAAGATATATTGTAGATAATTCTGGAGGTTATCTTTTTTCAAATATTAAAAAATACCATTGTAAACCATTGTTGTTGATAAAGTTTTTTTTTCCAAAAGTGACCTTCCCACCCTCCATCTTCTCTGCTACACCGGAGTTGACTAACTTGAGGAAGTACGTATAATATAGGAACATCAAACTCGTATCAAATTGTTGTTGGTTGTGAGCTTAGAAGGACTAAAAACAATACCTACTGAGTTTTGGCCAGTTTTTTTTAATAGTTTGGAGAAACCTATTGTATTCAGACAATTTTGACCGGCGAGGTATTAATGTATTTGTGATTCCTAGGACCACCACCAGGACGACTTATGACTCCGACTTCACTGTAAACCTGTTTCAACACCAAGGTCCCGGTAGGAATTGGGATTTTGCTCTATTTGGATTTATGCAACACTGAGAGCGCTGTGTGTGCAACTCAATGCACATTGCTTGTGGAATCCTGAGATTTTTGACGAAGAAAGGACATTTAAAAGCATTGTTCTAATACTACTTTGCAATTCCAGTTGCCTTTGATTGAACAATGAAACTGTTTTGAACTTTAAAGGGACATTGTATGGTCGATTTGAAGTGTCACTACAGGTTTTGCAGTGTTATTTTGGTTGATTTCATAAACTTGCAATTCCGCCTCAACCAAAAGATTAAGCAAATAATAATAGATTCATTGTTCAAAAGTTGACTAAATGACCAGGCAATAAAATAAAATAAAATAAATACGATTGGAAAAGTGATGAAACCTAAAACCCTTTGTCCCTCCTGAAGTCAACCATAAGTTGTAACATCACAAGAAAGGTTTTTCTTAAAGTGCATGCGCCAAATGATGTTTCAATTGTCGTCTTGTCCTCTATCTGATTTATGGTTCTAGTAAACCGCCAGCTTCATGTTCAAACTGCTTAGACTCTGGACCTTTCTTTGCTACCTTGCTGCTACTACTACTGCTAATTTGCTGCTATTAGGCTAGCTGGCTTTGTTAGCTAGACTAATAGCTACGCATCACATCTAGAACCAGCCCAGTAGCTTCTCTCCCTCTGCTTAACAGCATATGTGCTACATTTACCATATATGGTCAGTATTAAATATTTGCTATTTCACAGCAGAATATTTCTTCAATTACAATACTAGACTTTAATAAAGTAAGATAAGTGTAAGTAAGTAAAATAAGTGACTCAGGCAGAAAGTTGGTCAAGTTTTACTGAGTTGAGGTCCGAAAACAATGTGAAACTTATTTTGGAGTTATTTCGTAATGTAACCACTTTCAGATCCTCAATATTCATCAATGTTCTAACTTCATTTGGAAAACTTGTCAAATTGACCAACCTGGTTACTTGGTCTGTTGCAACAACAGTCCCTAGTAACACCAATTACAAAGTTGGAGAGAGTCCAGTGGTAATAACATTCCTTCAAGACACCTTTGTTGCGATTTTGAGGATTTGTGTAATTACAGCCACCATTTTCTTATCTGTTGGAAGCATCTTCTTTTCACTGCTGACTGTTTTATGCTCCTTTGTCTGCCATTGCCTTTGTGATGTGTCTGTTGTGTTGAACAATTGTATTTGTCACGTTTTGGTGCCGTAGCGATTGAAATAGTCCACATTGCACTCGGGTCAGATACATATCTGATTTATATCCACATATGAAAGATGCCTGGGTCAGATGAGAAAAAATGAGAATTGCACTGATCATGTAGTCAGATTAGTACTTGGATGGGAGACCGCCTGGGAATACTAGGTGCTGTCAGCTTCTCTCCCTGGGTAAAATGCAGAGGGGTTGCGGCAGGAAGGGCATCCAGCATAAAACTGTGCCAAATAAATATGCGTTCATCTGAGTTGACATGCTGTGGCGATCCCTAACGGGACAAGCCAAAAGGAAAAGAGAACTTTGGCATGGAAAAAAAAGATGACATTGAGCAAAAAAAAATAAAAACCTGAAATGACCTACAGTTTGGCCATAACCTGGAACTGCAATACAGAATGGAAAAGTAGACACTTAGAAAGTGAACTTTAGTCATCTGTGGGGTCACTGAAGTTTTTTTGTTTTAATGAATTGGTTACGTTTTTAAAAATCTGTGTGCGTGTGTGTGTAACCACATTTAAGTAGGTTATGCAGGCTTTCTCTAGCATGATACAAAAACATATTCCCATTTTATCAGCCAATGATTAAATCTGTTTTATATCGTTGCAAAATGTATTTATTTTTCGGTTCTCAATATGGAGATTTTACCTATTGGATGCAAACAGTATTCTTGTTGTTGTCCATTTCAGTATTCTAATGAAGAATCCCATTGTTCGTCTCAAGTCATATTAAGTGTCTCATATACCCATTTAAGAGGGGCTTATCCAAATAAAGAAGAGGCAAAGCCGGAGATGAGGTTCTGCTGAGAGAAAAGCTTTACCAGGTGTGACAGGTGCTGACCTGCCTTCACTAGGTAGCTTCTTTTCGCTGAACAGTTTCGGCGATCTGTTTTCTACAACTCTTTTCCTATTATGGAAGTTAAATGCTATCGTAGAAATAAAGTCAATGCATTTTAAACTTGGCTGAGAAGATGAGGAATCAATGAGCGCATCAGTCATGAGGGATGAAACACTGGGACCAAAGATAGACTAAGCAAACACATTCCCATCCGCTAGTGAAAATGGATCCGCTGTTGACCTGTCCACTGACACAAAAGCCATCCCCAAAGCACAGGTGAGTAACCTTCCTCTTGCCTGAATCACTTAGCTAAATATTGTGAGTCTCCCTCTTTTATATCTTGGAATCTGTCTGTTTACCCTCAGAGTAGAGGGATGAGAGGATTAACACTCCTGCCAGGTAGGGGTGACTGCCATTTAAAGTAACATCCTCATCTAAAGTCATCCGCGAGCATTTGACAATGAATACATGGATTTGAACTCAAATTTATTTGACATTTTACCTTGTGAATGTGAATCATTGCAGTGAATACTTTTTATGTTAAGCTAAGGCGGGGTAGTGACGAACTTGTTAGCAGATCTGCCTCACAGTTGTGGGAACCTGGGGTTCAAATCTGGCCTCACCTGTGGGAGAGTTTACATGTTCACCCTGTGCCTGTGTTGGTGTTCTCTGGGTACTCGGGTTTCCTCCCACATTCCGCAAACATGCATGGTAGGTTAAATTGAAGACATAAAATTGTCCTCAGGTGTGAATGTGAGTGTAAACGGTTGTTTCTCCATTTGTGCCCTGTGATTGGCTGGCGACCAGTTCAGGGTGTACTGTGGCTGTTGCTCAGAGTTAGCAGGGATGGGCTACAGCACACCCGCGACCCGAGTGAGGAGAAGTGGTGTTGAAAAATGGATGCTAAGCTGAGGAAAAAACACAAACTAGTTTAGGTTTTATGGGTTTAGGAAAGCAAACGTGGTGAAGCAGCATTTAGCAGTTGTGCTGCACACAAATGGAATAAGTTGCCACCAGAAGGAACAACAGGCCCAAGTCTGAATTTTTTTATGTTCATTTTTTTTCTCATACTTTTTAAAACATTTCAACTTTAAAATGTTTCTCACATTTTAAGCCGCTTTAACTGTACTCTTACTTTGTTCTTAGTTTTGAATATTTATAAGCACTTTTCTTTGTTTTTCAATGTTTAGTGTGTGAAATGAGTGATACAAATAAATGTGCTTTGCGTTACAAATTGATTTATTTGATTTACTTCCTGTTTAAATTTTAGCGAGAATTCTCAATGCAAAAATGTTTATTACAAGTTTTGATTTTTACTGTACATTATTATCAGAAGTGATGGGTTTATTAAATGCAATATCATTCTATTGAACAATATAGCTATAGATTACTTACACCTGTATACTTGGAAATATGCTATTAGTAATATTGAGATTACTGCAAAAAAAAAAAAATCAAAGTTCTCATACTTTTTTTAGCTCTACTGTGTGACTGAGGTTGAAAAAACACAAAAGTATTTGGCTCCATTTCTCCACACATCATGACTTTTATTTTCCACTCGTTGGGATGAATGTGGCTAAAATATGAACTGGTCTTTTGATTAAGGTCCTTTGCACACTCCTGAATGATGTTCAGTAGAAGAGGTAAAAGTAGCTGAGTGTTTTTTTTTAACGTTCAAGTCACCGCTGGAGAGTCAGAAAACCCATTGTATGTCTTTTCTTTTAAATTGTTAAGGCAAGTTGTATTTATCAGCCGTGCAAATCAAATTAATGCTGATAGATGTCAATTCAAAATTTAAAAGGCCATGAATATGCGAGAGAAAACGTGCATTTTATCCCAATTATATTCAGAATTCTTTTGCTGAAGCTCTGCAAAAGTGCCATTTTATTTTTTTAAACAATCTCATCTAATCTGACTGGGCTGTGGTCCAACTGATTGTGCAGGGTTTTTCCTACATGGGGGCACATTGACTATAAGCAATGGAGGGAAGAATGTCAAAGTGGGAGACATCCACCTGGGTGGTAGAAGAGCAATATCGGAATGGTATCCACACTCACGTCTGGAACGAAGGAGAAAGAAAAAAATGTTTAATTTTCCCTCTCGGGCAGCATGACAGCATGTACACGTATCAAATCTTACATGCAGCATTTCTTGTGAAATTAATTTCACTGTTCATCAAATGTCTGAACAATATCTTTCTCAAAATACAGCATTGACAAACTTGACTATGACTTGCCAAAAATATTACCTTGTTGAGGCAGCTCAGATTTTTTTTCTGCCCTAAGATCGACAAAATGTTCCTGTACAACTAGACTGCCAGCCTAGTCTGCATCAAGTAAATGAAAGGATGATTGTTCCAATTAATTGGGACAATTCTAGAACGTGAACATGTTGATGCCCAAGCTCAGGCACGTCCACAGATGTTTTCGGGGGCAGATGCTCAAGCCAAGAATAAAGAGGTTCCCAATAACTGAGACCTAACCGCATCTGATGGAAGGACATTTTTTTGGTGTGAAGAGGCACATTTTACAGTGACTCTTAAATTGTTACAATTTGCTGTGGAGGTGCTTAATGCTACGCTAAACTTTGTCAACTGTGGGCTAATCCTGATGAGAGCATAGATGCCTGACGAGTCTTGTATGACACCATCTCCCTAATATTTTGAATATGTCTAGGAAATGTTAATCCAATAGCCAACTGTTTGCAGCTGTGTAGCAGTCCTTTGTCTGGTTTTATGGTTAATTTCACACCAAAGGAATCAGAGGTTTCTTGTGTGAGAAAACAACAAACAAGAACATGATGAGAAAATTAAATTCTAGAACAATTACACATTATGTGCTGCATGGTGGTGTAAAGCATTGGCCTCATAGTTCTGAGGTCCTGGGTTCAATCCCGGCCCCACTTGTGTGAAGTTTGTATGTTCCCCCTGTGCCTGTGTGGGTTTTCTCCGGGCACTACGGTTTCCTCCCACATCCCAAAAACATGCAACATTCATTGGAGACTAAATTGCCCCTAGGTGCGATTGAGAGTGCAACTGTTGTCTGTCTCTATGTGCCCTGCGATTAGTTGGCAACCAGTTCAGGGTGTACCCTGCCTCCTGCCTGTTGACAGCTGGCTCCAGCACTCCCACAACTCTTGTGAGGATAAGCGGCTAAGTAAAGGACAAAGGTTGTTGCTGTACAACTGAAGTGTGGTGTGAGTGACTATGTAAATTGTAAAAGTCTATTGGATGAGATAGTAACTGAGTAGATACCCAAGTAATTTCCATATTCACGAGTTAGGGAAGTCATTGTTGTAGCCAAGTACGACGGTCGTTATTCCGTATCAAGGTCCAGAAAGTGAGCCACATCGGCCGAGGCGCTCCACAGGTGTTCCACCGTCATCATGGTCGGTTTTTGAGCACAGTTGAAGAGATGATGCATATCTTAGGGGCGACGTCATACAATGGGCATTTATCGACAATGTTGTTGTCGAGTCGATGCTGATAGTTGTTAAGCTTGTGACACGAGCCCGAACGGATGTGTTTGGGATCCAGGAGTCAATTGGCCCACCAAGGCGCTATGGGAACTCGCCATCGGGAGGAGGCCACAAGGACCCAATGCCATCCCCCAAAATGAGCTCCCACACCTCCACCAACCCACGCATCCCAAAACCTCATCCCACCCGCACCCCCAGGAGTGCAAGATGCTCCCCCAACCTGCAAGGGCTCACGATGCAGCCAAACCCTGCCCAGCCTGAGGATTTGATGGTGTCACTTGTTTGTTGGAAAGGAGGATGGATAAGGGCAACCAACAAGTGAATGAAGGGAGGAGGACTCAGGAAGCAGCCTTTGAGCATGAGAAGGGAGCCCAAATGCCAAGGAGTCATCCAGCCTGGGGAAGGGCTGGCCTCAGGAGAACCACCATGAAGCTAGTGAGAACCCACCTCCCCCACTGCTACTACGACCGCCAGGTCCCCGACTGGCAGTTATTGGTCCTATCCAGTGTTTCAGTGCCCCTTCCCCGAGTAGTGTTCTGCATTTAAAATCTGGAGAGGCCAATGAACCAGGGAGCTGGTTGCCAGCCAAACCCCCTCCACCCAAGACTTACCGTCCCCCAGTGATGGGTGCATGTGGTCCATTAAAAGACATATGGGGATGAGTGTGTGATGCATGAAAATCCTGGAGTGTAGGCTGGGCTGTGGATGGGCGCCCGAACAGAGTTTACATGACCGAGGTGTTTGTAAATGAGCATTAGTAAAGCAACATGAGCATGTAAGCCTCCACGATCAGTCATGAAGATACGTACAGTAAGCAGAATTCCTCAGAAATGAATACACAATGGCTAAAAGAAGAATAAAAACAACTGTGTTGTGAAAAAGCATTTTCCCAAAGTCTAGTAGTCCACCTGTAGTGGACAGGAATGTGTTGACAACCATGTGGACAAACAGGCAAACTGTGGTGAAAGCAACTGTCATCTTCCTCCTTAGCCAAATATTTTGTTCTTCTAAATATATACAGGACATAGAAATTGCTTAATGTTATAGTATGGCTGATAGATCATGGTCATGATCTAGACTGCTTGTAGCAGCGAACAGACTAATGTAGTTTTACGAATGCTTTCCAGCAAACTTCCAAGTCACGTTAACACACAAACCCAAACTTAGTCAAGTGGCCACCTTTTAATTTGGTATTTTTGATTTAACTCTGAAATGGAATTTTGACAAATCTGTCATTTATATTTTTTTGTTAGTTAAAATAAAAAAAAAGCAAATTATGTAGTATTTTTTATACATACAATTTTAAATTACCAATTGAAAACAGGGGGTGGGTGGGATTGACACATGGACCCTGAGCTATTACAGACAACTCACTAAGTTCACCTTTTTTACTTTGACAAAAAACATACTTGTTGGTCAAAGACATTGGTTCCCAAACATTGGTTCAGGATGCACTGTCCCTCCTGCCGGAAGATTGCTGGGATTGGCCACCGATCGTGTCGTGGTACATTTGTTGAAATTTGGTGCAGGCAACGTGGGTTTCATTCCTACTCAGTGATGATGTGAATGTGAGTGCCAAGGATTTTTGGAGTCTCTATTAGCGAGTTGTAAAATTTTGTGCTTGTGCGAAACCTTGGCTCATATCTTATGTGTCTCATGATGTGTTTGATTTACTGTACTTGTACTTTTTTTGCTACACCTATCATCTTCAAATAGTGGGGTCCACTGTATTTAATTATCTACTGTATGCTGGTTATTTGTCATGGCAAAAGTCTGTTTATGAAAGTTTTACAGAACTGTCGGATAATGTAGATATTTCCCCCCGTTAAAATGATTATCACATCATAACTGTATTATGATTATTATTGTTAATGCACATCATGCTTTGTCTGTGTGTCAGCGTTAGAAGACAATGACATCAAAACAACAGCAGAGTGATATTTTCTAGAATCATCCTCCACTTTTTTGTCCTTTTCCGCTACAGATGTAACACACTGACAAGATGATCTTCACATCTGCTGGGAACACAGAGTGGTCAGTGTTGTGCCGTAATATTTTCCTTAACTCTGTAGTGAGCTTTTTTTTTTTTTTTTTTTTTTTTACCAAGGACATTTAGCTTAATCCATTTCAGCTGTCTTCATTCATCGGGTAAAAAGATGCCCAGCTTCGAGTCTTGTCGGTGAAACTGCAAAGCTGTTTTTCATAAGACTTAAATATCTGCTAAGAGTCTGGGCGTGTTCCCCTTTTTACAGAATGATGAGGAACATTTCCTGGTTGGTGCTGCTCTGTGAGAAGTGGCCGCTTTTTATTATCTTCTGAGCCTGCAGTTGTGCAGCAACACAGTCCCCAGGAGAATAACACACCATCATCACTCCCATCATAGAAAAAGGTCCAGAGCATTAAAAAAAAAAGTAATCATAACCACAGACAACAATTCAATCTGTCCCACTTTAATAAATCATTCATTATGTTATTTCTAACAAATCAAAGTGAAGCTTGAGATTTTGGAAGAGGGATTAACCACATCTCTCTGGAACCACTCTTACGTTATGTCAAATATTTTTGAGGAAAACAGATATAAATAGAATATAGTATTCAGCCACCGAGTGAAAGTGAATAGTGAAAAGACATGAGATTGGCGGTGCATTATGTGCTGAAAGAAGGATGTCTCATATATTTTCAAACGTTTGGAACAAATACATGAAGATATTTTGCAAGGAGGTGTTCCAGTCTTTACACGTGGCCAGTTCTCTTCAGATTTTTCATTAACGATACACATACTTGAGCCCCGACTTCCTTTTCAAAATAAGGCATTTATATGTCTTCCTCATCATTTGGGCTTTGACTATTTGGACAGCTTTACTCCTTTGTGCTTCCCGCTCCCAACGAGCTGCAGAGTACTAGGTACAACACTGCTGGGTATTCTCCTCGTGGAACACTCGCTATGAATCAGGGCTAAGTTTCAGCCAAGGCCCGAACGTGTGCATGTGCAGTGTGTTTGTCTGTCTGCGTGCTGGACTGCGCAGTGCATATGTGGAGACCACACAGGTTCCATAAGCACTTCTAAATCTCTCTGCTGCCCTCTATCTTTGTCTCAACATGTCCCGGAGGGACGAGGGTCACAAGTTCAATAACAGCAGGGAAGCTGCACTGCGATGAACACGTCGTTGTGCTGCTAATTATCCATCCAAAACTTACATTGTTACTCAAAAAGCTGAAGTCAAATATTTTTCCTCTTTTTGTATGAAATGTGATTTGTTCTTGAAAGATAAAGTGAATAGCTCCTAAATTGCAATAAATGCAAGTCAAAGTTTTATTGCAGTATCGGTAATTGGGAATGAAGCACACCGCAAAGCAGATTAATTTATGGATAATGGTGGATTTATTTATTCAGATTAATTTTAATAAGGGTCTTATAAAATAACATTTAGGATTCGAGCAGTGGAGTGTGTCCTTACAAGAATATATTCATACATTAAATGGGGGAATATTACACAAATTAAAAAAAAGGAATTTTGAATACAAGAAGAAATGAAAATATTGGTCAATTCTGCTTAACACTACTAAAATGTCTCCCTTATCTGGTAGTGCTACCATTCTATGGACCTCATTAATCAAGCATGTGTACACGCAGAACATTCCCGCACAAAGTTGGAGATTCATCAACTTGGACTTTTGCGTAGGAACGTGTTTGCACACAGCTCTGACCATGCATACAGATAAAAACATTGTGGTAGCGGAGTAAAACCACAAATAGAACACGCTCAGAGGGCGGCAAAAATTAAGCAATCTCAAAACACACACGTGTCAAACGTTTAGCAAACACTCCAGATCAGCTTTTTATTTTACCTGCTGTGTCTGCTGGGAGAGCATTTGCGTTCAACAAGTGTGGTGCCCCCAATGATATTTGTCCAACAAGTACGTACACATAAGTGAAAGTTGGGCTGTTGCTTTTCCTCCTTCATTTACCAAAAGATAGTTTCTGTCTGTGGGCTGTAACACATATTCTGGTCCTGAGTTTGATGTCAACCCATTTCCTTTTCATTTCTGAGACTGCACCTTTCTCATATCCAACAGAATTAACCACATCAGTTAAACTATCCCATGTTTTTTTTTTTTTTTTTTTTGGGAATATCTGCATTATTTGATCCAAAATTAATTTTGAGATCATTCTTTTTCTCCAATAAGTACCTAAATCTTGATTGCGGAGAAATTCCTTTTCTATGGCCCTCTTTTTTTTCTCCATCCATACGTTCTTAAACTGATTGGCCTTACCATATCGGGCCAATTGGAGGTCTTTCGCCATGTAAAATACATAAATGTGAGCGAGTGTGGCAGTTTAGAATGGATGAGATTTATCAACACGTTGTCTATATTCACATTTGCTCAGTATGGATTTTGGGGTATTTACACATTTTAAATTTCAGTCCTATGAAGGATTTTAAAATCTTTTCAATGCAGGATCAATAAATAAGGCCCCAGGACACTGGTTGACATTTCAATTTGTTTACATTTGTAAATTTGTCCAGTGGCAAAAAAATCTGTTCCAGGGTCAAACCGTCATCATCATGAACTTGTTATGAACTGCACAGGCAATGTTTTAACTTATCACTTTCTGATATTGAAACAGGCATTGTCTTCTCTTAACATCACTTGTTGAGGCGGTTGTCCTTTAATGAAAAACTCCCAAAAATAAAAAGAAGATCCTTTGATGCTGTTGCACAGCAGTAATGAAATGCACAGAATTCTTTCGTTTTGCCATGCACTGTTTATCTACAGAATCTACAGTACCTGCCCGTTTGCCTCACAGTCTATCTCTCAGTCTGTCTGTTTGTCAAAAATATCAACAAATAATATCATTCCTCCATCACTCAGAGTGATAGAGGAATGCACAAGTGATGTCATGAAAACTGGTGAAGCTGGGTTTTTATAAATGCCTTTGTCATCCAAGTATGCTTGGCCATAAATAACCTCACATGCCATCTTGCTGGAATAAAATCAAGCAATGAGAACGTGTAGGAGAGAAAACCGAGCCTGCAGAGAGTTATCTAGAAATGCCAGGGGAAAAAAACACAATTAGTCGCGATGAATCTGAATGGAAGCCTGTCACTGGACTCGTGTTGAAAGTGCATCGCTGCAGTGTTTGGTAACATGAATGCACACACACACACACACACACACACCACACACACACACACACACACACACACACACGCGCACACACGCGCGCACACACGCACGCACACACACACACACACACCACACACACACACACACACACATTGGTCATCCGCAGTCTGCTGTGAAAAGAGACTTCCATATGTACTTGTACATTCTGCGGCCCTTTAACCTACACCAGATGTCATCAATAAATACCCATGACCCGTGGAGCCATTTCCAGCATGTGAGCAGACTTGTGTATGTGTGTGTAGCACGGCTTGTCTAGCTGGTCGACACCTGATTAAACTGCGAGCCTTACTATACAGACGTGCAACTCACAAGATGCACAATGAACAGGGATACTCTCAGAAGTGGAATAACAGCTGAGCTTACGCACAGCGTCGGGCCCCACGGGATCAGCGTGTGAGCCGCTACAAGCTGCCTCCTGTTAAAAGGTCTGCTAGTAAGTTATGACCCAGCGCCTCGCCATTCTAATCTTTCCACAAACATCTGTAATGGGAGACTTATATGCCTCCCTCCTCATTTATTTTAACACGTCTTCAGTTTTCCACTGGCTTTGAAAGCAGGACCAGTCTCATGAAATGTGGCATTTGCACGTTAGCATGTGCTGGAGTCACTTGGCGCTGTTCTGCCCACTGTCAGTGATGCATTACTATCCTGAATCCTCTTTTCTTCCCTGTGGCTTTGTTGGCCGAATGTCGCAGTCACTCGGGCCAATTTGAAATGTCTTAAAAGACTTGATGGCTTTCTACTACAATGTACCTGTCAAGCTTATGAATAGTTTTTTTTTTCTCTCTCTAATCCGGCATCTTAGAAGTAATTGTAACCAACAACATGACTGATGAGGTCCCTTGAAGTCCTTGTCAATGTTTGCTTGATCCTTCACTCATCTGTATCTGATAACCATCACAGATGAGTGGTGCATTTCAAAGGACACAAACTTCCACAGGAAGGGAATTCCACATCTCTGAGCCTGAACAAAAAGTAGCACATGGTAATTAGGGGAAAACATGGTCCCGCTTTCCAATAAGGATGCCTTATGAAGGATGTAAGTGTCGATGATACACTAGTCATTTATTTGTTTCAAACCCTGTAACAAGGCTTAGAAAGCAGACCTCTTGCTGGCCAAATAGAGAGCCCACATCGATGTAATAGCTCTACACGGAACGTTTGCCATTTAGGTTGTCCATGATATTTACACTTTTACAGTAAGACTCCTTTTTTGAAGCTAGTTGCAGCTCATAGGAAGAAAGAATTAAAAACTGCAGTTGTAAAATCAAAATAGTTTGATGAAAAATATGCCATGTTCTAACATGTTTTAATTAATTTACTTCCATCCATTTTCTTTGTCGCCTATCCTCACAAGGGTTGTGGTGAGCACTGGAGCTTATCTCAGCTGTCAACACTCTGAACTGGTTGCCGGCCAATCGCAGGGCACATGGAGATAGACAACAGCCGCACTCACAATCACACCTAGGGGCAATTTAGAGTGTCCAATTAATGGTGCATGTTTTTGCGATGTGGGAGGAAACCGGAGTGCCTGGAGTAAACCAACGCAGGCACGGGGAGAATATGCAAACTCCACACAGGTGGGGCCGGGATCGAACCCGGGTCCTTAGGACTGTGAGGCCAATGCTTTACCAGCTGATCCACTGTTCCACATGATTCTACTTATACTTTTCAATTTTTTATTTATATACAGAATGGACTATCAAGGAAGGTAAAAAAAAAAAAAGGTTTGATGATAATAGAGACAGCAGTACACATTGCAATGTTTGCAATGTTAACATATGTGCACAACTAAGCAGATGTGACACTTCTGTAAGGGCCTGCTTCATATTTTTTTAGTTTGCCAAATCCACTTATTTTGAATTGTTCTTGGTTACTTGGGACTCTCACACAGGTTTAAGTGCACAAAAAGACTTTCATTTGGACCTTTGTCACTGCTTATGCCAGTGATTCCCAAACAGTGTGCCGGGGTACATTAGTGTGCCGTGAGCGCTCTTCAGGTGTGCCGTGGGAAGTTAGCCAATTTTGTGTAATTGCTAAAAAAACATTTATTCCAAGAAATAATGTATCTTTATTTATCTATTTATGCCAGCGAGGCACAATGACAGACAGAACAAAAAATCCTGTTCTATTAGATGGCAGGAAGTACATAGAGTAATTAAATCGATCCATTTTTGGTGACATTTCCTTTTGTTGGTGTGCCGTGGGATTTTTCAATTGTAAAATGTGTGCCTTGGCTCTATAAAGGTTGGAAATCACTGGCTTATGCACTAAAGACGATATTTTTGTGCTGTGTGACAAGAAACTACATGTATCTGGATTTATCCATACACACACATACAATTTTGAGGCCTAAAAATAGCCAACCCTGATTTGAAAAGTACACGATCACTATCTGCCTCCTGATCCTAATTGAAAACAAGTCCGAGTATCAGATGAATACAGAAGCAAAAGATACATCAGCCTGTTGTATTTCAATGCAGCTCTGCCAGTGGGCTTCTATAAAAACTCTGATCTGATATAAAGTGTTTGAATTACGATGCGAAAACTTCTACAGGGCACTTTGCTTTTTATTATCTGTGAATGGAATATATTTTTTCAAAGCACATTGCATTGTTTTCTTATTTATGTATTTGTTACAATTGAGATTTCCAGTACTAAGAGTTACTGATGGTGCATTGGTTAAAAGCCCGACTTGTGCAGGCAGCTTGGGCTCAGTTTCATTCAGGGACAGGATGTGAGGTTTAATGATTGTCTATCTGTGTTTGTGCCCTTAGATTGAGTGACGACCAGTCAAATGTGTAGTCTGCCTTTCGCCAGAAATCCGCTTGACTAGACCCCAGCTCACCGCAACCCCAATGAGAACATGTGATCTAAAAATGGATGGACATTCAGCTGAACATTTCAATTAAGTGCAAACAATTTCATTTTGTGACCAGTTCACTGAAGTATTTAAAAAATTCCCTCTATCAATGAGCTGACCAATGATGAATCATGATTTTGGGAAAAAGAAGACATTCAGAGAGTCATCAGCTGAAATCAGACTACAGTCACGCCCCTTATCAATAGCTACAGTACGTGAATCCTGTGGAGAGGCTTGACAAATCTAGTGACTCAGAACCTTTGCAGGTTACAAGGGTGAATCTTGGTGGTCCATTCTTAGTCACTATTAAAAATGAATTATTTTTCTTCACTTTGACCTGTGGAAATGTCCACAGAACCGAGTTGGTTTCTCTTCTTAGAAAAAAAAAACAACTGTGTGTGGTTCTACAAAAGGAAAAAGCTGTCAGGGGCAGTCCGAAGGTCTGTACAAGCGGTGGGGGTTGTGTAGGGAACATGGTGGGTACTGGTGGGAGCATCTTGGAGTCAGGTTCAGGTTCAATGAGGGAAGTTTGGTGTCTCAGCAGGATCAATTTGGTAACATGGTTGTCTGAAATTCTGAAAAAAAATGAGCATGAAGGAAATTTAGGATTAATTAAACCACATAAATGAGTGACAGGTTGAAACCATGCTTGAATAATCTGATCAAATTTACACCACAGTTAGCTCCAACTAAGCAATTTAACGGGACAAAAGTCCCTCCATTTCTAATGACATACAGTGAAGCAGCACTTCTAAATCTACTCTTTGTGGTCGTTTGACATTGTAATGAGTTGGTAAAAAAAAGGGGGACATGTTTACAGAAATAACTTTTGATTTAAATTATGAATGGTTGTCACATGGCGACAAAGGAAGCCCACAGATGCCACCGCAAACTTCCAGGGACATTAAAGACGATTCAAGTGTACAAACACTCGACCATCACGGCAACACAGATGACCAGGAGAGGGTCATCACATCGATCGGGTGCCTTTTGCATTTCCAGGCTACTTTGTGTCACTTTTGCTCATCGTGGTGCGCCCACTAAATGACGTAGCAGCGTATCATGACTTGACATGAAGTGGAATAACTGTCCGACTCACTTTGTGGAAGTGAAACAATAAAACAAGCTTTTTTGATGCTAATGTTATGATGATGATGTTGATGTTAGTATGTAATATTCAGGGACAACCCCACGGCTATGGCCTCTGCTGCTGTTTGTATTGGCTGAGCCGAATAACTGATTGGGTAAACAAACAAATAATAATTTGTTGCCGCATATTAATTACCTCATGAATTGGGCTAATAGAGTAGATTATATTCATACTGTGACCTCGTGCCTATGACTGAATCACAATTCCATCACTTCTATCATGTAGTGTGATATTGCTGAAACATATTGAATCTTACTTTAAAAATAGGCATATACATATATTAATATTAAGTGCACCATCAAACATAAAAGTAACTATGATTCCCCGTAGGTGCAGAGAATTACTAAATCTATGCATTAACCTAAAATTCTTGAAAAAGATAAACAGATCTCAAAATCATCATTGTTAAACTTCCGATGGCATTTTTTTAAACAATTCTATGCTTAAGAAATAGTACAATATATACAATATTTATATACATAAACAATATGGGAAAGACCCTTTCCTGTCACAACATGACTGCAAAAAGCAATTTTCATAAGAGCAAAAGGTTTATGGCATGCTGGACCCTATCCAAGCAAACTGCGGGTAGCAGGCAGGATACACCCTTAACTGGATGCCAGCCAATCGTGGGGCACATTCAAACAAATAACTGTTTACACCCGCATTCATACCTACGGCCAATTTAGAGTCTTCAGTTCACCTAACGTGCATGTTTTTGAAAAGTGGGAGGTAGGAGGTGGGAGGAAACAGGAGTACCTTGAGAAAATCTACACAGGGAAAGGGAGAACATGCAAACTCAACACGTGTGAGGGCAGATTTGAACCCGGGTCCTCAGAACTGTGAGGTGAATGTGCTAAGCATTCCACCGCACCTTATTTATTGAACAGTTAGTCTTGCCTTGACTAGCCAACTAACCTTGGTTAGGTTGAAAGCAGTCCACTGAAGTGAAAAGGCATTTCTGGTGAGATTTGGAGAATTCCTAATGAGAGTTGAAAATCAAGCTGTTGTGTAATTCTATACTGTCCGTCAACAGTAAAGATTCTCCAAGACATTTTACCCCCAACAGTCTCAGCACCTGATCAAAAGTTTGCTGAAGGCCATAAACATTCCTCACCTTCAGTTAAATTTATGGTAGGACTCATTAGTTGAAATCAAACTGATTAATGAGCATACAATTCAAGGTGACCTGCGGGTTTAATAATGAAGCCGAGTTTATTTCAGCACGTCTCTCCCACTCTCCCCTGCAATTCAAGAGCTCTCATAAACGTGCTGGCAAGGGAGAAAATTAAAGCTTTCTTTAGCAACCTTTACATACAACAAAATGCACTGTTCACAATTATCTGTGTTTTTGTAAATTTGTAATTTTTAAAATATGAATAAGCACACTTTTTTTGTGATAAGTCAAATAAAAAAAAGGGGGGGAAAAAACATTCCTAGTGAATGTTACTCTTAGATATGTGTGCATATCTTCACTGTGAGTCCACGTCAGGCTGTTCCACAGGAATGGGGTATTAGTTTAGAGAAAAGGAAGCCACTACCTCATTATGTTGCTAATTTTAGACACCAGGAAAAGATGTTTGGACTTTTTTGGCCCAGAATCCAAATGCTAGAGTGTTCCCCACTGTGCTCGCCATTCCCATGGGCGAAGCAGGGGTACATTTTGCTCGTTGAACTGGCTCAAAGAAACATCTTATAACATATACAGAGAAACTTCAAAAGTGTCTTATCAGAGCTGGCCATCAAATGTGAATGATTCCATATGAAATAACAGCGTTGTGTTTAGTGTAATTAGGGAGAATACAAATACAAAATACAAGAGGGAAAACAAATGAAAATTGCTTTGGTTGACAAAGGTAAGACTCAACAACGACTACCTCAGATTTTTTTTTCTTTTTTTTTGTTAAATTAATTCATTCCTTCAACTTTCAATTTATGGGATGTGTACTGTATATGTTTTCAGCTATTACCTAATATGTAATGATGTTAAAACTGCAAGTGTCCTTCATGTTATCAATTATTTTATCTGAAAAGGCTTTATTTCAAGATACTTTCATTGAAGGTGCTATTTTGACAAAGATAAAAAAGTTAAAACATAAAAAATAAAAAGGTCAGTAAAGGAAAACAATGGCAAGAAAAACAACAAAATCTACTCAGCCAATTGAAGATTTGTAGTTATTTTTTAAGATCAAAGCCCTCTAGAGATTCAATTTCAGATTGTTTTTCAAATATACCAAGTTCTTTGCTCTACTGTATTTATAGAGTGTTAGGGGTGGGTCATAACTTGAAAAGCCCACCGAGTGGCGGGAGTCTTTTAAAGGCTGGCGTCGGCTCTGTGTTTGACCATAAACCTGGCAGGGGCTATGGGGAGGGACAGACGGGGCAAACCCAACAAACCCATGATGCTTGATTAATTGCAGATGAAACAAGTGACACTCGGACATCGGTTTCCGAGGCCGCCTTCTCAAGCAGCACAGCTGAGCAGAGAGATGTGGCGCAGGGCCCGCTATAAAAGTCTGCGATGGTTATTAAGAGTGTGTCAGTGAAACAGTACTAGAGTATCTTCCGAGGACTGTGGTTCAACTCCCCCTTGTGAAAAACGGATGTGTAGTCCAATAAATCTGTGATGTAAATCAGTGATTCTGACACCGTCCACATCGAAGGATACAAAGAGTTAACGTGGTGTACATGTGTGCAGTAATAGGATTCTAAATATTATCTCTAGTAAATCAGCAGACTCACCTCACCGCAGCGATTTAGGATCAGCGTATAAATACACAATTTGACTTATTCTGGTGCCTCCCTGTGATGGTGAAAAGAAAAGTGTTTGTTGTTCTGTTGAAATATCCATTTAGAAGGCGGCACATGAGAGTACTGTCCCTTCCCAGTCACGTCAGACCACCCACCCACTCAGTGTTGAAAAACAGTCAGGCAGCAGTCGTTAAACCATTTCCCCAGGTCACTCCTAATCACACTTGTTAAAGCTGTGAACTACTGGGAAGGGACCCTGCTGCTAGCCATGCAGCAGGCTTAGCCCACTCTGGTCTGCGTTCTTAATATTTTTCCTTGCTCTCTTCAAAGGTCATCCAGTCATTGCTTCCTGATGTTGTCTTGTTTTGTTCATGGCTGATTACATTTTACATGTGGTTGGGACATAATCGGTGTTTTGCGCTTGCGCCGTCCAATATGATACACCAAGAGTTGATATTGATCTAAACTATCTCATAAAAATTGACAAGTGTTGCTAGAGGTACAGTAAAATGCAGGCCTTGGGCAGATTTTTTTTTTTTGTTTACAAAAAGAAGCGCAAGGGGAACAGCAAATGGTAATTGTCCAGCCCTGGCTGTGCGTGTTCCTGCGCGTCCGCGCTGATTGGGAGGCGCACACCTACGCCTCATGCTGGCTGACTGGCCCCGGTGTATATAGGACCCTGGGGACGACTGGTCCTTCGCCAGATCGTTGCAACTCATGCCCCGTTCCTGCACTCCCGTATCTCTGATCGTGAACCTGTGTGTACCGACCTCCGCCTGTTCTCCGACCGACCCCGTAAGCCTGACTCCTTTGACACTCCTGTTTCCTTTGATCGATTTCCCATGTACCGACTCCTGCCTGCCCTCGGACCTGCTCTCTACGCCTGACGTCCTGACTACCGCTGCTGCACCTGACTGTCTGACCGATCCCCGACCTTAGAAAAATAAAAGTTTTTGCAGAATTACCTCTGCGTCTTCCGAGTCCTGCATTTGGGTCCTCCCTCCGTATTGATGGGTTGTGACAAATTGAACATGAACTGAGAAGGGGTGGGTGGAGGGCTACGGCAAGCATATCAGTGGGAGAAGGATCGAGTCCAAGACTGTCTTCTTTTGTAAAACCACACCTTGAACATCAAAAGTTAAAACATAAATCTTTTGTAATTTGAAGGTCATTATTCATGAAACTCCATCTAGCTATTTATTCTTTTTCAACATTTGCAGATGACAATATGATGTAAAAAAAAAAAAAAAAAAAAAAGCATGAATAAATAGACCGCTTGAAAACTTGAACTGATCGATCACTGATTGATTGAAATCTTTGGGGCATATCCGTCGGGAAAACCAGGGACTGCAGGGGCATGAAGAAACCCGAGCCAGGGAGGATTACCAAACTCTCAACAGATTCCGTGAAGCAAGATACTCCCTGTTCTTGGCTTTATTTAAGAGAATTGCTTGATGTCATTGGGTATAAGAATAATTACGTTGTGTCTTGTGCCAGCCTAAAACCTGACATTAAAAAAAAATGCTATCTGACCTGACAAAATACTATCAGGAAAGATGATTTCCTGTGATAATTGTTTTCTTCCTCTCAGTGCAAACACTACACAAGGTAATAAAAGAGAAATGATTTCATATGCAGAGGTAGATTTTTTGTATTTCTATATATTTTCGATATACATGACAGCACTAAAATTACCCTTCACCTGTTATTGTTTACTTTTTGAATGACATATTTTGTGTTTTAAAAACTAAATTTAAAACTAGATCAACCAAAATACATGAAAGACATTTAAAAAGGAGTGAGAAGTATCATTTTATCCATCCATCCTGAACCCCTTATCCTCACAAGGATCAAGGGAGTGTTGGAGACTATCAACAGCTATCATTGGGCAGGAGGCGAAGTACACCCTGGATTGGTTGCCAGCCAATGGCCGGGCACAGAGAAATAAACAGCAATTCACAATAACAATTTTTGGGATGTGGGAGGAAACTGGAGTGCCCGGAAAAAAGCCACGCGGGCACGGAAAGAATGTGCGAACTCCACACAGGCAGGGCTGGGATTTGAACTTCAGGTTTCAGAACTGTGAGGCACATGCTCTAACCAGTCATTTCTATATTTCATTTTTTTCACATTGACTGCTATGCTCTTATCATTATTAAACATGCAGAATTTGCCTAGTAATTTTATTTTGTGGATCTGACTTCAATTCATATTTAAAGCCCTACTGTTATGAAATGCATGATTTTTAATATGTTATTCATGAAAAAAAGGCAGCCGGAATGAACCCATTCGTTTTTTTCACCACACAACATGATTTTGACGTATATGTCATGACAGGTAGGTGTGTATAGAGCTACCAAAAAAATCAATAGTTGGGGGGGACATAATCCTCTCAGAACGTAATAAAAGATCAATGTACGTAAGTCAGGGGTGCGAGATGTGTCGATGTAGCCCGCGGCGCCGTGGATGGCTTTGGTGGCGCCTCGTCTGCGGCTGACGGCTTTGGTGGCGGCTCGTCCGCCGAGAACGGCTTCGGCCGGGGTGGCTCATACATACTGTCTGGGAGTCTGTTGTCAGTTAGAAGAGATCTGCACATCATCTAAATATGGCTCGAAACAGTAGGGCAATATACGTTCGCTTCATATCTCCCGGTCACTTCACTCGATTGTGAGATGTTGTCTTCTTCGAAAAGAGCTTCCGTGTCCTGTAGCAAGTGCCACTATGTGTTTTCAATGGGGAATGTCCCGGTGTGACGTAATGGAGAGACGTTGTAGGCAATATGGCTACCACTTGGATGTCAAATGAGACTTCCGCAACTTTGGATGGATGACACGCTCTCCGCTCATATTTATTTTTTGTATAGACATTGAAGTGAATGATGTTATATGTTTTTTTTTCATTACTATATCTAATTTTAGAATGTTTATAGCGGGGGTTTAAGTATGCAGAAGAAGAACAAGTTCTTTTGTTTTGGTTCCAATGCAGATAAAATGGAGATAAGATAATATGGATATATTTTTTTTTCCACCGTTGGAGTAGCAATGCAACAGGTCTTGCTGACCCAGAATGCAAAGGATACCAATGTTTTATGTTAATTTCCATGAACCCTAAAGTAACCTGTTGAACTAACTAACTGACTGACATTTTGGTTTCTAGAATATGTTCTTAGCTTTCTGACATTTGACTCATAATGGAAATCCTACCCTCGTTTGGAATTTAAAAAAAATAAATCTTATAGTCCCATTGCCATACTTCATCATCAGTAAACAAAATAGTAGGCCTGCTAATGTACCCTAGGGACAAATGAATACAAACACAGATTTTAAAAAATATTTAAAACAGATGTTATATAACTGTTATTTCATTTTATATTTTTATAAAAATAGTTATTTATTTGGTGGTATTTATTGAATCTCTTCTGTGAGTGGTCATTTATCATTATGGCCCCGTTTCATTGGATATTTGAACTCAGACAGCTTTGCCGTACCTCGGTTGCCACATGGCTGAAATACTGTACGTACTGTACATCTGTGCAGAACGTTTATGTCTCTGCAACGTTGAGCCGGATAACAACTGTCTGCTTTGTCCTGCTGTCTCTGTGGTTGTCAGTGGTCAGAGGTCTCTTTTTAAAACTCTTGGAAAGTTCAGAGGCAATAGTACAACTAGCACTCATTCCGTGCCAAACCTCCTGTGTGAGCATGTTGTTACCCGCACATTTTCAAGGACTCTGCACAGCTTCCGTGGTCAGCATAGAGGTCTGTATAGTTTTTATCAGACGTGAGCAGTGCCCGAAGGAGTTGCCCTCGCTCGCCCAGATATGCATTAAGGCGCATACAGATATATATACAAATAGAAGATGACAAGCTTCAGCTCATTTGCGCTCTCAGACTCAGTCCCTGCTCAGGCTTTACAGTAACATGAAATGTACTGAATGCAATAGAAAAACAATGAATCAATTTAATGAATGGTGAGAATAAATAATACAGTGAAGCAATTTTGACAGTATTTCATGTGTCTTCATTTTGAATTGTGGATAAAAAGCAATAGAGAGGAAGACCCAACACTTCAGCAACCGAGTATATAAATAAGATGTTTTCTAAAGGACTACTGTTGCAGGCTTGCTTGGTTTTTCAGTTACAAAAAGGTTAACTGACATTAGAAAGCAACATGCAATCAACTCAAGCTGACTGTCAGGCGGCTATTAGAATTGATAAATATGTCTGACACCATTTTTTGACCAGACGATATCTTTTGACGAAACATCATTGTTTTTGGTAATGGTTTCTTGCTAGTTTTGAATGCTTCTTGTCAGGTGGAAGATAACCTCAAGATTTTTACATAAACCAACAAAACATATTCTTCACCGCTCATCATAGTGGTGCTGTGCACTCAAGCACAGGTGTCAAACTGAAGGACAATAAGAGGAATCTGCAGTAAGCTTTCACTCTTTAAAGTTTGAATATCATTAATGTGAGATATTCACAAATCGGACCTTGACCTTGGAGCAGAAGTGAAGGAAACCAATTTTGTTTCACAGACCGAATGCTCTTTATCAACCGTGAAAAAAAAATGCTGATCTTTTATTTGTAAATTCTGTCATTTGTTTGTGTCTTTGCATATCTTCAAAACTTCTTCATAAAGTTATTATCATGCTATTATTAACAGTAGTTGGGCCTGTGACAGTAACGAATATTGCTGGACAATATATTGTCCCACAAATGAATGTCTAGAAATATTATTACAGTCAATATTTTTTGGGATGAAATTAACGACTAATGTAATGATAATAGTAGTACTAGTAATATCATACTGATGCCAAAACAGCCTTTCCAATTCAAGAAACCTTTTCTTCTCATGAGTACTTTTTCCCCATCTGATTTGAATGTCAAAAACGTTAACTTTCCAAAATAAATCAAACAGACACAAAACAAATAAATAAATAAAACAGACTGTGAGTTTGTTAGTCACATTTTCAAATGCCATCTTTTGCTCTGTTGTAAAGTTGTGGGGTTGCCATTTGTGATGTATCATCTATCTCACAGCAATTGCTAACCTTAAGCCCAAACTTTCTCCAATGAAAGTGCATCCAGTCTGTTTTGTTTGTAGAGTCCACGATTCTTGTGACAACGCCTTTCAAGTTTTCCTGCTGTTGCTGAAGTGCATCTGTGAAGATCTCCTGTTGTTGCAGTAGTTCCACCACCTGCTGTGGTCTGTGACTCAGTGTAACAGGGCCACTGGCCCCTGTTAGCCCCCCCACCCTCTCCACAGACACACATAGCCGCCCCAGTACGGGCTTGGTTGCAGTTCAGAGTCATTGCTGCAGTCATTTTGAGCTGCACTAATCATAAATAACAAGCTAAGGATTTATCACACAAAGCTTGCCCTCACACCAAGAGTTTGTCACTCTTATTTAGTTTTTTTTTTTCTTCTTTTGACCGTGTTTGAATAGACATTGTCATGTTCACTACTGGCCTGATTTTCACACCGATAGTACAACTGTTTGCATACTTGGCACAAGCAGAGAGAAGATGAGTACCTGGAATCAAAACAGGTGTGGCAGGGGCCACCCGCTGTATGTGTCTTTGCAGTACCCTGTTCAGGTGAAGTAGAGTTCATGACGTCAGGTCAGCTCAACAGTGAGCGCTTTACCCACATTTTGCACAAATAAAGGACATCCTGAAACTATGGATGATACCATTGTGCTGTATGGCAAAGGGGAGTTCTTGACATGAGGGATGTCGAAAGTGGGGAACCAATCCGAGCAAAGCGTGCTTCAAAATCATAACCTCACTGCTCTTGTTTTCAAGCCAATGGCTTTAGGATGATGGATGAGCTCCACTCAATGGCTTTTTTTCACCATTGCTGGAATGTCTCTCTGGCAGTCGCAAAATCCATAAATAGGTGCCACTTTGAGACTGGTTTCTCCCTACGTGGTGAAGTGTGGGTGGCTTTTTGGAACTACTTAAGCATTCACAAAAGTAATAGGAGGAAAATGCTGTTCAGCCACAATCTTGGTTTTCTTTTTTTCCCTTTCTTCCTGTGCTCTTGATGCAAATTTTGTGTGATAATTTCTGACCTTGAGTCTTTTTTTGTGCTCAGTGCCCCTCTCTTATTTTTTACTAATTCGGGCAGCTGAATAGGTTCATGTAGGGCTTTGATGAATATGTTAACATCTATTGACAAATCAAAGAAAATCATTTTAACATTCAATGTATAAACTATATTGTGTCTATACAGTGACTGATTTTGTTTTGGCAAATTTGCTTCCTGTTAAGGAAGTGCAGTCATGTTGTGAACCTGACTGGCAGCACAGTACAGCTAAAATAACATCCATCCATACATTTTCGGAGCTACTTGTCCTCACAAGGGTCATGGGAGTGCTGAAGTGTATCAGAGTTATCTTCAGGCAGGAGGTGGGGTACACCCTGAACTGGTCGCCAGCCAATCACAGCCCACATATAAACAAACAGCCATTCACATTCACACACACAACTAAGGGAAATTTAGCATCTTAAATCAATCTAGAACGCGTGATTTTAAGATGCGGGAGGAAACCGGAGTAATCGGGATAAAAACTCACACATACACGGGGAAAGCATGCAAAGTCCAAATGGGCGGGGCTGGGATTGAACCCGCATTCTCAGAATTGGGAGGCCAATGCTTCACAACTGCGCCACCATACCGCTCTAAAAAAAAAAAAAGCATGCACTGACAATTTTTTTCATCAGACAACATTATAATGTGCCAGAATGATTATAAGAGATACGTACTTGCACCACAACTATTCTAACTGAAAGGGGAAAAAAATGAATATGCTATCGAACAGCTTAGAGTAAATTTACAGTTCAAACCACGTTAAAGTAGGAGAAAGATTGTTCACTAAAGTCAGGTAATGGAGCATACAGTGCACTATACTCCACTAGACGATGCTGTGCTTACATTCATTTAATTTGTGTCTTATTTGTCTCAAACACTGGTGCGCTATGACTTTGAAAAATGACATTCAGTGCGATCCATTTGTGGCCCATCTAGGTTGCCGGTGCTACGTGTTATTTTCACTTCTTGAGATGATCTATGAGGACCCATTCCTCTGCATCACCATGCAGGTGAGACTTTCTGGGCCAGCCCCCTGCGCAAGATGGTTCCGAGATAACAAGATGTTTTAATGTTTGAGGTTTTTTTCCTCCTCCTACTCAGGAGAAGGTGAGAAACCAAACTACCAGCATTACTCTTATATTTGTAAGCAGAGTTCTCGAGGAGAGATATGAGGTCTGCGGCTCCTGGGGGTTGTTATAAATTTCATTGTGATGAAAAAGATAATCCTTGTCAAAACAGCTCCTATAGGGGGCAGAGTCTACATTGTCGCATGGCATCTCATGCTAGAAATCTCCATCATGTCGGGTGTGAGCAGGGCCGAGAACCATAGACTGAACAGACATTTCTAAGGGAACACGGTGTTTCTATTGGTGGACAGACATTACACAATACCATTGTCATTGAGCGTGACATAATTAGAAGGTCAATTCAATATGATCTGAAATGCATGAATGTCGAACTGAAAAACGTCTAAAATTAGCAACTGCTCATTTTCAGACCTCACTAACAATTTTGTGGGTCAAAAGTCGGTCGGCTCGAACTTGCATTCTTTACACCGAGAGGGATGAAGTACCGTTTGAGGATAAATGATGTTGTTTAACATACGGTAAGAGCACTCTGATAGCGTTTGCAGACCGCAGGAACCAAAATAGGTTGAAATGCACCTAAAGTCTCTCAAACCTTTTTTTTTTCCTCTCCCAAAGAGTCAGACATTTAACCGCGTAATGACTGAAAGAAATCCCCTTTATCGGGCCGTGGAAAAAGCTTTTGAGGATAAGGCTCTGCAGATAATCATTAAGATGATACAGTCAGTCAGCGTTTGCAGAGGGCAACTTCATGTTTAATTGCTTAAATCAACACGATTAGATGCTCTTTAAATGTCTGACAAAGCCTGTTGACATTGCATGCAGGCACCCACTGTTTACTTATTCAAGACCTCCATTACAAAGATCAGATCAGTGGCAAACATCAAGATGAATAATTCGTGTACATGAAAAAAAAAGGGGGTTTATATTTAGGAAATAAAAGACCATTTGCATCATTTAGATGTGGACTTAGGGTACTGCATTGAGTGCTTTGCTACTTTATATTAAAATGAACAAAACTGAAGCTAAAGCAATGATATCATCCCATTTGCTCATCAGACTAGACTGTTCAGCAACAATCTCATAATCATTACCATTACAGATGAAAGGCCAGGCCCAATTAGAGTGGCTCCAATTGCTGCAATTAAATAAGTGTGGTTGAATGATAATATCTTTTCCCTCCAGAAATACTAGAAAAAGACCTCAGCATTGAATAATCGTACAATCAAAAACAATCAAGTGAGACTTTGAAGTTGTTGCTCTACCAAATCTTACAAATACATCTGGTGGAGAAATGGCGTCTAGGCCTCAGCCGACAGGCGCCGCGACCCCGCTGCAGTGAGCTTGGACCTACTCGTTGCTACATTGTAGAGCAGCTTTTGTTTTGCTGAGGACACTGGAGCGTGTTCCCACCCACAGAGGATTGCAGCAGACCGCCACAGTCCACAGACCTTTCACTGGCGTCCAAGAGTTGTCCCGTGATCCCATCCCTGCATCAAAACCAGCTGAGTACGAGTGCGCCGTGGTAAGCGCTCGTGCTCGCACATAATTTGTAGCTGACTACTGCTCTTGCAACCGATTGATCACTGGGTAAACAAACATGATAAGAATGGAACGAAACCTCAAACAGATTAGCGCTCTGCTTTGGATTCAAAAGGTTTTAAATCGACTTTTTTTTTAGGCATTAATGGCAGGTTTTCAGTATTTTTACAAGAGGGTTGTCAAGTTCAAAAGTCAAACACCGTCAGCTACGGTACTTTTTACCTCTAAATGTCTCGCCACCACCAAGTACAAAATCACAAAGAGGTCTTACTTGGAAGGAGGTGGATAAAAATGAACAGTCCAAGACACCCGTTCACTTCTTCCAGCTGCAGCACAGAGTGAACTGGTTCCCGCAGCACTTTATCCCCGTGGCTCCAGTAAATCTTTGAAAAGAGGTTTGCTCATGACCCAATAAAGAACTCCTTAAGCTATAGCGAGGTGCTAACGCAATACTTTCTTTTCATGACGAGTCATCAGTTGAACTACACGTAGCATTCGGTATTACTTACTTACAACCCTGGTGTCCAGCATTCATTAAGTAAGATGCGACTTCACTGTAATCTGTTTAATTCACTCTTATCAAGCGAGCATTGACGTTTGAGCTGCATCAAATCATTACAGGGAATTTTGTAGTAGTGTCAAACATATTGTGTTTACACACTGTATGAAGAATGCTGTGATTTGAACACCACTAAAACCACAAAGCCAAGGCAAATTTCCTTTGTGTAAAAAAACTTCATCATCTATTGATTGCTACTGAGCATTGCAGGGCATACATAGCTTGCCAAACATTTTGGATCCAACGCAATGAAGTGGAGACAAGTGTGAAAAAGAACAAGTTACCTATGTGTGCATTTAAACATATTGTACTTTGTATGGCTGTCTTTTGGGGTTATTTCAAGTAGATACATACCACCTGATTCATGACTTATCTTTAATAGCATCCTCACATGCACTCGGAGACAATCCGACTTGTGTACGAAATTCACGAGCCAAACAAATGACGGTCACATCGTCTGAATCATCCACAAGCAACACAACTGTTAGGACATCTTTCTTAATATACTTTGAATTGTTGACAAATTCTCCCGCTCAAGATTATTCCACGAGGCCACTTGAAGGACATTAAAGGACAGTTAACAACTTTTAAACTTGCTCTGGTCTTGAGAATTTGAGCACTAAATGTGCAATTTAGTCAGCCAGAAGGTTGAAGTTTATTATTCCAACAAGTAAGCGAGTCTTATAATGGGCTCCAGCTCATGGAGGTTGAAGGCTCCTGCTACCACGCAAAGTAGACATAAGCTACATGAAGAGGATCGTTTCTTAAACAGTTTACTTCGGCATGAGACAAAGCATGAATTACAGAAATGTTGGAAAGTTTAAGTTAAAGTTAAGGTTTTGCTCCTGGGCTATTCCTGCATTTGTAAATCCATATACTGTATATTGTCTTCACAAATAATCAGGCAACTAATCATCTATTTTCTACCACATTATGATTCTTTAGGATTATGGGTCCACTACAGCCTGTCCCTGCACAGGACTTGGGACAAGAGGCGAGGCGCACACTGGACTGGTCTCGCCAGGGATCAAAGGTCACATGTAGTTTAAAAAAAAAAAAAAAGTGAACCTAACATGCTTGTTTTTGGAATGTGAGAGGAAGCCAGAGTGCCCCGAAAAAACCCACAGCGCAGGGAGAACATGAAAATGCCACACAGAATGGCATGAGCAAAAATTTAAACCTAGAATCATCTGAATGCGAGGGAGACGTGCTAACCCCTGGTGTCCCTGCCATCCAAAATCAAAAACAAATATGCAGTTGCTCACTTGTAAAATATAGGGAAAAAAGTCAATAAATATACTGTATTCGCTAAATAGTGTCATCACAAATTTTGTGTGCAAGCATTGCACATACATAATTCTGGTGGCTTTCACTCATCTTCACAAGATTTCAGGATGTCTTTTCACTTCAAATTGATTTTTTGTGTTCTTTTGTTTCATTTCAATTTTGTATGACCTTCAGTGGCTTGAAAGACATCTCTGAAAAAAGTGTAATTTTGTGTGCCCGTGTTAAGTTCATTTTTTTCCAAAACGCCACTACAGAAGATTTAAACGAAAAAGGAAAATTGTGATGACAAACATTGAACCATGATTGAAACTTAGTAACTTTGAAAAGTGCTTAACATTTCCAAGTACACTATGGTTAAGCCACCAATAACGAAATAATAATTGTCTTTTTCTACAGACCTTCTTTGACCGAAGGATCCCTCACACATGCAGCGTGTCGAAAGATGTGTGAAGAGAATACATCAAACTGCCTGGAGCTTCCCCGAACTTAGCGTAACCGCAAACAGACTTTTTCAAGCAGGTATTTTACTGAACCCATAACACAAAAAGTGTGAGGTTTAATCTTAAGTTACTTAAAATGAGAAAATGCTGTCAAGAGGCCTTTCATGTGCCTCATGCAAAGACTCCGCATGGCGTTAGCCATGAAACATTGTTTAGGTGATGATGTCACAGCATCCTAATCCTATTGCTTCTTTTTGGTGGACCTTGCTCCAGGGCGCTTGTGGTATATCCTGCCAAAAACACAACTTAATAGAAACGTGTTCCGCCAAAGAACTTGAGTTACAGTACGAAACCAAATTAGCAATCAGTGAATAACGCTTAGAACTGGCAATATTTAGAGAAGAAAATACAATTTTGAAGCGCAAACGTAATTTACACTACCAAATATTTACATTTTGTAATTGATTTTATGTATCAGGAATTTGTGAATTTCCAACTATGTTGCATCAATTGTTTAAAATGTCAAGCAAAGTGATACTGATATACCTGTAAATGCTATTTTGATGATTTTTTTTTGTGCTTATAAGTCCTTCCTTTCTGACCATTGCTCATTTTTGTACATGTGTGTATGTGTTTGTGCTTCTCTTGGGGCTTAGTGTACTTGTGAATGTGCACTTCTCAGTGTAGAAAATTGAATTTCAGTCAAAGCAGGAAATGACTTGAAAGGAGACATCTTTTTGACTCAGCTTACATTTTTTGTCTGAAAAGGGTAATCTAATCTATTGTCCCAAATGGGGACATATTTCATGGCAAATACAAGATCACTCAAACAGTTCACCTCACCTTATTTAAATCACGTTTTTTTTTTTTGTTTTTTTTTTTAATGGGGGGCAACAGAAACATTAGAGTGCCAAAGGCTCAACATGATCTGTTGCTATCGGAGGAAATAAAAATGTACCGTGGCTGACATATTGAAAGCATTTTCACTTCTGAGGTTAGCTTTAAGGGGTCCAAGCCTTTGAATAAACAAACCCACGATGGTCTTGTTTTTTTTTTTTTTTATCCATTTTATACATGTCCGTCGGTGATGCTAACAAGGTTAAGTGTTTTTGAATGCAGTCTATCACTGTGTGTGTATCTCAGGTACATTATGGAGAGGAAGAATTAAGAAACATATAGGCACTGCATCACGTCTGCTGTTCATTCGATAGTTCTGAAGATAGGCAAACCACCTGGTTTGAATTTCACCAGCGTGCAAGCTGGTCAGAGTTGTCCCGATCTGTTGGAAAACTCGTTCTTATGTTCCCTTCCAGGTTCGTGCTGACCTCTGACAGGTTCAAAGGGGTCCTCGGGCGCATCCACGAAGTGCGGCTCTGCTCTGTGGACACCGTTTGAGATGACGCTTGGTGTAGATGTTGTGCATTCTAGGAAGTCTTTGTGTAGACATGCTATTAAGTCACCCCACATGGGGAGGGAGGAACTTCTGTCTCTGTCAAGTGTTGTTACTAGTTGTTTTGCTGCAAAATCGTTGCACTGCGAAAAAAGGTGTGGCGACGCAGCAGTGGAACTGTATCATATTACTTTTGGGAAATATGATGTTTTCACCAGGATCAACAGGGTCTCCAATGCATTGTAGACATACTTGCAATATTTAGTCATGTAGACACACATCATACACGAGTATCAAATAGTCTTGAATTACAAATATAAATATGAAAATGAAAAATTAATAAACAAGTTGTGTGAATTATTGGAAATTGAAAATAAAGTACATTTTACATGTGCGTTTTATGGTATTTATACTTACACCGTACTTGCTGAAATATATTTGACATCATAACAATAGTTTTAATGCAAAAATGTTTTAAATTAATGTAAAAAAAAATCAAATATAAGTTGATACTAAAAGTAAAAAGAGCAAGAGTTTTCACCCTTGCAGAGCAGAGGTCAAACATCTTACGTGTTCTCCAGATATTTTTCTGAATGAGAATGAATGATCCTTGTGAGTACTTGTGATACTTTTAAAAATCTCAGATGCACTATTATTATTACCCTGGTCACTATATTAACTGATAGTGTAAGTAGTACGTATACACAATGTCAGTCCTAGCTTGAGTATCACCATTTGCGAGGCCCCCCTTTGCACCTCCCACCCCGCACCCCAACACACGCACACACGTCTATGATGTCATTGTATGATATCCGCTTCCCCTATTATATTCATCTATTTCTGCCTGTCTCTATGCACTGTGATTGACATACAGAGAATGAAATAGTGTAGTCCAGTGTAACGATCTGGCCATCTTTTCACAGAAAGTCAGCTGGGATAGGCTCAACCGCCGTGCTGCTGTATTATAGGCACTTTAAAAAATTACAAAATAGACATATGCTTGGCTATAGGATTTGTATTCTGCTTTTTGTTGTGGGGAATATGCGATACAACTGTACGATTTATACCGAATCTTTGTCTGGAGAATTATATGTCCATGCTGATACAGAAAACATTTCAGTCTACAAAAAGTTGTCATTTTATAACATGGATCAAATCCATGATCTGAAATAGTAAATGACAGCCTTGGAGTTAGTCACTACGCATCCGGTCTCTGCTTATCCCAGTTTCAACCATATTTCTATTTCCTGTCAGGCACTGACAATCCTGACGTAAAGCTGCCATTCTGTTCTGATTTAGACTAATAATTTATTGCATGTGGCATGCTGATCTGCGCAACAAGACCAAAGGTTTTGCACGCGCCTTCAAAAAGAACTTGATATTTCTACACACCCTAATCAGTTTAAGATGATTGCGGGGGAAAAGAAGCACCATTTGTGAGACAGGACAAACCAAACATCCTTCTAGACTTACAGAGCTATTAATATAAATATAATCATAGGCCTCCTCCAGAGGCTTTTACCGTCAGAGGGAATTCCTCTCTGGTGGGTGCCCGACCCTCTTCAAAGCCCAAGTGCGACTTACAAATGATTTGTTGTGAATGAGTGACGGAGAACATGAGAGATGGCTGACATCCCTTTGTGGAAAAGTGATTTTCTCACCAGGCATGAATTGAAGCCAACCGTCATAACATACTTCTTTCTTCTAAGCACCGGTTTACAGTCATATTTGGACTCTAAATGCTAGCTTAGGCAAGAGGAGAAATTTTTTTGAAACGCTATCGTTGCTAGAGTGTTAGAATGCGTTCACGAATACCGCCTCACAATTTTACATTGAAGCCTAAATGTCATCTTAAGAATGCCTCCCATCCACCAGCCACATCCTGTCCTGCTTGACCTTCCACTGTGGTTGCGAGACACAGTAGATAAGAAGAGAGAACCGAGACGCGCATTCGCCTGCTTCCCAGTCATCAAAGCAAGTTCAGAGCTGCCTCTGGAGAAAGAGTGGCGCAACAGCTAATGCGCCTCATTGAAACGCTCCACTTGCCATGAATGGACACATTTCCCGATGCTAAAAGACGTCCTCAGAGGCAAGCTTAGAGAAGGTGAGACTGTGTCACTGCTACTGGCGCCTGGACTCACCTGGCTGCATAGCTCCACGAGTGTCACCAACTGTATGTTTGAGCGCTGCCAACCACACAAACACAATTTTCCATTTGTTCTCAGCTTTGATGGTTCTTGGAGATAATGTATTTAATGTGTTTGTTTAGTCAAATATTGCTGTCACGTTATGAGACAAGGCAAGATCCTTATAAAAGGATCGCTTTTCACAAGTGCGCACGCACCTACCTCATTTCAAAGCTTTTATTTTCCTCACTGCAACAACACTTTGTGGAGTGAGTACCATTGTTTGCTTATCTCGATGTATGTATTGTTTTTGCACCACAGGAACTATGCTAACCCTTGGTAACCCACAAAGAAAGAAAAGTTAACAGCTCACTTTGGTGCAGCTTCACTGAGGGCAAGCTTACTTGCTGGAAACCCAAACACACTCACACAAACAAGAGCCACTTTCCATGCAGCATGGCCTATGACGCATTATTAACACATTTGAACACTGCAGGGAATTCTTAGTTTTAGTTTGCACTTAGCCGGATGAAGAAAAAGCAAAATATTAAACATCGGCTGTGTAACCAACTACTTTTTAGAATGAGCGTTTTTACAAATATGTATTGTGGGCTCTGAAAGAACGGATGTGTTGTATTTACCCAAATTTAAATGAGGCAAATAAATTAAATAACGACTAATACTTGTTCCCCATTTTGGGTGAGTCGTTTACCAATTAAGTTATTATTCAGAGGGGGAACAAATGTAAAAATAAATGAATACATACATAAACAAACAAATAAATAAATAACTACATTTTTTTTTAAAAGCTTATCCAAACACTAACGTGATGGGACTAAAATTACTAGAGGCTTTTTTGTTGTCTGAACGTTTTTTTTTTGAGTACTTATTAATAATTTCATTTTTCCCATTAAAGAAGATAAATAAAATCTGATTACACTTAAAAATGAGCAGGAGAAATTAAAAACGTGTTGAGTACTTTCACGTAGTCTGAACAATCTAGTATCAAGACTCCCACCTAGTGGCTGAGATTCTACATCCGCTTCACTCGAGTGCTTTTGGCCCCCTCCACTCAAGCCCACCGCCTACTTCCAGCATAACCTTTCAGCTGGAGGGATGGTAAAGTGATCTGTGGGTGCTTTTTGCTGTCAGTGGTGTTGACGTGAGACGCTATAGAAACACAGCTGAGGCCACCTTGAACGGGGAATCCTGTTCGGCTGTATGTAAAGTATCCCTTTTTCTCTTTTATTGCTTCCTTTAATGATAGAGCTGGTTGTATTTCTTTATCCTTCATACCGGTACGGAGAATAATAGTGCAGTGAGGAATTCTTTTATTCGGTCAGATTCACTGGTCAATGTCTGTCACAATATCATGAGCCTTGCAAGCAACACAGTAAAAGGAAATTGTCAATATTCTGGCACATATTTGTGTTTTGGTTTCCATGGCGCTTCATCCTGAAAGAAATATTTCAAGGCCCCTTCGGAACCATTGACTGTATAGGAAATGCCCCCCCCCCACCCCCCACACCCGCTGTTAAAGGAAGGCACGGACACAAACAGAGGAGGGATGGTGGCCTACCTGCTGTTTAAACAGATAGTCAGACCTGTGTTGCTGCGGTTGAACTTCGCTCCACTTCACGTGTTGAAGCGTCCCAGTGAGAACATTTGGGTCCTCTTGAGGAATAAGGAACTACTTGGCCAGAACCGGGTGAACCTCCAGGGGCAACTCACAACTAAAACTTGAAGGGTGACCATAAACCAGCACAGAAGAATAAATGGGATCCTCCATATGCTCACCATAATGTCGGAGTGTTTTTTTTACAGTTTAATTAAATCAACAGCATGGAAAATTGATTTCTTGAAATAACTTGGAATGAAATGTAATTCCAACAATACATTTGCACAATGAGAGAGCACCGACTGGAAGGACGTCAGCCCTGCACTTAGTCCACTAAGAGGTACAAGTGGCTGACAGACCTCCATCACTCTCCCACGCCAGAAAACAGGGTGGGTCAGATGGTTGGCTCTCCTCTTGTGACCTCTCTCTTCGAACTGTATCCCGCAAGCTGACTCCACAGTTCAATGGTCCCTTCCCAATTACCAAAATCATCAACACCACCTCTGTACAGTTAAAACATCCCCTATTTCTTTAGATCCATCCAACATTGCATGTTTCCCTGCTTAAGCCTGTCTCCACCAGTGCCCTTAGTCCTCCGACTGTACCCCCTGCATCCCCCGTATCATCATCATTTGACAATCACAGAGCTTTCCTGTTGTTGCGGCCCGGGGCAATTGACCCCTCCGTGGATATTGCGCAATCCACGTCACTGACTAATCAGAGGCCAGAGATCTGCATAAACCAAAGCCCGTTTTTGCTCCCGCCATTTTCTCAGACAACATTGCATGGTCCAGTATAGGTTTAGGTAGCATTTTATCGCGTATTTGGGTTATTTAACAAAAAATATGGTTAAGAGGTGTAGTTACGGACTTTGTAATAGTGACGACAGGTATCCTGAAAGGCTAGTTGGTGGAGTTCGATTCGTACCCTTTCCAAAACCGAAGACCCAGTACGAAAAATGCCTTCGATGGATCAAACTTTGTGGAAGACCCCATCATCAAATAAATCCATCTAATATCAATCGGAACACATCACGAAGGTATGCCCTATATTTGATTTTCAATACATGTCTCGTATAAATGAATTCGAAGTTCTTCGCTAGCATAACACTGCTGAGTGTAAACGATTGCCACACTTATTCTTTGTTGAGCGATATTTAGCGATGATCGGACTGCACAAACGTATTGATTTCTTGCTGGCTCGCGGCCGAAGCTTAACCAGACTGTGTTTGCACAAAGATATGCCCTAAATTTGATTTTTAATACACGTCTCGTATAAATGAATGAGACGTTATTCGCTAGCATAACATTGCTACATGTGAATGATTGGATGAAATCAGAAGCATGGCATCTCTCTCAGTTAAGAATGTATTGTATTTAGAATCTATAATATGTCGTTGATTTGAATGAAATCAGAAGCATGGAGTCTGTCTCAGTTCAGAATGTATTGTATTGTATTGTATTTGCCATTTTTACTGTTTGTCTTACGTCAGCGCACGTGGCGTGACGTCACTTCAGGAGGCGTGGTTAAGTGTCCTGTACGGAGGGGTCAATTGATAAATACAATACATTATTAACTGAGAGAGACGCCATGCTTCTGATTTCAGTCAATCATTCACACGTAGCAATGTTATGCTAGCGCAGAACGTCTCATTCATTTATACGAGACGTGTATTAAAAATCAAATTTAGGGCATATCTTCGTGCAAACACAGTCTGGTTAAGCTTCGGCCCCGAGCCAGCAAGAAAGTGACACGTTTGTGCAGTCCGATCATTGCTAAATATCGCTCAACAAAGAATAAGTGTGTCAATCGTTCACATGTAGCAATGTTATGCTAGCGCAGAACGTCTCATTCATTTATACGAGACGTGTATTAAAAATCAAATTTAGGGCATATCTTCGTGCAAACATATGTGTTCCGGTTGATATTAGATGGATTAAGTTGATGATGCGGTCTTCCACAAAGTTTGATCCATCGAAGGCATTTTTCGTAGTGGGTCTTCGGTTTTGCAAAGGGTACGAATCGAACTCCACCAACTAGCCTTTCAGGATACCTGTCGTCACTATTACAAAGTCCGTAACTACACCTCTTAACCATATTTTTTGTTAAATAACCCAAATACGCGATAAAACACTAACTAAACCTATACTGGACCATTCAATGTTGTCAGAGAAAATGGCGGGAGCAAAAACGGGCTTTGGTCTATGCAGATCTCTGGCCTCTGATTGGTCAGTGACGCGGATTGCGCAATATCCACGGAGGGGTCAATTGGCTTTCAATTTTTGGTTAACTGGGAGGGGTAAGGCCAGAAAGAATGTCCTTGGATCTCGCACAAGCTTATTTTGAATGACTCGGTTCTTTGAGAGTCTTGAGATGAACCCTGACTCTTTGTGTTCTCCTTCATCTCCAGTGGTCTGTGCATCATCTTCAGTAACAGAAGCGGGTCAAAAATATTGAGGACCCCCCCCCCCCACACACACACACACACACACACTCCTTCATCTCCAGTGCTCCTCCCATGCCGCCCGCCGCGCTGTCTGCTCCAGCCACACCACCAAGCTATTCCACCAGCTCACGTCCACACTTCCTCCTCGCTCCTTTTCCTAATGGTCCACCATCTGACCTTCGATCCTTACACTAAGCCAACCTTCAAAACACCATTTTAATCAAGTCTCTTCACTTCATTCAGCTTCTGCTACGCTCTTTATATGCTACCTTTGAGTCAAATTCTTCAAAACTTTAATTTTGACTACCATAGCCCTGCAGATGACACAGTTATATTTAGCAGGGTCTCCAGATGACTACATTTCATTTGAGGTATTGTGCCACTGTTTAAATCAGATAAATAACTGGATGAGCCAAACTTTTCTTCAACTAAATCACAACAAAACTGAGACAATTGTTTTTGGCAATAAAGAAAAGAAAATTGTCTGTTAGTAAACACCTGGACTCTCTATCTTTAAAAACCAAAGACGAAGTCCGAAACCTTGGTGTTCTGATTGATTCCGACCTGACTTTCAACAATCATATCAAATCAATCACAAAAACTGGCTTCTACCATCTGAAAAATATATCTCGAGTCAAGTCTTGTATGTGTCAAGCAGAGCAGGAAAAGCTCATCCATGCTTTTATCTCAAGTAGACATGACTACTGTAATGGTCTTCTGAGTGGACTCCCAAAAAAAAAAAAAAAGAGTATTAAACAGTTGCAGCTCATTCAGAATGCTGCTGCTCGCGTTCTGACCAAAACAAAGAGGTCAGCGCACATAACACCAATCCTAATGTCCTTGCACCGACTTCTAGTCAGCTTTAGAATAGATTTGAAAGTTCTGTTACTGGTCAATAAATCACTAAATGATTTATGTCCTGAATACATGAAAGAAATGCTTACGGAATATAAACACAGTAGAGCTCTGAACTCTCAGGTCAAATAGTGGAGCCCAGAGTCCAAAGCAAACATGGTGAAGCAGCATTTACCTCTTATACTGCACACAAATGGAATAAACTTCCAACAGAGGTGAGGTCAGCCCCAAGTGTGAATGTTTTTAAATCCAGGTTGAAAAATCTTCTTTTTTCTCATGCTTTTTACAATATATCCACTTTTTGTTCATATTACTTTCACTGTATGTGGTTTTAATTGTCTTTTAATTTTAATTATTAGAATTAATTTTTAATTTTAGTATTTTGTTTGTCATTTTTGTTGTTTTTATCCCGTTTTAAATGTTTTATCTCTTTGTTTTCAAATGTATTTAATCATGTAAAGCACATTGAGTTACCTCGTCTATGAAATGCGCGACACAAACAAATTTGCTTTGCTTTGCTTCTGCATCCAATTTAAAGTCATTATAATTAATATTGTAGCAAGAACTACGGTAAAGTATATTAGTTGTGGAGGTAGATGGCTTGTGCATTGTCTTCAGTAACCGAAGTGGGTCAAAAATATTGAGGATTACCCCCCCCACACACACACACACACACACTTTTGGGAGGATGACCCGTTGTTCTTTTTATCGCATGTATTTTCGTACCACTTATGTATTGCATTAGATGATGCCCGTCTGAGACTATGTTGCTTATGACAAAGATAATTAATTGTCACCATCATCACATGTACCAACCTACAATGAGCAAGCTTCTTAGCAAGAGGCTGATAAACTTGTAAGAAGTTATCAAGAATTACACACCGCTCCCATCGCTGTCCCCCCTCCAAGAAAACAAAAAAACCTACTCGTACATTGGCAAATATCTTGTGTGTTTTACCACACCCCAAATTGGTGTCCAGCATTACTACTTGGCGCAGACTAGCCAAACTCGTGTTGATTCTACCTTTTTCATTAGTTAGCTTTTACATAATTTTTGTACTTCAGTGATATATTTTTTTTAACTGAAGATTAGTTTACAGTAGCTGGTTTAAAGATTGTGTTGTTTGATAACTTCTTTTTCATTACATTTTACGATGTTACTAAAACATGGCCTATCCATTAAAAATGTAATGGAAAAAAAGACAGTTTGGAACAGTCTGAATGGATTCAATTTGAACTTTTGTCCATGTTTTGCAAAAAAATATTTTGCATGTTTATTTTTGCTTGTGATTTGGACTGACAATATACGACACAACTCATCAACAAAAACTTCAACTGGTGCTCATGCTAAAGCATCTCATCAAAAGGATATGGTCAGAAAGGCTGCAACAAGAAAGGTAAACCAGGCGATCACGTGCGGGTCTGAGTGTGTGGGTCCCAGAGCTGTCTACAACCACACTTTCCAATTGTCTAGCAATATTATAGATCCTAATTTGGGCAAATTTGGGGATCTCATGATAACAACACCGCATGATCCAAATGACTTCAATATATATATTCTAAAATTATCTACTGTAGCTATACTGTATTTACTTGATCTGATTGGTTGCTAATATAATTGATTACCTCCTTTTTTGTTTTGGCTGGTCTTCAGTGTAAGTTTCGTAGTTCTAAACATTCATCAAAGTAATGAGAAAAAGCTCAAGGTGGTAATGTTGCTGAGGAATCCTTTAAAGAGACTACACAAGCAAAACACCTGTGGCGCAATGTTGTTTGCCGTGTGGGGCCCCATTTTAATTCCTTTCACACTGAGCCAATGACTGGCTGGGGACTCAGATGAGCAGCTGTAAAATAGATCAAAAACAATACCTGACCATCAAATATGCCTCCCATGTTGAGGGACAGGTAGAGATTAACGGGTATTGTTTGAACACACATATTAGCGAATAGGTTTTGGTTTTAAAATTAAAATAAAACAGGCTATTGGCTGTCAAGGAATTGACTAGCTGAGGCCTGTCTTGTGATGCTCTCATTTCTTGATGTGGAAAGAAAAACACCATAATGATAGGTGGATGAATGTGGATGCCTCTATTGCATGACAGCCTCGGTTCATTTTATTGCATCCATTTTTGGGTTTACAGGAAATATGTGTTTATTTAGACACACTTGAAAGGGTCAACAAGTAAAGGATCGGCTCCATAGTAGCACATTATTAATAATCAGGAGCAAATTGCCACAATGCAACAGGAGGTCCAACAGTACATATGGAGTGCATGGTTATTTAAAGTAACAACTATCTTCTTATTTGTGGCGGTACTGTTTAACTTTCAACCCACCTTTAAAGGAAACAATTACATGGAGACGCGGTGACATCATTTACAATGTTGTTTAAAATCCAGAAAGGTCCTGTTGTATATTTGATTTGGCCTCAGCTGACCAACACATCACATGTCACCGACTTGTACTATTTAATGTAGATTCTCCAAAACTCACAACTGCGCTACGACCAAATGTTCCAGAGATGTACCACATATTCTAAACAGGGTATATATCTCCAAACAGAAATAGATTTAGCTGAATTGTTTGATACATTTGGTCGAGGTTTTCCATCCATCCTCGTTGGAGCTCCTACTGTTTTTCTGGCTGTTGGTGGCCTAAGCCCTAATCACCCTGCGTTCCCTCTGAGGCCATAAATTACACCAATGAGATGGTGCTTTGTGTTCCTACTGCTCGGGAGTGAGGCGAAGTCGCTGTGCCATATTTTGACAACCCGTACATTAAATCATTGTTTTATGACAGATGGGAAAACGTGCGCACTTTCACCATCCTGATTTATGTTCATTTGGGTCTGGAGGACACCATAATTTGCAAGTGATGTGAAAACAGATGGATAGAGAGATACCAAAGGGTAAGACTGACCTATACATTCTCTGCGCAGCCTGCAAATGGCATCCATATGCCTCAAGAAGTCTTCCAGTTACATCTACATTACCACGTGTGCGGTTATGACTATCTGTGTCTGTCTGTGTCTGTGCACTCCTTCCTCTGCCTGTGTGCATGTCCATGAAACGGCATTTTCATGAAGGAAGTTGGACAATCTACCGTGTTACATGTGTACGGCCTTGTTTGTGATTAAAACAATTGAACATCCAATGTCAAACACAGTTAGCCTGTGACTTCCAGATTGTTCTAATTTAAAAAACAATTTTGGAACACAGAATTTCTTGGAATCAGTACATCAAACAGTCCCCGCCAAAAGTATTGGAATGGCAAGGTCAATTCATTTGTTTTTCTTGTATACTATACTGAAGATTTGGGTTTCACATCAAAAGATGAATATGAGACATAAGCTCGGAATGCCATCTTTTATTTCATGGCATTTACAGCTAGATGTGTTAAAAAAAAAAAAAAAACTCAGGACAGAGCACCTTGTCAAGTGAGAAAAAGTATTGAAACAGACATTACATTTCAGTAAACTTAATAACATTTAGGGTTATATTTGGTTGAACAAATGTTACTCGCAATAACTGCATCAAATCTGCGACTCATTGACTTCACCAGACTGTTGCACACTTCATTTGAAATGCTTTTCCGTGGCGTTACTGGAGCCTCTTTCAGTTTCACCTTTCAGACTCATCTTCAGGAGGTAAAAATGCATGTTCTGTTGGGTTAAAGTCTTTTGATAGGCTTGGCCAGTTTAAGAACTTCCACTTTTTCCTTCTAATAAAATCCTTTGCTGTCTTGGCAGTGTGTTTGGGGTCATTGTCCTGTTGCATGAAGAAGCATCTCCCAATTAATTTGAATACATTTTTCTGTAAATTGACAGACAAAATGATTTTGTAGACTTCAGAATTCATTCTGCTGCTACAATCATGAATTACCTGTACATCATCAATAAAGACGAGAGCGCTCATTCCAGAAGCAGCCATGCAAGCACAAGCTATGACATTACCACCATCGTATTTCATAGATGAGTTTATGTGTTTAGATCGTACGGAGATCCTTTCGTTCTCCATTTTTTACCTTTCCATCACTTTAGTAGAGATTAATCTTAGTCTCATCAGTCTATTAAACCTTGTTACAAAACTTTTGTGGGTCATCTCTGTGCTTCTTTGCAAAAATCAATCTGGCTTTCTGATTTTTTTTTTCTTTTGTTGATAAGTGGCTTGCATTTTGTGGTATAGGCATATATTTCTTCTCGTAAAGTCTTCTTCGAGCAGTGGATTGCGATATCTAACCATGCCCTGTGGAAGTTGGCAGCGATGTCCGTGACTGTTGTCTCACTGTGTTTCTTCACAGATCTCACAATGTTTCTGTCATCACCTGATTGATAACTTTGGCTGACCAGTTCACTGTATGTTACACAGTACACACGTACTTTCTCTCATTTTCAGGACATTCCAACTTGTTGTCTTGACAATGCTCAATGTTTGTGCCATAGCGCTGTCGATTTTCCCTCAGCTTCAAAATATTTCTTCTTTTCTTCCACACACAGCTCTCTGGTCCAATTCTCTTCTCACACATGAAAAACATTTAAAAGTCAACATAAGTATACATGTATATTTTTTTAATTACAAAATATGTTTGCTCTTGCTATGTCATTTCATGTAGAAGTATATCTAGAACACATTTACGTAAGTGCATGAGGTAATGTAATGGGAATATATGACAGATGGAAATGTAAGCTTGCAATTGTAGAAATATTTTGTGGAGCTGAATAAGGGGTATATCAAATCAACAATGTTGCATCTATCTGTTCCTTTTCAAGTATGTTACTTTCATTCTATTGTGGAATACCTTCAGTTGTTTAATTTGAAATACATGGCATAGAGAAATAGTGCCAGTCTATCTTATCGCTAATGACTCGAGCTTTGGATCTGGAAGAGCAATCCCAGTGTGGACAAATGTAAAAACAGCATCTAGTTTTTTGACAGATGCTGGTGTGCTTCCTGGCTACTGTGAAGGTGTCTTTTACAGTGGGATCATTCCTGCTCCCTCAAATACAAACTTGCATACAGAGGGATTTGCTGATGTCTCAGCATGATAATTGTTTAACTTTTAAAGCATTTCTTTGCCGCATTTGTTTATGTCGAACTTTTGAGCTGTTCAGCTTTGGAGGTCTCATTGTGTTTGTGTGATATGTTTGTATGTTTTACGTGTACAAATGCTTTAATTATCCGTCCTTGGTTTACAGTGCTGCTTCCCTTCTCTAATGAGCCATGAAAAATGGAAGTAAAATAATTTAAGCCATACTGGAGCAGATTTCCTTTCTGGTCAAAAGTCAAATGCAGCAAAATTATAGCTTTGCTTCATTTCCACTGCCTCAGGTCATGTAGCAAGGTCATGCACACATTGCTTCATAAAGCTGATCTTATTTTCTAATGCAAACGTCAAACATTATATCGGACACACACTGGGGAAAATTCAGTTAACATTACAAACTGAGAAGAATAAAAACATTCCAAAAACTTCCTAAATGGATCTGAAAGCTGATTTTCACTCAAAGAAACCACGTCCGGGGATGTTTTTCTTCAAGTTTGATTAGCTGTTTTGAAATACTGAGACGAAGATGAAATCACATTTCTGGAAAAGTAAATATATTGATAAAAAATTCCTTTCGTTCTTGCGGCAATAAAGTAGCATGTAGGCTAACCTGCGAAGGAAGCAAACGCTCCAAATATATCATGACTGGGAGCCCAGGACGACCGTGTTTTATGGCTTTTCCAATGAGGCAGGACAGTGTGTGAGAGTGCTGCGTCTGGTGCAGCCATTGTGTTCCAACAAAAAGGAGGGCCCACAGGCGGACCACCCACATGAAGTCAGTGATGAAGTAAATACTGTTGCATGTTCCATGTCGCCTTCCCTTGCTCTCAGAGTAAACTGTGGTTAAAAAAAAAAAAAATGGCCTGCGAGCCCAACATGCCCAACATGACAGATGCTCGTAGAGCGAGAGAAGACCAACGCATCTCACCCCCGACCCATTTGCGATGCAGCGCCAGGTCACGGTAGTCAGTGATGGGTTGATCTTGGCTGAATCTCTCAAGAAAGATGAGCATCCATCTGGAGTAAAGAGCAGTGCGGTGCCTACATTCAACACGTTTGTTTTTTTGCGCACTTTGGTACACAACATCAAACAGACTGCACAGTAGATGGACAAATTATACTTAATGAAACAATTGGCAGGAGAAACATTGCAATTATAAAGCTCAAACCAAACACAAGAGAACAACTCGGACCAACAAACAAACCTCTCATGTCCTGAACCTATAAATCATGTCCTCTCTGTTTGTTTATTTGACTTAATAGCACATCAAACATTTCATGGGGGAATAATATCCCATGTGAACAAAACAAGTCTACTAGGCCTCTTGCAGGAAGACCTCATTTGTGTCCCACCAACAGGAAGTTTTACTTGCCATATGAATAATTACATCCAGACTACTGTACTTTGCGAGTCTTTTGCCACCAATAAGTTGTGGTTTTAATAATCTATTACTCGGCACGAGTCATTTCAACAACATGTACTGTGTTGTGGAATTTGTAGAATAATTTCTTGAGCTCAGGGATTGCCTTTCATTGTTTTTATCCTAGGAGCAAAGCAGAACCATATGTTATAAGTGAGCGCCACACAGCCAATCCTCGCTAGTGCGTTCACCCTGTTCCAGTTTCTCCAGACACAATTTATACAGATATTCTTGTAATTTCTGTCTACAGTTTATGCGAGACCAGATACAACTGGGGTGTTATGGTTGTCTTACAAAACATTTTGCCTCTACTTGGGAGCAGGGTACATCAGGTCATGCAGCAACACAAGCTAGGGCAGATCTAGACCTTTTCTGAGACAACTACAACAGCCCTGTTGGTATTGATTCAATGCCCTGAGAAGACAAAGACCTGCATGAATGAGAATATTCATAGGAGGAAGACCTTCAGGACACCTCGGCATGCGACCTTGTGAGACTTGAACCTGGAACACAAAGCAATAACTTGTCTGCATAAACTGTGAAACTTTGGGTATGAACAACTTCAAAGGAATGAGGACATAAAGGAAGGAATGAAACAGAGAATATGCTGTAGTAAAAAGTAAGTTTCTTTCGGCTTGTCCCTTTCGGGGTCGCCACAGCGTGTCATCTCAGATGAACGCACATATGAATGGGCCCCATTAAATAAAGCTGGACAGACGAACATTTACACTGGGAACATGTGTTTCCCTTCCATATAGGCTGGATTTACATTCAGAATTGTTCTGATTAAACGCTAATTCTGTGTCTGATTTTCGGAATACTTGTTCATTTTTATTTACGGTACTGTATATGCATTTCAAGTTGCAAATGTCCAAAATGAACGTGCTTATACTCACGGAACATATGAAACAACTCATATGTACTGTAAATGACTATACAAGTGTCAACACATGAAAAAAAAACAACCGTAACTGAACATATGAAACATTTATTATTGTTTAGCTGGCCTAAGTTGACTCTTCCATTGTTGACTTGGAATAAAAAAAAAAAACAGGGTATTCTTCGCATTACTACATTGGCTGCCATCTGCAATTGTTTTTCCTTCTTTAAATACATTTGTTTAAATCAACACAATACCATATTTAGAACATAAAATGCATTTCAATTTACAGTGGATGTTTTTTGTTTTTTTTTTTGAGGTACTGGCGGACATTCTGAGTGGCATATGTGCATGACCCCAGGCTATCATTGACAAACTTTATCTGGTCTCAGCCTTTCCGCTGCATTCACGTTGACTTCAGATTTTTAGCCACATCTTTTTCCCTTTTTTTTTCAATATGCTTCCAAATTCTGCTAATTGGGAACTGATTATCTGAATTTCGCTAACAATGCAGTGTAGATCCAGCTTTACATTTAAGACAGGTAGGTTATGGGTAAGTATATTAATACTCACACTCAATTCTTGTCACATACCTTATTTTATTTTACCTTGGGTTATTTTTAATACTTAGGAGGTATACATGAAAACTACACAACTGCATGTGCCACGTAAGAGCCCAGGTATTTGTGTATTTATTTATGTTGACTTTTGTGGGGTTTTATGTGGCAGGTTTTATGACAGACTAGGAGATAATAAATAGGCTTTTAGAAAGTTACAGATTCTTGCCTTTTACTGTACATCTGTGTGTCATTTCACAATGAAAGAACACGAAAGGAATGTCTCGTAGTCGAGGCGCATGCTGATGATATGACATATGGCTGACACTCCATTATTTTGCTCTAGTATGATATTTTTGTTGGGTTTTTTTCTTCGTTGTATTGTATTCTTGTTCTATTCCAATGAAAGAATAAATATGTGTGGCCATTGTGGCCATTGTAAGCATTTATTTTCTTTGATGTGTGTCAACTGTTTTTATTATTTATTTATCGAATGTTTTCCATGACAAGAACTCGTGTGCTGATTTTAAAATGCATGATCTCAGTTCGAGCCCAATTATGAAAGATCTACCAACATGATGCTTCGTGACAGTTATATGTGAAGAGGCTGTTCATACAAATGGTGGCTTTATTGGTCCTAGACGATACCACGTCTTTCGCTTTTCAAAGTGATTTACTGCGGCCTGCTGGGATGAGCTCAGTGAATATGTGTGGTCGCTCGTCTATTGCACTTTTTCCTCTGTTGCTTTTTGGCCTTCGTGGGCCCAGGAGGTTTCCTAAATGTTGTAGAGCAGTTTGGATTGGAGGCGCGGCAGTATAAAGCGGCCTTTGGCAGAAGATCTGCCTGAGTCTCCAAAAATAAGAGAGAGCAGGGTCAACGTGTGTGAGTGTGTGTGAGTGTGTGTCTGCCTGTGTAGGTTCATGTGTGTTTAGAAAAACAACCCACTTGTAACCTAATAGAACATCAAGTTGGTTTGGAACTTTTATAATGCCTTTACAAAAACACCACTTTGTGTGGACTGCAACTCATCTTTTTAACAAATGTTTGGTTTTTTTTACCGTATTCACTTAAAGGTGTTCATCCTCCGTGATAACATTTCTACCTACAGCTGGTCCTTCTGGTCATCATCTTGAGGAAATGTCTGTACAAGTAGATATGACCCTGCCACAGTTGATGGTTTAAAAGTTAAAGGTGAGGACCTCGCTCCTGAGGGACCAGTTCTCTGATCTGAGAACCAGTTGGTCGAGGACATGAACTTCAAAGGCGGGGGGCTCCTGCTGTTGGGCAACGAGACCATATCTTTGTGTTAATTTCAGCTACGATTGTGTTCAAAAAACAAAATTCATGAAAAAAAATACATATAGAATAAGACTGAAGTCCTCCAGTGAGGAATTTACATGTTCTCACCATTCTTGTATGGGATGTCTCTATGTACTCCATCTTCCTCTCATATCCCCAAAACATTATTTTCGGTTAAATGACAACCACACTGTCCCCTGAATTTTAGTGTGAGTGATTATTTGTCTGTACGTACCCTGCCATTGAGTGGCAGTGGATGGACATTCTTTTTTTCTACAATGATGTGCCTGTGAAATTTTTGATGGAGTCACGTCTATGTAGTGGCTTCTTCAACTATTCCACAAGATAGTACAAGGATTTGTGAATTTCATCCATCCATCCATCCATCAATCCATTTTCTTCACCGCTTATCCACACGAGGGTCATGGGGAGTGCTGGAGGTTATCCCAGCTGTCAATGGGCAGGAGGCGGGGTACAGCCTGAACTGGTTGCCAGCCAACCGCAGGGCACATTGAGACAAACAGCCACACTCACATTCACACCTAGGGGCAATTTAGAGTGTCCAATTAATGTTGCATGTTTTTGGAATGTGGGAGGAGCTGTGAGGCCAATGGTTTACCAGCAGAGCCACCGTGCCGCCGGATTTTATTAGATACATTTTTAAGATTAAAAATGTGTTGCCTTTTTATTGATGACTGTTGAGGTATTGATTTTAAAAATATTTGTATTATTCTGTTTGTAGTTTACAGTGATGTTCAGTTCCAGTACGTCACACTGAGAGGTGTTAGTAAATATACTATGTAATAACACAACCCTTACACATAGCTGAAACCTGACATAAACAACTCATTAATGATACACGGCACTTCCACGCCCCGGTAAACCATAATGCTACACATATAATTGGAATAATATTCCCAAAAACTCATCGCATTAGATTTTTACCAGTGTACCTAATGCTGTGCCTGCGAGACTCTAAATCATCAATCCAAATTATTTCATGTTTTGCCAGCTTCTCAGATAATTGCCGCTATTTGTGTAATGGGTCAAACTCAAGCCAGTTAAGCTCGGTTGAAGCATTACATTTATTGCAGTCATATTCAAGCTGTTCTGTTTTTTCCTGGCATGGACCCCTCCTGACAAATGATCCAATTGCACAAATTTGGCTGCTAATTTTTCTATTATTCTTGCTCCAATTGGCAACGTGACATAATGCATAGTGGACGTGTTTAATTGCCGTGCAGCTTCCTGACAGACTGGCAGTTATCGCCTCTTCCCTGCAAACCGCCCGAGCCCTTTCGTCGACACATAAAGAGAACCGCAAAGTCACTTCTTCCACCTCACAGCAAATTTCACGACCCAGTCGGTGAACACAGGCTGAGGCAGACAAACACAAACCGGTTCATGAGGTTCGTTGCCTCTCTCAATCTGCTATCAGCAGTGAGAATTGTCAGTTAAATTTCACAATTTAGATTGTTGGTGACCACGTTTCAGGAGTGTTAAGTTTGTTTGGCTGCCTCTTCAAGACTTTTGGCATACTTCCTTACAGATTGGCACTAAGTTTGTCCCACAACCTTCAGATCCAGGACTGGACCTTAGGCAGGCCCCATAGCCTTCAAAGTTTCCACGATTCATATTTGTTCTTCTGCAACTTCACTCCTGCGTCCACCTAATGGCGTGCACAGGTCAAAAAGGAAAGGTAATCCGAATCCCGGCTGACGACAACAAATGAACTCTGATCCGCGCAAAGGGAAAATGGATCACTCAGTAAGTCTTCCTTTTCAACTGGAAGGCTGATTCCCCCACCACCCGCAAACCCACCTCCCACGGGACAATAACAGTAAGATCTGCATGGTGAGAAAACAGCTGTCTGCTGTAGTGTGTGCGCAACGTGTGGATCATGTTCAGAAAAGCAATCATTTACTGTAATTTGCGGCAATTATTGACTGCAGCGCAATATATTTGCATGTTTTCTTGTCCCACACAGCAGCTTTGAAACCTTTACTGCCTTCTTAATAAAAAAAAAAAAAAAAAAAAGAAACAAGTTCAGTCGTGATTTATGACTATTTAGACAAGTGGTTAACAGAGGGTTGTGAGGATTGTGGAAATACTGCATTCATACAAAATACACAAAGAACGTCATGTGGACATTTAATTTGTTGGCAGGGAACAACCATTCCCTCAAGAGGTGATTTTTTCTAAAATTATAAACTTCACTGTGATACATTTTCCTTATTGTGCCTTAGAGGACAGTTGATTGGTTTCAAACGGAAAGAAGATGCTACAAGGCTGTCGAGACAACTGGCTTCTTCTCCGACGTCCATCACGCAGCAACACTGTGGAGCTTTTCTCCTGGTGGACAAGCCAGGAGATGACCAAGCCTCAGACATGAATTTTTTCCCCCCACTGTATTTTCTTCAGGCTGATGAGTCAACCGAGATTTGCCTTAAATTGTCGCTTAAACGGTAAATTCTACATCATACACGTTATGTGGCTCACACTGACACATCTGAGCAAACACTTCCTGTGGTTCAACTTATTATGAAAGACGTGAAAATAAATAAAAACAAAACTTGGGAATTAAAAAATAATGACAGCGAGCCGTGCTGTACATTATGGCATCTAGGTTTGATCTGGGTGCGGCCATAGTTTGCTTGCTAACTGCAACTTGGGGTGATGGAAATGGGCCACGTTATTCAAACTAAGAAACTTGCAATTGTGCTGGATAGCCAATAATAAAATGAAGGCACTCAGTACTTACAAAATGGTGGACTTACTTTAATGCGCACTGTAATAATTCACAATGTATAATGGTCAACCATGTATAATACATCCTCGGCAAAGTTGACCTCACAATTATGGAAAATCCTACTACCTTAGATCTAGTAAAATTTACAACGCAGGATTTTATGTCTACAAATATAATCAAACCTTGAAGTATTATTTGTCTCGTGCTTTTTTCCCATGGAATTATTCTCAAATGAAGCACTTTTTTTGCGCACGCAAAATTTTCTTTTCAGTTACTTGCTCTTATTTTGAAATTCAAAGACCTATTTTAATTTAGTAGATGAGAAAACACACATTTGAATAGGCTCGAGCCTATCCCAGTCAACTTTGGACTGGAGGCCTGTGTAGACCCTGAACTGGTCGCCAGCCAATCGCATGACACATGTAAACAAAGAAATCGTACTCACTTTCACAGAGATGAGCAATTTAGAGTCTTAAATCGGCCTACCATATGTTTCTTTAGAATGTGGGAAGAAAGCAGAGTTTGCAGACAAAACTCTGCCCAAAATACAATTAAACAAATAACCTCCCTTCCCCACTCTCTTCACAATAATCAGCACCTCCTCGGCCCCGCACTTGTCACCAATCAGCCTTTTTTACCACCTGCATTCAAGTGTGCCAGATCCCGGTTTTCCCTGCGGGACGACAGCTCTCAATTCAGTCTCGTATTTCCTTCTAACTCTTCTCCTCAGCGCTCCTTCTGTGTTCCCCGCCATGCTGACCTCCTCCGCCACGTCACCAAGTCATCCTCCTGCTCACACCACCGCCTGTCGCAGGTTCCTCACTTCGGTGACCTGCCAATATGCCCCAAAAATCCAACCTAAATATGTGCTTCAATAAACCTTTCACCAGAATCCATTCAGCCTCCACTTCTTTCTGGGTCCCGTTCACATCAGATCGTGACAGAGTTGGCATAATACATTTGTTAGGTCTTTGTAACACCTGTCCCAAGCTGTCATATTGCACTTGCAAGACCTGTGGTCCTGTGCCACCCATCTTTTAAGCGGCCATGTTGGATTGGCATACAGTATCCATGATACAATTTCACACAAAGCCAAAGTGTAAACCAGGGGTTTACAGTTTCTTATTCTCTTTTTTTTTTTTTTTTTTAGAATAGTTTAAATCTTGATATTTGGGCTAAACATCACATACGTGTTACATTTAGTTGTCTTCTCAACTGTACATACAGTACATACCTCCTGAGTTCATCAGAAATCATTTGACAAATCAAGAAAATGTGTCTTTTTTTTAAGCCCACATCCTTTGCATCACTTCTTGCATAAAATATTGATGCTGTGGAAAATGAGCAGAATAATATTGTCAGCACAGAGAGGCCAATGCCGATGCAATCCAAGAGGTGACTCGTGTGAGGTGGCAAGCAGCAACTTCGGCTTGAGTCATGTCTCCCTCACTCGTATTTGTTCTGTCGCAAATTATTTTTGGCTCTCAGTTGACAAAGATAAATGGGGAGGGGATTAATATATATTGGACTATTCTGTCAGATTTCACTGGGGATCGCATATGAGTGGAGATAGTATTTCCCTCAGGTAACCAAATGCAGGACTACTGGATTAAGAATCATTTGCAGGAAGGCTTAGCCATGATCCAAAGCCATTAGCAGAACACGGCTGTGGAAAAGTAACGAGGGGAGGAAGGGTTTTTTTTTTTAATTGCTTCCTGCTGATTATAATTCAGAGATGTGCCTTTAAACTCTTTATATTGCAATCTAGTGTCTCAATCGTCAAAGGAATCAAACTGAAAATGACAAGTTAAATGTTTTGCTTTTGTGTTTGTATTATGCAGTATTTGGATTTAATGTATTTTATAATGCATCTTGTTTTTGATTAGTTCAGCCTGCGTGATTATGGCATACTCATTGAGAAGTGTGACAAAAAGGAGAATATGTTTTATGACCTGCATCACTAGAGGTACAGTATGTATGTAAAATTATTTTTTTAACACCACTATAAATCATGTTGCTAATTATTTTCTTGCATGATTCTCTCGTTATGGAAGTTTCTTGTTATTTAAACCGAAACACTTAAATGACGTGGAGCCGTGTATATTACAATGTATGCTGGGAGCATATCGGGATACTACACTACAATTAGACATTGCAGTAAATGGTACTGTTGCTTACCACATACCATCAGGTTAAATACTGTGAAATAATTATACTTTAATTAAGTATAGTTTTCACTGTATCATGGGATTTTGGTTGACACCACACTTTAAACAGTGTGAAGAAGAACTGTAAAGAGTTACTTCTAAATTTTTAAACCAATGTGTTTTTGTTGTCATGTGTGGTGGTGATGAAAAAAACGTGGAATATGAGAACTCTTTGACCTCCAGATGAAACAAGCCAAATTTATAAATCCCATAGAAATTCACACAGTTGATCAATCGCAATTATGATAATGGTTAGTTTATGACGTAATGACACTATCGCCCCCAATCCACATGTTTCATCTTCATGTTGCTATATCATCCCTTAATTGTTTTCTGAGCAACGGATTCCATCACACGCCGTGTACCTTCCTGCTCAGCAATCGGCAGAGACACACGGAGTGGACAATCCATTGGTTGCAATCTCTAATCTCACCGCTAGATGACACTAAATTCCCAGTCTTCAGATCCATCTATGTATTCTCGTCATCAGGTTCGCAGCTAAACTGGAGCCTATCCCATCTAGATCCAGAAGACACCCCGGACTATTCGCCATATATGCAGTGGATGTGGAGATGCTAGGTATTTGTGATGCAGTCTTTAAAAAAATGAGATAAAGATAAATCATTTCCAAACTTGTTTCCCACCATAATTTTTTACCTATAAAACTCAATAAAAAACTCAAATAAAACTCATAAAACTAAATCGAGGTGACACACATATACTGTATTTACAGTATATACACAGTGGCAGTAAAAATAAACAACTGGGATAATGTGGTTGCAGGAGTGTGCGGACCTTATTGTATGGGGGGGGGGGGGGATATGTAATGGAGATGGGTTAAGGATTAACCAATGGCATTTAACCTAATTTTAAAAATGAGTCAGCACACAGTTGCCACCACTTAAAGTTCTTCTGATAAATCGCAACCAAAGTTGAGATGTTCTAGTAGTCTTTACCTGACATTTTGAAGTCACTTTTTGTGGGACAAGAGTCGCTGACAGTGTAGTGGTACACACGCCTGACTTTGGTGCAGGCAGCGTGGGATGGATACCCGCTCAGTGATGGTGTTGATATCTGCCCTGTGACTGAGTGGGGACCAGTTCAGGTTGTAGTCCGCCTTTGGCCCGAAGCTGGCTGGGTTAGACTACAGCTCTGCTGTGACCCTCGTGAGGAGAAGCGACTTGGATAATGGGTGGATTTTCACGGCACTCTAGCCATGGTTTGCAGAGAGCTTCAACAGCATCAGAATGATCTCATTGTTCATTGGTTGCACTCGGGCGAAGAGTACAAAAGAATTTACAAGTCATTAAACATATCGGGAAACACAGTGAAGACGATCATCATCAAGTGAAGAAAATATGGCACACTAGTGACATTACCAAGAACTTGACACACCTCCAAAAATCATGAAAAGAAGAGAAAGAATATTGACCCGTCAGGCAGGCTGTCAACAGGCTAAAAGCAACATTGAAGGAGGTGGCGAAATTTATGGCAAGTACTGGCTCTTGAGTAGTACTTGTGGCAACAATCTCACATTTTATGCCTATGGATTGGCTACGGGGGAGTTGCATGACAGAAGCTTCATCTTACAAACAAATATATGTATATATTTTAAATATTCCAACTGCATATGTGAGAAAATGTGACACCAGAGCAATCTTATCGGGTGCTGTAAAAGTGCAAATGTAATACTTTTCTGTACATATTGTATATGGCCCAGTTTCCGGAATCAAGTGAAACACATACAAAATAACCACAGGGTGGCGCCACAGAATAAAATGAGCGGAGGCCTGGAACTCTCCAGCACCACCAACTGAAAATACAGTCTTGTGCCCGACCGCCATCATCTGCACCTTTGAACGAAGCAGGACATCCTGATGAATGACACGAGCTTCTCCATTTGCCACCTGACCTTTTTAGTCTAATCTCAGCCAGTGTAAAAGAAGGGATATAAAACACTGGCCAGCTGGTCATAAAGAGCCCTCACAAAGAGCAGGTGGTGCTTGTGTATAACTTCCCCGAGTACATGAAGCCGGTTATGGTTTTATTGCCCCTACACATCGCCTTCATATCTGCCTGCTCCCACCCGCAGTCAGGTAACACCACCTGTTGGGAGAACCATAATACAATAGAAGATCTTGCGATAGCAGCTTCTGCACACTCTGTGATGAACGTGTCGCTCATTTCGTGAATGGTGAATTTGATCATTGAAATTAGGTGTTACTCTCTGTAGTTAAAGAGTTTCCATGTTTTAAGTGTGCATAATATTACATTTAATGAGCGCTACACTGAGTTCATCTTGATTCTGGTACTGGTATTTTTTTTTTTTTTTAGGTCGTACTAGGTGTAAAACCTTTGAGAACACAGAACAATAAAGTGCAAATCTTTACAAATTGTGTGATAATAAAGTATGAGAATAAAGTAATCCTATCAAACCTGGATGTAAGCACGATTCAACATTTCCAGTTTTCAACAGAATTTAATATACAAAAACACACCACATATGGCCGGTAGCGTATTAGGATTTGAAATTCACGTTTTTGCTCACCAGCCACTGTGGCTTTAGCTTCCTGGAGTTTCTAACCACTGAATATTTTTATTAGCCACCAAAAAGGTTTAATGATTATTTTTTCAGTTAGAAGATTAATTGCAACATGTGTGAATTGCAGTTTATTCCACCAGCAAACAGCTGCTCTTGTATAATAATCAATCGCTTCTGTTTTGAGGTGGTAAAAACGTACAAATTACAGTAAAATGAACTCAAAAGCTAAATAAATTTTGCAACTTGAATCAGAGTTCCTGACATTTTTTTATATTTACTGTAGACAGATATGAAATTATAATGAAGGCTACACACTTTTTTTTTTAGCATTTTAAGATGTAAATGTGTGGCGTACTTTAAAAAGGAAGCAACAACTCGGCACAATCATGTACGGATGTAAGTGAACTGGGACTAACCTCATAACATTCTAAATAAGGATATTTTTGCCCTCTTTTTTTTTTAAATATTCAGTTTTAGTATGTGCTTTGGAGTTGCCCCAAAAAAGTAAACCTTTCTTTTCAATGTGCATGCATTGCATTTGACAGGAACGTTGTACCCCCCAATGCAGCCTCTACATCATCACATTGCTGGCATATCACGTCTTTATTCATAAAATGAATTATTATAATGTTACATCATTAACATTTACCGCGTTAGGTAGATAGCTGCACTAACAGGCAATATTAAAGCTAGCTGGCCTCATAACTAACCATCCCTGTTTGCCAGAAACTGAATTAGCCACAATGTGCTTGCTTTACCGACGCGCTATCGCTGTCATGCAGCCACGAAAGGCGACTTCTGACTCATATGTTTTGTATGGCATTCCTCTTCGGTATTTTGGGTGGAATGAAACTTATTGGCTCTGTTGCTAATGCAGGTTAGCCACAGCTTTGTGTAATAATCACAGGAGGTTGGCTGGGATGGTGGGTGCTGAGGGAAACGGCCAAAGTCGGTGTTGGAGGAATTGAGTTGCCTTGCTATGGTGGAAATGGACCATGTAAAGGAGTTTGATGGTGGTTAGCTCATCTGCCTGACAGTTCTAAATCCAGGGTTAGAATCTTAGCTCTAGCCTTATTTGTGTTTTCTCTGGCTATTACGGCTTCCTCCCACATTATAGAAACATGCATGTTCGGTTAATTAAATAGCCAAATTGTTCACGAGTATGAATGCTTCTTTGTCCCTGGTTGTTTGTGGCCTGGAACTAGATGGAGATCTTACCTCATAGCTGTGAACCTCACGAGGACAAGCGGTCTAGGAAATCATTACCTGTCCATGTACACCACAAAGTACTGTTTGAAATGACTCCTGATCAATAGATATTTATGTTCCTTACATCATACAAGAATGTGGAGCAAGATTAGCCGCATCTTTCCACAAAACTCCTAATCTTATGAAACCATTGCTTTGGTTTCTAAAAATTTACTTTTATGAGCAATCATCTGCACTTTTATTTAATTATGTGCCATGATCTATGGCAATCTGTACATTATTCGGTTTATTAAAACAAGGATAGTGTTTTTGTGCAGTCAGCGGGATTCCTCGCTCGTTTTCAGATATTGTGTTCACATGTTGAATTACAAAAGAAAAGGTGTATATTTTTGCATATATCTGAGTAGTTGGTAACCTCTTGGGCGGCAGAGTGGAACAATTGGTTAGAGTGTTGGCTTCACAGTTCTGAGGACCGGGGTTTGAATCGCTGCTCCACCTGAGTAGAGTTTGTATGTTCTCCCTGTGCCTGCGTGGATTTTCTCCGGTCACTCCGGTTTCCTCCCACATCCCAAAAACATGCAACATTCATTGGAGACTAAATTACCCCTAGGTGTGATTGTGAGTGCGGCTGTTTGTACCTTTGTGCCCTCCGATTGGCTGGCGACCACTTCAGGTACCCTCCTGCCAGATGATAGCTAGAATAGGCTCCAGCACTCCTGCAACCCTTGTGAGGATAAGCGACTAAGAAAATTGATGGATGAAGGGTTACTTCTCATTGGTAGGGCAGTGGTTCACACACGTGCCTTTCAAAAAGCTGGCTCAGTTCAATGAACTTTTTATTTAAACTGTGTGAAATCGGCAGATGATCCAGGTATTATTTCACCTCTGAAATCTGAAATTGATTCAAGTCATTTTTGGCCGTGCACAAGATTATTAGCAGTACAATAAACCACAGCATATTTGCGATTTGGCATTCACAAATTGGCTATTCACTTACTCATAGATCGTCACAATTTGTGTGGCAGAGATTGGTCCCTATCCCCTTCGGTTCATTGTACTTACTCAATAAGATGGTAAAAGGTCCATATCAAAGGCTGAAACACAAACCTAGAACAAAAATAATGGCTTTGTTTCTCCTTGTTGAATGCAATTTGTCAAGTTGAAATACGCCAGTCAGAAAAATCCTCAAATTCACTTTTTGAAAAAAAAAATACATGTAAAAAAAACAACTGTCGTCTTGCGAAATTCCATTTGGCAAGGTGAGATCTGCCAATATGAAAATCCCGCAATCAGAACGGAGGTTTTGCCGCTCAGCCTTCAGGGTGAGCTGTTCCGCTTCCTTTCCGCTGGAGGGCAGCGTTGCTTACTTCAACACAGCCTCTTTCATTGAGTCCTGCTGTGCAGAGCTGTCACGTATATTTGGTATTCCTTCAAGTGGTATTATTAACACCAAAGTAAGTATGAAATAAACAAGGCAGGTGCTTTAAGCAAATAAGGCTTTCTCCGGTCCATTTTGGAAGTGGAGGGTGTCGCAGCTGGAGTGGTAAACAATCATGGCTCGCTTGCTGGGACTTGGTTGCTTTAGCAGTTATACAAACAAGGCAGGATGATTATTTTTTTCCCCTCACCACGATTTACTAACATGCCACTGAGATCAGCAGCTAGCAGCCCTGTCTGAGTGTGGTGCTTTTCAGAACACTTTGCAGTAAGTCCGAGGAGCTCTCTGCAAATAGCCTCTTTATGACAGAGAACAAGGTGAGTTGCTTCACGCTCTACAAGGCAGACAACGCATCAAACAAACACGACCGGCACCGAGTCCAACTGGAGTGTACACGTCACTTTGTGTTATTAGAGCCATCGTTGTTGCTGGTACAATATTACAGCATGCTATCAATTAAAAGTGCTGCAGGGCATACTGTATGTGCATGTACTGTATGCAGTAGTGAGAAGAAACAAAGTTTAAAAAAATGCTATTCTAAGGCACTGCAGGTACTAGGTAGGTTTTAATGCATCTGTAATGTACTTGAGTAGATAATTTTATGATGACTTCCCCACATTTGAAAACAAGTATCTGTACTTTCCATTCTTTTGTCTAAATACAGTAGGTTTGTTACTTTTTCAGCCTCAGATGATGACTCAACATCAAAACAATGGTAGTTGAGCGATGTAAAGTCAACAACTACACTGTGAGTACTTTTCCACCTCTTAACTATAGCATGATGGTGTTCATACAATAGCAAGCTAATTGAAACCCATTATACAGTACAATCTTATTCCTCTTGTGGCACTTGTTGATTCAGCATTTCACATGTAGGAAGGTGCCACCGTCGCCCATCTTAGAGGACCTTATAGCACGTTTCAAGCAACCCCCCCCCCCCCCTCCCAACATGATGAAACTACATAAGCATCTCCCAGCTGCACAGCTCAGAGGCTTCTTTCGGCAACTGAACCCGCTGACAGCTTGTGTGCTAATCTCCAGCGATTTCTCTCCGAGTCATTTTCTTTATTGTCTTTTGAATGTGAAAGTTGCTGACTGATCATTCTGTTGTTCCACTTTCCAAATCTCTTTACACACCTTTTCTCTAAGTGAGTGGAAGAATAAAATAAAATAAAAAAAACAACAGAGTGGCTGGTAATGATTCAAGAGAATGCAGGTGGCCCTGAGAGCTGTATGGTAAATCCTTACAAATACTGAGATAGAAGTGAGAAACGTGTTCCATGCTGTAAAGACAAGTGGTGCAAATGCTACAAGGAGGTCTCACAGCCAAATGAACTACTGATACAATACTACATATATTATATAATATATTATTAGCAGATGTGGCAGGATCACTCCAGGCAACACACACACTTCCCGAAAAAGATCCAACAGAAGACCTGAAAACTTTTACGGTTCAATTCAGAGGTAAAATGTCTGTGGTGATTTTTGTTTATTCAGAAATTCAGTAAGGCAGTCCTGCAAACGGTGACCACAACAATCAATATCCATCAGTCACCTTTTTTGTACTGCTTCTCCTCACTAGGGACAGCCAATCACAGGGCACAAAGAACAGCCATTTGGGCTCCGGGATTTGAACCCCCAGTTCTCGGGACTGTTGGGTAGAATTTCTACTTCTCCTAAATTGGTAGCGTGATTGATTCATGATGGAATGTTGCGATAATACAACTAAATGTTATCAGTTTGGAGTTTTAGTTTTTGGACTGTACAATTATTCAATAATTACAAAGAGATGTCAAGCTTAGTCATGCAGAAATGTTGGTGATTACCAGAGGTGAGCAAGTGTGTGACCCTCACATACTCCTTTCCTTTAGAGTTAGTGTGGTCAGCAGTCAACCTGTGGGGACGACACCAATTTTATGTGTTCATCTTTGTTTTGCCTCAAGAACTTTCAATTGCCCGTTTGTTCCTATCCAAAGAGAGATATCTTCAAAAGATTTAATTTGTACCTAATGAAGTGTCCGCACTGCTTTAGTGGGTTTATATTTCAGAAAACCAAAGATGTAATCTTTTCTGGGATGACAATGATATGATCATCATTTTCCTCATATCCATCAATGGATGCTCCAAAGCTTTGAACAAACAAATAAGCATTCAAATAAGTATCATCATAAACAATACATTAACCACTCATTTTTGGGTGACAATACAAAAATACAAAAATAAGATGTAACCACCAGATGCAAATACATACATACATAGCATATCCACATCATGAAACACAAAGGTAAGTTTGACGTAAATTTCTCAAATATTATAAAATTGACAACTACTAATACAAGTAGTCCTATATGTAGCACTGGCCTTGTAGATCACGCGTTTTATCACTCACTTTTAAATTTCATGATCTCCCTTTATTTTAGTTAGTTAGTTAGTTAGTTGTTTATTAATTTATTTATTTATTTATGTGTTTGTACAAACAAATTACTTGTGTACTTATTTCTGAAGTATAACTTGTAAGTGCAGTAGCCTACTTGATATAAATTTCACTCAGTCTACATTTTTATGTCTGAAGTTTTATTTTGGTTGTTTGGACTCAAATTTTAAGTTTTCAAAATATTATGATTGCACTGTATTTACACTATTAGAAGTAACCATAGGTCACCATTTAACAGTGTATTTTATGCCGAAGGCAGATATTTTCAATGTTTTTCCAAATTGGTCATTCTAATCCCTGTAAAATATTTTCACACAACACAATAATATTCTTTAAAAAGGCCTTTGCGCTTGTACAGATGAACGGGTGATGAATGGTCGGCGCGTGCTTGGCTGAAAACGTCCTGTACTCAAGATGAGTACTGCAGTCAAGAGCGCTGTGAAATTAAGCAACTGCCTGTCAGGTAATGTGAGACAACTTTGTTTTTAAGGTCAATACAAATGCTCATCAAGCTATTCAAAGTTACTAAAAAGTTACTTCAGTTTGTCCAACTCCCTCAGTTGTTTGTTTTGGCATCCAAATATCACTTGCACCTGTGCTGAGTAACCTCTGAATGTCTTGGTGGACATCTTGCTGGAAATGTTCTGATTGTGTTGTTCTGGTTGGAGTCCTTCCGACGTGCCCAGGTAGGTCTGCTTTGCAGCCTTGTGTGACCGGGCCACTTACTGGCTCACACTAATGACTCTAATTGGGAAAGTGGGCTCCGTTTCAGGGTCACTGACAGACTGACTGGCATGTGAGGAATGTGACCCCCTATTGTGTGCAGCAGCCAATCGATGAGTTGCTCCCTGCATTGGACAACTTGACTCATTCTTAACTGTGCTCTGCTCAAAGAGGCAAATAGAAATCAAATAAACCCTGTACCTTTAGCTTTATGTTTAGATTTTGAAAGAAGGACAGTTTATGTGTTTTTATGATTTCCCTTTTGTGAGTCATTTGTATTGTTTTTCATGTATTTACTTCAGCAACAATATGTACTCTACTTATTGGCCCGAAATTGTTTGGTCGCCTCCATGGCTTGTAAAAAAGCGAATTGCATAGCATTCTAAAATGATGAACTCATATTTCAATCAAGTGAATTACAACAGCTGGTAAAGCGTCGGCCTCAGAGTTCTGAGGTCCTGGGTTCAATCCCTGACCTGCTTGTGTGGAGTTTGCATGCTCTCCCTGTGCATGCACGGGTTTCCTCTGGGCACTGGGGTTTCCTTCCACATTCCAAAAACATGCAACATTAATTGGACACTTTTAGGCTCCAGCACTCCCCGCGACCCTTGTGAAGCTAAGCGGTGAAGAAAATGGATGGATGGATGGATAGATGAATTATAACAGGCATGCTTTCACCACCAGAAGTGTGTGTGTGTGTCTGAGTGTTTGTCTTTCAATTCACAAAGGAATCTTGCACACAATAAACTGGCTTTTGTATGACATCTGTACAACATATTCTCCCAATACAATATTTTATACGATATTTTGTTCATGATGTGACACAAGAAGACTAAAATATCCTCATTGAGAAATCCCAACTCCTGCTTCATCACACTAAACATTGATGTTTTTTCTGATAAATATATGGGCTTTCATCTCAGTATATTTCATTCTGGTGCAACAATTCCTGTGAGAGCAGGTTTATATCTTGTCTAGGTTTTGGCTGTAGTCAACATAAAAACACTTTCAGATCAATCTGATGCTTTCTGCTTGAACCTACAAAGTGTTTATTTTAAAAGTATACTAAATACTGTAAATCCATCCATTTTCTTAACCGCTTATCCTCACGAGGGTCGTTGGGAGTGCTGGAGGCTATCCCAGCTGCCAAGGGGCAGTAGGCAGGGTAGACCCTGAACTGGTTGCCAACCAATTGCAGGGCACATAGAGATAAACAGCCACGCTCAAAATCACACCTACTGGCAATTTAGAGCATCCAATTAATGTTGCATGTTTTGGGGATGTGGGAGGAAACCGGAATGCCTGGAGAAAACCCACGCAGGCATGCGGAAAACATGCAAATTCCACATTGGCGGGTCCGGGATTGAACCCGGGAACTCAGAACTGTAAGGCCAACGGTTTCTAGCTGAGCTACCGTGCTGCTAAACTAAATAAATATTATACTAAAAACATCCAACAGGGCGGCACGGTGGATCAGCTGGTAAAGGGTTGGCCTCACAGTTCTGAGGACGCTGGTTCAATCTATGTGCTCCGCGATTGGCTGGCAACCAGTTTAGCGTGTACCCCGCGTCCTGCCGGTTGATAGCTGGGATAGGCCCCAGCACTCCCTGTGACCCTCGTGAGGATAAGTGCCAAAGAAAATGGATGGATGGATACTTCCTACTGTGTTTATTTCCTGACAAAACCAGAACCATGGGCGAAAATGAATCTGCATGCCTTTGTTGCTGACTGCCCGGGATAGTTGCAGTTCCTACCCATCCATTTTTAACAAACTATCGATCCATCCATTTTTTTCCACTTTACCAAGTTTAGCAAGGACAAGGACAGCAGCTTAAGCAAGGAAGTCCAGACATCCCTCTCTCCAGCCACTTCATCCGGCTCTCCCTGGAGAATCTCACGGCCTGCCAGGTCATCCGGAAGACAAAGCTTCTCCAGTGTGTCCTGGGTTGTCCCCGGGACTTCCTCTTGGTGGGACATACCCGGCAGCGGAAACTCATTTGTATTCATAATCTTGTTCTTTGGGTCATGATTTACAGCTCGTGATCATACAGTAGGTGAGGGAAGCAACGTAGATCGACTGTAAATTGATGCGCTTCGCCTTTCGGCTCTGCTCCTTCTTTACCACAATAGACAGATCCAGGGCAACCAATGCGATCTTTCTCAAATGTAGGACAATGAGCTACATTAATTGTGAAAACATTTAATTACTTTGGGTCTCCGACTTATGAGGCTTTCTCCCGGAATGGTGCAGCTCATACGGTGACAGATTATTCCATTTAATTCTTACTCCACAAATGCAATAGGAATCAGGATACTGTGTTTTCAGTCGTGCCATCGCATAAAACGTCATCTTGCAAAAGAAAAAAATGTGACTATAGTTCCACTTCAGCAGTTCAACAGTTGAAGTTTAACTGTATTTAATTCATCCATCATTCTTTCTTTTTATATAAGGCTTTGCCTCATTAGGATTGCGGGGGAGTTTGAACCTATGCCGGGTGACTTTAAAGAAGTTAATTGGTCGCTAGCCAATCACAGGTCACATATACACGGATATCCCCATTCAATTTAGAGTTTTTCTTAACCTACCATCAATGCTTTTGGTATGCAGGAGGAACGCATCTCTTTTGTTGATGTCAGTCATTGAATTGAGCAGGTATAAACAAGTGAGCGAGTCTCATTACAACACAAAATAAGCATTTTGTGGGAACGGAGAATAACGTTTTATAGCAAAGAATAAAAGTAAGTCCTGGAAAGTGTGGAGGTAACAGCACGAATGGATAGGACTCACTACGATTTTATTTGGGTTGATTTTCCCGCCGTAGCTCGATGCTGCCGCTTTCTGAAAGAAATGGGCATGAGCCCCATGCTGCGAGGTATGTGTCAACACTGTTGGCCTGGGGGTGAACCCTTAGATACACCTTGTGTTGGACGCAGAAGAAAGGCAGAGATGGGGAAAGCAGGTGTGGCCTGCTAAGTGACTCAGTCTGACTCTGCTGAGTGACAAATCAAATGGCAATGGACAAAGCACGCGCTGGCTGCAAATTCACTGGCTTCCTCCACTGCACAGGTGGTCTTTGTCTCTCTCTCTCTAAACACACACACACAACCACCACAACACTCACACAGCATGTACATCTCATCTCATTGCACCCTGCATTAAACAGGTTAATCTCTGTAGAAAAAAAACAATACTATTTGAGTTTGACAAACATTCCTGTTCACACATTCGAGAATCAATGCTCAACAGGAAATAGCATCACATTTACGCTTGAGCATGTTTTTGTGACTCGTTGCTATTATTATGTTATTGTTGATCTAGGGTTGATCCAGTGCCTTGTACATGAACCAGCAGTAACAACACACCACACCTCATTCCAATCTCATGCACACGTATGCATGTACGCGCACACACATACACACCTGTGGCACTGATAAATGCTCTCTGGTGTGTGTGCCCCAGGTCAGTCTTTATGTGCTGATCCTTGAAGGGAGTGGTCAAGTTGTCCAAGATTAATTGATGGGTCTTCTACAGGGGGGAACAAAAAATGATTGTGGCAAAGTGAGACTTGCACAACCACAAATAGAAACTACTTTCAGTTGTCAGTCCCAATTCTCGCTTGCTTGGATAACACTGGCATAGTGTCAAACTGGAATTCACAATAGGTGTGTTTGCAAAGCAATGATTCCCTGAGAATGGTGTATTTGCACGTTTCTTAGTTGTTCAAATAAATGCATTACATAAACATTTTTCTTCAGTATTTGTTTGTAAACATTAAGGGATGGCACGCTGAGCAAATTTGCTCAGAAGTGTGCTGAGGTGTCTCCATCCTGCAACAGATGGAATTCAACAAATTGCCGTTTGAGGTTCTTCAATTTCGTGTGACTTTTCAAGCGACTTGTGAAAGTTGGGAGGAAGAAAACATCAGAAGTTATCATGCACTGTCTGATAAATTAAGACTAGGGCGCCATAAAGTGCAGCGTTTTTCCAAATCTGGAGGATGAAGCCCGTTCCACAGCCTCTGCACGGCGACACTGCAAGATTGTCTCTTCGTGCGTTTGCACGTTATTGTCTGAATCACGGGTTTCCACTTGCGGCGGCAGCCCGCTGTTCTGCAGCCTAATGCTGAAAGCATTGCCCGGAATGCTGTCGATGTGAAATGCGCCTTCATGCTCGGTGCGTTGAACATCTTATGAACAGACTTGCAACCTGCCCGCCTGTCTGCTTCCTTGTCTGCACTCCACCTCGGGAGACGGGGATTAGCGGCCTTGGAGGAGCGACTGTATGGATGGCGTATGAATAACTTGGAGAGAGGTGACAGACGGGACAGATCGCGTCTCATCATCAGTAAAGCCTCGGGGCTCCCATAGGGGACCGGGGCATCACGCAGAGCGCTACATAAAGGGCCGCCGCAGACGAAGGCCTGGTCAAGGCCTAAGCTATAGAAGCCCTGACATCTGGCTTGCTTCTATGTTTCACCGCCAGCCTGCTACCCCAGTCTGGCAGCTATATGCTTTTCATTATTGTGCCTTAATGCGCTCTTGAATCGCAGTCAAAATTTTGCCTTGATATGTCTTTTTATTGCCAATTGAAATGCATCGGATATCGCCATATACAGTCGATTGCAGGCGCAGACGAGATAGAACGCTCGCTGTATCGTTATATTGGCCATTAAAGTACAAAGTGTGCAATGTGTGTTGCATTTTGGCCTACAAAGTGTAAAGATGAAATGATGAAACAATGAAGGCAGGCTCAGTCGCATCGAGGGGAAGATACACAGCAGGTGGTAGGAAAAGCTCCGACAGAACCCCTGATTTGTGCAGAATTGTGTTGCTTAAAGGATATGGCCGCCAGATGCCCATTTGGATGAAAATCTAGCTTTGAGTCTAATCTGTCAAATTTGGAAGCCAAAAACGTGTCAGCTTCTGACGTTCAAACTTTGGTTGGAACAGCAGCTCCAAATGTTTTGTCTATTTCTAAAAATGAAAAATGATTGAATGTAGATTGCAATGTTGTGATTATAACAATATTGTATTCCTCTTATTTGCAAATATTGCACTTTTGTTGTTGTTGCAATGAATATCTGATTGCCTTTGTGCTTGCTGCACAAGACCTGAGCAGTCCTCAAAAAGAAGCCATAGATGGCAGTGTTTTGCCTTATTTTTAGCAGCCTGCTTAGCCACGATGTGGTCACGACAGTTTTTAACTGTTTTTACTGTCAACGTGTTTCTGGTTTAATTTAAATTTATAATCTATTTTCAATCTATTGTGAAATAGTGCACAGAACCGAGATATAGTAGGTACAAAAATTTTAACCATGGATTTCACACTGTCATTTCCCTAATTCCATTCCTTTTCAGTTCTGACCTTTTCCTAATTAAGTTTATACATTTTATAAAGTCAACTTGGAATGTGAATTTTTGTTAGGTATTTCTCATGTCACTCTTGTTCCCTGGACTGGAATCATATTTTGTCATGAAATCAAGTGTTCTTTGTATAGTATGGCTGTGATGATGAGATGTTAGTTTGTCTGTTGCCAACATTTCAATGAAAGACAACCATTTATTATTTTTCATAAGGATTACCTTTGATGTTTTGGATGAATACACCTGGATATCATGTGTATTGCGTAAATTACAAAAGGGATTTTACTCAAACAGAAAGTACTTTAATGGGCACGCATTTCCTTGGTCTTTTGCTCTGACTGGGCCAAGGTCGCTCTTACATTTGACTGAAATCATAAATTGACACTTGAGATAAACAGAATGTTTACTCAGCCCATGTGAGCTGAGGCCGATATGTAAATGCAGCCTTATTCTTTCATCAAATTTGCATTAACCCTCTTAACCAAACACTACAGGGCTCCAATTCAAACAGCGCTAATGATGGCTGGCCCTTTATGACCGATTGCCGTATCTGCAAAAAGGGAAGAAAAAAAAGGAGGGGCAAGAGCAATTTAGCCTGGAATAGAAAGAGCGAAGCATAGCAGCTATGGTGTTAGTGGCCTCCAATAATTGGATGGACCTTACAAAGAAATGGATGTGTTTTGACGCTGTGGTAGTTGACGAGCAATGGCAGATTTATCATTCCCCTTTGATGTGCTGCTGCCAGACCTTTCCACAGCCTTCATTCCTGGGCCGACTAATCAAACAAGTTTTTAATAAGACTCTACTGCATCCCAGCAGCCACACATCACATCAGCACGGGGAGAAATATCTTGCCATGAATATCAACTACCACTGTGACGAGCTGGTTTTCTCAAATTAGGACTTCAGATGGACATCAAGAAGCAACGTCGAGTACTAAGTGGCACTCAGCAGAAAAAGATTCAAACATATCAGTGCTTGACTTTTCAGCGTTATGTCTTGCAGTGGTGCATATTAGTCTAAGAGTTGCTGCTTACATTTTTTTCCCAATATGCATGATGTAAGCACATGAAAATGAGTTTTGGGGGCATACGTTGCAAAAACAAAAACAAAAATTCAGTTCAAGGGTTAGGGTTAAGCTTTTCTCAAAAGTTCTTCCACTGACATTTACATCTTGATCTGCAACTTAATATAATAGTTTATTCCTTCCTCCACATTCCACTTCACAGTTTTGTGGAAATAGATGAGAGTCAATTGTGAATAAAAGCCAAATTTAAATAGAGACAACTATAATGACTGATGTTCTTTTGTAAATTCTAATTTGTCTTCCAGCATCAATATCACAAATTGCAAAAATGACAAAAATAGTGACTTTCTGTCAAAAATTTCACCAATGAAATAAAATCGTATATGCAGCACTGTAGATGAGTAGAATGATTGCAATTTGTTTTCCTGGTTTTATTACATGTCCATGGCCGTTTGTTGCCAGGTAATGTTCATAGGTCTCAATGACAACCATGAAAATGGAATTTACGCCGACTAGGCAAGACCGAAACAGAAACGTACTGTAAGCAAAAACATAATATTTAAATGTATGCTTAATTTACTTAAAAGAGGGATACAGAAATGTAGACATGCATTTTTTTAATTGAATCGGTATAAAGCCTCTCCATTGGATACAAGATAAACAGCGCCTGCTGTTGGTGGGACTTTGCCTGGCTACTATTAAGAATCACCATGTGAAACACAATAAACACACAAAAACCTATTTCTGAATTGTTACTTTTGGGATATACATGGAAATGGTTACATTTCAATGTTGTAAAATACTGTATTCTTTACAGGATTGCCTTTGCAGTCCACATACATGTCGCGCTCATGGTTGATGGGCAACACAGGCGGACGACATTACAGCAGCAAAAGTTCAAGGTGGCGACCTGCTCTGTTTTCGTTGCTTGTCGCGGGTTGAAATTGATGCGTTGCAGCCCAGTGCGAGCCAAACAGCTGCTGCGTGTGTCTGTGCAGCCGCGGTGAGGTTAACAAGACCAAAACAAAACAAGTGACAGCGTACAACAAAGGCCAGTGTGCGCAGGCGAGGACGGAGGATCTCCCTGTTGGTCTCCTACCACCAAAGGAGGGCGGAAGGAGGACCTAGATTGGAGCCCTTGCTAGGAAACTGAGGGTCTCTCGTTTGGAATGTGTCTCCCTTTCGTCTGTGATGTCCCACACTGGCACTCTTTAGCGCTCGTAATTTGTCTTTCTCTGCAGGGTGCCTCAGTTATGTATTTCCAATCCAAAAAGAAGGAAAAGATGAGCCTTCGTGCCCTTGGACGAGGACAACAAAGTGAGATTTGGAGTGTGCCTGTCAAATTGCTATCTAATTGTTGCAGGGCTGCAGGCGGAGCCCATATCTGCTTTTCTCCCGCCACCGGCTGCCGGCCCTGCCGTTCACAAAGCCCGGGGATGCCACACACATTCTGTTTGTTCTACATGAGCAAACAGATTGTAAACTGGCTGATAATTTTTGTACTGACAATGTCATTTACGGCTGTCAGCCTTTTGTCTGCTCTGTTTGCTTTATTCAAATATGAAGCGAGTGGACCTCCCATCCGTCCCGCACTTCTGCATTAAAATCACATCAATTCACTTCCATTTTGTCTTATCTGAAATTCATTGGAGGCAATCACTTGGTTGAATGCCCGACTGTTGCCATGGAGACCGAGGGTCCCGTGCGGACTTCAGAAGGATTAGGAACTTGTAAGATTTAAGTCGTGGAGTACACAGTTGCTTTGTTGTGGCGGCCTTTGATTTTGATGGGGAGGAATTTGCCTTTTCTAACTTTAGACTGAAGTGAAATCCATCTGAGCATATATTAGAACGTTCAAGTTAGGGCGATAATCTTCTTGCAACCCTTGCCCATATGCACATGCACAGCTTCATTGACTTAATGCTATGATAAGTGGCATGCAGCGTACCGGTGGAGGAATATTTACTCCCGACCTGCCGAACTAACATTGCGGATGCTCGCCTCCCAGGATGTCCCATTTTGGTTCTGAGGCATCCCCACCCCCCGCCCCCTTTGTTCGCCAAGGTCAGGGCACAAAGTGCAGAGTTATTCACATCCAACTGTCTGTCTGGAAGCGGCTGCAGATGTTACCGTTTTTGTGATGCTTTTTGTCTCTTCGTTGCGTGCATTCTCTCACTCAGGTCTCGTCAGCGCTAGCTGCCAGGCCGCTTGGCGTGTGACTTTTTAAAAAGCGGAAAAAAACGTGGCCTGTGAAAGAAGTTGAAGCCTTGGCTTCTGTGACTTTTTATATGTTCCTTGGCTTCACAGCCAAAAAGTACAAAGTAAACAGTTTGAAGGTAATGGATTCCTTTTCAGTTGCGCCAGGCAGTTTGTGGACAACAGAGGGCCGCTTCTTTTTGTCTTCTTTACCCTCCGTGCTAACATCTATTAGGCTAGCCTTTATTCTCGGCAATGACAGGAGGTTTTCAGCACTTAATGCATTCCAAATATTTTCTCCAATTTCTTACAATGGTGAAGAACAAAAGAAATCTTTGGAATATTTTGTGCTTTTCAAGTAACGAGGGGAAAGTCTAGATCAAACATCTTTAAAAAATGCTGCAGATGTATGGAGCAATTTGCATCTTATTTGAATTGCACCGCACACACACAACTGGATGCTGAGGCAGCTGACATATTGCAAAGATGTCTAGTTATTACATATAGGCCTCCCATAAATTTGATTTCAATCGTCGGCTCTAATTTCCTTTCAAGGTGCAATATCTTCATTCGAGTTTTGTCAACTCTCCATTCGGTGAAATTTGAGGGGTAAACAAAAGTTCTCTCTGCTGGCATGCTGTCACCTGGAGCAACTAAACAATCAATCCGCATTTGCAACTTGCTATTTACTCCATGTTGACATCAATGGCAGCCCTTTAAATTAAGGTCATTTGGTCAGATATTGCATGACATTACACTTGGCATTTTAGGAGGATAACTACACTGAATATAAAGTCAAGGCATTTCCCTTTTGTGGCGCGTGTGAAATAGCTGACTGAAGAGACGGCCATTAATTTATTGGCATTGTAAATTTTGTAGTACTTTTGGAAAATGTTTTTTTTTCAGCTGCCGAAGGAATATCGTGCGGGGAAAATATAAATCCCTGTATGTAAACACAATATCACTGTTTCTTTCGCTGTACATTTCCCGCTTCCAATTTGTTTTGTCGTCAACATGCCGTTTCTCAGCCGAAATCCCATAAAGACACAGCACTGGAAGCGGCTTTCACGTAATCCTGCCACTGCCTGTCGAGACTCTATTTCATCTATAGAACTAGGATTATATCACAAAGACCAGTCCCTGTTTGAAAAAAAAAAAAACACCTGATGATAGCAAATTAGACTTTTTCTGACGAGCCAAAAGAAAAAGATTCAGTGGTCCGTGGTGATTCATATTAATGAATTAAACTTGAAGTTAAAAATGTGAATACATTTGCGCTTCTTGTTTTCGAGGTAGCCCGTTCACCGATTTGACATGTTACACTTTGGTCAAGGACACGTCTCAGTGGTGCGTTGACACTCTTTATTGTGCCAAGTGGCAATGGGAAATCAATGCCACTGACCTGTTCAATGCAGTGTACCAGAAATAAGCTGACTGGGGTCACTGTCACGAAAGATCTGGCTCAGCAGAGTACACAGAAAACTTTGAAAGGTCCTGGGGGACATTCCCAATTAAATGAGGCCATATTTCACATCAATACCGCACTACAGATGCAGCACCTGTTTTTTTTTTTTTTTCGACACAGCACACGTGAGAGAAGTTCTTGCCGAGAGCTGAGCCTGCGTGAGTAGATGGCGATACTGATCCGACGTATGGACTCGGAGTAGTTTTATCTGCTCGGTGTTGTAGTCCGGCGGGGTCTCACTGGCTCCGAGCTGCTGCACAGTTGGCTGGGCTATTGATCTCATTGTTGCTAAAGACACTTCATGTACCCTGAAAGAGTGACGCACAAAGCGGTGACATTGATAGGGCCACACTGAGGTGGGCCTTTTTGTCCCTGCCTGTGTGTGGGACTTGGATTTAGGATGGGGGGTGGGGGCTGAGCCTAGAGCTGACCCGCGCAGGACGGCGTGTACGCTTCAAATTGTGGCAAAGCTCAAATGTCAGGCTGTCATAACTATTTTTGTTTGTTTGTTTGTTTTGTTTCAGTTTTTCTCTTTTTGTGACTTATTTAAAAGCCATCACAGTTCCATGATGACTAACCCAGCCGAACCACAATTGCTCTTAATGAGCATGCCAACTTCAAAATACCGTCTTGTATGTTTATAATAGGTATATTCTATGGTAGTAAAGCTTTGGTAACGCTGAGTAGTTCTGTTGTTTTTTTTTTAAACGTGTTACTACAGTGACATCCCCAAGGTCACCTTTCAGAGGCATCGTGTGCTTTAAAGCAAAAAATATATATCTCAAAGTGGCACAAATCATGCATGATTTCTTACTGCAAGTTCAGAGAATCAAGTGATTGACTCTGCCCATGTGTTTTCTTTGGAAAATGGAGGGATGGATGGATTCATTTTTCTTTTTTATTTTATTTTTTTTGCAACATTTGTTCCATAAAAAGGACCTCACTCTTGGATGTCATCACAAAAGACATCACGGCACCGTCCGGGACCTCAGTTCAGTGCTTTAAAGCATTCAGTGTGTGCATTTGTGGCTTTTGTTGGACATTTTTTTCAGCCAGGCTTCAACCAGAAGAATAAAAAAATAAGTGTGTGTGAAGGCAAAAAGAAAAAAAATACCACAGGCAAACTCACCTTTGGGACAATATGTAACCATGTACACCATCATTCATTATTTTCTATCAAAGTAAGCTCTGGGTCGTTTTTTAGATGTCATTGCAGCAGTAATAAAAGTATGCTGAAAGGTGAATTGGTTGCATTCAATCCCACAATGTTGTTTTAGCACTTGTCATATTTTTTTTCACTCGGATGACTTAAGAACGTTAAAATGAAATTCATATTTCCATTATTTCCTATAGGAAAATGACCACAGTAGTAGTTGTTTTGTATTAAATGAATATTACACTTTTCAATAAGGTTCCCCCTTGTAATTGGTAGGCCAGAGATTGTACACTGATTGTAATAACTATGAAGTCAGGGAATACCTTCAACTTGCCAAATAGTGAACCCACACTTCAAAATCTGATTTATAGTATTGTTTATTAAAAAGGAAAAAAAATTCTAAAGCCTTTATATTGATAGCTCTATTTTTGAGAAGAACCAATGGTGACTATTTATCTCAAACACACACACGCACGCACACACACAGCACCTTACTGATGTTGTGCCAAATTCAACAGTGCAAATCTGGTACGTTTAGTCACAAATAAAGGGTTAAACCTTTCTTTGTACGCCGCCTGAAAGGGAAAGTCAAGTTGCAAAGCGATAGCTGTCGACACGGCCTCCATTCGTCGTCTCACACACGTTTCTTACATGTTGCCACATGAGGTGCCTACCTGCACATCTGGCCTTTATTTTGGTAGCTAAGGAGTCTCTAAACAGTGCTCAAGCCAAAAACGGCCTTGTTATTTCAGTTACAGGTGGAGAGGATGTTTCTTGCCACGCCAAGGATTTTTTTTTTCAATGTCACACTTGTGATTTCTGCTCACCTTGCATTCCACGTATAAAATACTGCTGTCATTAGTGGGTACCGGCTATTATTGTGCTTTTATAAAAGGAGTCCATTTTGATAGGATTAGCCCCTCCCAGGAGCCTTGTTGTGGCAGACTTTTCTATCTACTGATTTAGCCAAATGTAGGAGGTGTATTGTGCTGGTTTCAAAGAGCCACGGCCACCCACATTTCTGGGATAACCGTGCAGACGAGGCGTGACCGATGCGCCTCCCAAAGAGGAACGACACCTTCCGAAAAGCAAGTGCATAATTGATTTAAAGACCGGTTAATAGCGCGTGCTTGATTCGGCATACGTGCGCAGTGAAATCTACAAAACAGTGAAAAATAGATCTGGAGAGACCGAGAAATCTAGTCAGTGTCTCCGAGCCAATTGAAGGAGTCAAAGAGCGAATGTCATGCTGTGAGACATGGCTCACCTCCAACCTCTTTATCATCCTTCATGTCAGAAATGGCATCTTTCTGCCAGCGGACTGCAAAACAAGAGGGGTGAAAAATCCCATGTGCAACGTGAAGGAAATCTAAAGCAAGACAGGTTTGCAGTTTTGGGTTACCTGCGCAATAAGATGTACAATTTTGCCTGACTGTATTTGATGCATTTCCTACGTTCTCATTTCAAGCTTGACCGTCTGCTATTTTGCCAGGACAGGATTACAGCACAGCATTACAGCCATCCCTTTATTGTGTGCCACCATTTTAATGTCATCCTATGTAGGCTCTACAATGCTGTGGCATTCCACCTCAGTGGCACACAGGGTGTCCCTAATTAGATCATAATGCTGATCTGTTGTCCTGATTAGCATTGAATGGTCTTTGATCAGCATGTATTACCAGATTACTGTGATAGCCCACCTTTGGATTAAGACAAGGTCCATACTCATTGTGCTCCCTTGCCGGCAAGAAAGAAGGGGGTGTGGGTAGGTTGAGGATTAGGCCCGATGCCTCCTTTGTATGCGGGATATACCACTTTATCAGGGAAGCATGTGCTGAGTTGCAGACTCCTGCAGTGAGAACCAGGGAGTTGGCAGCTCTATTTTTCTTTTTTTTTTCAGGACTCAGCCTCAGTCCCCTTTTTGGAGGCATTGCGACGACGAGGCGTTTGACACGCCCCCATCTGGTCTGTTTACCCTAGCAAATAATCTGTAATTTTGGAATAACCCCACCCCCACCCGCGTGAAAAACTGAAACTGGCTGGTGCCATGCCATGTAGCCTCTGGACCAGCTTTACAACGTGTCCATCTTGTCAATGCTGATTGATCCAGCGGCCCCAAGTGAGACAGAGTGGCAGAAGTAATTTGATATAGAACCATAATTAGACATGAATATGCTTCCAACCTCCCGCTGTGATGATCCCCAGATTTCAGGATTGAGGAATGTTGGATTACCTATCACTGCTATTTGCACAAGTTACCCACAATGTGGAGCGCAGGGATAGTCCGAAGAAATATGTGACCCATCATAACCCCGAACTAAAACTGAAATTTTCGACGAAGAAATGATAAATTCTTAGCTCCTGAAACCTCTTCCGTGTTTTCATTTGAACTAATGCTTATTGGGGGAAGAATCGCCCCTTAAATGGGTCAGACCTGTTGACATTTTTCCCAGCATGAGCCATGTGATCACCTAAAATATTTATGAGATCAGTCAACAAAAAAAAGGATTTCTATGGCGTAGACGGGCAAGGTACCTTCACGACTTCCCTCGGAGATTTCGCCATCAATCGCATTCACTGCAAGTGAATGGGAAGCTTTGAACGAAGTAATGGAAAATTGCAATCCATCTTTTCTGGTGGACAACTCTTTTATACGCAGCTTAATGCAACAAAAGAAGCCTGATGCAAGTGTTACCCTCTTTGTCTGGCATTCTGGGAGAGGACAAATGCCTCCAGGCGTGGAATATCATACGAGGAAACGACATTCTACATCATATATCTCATACAACAGCTGGAGCAAAAAAATTAGAATTAAAAAAAATAATTATTATGAGTTCATTAGTTTAATATTAATTTAATGGAGTTTTTGACTACACTTCATCGGCTGTTTGTAATATTTAAATTCAAATAAATGTTTCTTGAGAGTGTCATTAAAATCTGAGCTTTATGATCTTTGTTAAGGTAGAATTGTTGCAACGCATTTCTATTGGCTACTAGTACTGTGGCTTTTGATTATGCTGGAATGTATATTATTTACATTTCACAATTTTTCTAATGATCAATGAACTTGACATTACTTTGCCTGGATTTACGAGTCTGTATGTGTGTGTTGTTTATTTTTTTGATGCACAAAGGCATTAATTGTCATTTTTGCTTCTTGTATTTTTTAATTAGATCATCTAATTCAAATGTCAGTTAAAATGCAAACCAGTACATATTATATTGCATACATCAAATTTATTCGGGATGTATGCATCGAGTATAGTAAATAACACATGAATTGAGACCGTGTGATTCAAATATTAGTGAATGTAGAGCATGTAAGTCACCTTAAATGTATTTATAAAACGTGCAATGTATTTATGATAAAAAACAACAATTACGTGAGAAGAACATTCCCGAAACACCATATTTATTTGACATACAAATGCTAAATTAAACTCTAAATGTTTTCTCATAAATACTGTTGGGCCATACTTATAATTCACCACAAAGTGAAGTCATTAAAAAAGGTGAAATATTATGAATAACCAAAAGAAATAAAGTGTGCTTTTTGGCACAAATGCTCCGTTCTATGCACACATAAGACGGCGACACGGGGAGAAGGGAGAAGGGCTGATATCAAGGTTTCCCATCTGCTGTCAGATCAATATTTTGTGCAATCCTTGTAGGCCTGTCTGTTTACTCTCCGCATCTGTGCCGAGCATACCAAGCCAATGCAATGTTTGAGCATGTGACTGTGTAATAATGGCAGACAGGCCAACTAATGGCCATCGCAATATCTGTAGCTTGACCCAGTGTGCCTCTCCCTAATTGATCTATAGATTAACATCAGACACATCAGTCAAGGGTTAACCTTTTCTGTTAGCTGCACTGTCTTTGCTGTGGATTATCAAGCAATTGGATGGCTGACGGCCCCGAGTGAGAAAGAGACACACTTTCACCAAAGTGCGCTATTGAAACAACAGCAAAACAATATCACATTTGTTGCCGGTTTTCTTCTGTGCCTCCGCGTCGCGCCGTCAGGTTTTCCCACAAAGCGAGACGGAGAGTTTATCTTCACACAATCTAACTTCTCGGAGCGAGTCTTTGAGTAATCTTTCTGCTGTGTGCCTTCTTTCACAAAGTGTCCGTTTCACCGGTGCAGACTAACTGAGTTCAGGCCAGCCGTGCGCCGCGCGCGCCCACAGTTCTCTCGCCCTATATGTACTCTTGGTCCGGCTATGTAAACTTTGACATGTGGGTGTCAATCTCTCCCATATTTACCATGGGCTTTATCAGACCATGATTAGTTTTCCGAGCAAATTTGGAGGTAAAAAGAAAAACACCACTAGCAGTGTGTAAGCCAACAGCGCGTGTGCCACTGTTGGGCAATGCATATTTACAAGGGTCCGGCTTGTTTTGCTAAGGCTTTCTCTGTAGGTGCATGTCAACTGAGGGCTTCGGCAAGAAGCAGGGCTTTATCAACAAGCAAGAAAGGGTGCATTCACGCACGCAGGTTCATGTTTGTTAGCAGAACTCGTCCTCTAGTAGAACTGTAAATATGTCAACAAGCGGGTGTCGCCGACACAATCACAAAATTATCAACAGTGGAGCAAACAAAAAGGAGTGGAAGCCCCTAATGCACTAAGAAAAGTGGAGTTGGGTCTATATAAAACATGACTGATGGGATTATTTCCATTTATTGCATTGGAAAAACAACAGCATAGGACATCCTAAGATTGAACTTGATAGGATTATATTTGTGGACACTGGTCAATGACATACGAGGGCCCTAAGTGTTTGCCTCAAACAAATGGTCCCCACTAAACGTGTACTCAAGCCAGAGTAAATTTGATTGCGGACGACGGAGAGAAAAGTAGAAGAGGTGGGCGGGGGGCGGACAAAGCTATTCCTGTAAATAGCGGAGAAAGAGAAACATTTGCTAGGACGAGGAAAAGCAAAGATGGAAATCGCATGCAAATGTCGGGGGATGCAACAACGTCGTTTGCTTTTAGAAACCTTGAAGAGACCTCGTGGAATGATAATGATGACCTCAACTTGCATACTTCTCTTTGTCTTGTGCGATGATCGGAATGAGCTACGTTGGTACCCATTTGAGCCATTTTAGGAACAGCGAGCCCCAAATGACCCCGCATTTTATTCCCATTTTCGTTTCCATCTCTGAATAAACCTTGCTTTGCTGAGCCTAATCCAGAGTCAATACTCCTCATCCATGAGCAATCTAATAACCACTGATAAAAATAGAACGTATCCAAAGTTATTAATGTTCGACTTTCTTCCTCCCGTGTTACCTTCTCATGTGGACCAATCCCACTCGGCTCTATGTGGTGTCATGGTAACTGAGGACCCAGTGTAGTCGCTGTTTAATAAACGTGGACGGACCAGAGTGAGGGTCCCATATTGACCACTCGAGAAGAGATTAAATGCTGGTGACATTTCCGAGGTGGAATTTGCAATTTCCACAAATATGAGGGCATCCTCAAAGCCGGCATGACAGCACATAAAATCAATACAAATAACCTGAATCCCTAATACCTTGATCCCTGTTAGTGGAGGGATGCATTTCAAGTAAGACACTAGGAAGTGGGAGACTGAGGCCCCCCACCCGCCTCCGGGCTCACTGCTGATTCCCATCGACTGTCTCCGGGCCAAACACACACGTAATAACAATTAGGTGGGCCTCTCCTACTCACATAAACACAAACGTGCAAAACTCACACTCCTCCACAAGTCAAATTGATCACCAAATATGCATCGGATTGTCTTGCATCCTTTATTTCTCCAAAAAAACATTGAGCAGCTGTTAAATTAAATGATTAAATGGCACACAACATGATTCCCAGAGTCAACATCAACATTCCTATTGATATTCCGACTGTGGAAAAGATATCTTTGGGAACACATTGGCCACACCCGTTGTGAGTCATCACTCCAAGCGGGATTAGCGGGTTTACCCCAGATTTAGCCAGGGAGAGACACTGAAAAGAAAACAACTCTCCTCCTTTATAACCTCGCTTCTGTCTGTTGCAAAAGTCGCTTTTGTTGGGGGGGAAGGGAGTTTGTTGTGAGGATTTAGAGGGTGTGCTCCTGCTCTGTACAGTAGACGTTGGAAGAGGGGAGTTTTTATTCAATGAACACAAGGACAGGTAAGGCGAGGCAGGTGTCTTGAGGAGCAGATGGCTCCTCATTAAAGTAACGCTTGCCAGTGTCTTTTAGTCTTTGGGGGTCTTCTAAACCAAAACCCTGAACATCACAGATCTGCTTCACTTCACAAAGTTATTGCTCGTCGCGATCATACACATAAAATGTATGCAAAATATTGTTCAGTGTTGTAGTGGCAGCTATCACGTGCAGCTCCGTGGCTTCATTTCCTGTTGATTGTCATGTGGCCTTGTTGCAAACACTTCATAGGAGTGATAACGGCGCACCTGCCTCAGTGTCTCTACTTCCTTTGTTAGTGCCTCCCACTTTCAGCCGTCTGCTTACAGGTGGCAGGTGGTGGCGAGGAGCCACCAGAAGAGCCGACTCCACACGTGGAAGCCATTTACTCACATTTAGGATCTGTGATATTACTTTAGAGGATGTTAACGATAACCTATGCATCTATCCATTTTGGTCACGGGAGAATTAGAGCCTATCCCAGCTGACTTTGAGTAAGAGGTGGGGTACAGCATGCACTGGTCGGCGATCGCAGGGTGCATACTCTATACACAAGACAATCAGTCAAATTTGTCTCCAAATACAAAGGAAAAAGATGTGGTTGGGAACCAGAATTATCTGACTTAGGCACTTTTTCATTTTCATCCATAACAAATTAAATCTACATAAGTCGCTCTCAAACTCTCACAGGTTTCCAAAAATAAATTAACTGCAAGGAGACAATGTACATGCAAAAAGCAAAATATGTGAGCATGCTGACACGGTGGGCATTTTGGAGCTAGTGTTATAATTGAAATATATATCGATTCTTTAAACGTGTTTGTTAATGTGTGCATTTATCATGACTTATCATTTGTGAAAGATTTAATTCTCATGATGAATTTTTTAAGTTGTGTTTGTGGATCAGTGGGATCGTGCATTTATTTTGGAGACAAACGTAATTTAATTTTCAAGGGATTCACTCACAAATTGAAAAGGGCAGCACGCGGACGGACTGGTTGGCACATCATCGAATAGTTTGTTGGCTTAACTTGGCTGGCGACCAATGCAGGCTACACTCAGCCTCTTGCCCGAATATAGCCGGTATAGGCTCCAGTACGTATATTATTGGAAATGATTTCCAGTTTCCATTTCTTAAGCAAAAAAAAAATAATAATAATAGCAAAAATGAACTTGTTTGTGAAATATGGACCATTTAGACCCCATAACTCCTTTAACTTGATTGTGGTTCTTGTTTGGTAATTGCTGTTTTGATGCATTACAATGCATGTACCCCACTTTCTGTCCTTAGTATTCATCATTTAAGAAAACTGCTCCTCCGTCACGTCTTCTTCCTTGTGAGATTTTTTTAGCAATTGTCCCAGCCCGTGGGGTCCACATATTTATGTGACTTGTTTCTTTTTGTGCCTGCCTGGGATGAGGGACCACTGATAGATGTGAGAATGTGAACCCGGTGCAAAAGCTTCCCTGTCAGGAGGTATTAGTGCTCCGTGTTGTACACGAGAAAAGTTGGAATCCTCCACCACTGATATCTTAATCTGCGTCTTTCAGGAGCACGGCTCCTGATGAAGTGGTCACCGGGGGAGGCGAGGAAGGAGGGAAGGCTCAGTAGGAATCCAGGTGACCCGTGGCGTTCACTTGCAGGTAAATCGTGGGGGAAATGACATGCCTGGACAAAACGTCTCCTCGAGCCTCCTTTTCTTTGGCAGCCAAAAGGCAGAAGACAGCGGAGTGCTTGCAGGACGGGAGGTTTTAAAAGCTATGCGCTGGTTAAAGCTGCCATCATCATTACACTAAGAGGCTGTACTGTAGCAGCGTAATGTGTGTGCTGAGTTACTCGGGTTATTTGAAGGGCCCTCAGCACAAGTGTTTCTACTGTTGACACTCCCCATTTAATATTGTTTGAATTTTTCATCGAGATTCCAAGCCCTGTTATAAGAGCCCTTCGTTTTCCGTTGTGTTTGTACATTCTTTGTGTGGCTGTTTGCAGAGCAATTAGTCGCTAATTTTGCTCGACGTGTAACAAAGTTAGCAAAACTTTGAATACTGCTCCTTGTTTTGTTTGGGTTTTTTTTTTTTTTTTTTGACTGATGTCCCAACATTTGTGGCCCGATTGATTTTTGTCAAATATGATATCTGGTGGAGGTCTGCCAGTGTTGGTCCACCACATGGGAATTGGAACCTTTTGCTTGGACATCCAGCTGCAGACATGCGTGTTCCCCTTTCCCCTCTGTGACCATTGTGCAGGCGACCCGAACGCAGATTTGAATGCGGGTCACGGCAGGTTAGCCACAAAGCTGGCTGAAAGGGGGGTTTTGTGTGCAGGACTGAAAGAAGTCCACGCGATTAAAAATAGCCTGCCCTCCTGTCAATGCATCGCCATTAAAAACAGCTGGGCTGGGCTCCTGCGTGCATTGAGCCACATGAAAGTTGATTTTCTCTTTGTGTCGCTATCTTGTCACAACTCCCCCTTTACTGCCGCCCTTTGTTACCCGCTTTGTGCTTGCGCCATCGCGGAGGCAAAGTCAGCCTCATAAAAAGAGTTCATTTTGGATTCACTGGCCTCCGATGAACACTGGGAACTTTCTTTTTTGTGCTTTCCTCCATAAATTGATGCTCACTCACTGGGTGCTGTCAGTCGCCCTCAAAAGATTCTTTATCAAGTATTTCCTTCTTCTCCCCTTGGACACATTTGTCAATTCAGCAATGTAGGTCATCTGGCCTGATCACACATTTGACAGCCTCCGACGCTGCCAGGGTACAAACAATCTATTGTGAATGCTCTTCTAATCGATCAATATTTCTGATGCTGTAAGTGTTGTTTTTATATTAATCACATCAGCTTGTCAGAGGACGTTGTGGGTGCCTGAAAGTGTTCGCATTTTCCTGTCACTTATGACACATTAGGGCTTTCATTGAGCTCTCAGAGTCCACAGGTAAAAGTAAACACAGAGGCTGCCACCCATGGAGATGCTGTCAGTGGCTGCAGTGAATCGCATCAGCACTACCTGAGTAGCCAGGCCTCCAGGGGTTAATGGAGGAGGTGGAGGAGGAGGAGGAGAAAGGACTCGTCTCAAACGGCAACTCCTCCTTCCTTTCACTGTGCAGGTTCGTCATTTTCTACCCACCGTTATTGTTGTTTCCTCCTTTACCACGCTCTTCTTTGGCTGTTTTCTTTTCTAATGCCAAAGGATTCCCTCCGCCGCCCCTCATCCCGAAAAGAAAACCCCACACTCACGTAAGCATGCCGTGGCATGCACTCTCTAATCAAAACAAAACAAAGCGACAAAAGGAAAGGGGGAAAAAAAAACGTGCTCGCATTGTCCCAGTAGCCCCTTCACTGTTGAAATTGGAATAACTGTCTGAAAAACTACACTTGATGCATCCATCTATCCATTTTTCACTCAACATTAGCAGCAGAATGTCAAACATAATTATTTTAGTGAATCAATCAAGACTTGTTTGCACCTTATAACATTGGGTCCTGACATGACAGACCTGAGCAGGCACTTGCAACCAAATATGGTTCCAGTTTTCATTTTGGGGGTGATTCTCTGTTCTGATTTGCATTTTTAAAATGTTGTTGTAAGACCTGGAATGCAAAAACAATCAATTGATAAATAAACAACTCGGTTTCTTTTTACAGCTACAGAAGTGTTAGCAATGATGATGATTTTTTTAGGAGAATGCACATTATAATTTTATATGAGGAAATTAGTTTTTAATTAATAACACTGGAACAACTTGGGCACTAGTGAGGTTCAATGCAAAAAATAAAAAAATGCCTTTTCATATGAAATGGATACTGAATACAATAATGCTAAGTTGTGAGTGAAAATCTTAAGAGAGATTTAATGATATGTTGATTGTTGTGTTTTTCACTTGGTTTCCTTATTTAATTCCTCTCTATTAAAATATTACACACAGTGTATGTCAATTCTACACAACTGTACATCCGCAAATATAAATTTAAGACTTTTTTGATCCCTTGCTAGGAAAATCTTTTTTTGTGAATTGCATGTTTTGGCAATGTGGGATGAAATTGGAGTATCCGGAAGTAAGCCACACAGGCACGGGGAGAACATGCAAACTCCACACAGGCAGGTGATGCTGGATTTGAATCAGCGAGACAGATGGGCTAACCAGTCATCCACAGTGCCGCCTGTACATGTTTCTTGTACCAGTAAGTAAATTCAAAGCCCTTGTTTTCAGTGATGTTCAGTGTTGCATCCCTTCTTTCTCTCTCTCTCTCTCCCTCTCTCTCTCTCTCTCTCTCTCTCTCTCTCTCGCTCGCTCTCTCTGTCTCACACACGCACACACACTGATCTCTGCCTCTCCTCTTTTGTTATATCTCTCTGTCTGCTTTGGCTGCATTTGTGCTGCTGATGGAAAGGATTGTCTGGTTTTATTAATATGACAGGTGAGCCTGCCCAGCTGCTACCTGACTGTGTGTGTGCCTACATGTGTGCGTGCGTGTGTTTATGTGTCTGAGCCAAAAAGCAGCAGCTGTCTCATACACGCAACACACACATCCATGCACGGAAGCCACTCACATAGAAATTATTGCAGCATATTGTTTAGTGTCGGTTCATAAATGTACAGACGAGACTCAAAGTGAAGCATTTTGATTGTCAACATGCAGATGCTCCCCACCTTAACAACATACTACCCTCATATGCTACCTCTCTGTTTACTTCCTGGCCAGTTTCATATCCCTTTCTCATCTGACATGGCCATTCCCTCCTCTTTATGTTTTCACTCATATGCCGAGGTTCAATAGCTCATATTGACTTAAGCCACTGAACACCAGGGAGATGCTCTGTATTCATAAAAGAGGTAGGCAGGGAGACAACAGTTATTGGGACTTGTGGCCGCTTGGTATATGTGTGTATAACCTGAAGTGGGGTGTTGTGCGATACATCTGTCATTGACCGCAGCTCACGCGTGACGACGGCAGCCCAGAAGTCTCCCGCCAGTCCTTCCATTACCTGAGTGGAGCACCTTTGTCTCACTGCTCTGTAAGGGAAAATGAACGCACGCTAAGTGGTCTGGGCCAGCAGGCGTCAGGAAGGAAGCGTGTGTGCGCATGCATGTTTTGGGGAAGGTGACGGGAACCTTGCTAAGTGGAAGCAATATATTTAGATATCCTCAGCAAGTTAAAGATTAGGAACAATTGTTTTTTTAAAGTGTGTTAACACCTTTTGCATTGAGATGTATAGGTATACATACGGAGAATTGATTTAAGATTAAATGTAAGTTCCACTAACAAATACAAATAATTGACAGAAAAGTATTTGAACCCTTTCGTCTTAACTGGATTTATGAATCTTCTTCTTTTCCTTTCGGGTTGTCCTGTTAGGGGTCACCACAGCGTGTCATCTCAGATGAACGCATATTTGTTTGGCCGACTTTTACGCCGGATGCCCTTCCTGACGCAACCCCTCTGCATTTTAACCAAATTGGTCAAAAAAAATTAATCTGGCAGCACCGTGGAAAAGCTGTAAAAGGGTTGGCCTCACAGTTCTGAGGTCTAGGGTTCAAATGTGTGGAGTTTGTATGATCTCCCCGTGCCTGCGTGGTTTTTCTCCAGGCACTCCGGTTTCCTCCCACGTCCCAAAAACATGCAACAATGCAATTGGACACTCAAAATTGCCCATAGGTGTGATTGTGAGTGCAACTGTTTGTCTCTATGTGGCCTGCGATTGGCTGGCAACCAGTTCAGGGTGTCCAGCCCGTTGACAGCTGCGATAAGCTCCAGCACCCCCTGTCACCCTTGCGAGGATAAGCGGCAAAAAAAATTAATTGATGGAAAAACTTCATTTGATCTTCATCCATATTTTTAAAATAGATATTTCATTCTAGACAAACATTCATATATGTCTTTGTTTTTATTGAATTCAAGATGTAAACATCACAGTGGTGGGTCACAAAACTTTGAGGTTTAACAAGTGATTGAACCTTCTTGGGGTGCAACAACCACAACCAAACATGTCCTATAGTTGTATATCAGACCTTCAAAAGTCGGGATTAATACTGGACCATTTGTCTTTTCAAAATTGTTTCAGTCTGGCAAAATTTTAGGGATATCTGGTGTAAATTGGGCAACACGATGAACAACTAGCTACCACATCTGCCACACAGTTCTGAGGTTCCAGGTTAAAATCTGGCCTTGGTTGTGTTGAGTTTGCATTTTCTCCTTGTACTTGCATTGGTTTTCTCCGGGTATTCAGGTTTCCTATGATTCGGATGCTTCTCGGACGCCTCCCTGCTTAGGTGTTCTAGGCACATCCCACCAAAAGGAGATCCCGGAGACGACTCAGGACACGCTGGAAAGTCTGTGTCTCTCAGTTGGTCTGGGAATGCCTCGGGATCCCTGTGGAAGAAGTGGATGTAGTGGCTGGGGAGAGGAAAGTCTGGGCATCACTACGAAAGCTACTACCCCTCTGAGCTTACCAGGATATCCGGTAGAGGATGGATGGATGGAGGATGGATGGATGGATGGATGGATGGATGGATGGATGGATGATGGATGGATGGATGGATGGAGGATGGATGGATGGTGGATGGATGGATGGATGGAGGATGGATGGATGGTGGATGGATGGATGGATGGATGATGGATGGATGGAGGATGGATGGATGGATGGATGGATGGATGGATGGATGGCAGCATATATTACCAAAACACTTAAACACCTTTCAGCACTGTGTCTTTGGAGATTTGCAAAAAACCCATGTCATGGGCACTCAAACTCCTTTATGTGTAATGTTCTAAATGTGTTTTTTGAGATCTCCTCAGTTTCCCTAGTCTTTTATGGCCACTTTCCCAACTTTTGGGAATGTTTTCCAGGCATCAAATTCAAAATTATAGCACTCCTACACATGACGTCACCATTTTCCCAGCGCCATATTCCAGGTCAAACATAGCTGCTCGACATTGTGGGAGACATTGACCCGGAGGAGAATATTTACAATACCTGAGACCTGTTGTGCTGTTGGTTGTCCCAATAGACAAGACACATATTCAAAGAGATCATTCTATGGAATACAATCTGAAAAGACCAGAAGAGATGGATGAATTTCGGCAATTAAACGGGATGGATGTGTCCCAACCAAATGCACACGCCTGTGTAGCGATCACTTCATTTCAGGTAGGAATTATTCTTAATCTCAAATTATGAATTATTTATAAAGCCAAATTGACTCATTTGAGAACAATGCGTATTTTAAAAAAAAAGAAAAGAAACCGTCTGTCGCAAAGAAGGTTTACGTGTGGCATGATACGTTTCTGTATCATCCTCTTTTTTATTTTTCCAATCATAGTTAATGAATGCCAGTTAGTGTAAAACCAGGGGTCATTTGTTTAAATATTGGTATTTGTATTGAAAAAAATCTGAGCGGGTCCATCACTATGTGGGATTTATTCTTGATTGACAACCGATCCAGCAACAAAGTATTTGTATGCGTCCAGACTTTTATAGGCTTTCAAACTCTTCCATGTAAATCACAACAACTAACTCACCAGATACATGTGTAGATCCAGTTGTCCAAGACAAGCGGAAGCGGGTTAACAGATAACTTTCTTACCAGCGAAAGCATCAGCTTCTGTATTAAATATGCGTCCACCTTCTAGATGTTTAATGGTATCGGACAAAACTCTGGGCATCATGCTGTAAGACATATTTTTGTTTCGTCTCAACGGATTTAGCAATGAACAATGCTTTGTTTGACTGGCAATATGGCCAGTCACGTGATTTCGGTGACATAGGTGCACGAGCTCTATAGAATATTTGCAAAAAAGTAGCAGTTTCAACATTAAATATATTGTCCATATGTAGTAGTGTGTTCAATTGAATATAGGTTGAAAAAGATTTGCAAATCATTGTATTCTGTTTTTATTTGCATTTTACACAACATCCCAACTTTTCTGGGTTTATATTAGTACTACACCACTGCAAATGACAAACAAAAAAATACATTTTGTTTTTTTAAAATAAATAATTCTCTAATCATGAAAAGAATGACCATTAGTATCTTTTGAACAGAAGAATATTTGATACAAAACCTATTTAGGTTCTTGTCTATCTATTGTATCTGAAGTGGTGTGGTGAGTGCATATCATTTTCAGTTCATCCTGTTTTCTGTACCATTTACTGTAATTGGCCTTCAGAAGGTAATAAAGGCCTTTGAACGAAGCAACCTGTCAAACCAGGAGACGACACATGTTTTATTAGTGCGCTCCAAAGGAGTCGACAGAGTGGCTGGCTGATGGGCGGATCGCCCCGGCCCACTCAGTTAACAGAGTGTGGGGACAAGTTCGTCCCTGCGTTGACCCGTGACTGCCTTGGTTGGCGCTTGTGTAATCTGCCCACTCTAGCCCCGTCATTTAGTTTTCAGTATTTTCTAAGACAAGAGAGGGAACTTTGAAGTGAAGCAACTGAGTGGGTTGGGAGGATTTCTTCAATAGGAGTGCAGTATAACCATGAATTATCTTGATGGAATGAGTTTGATTCATTTTGATCCTAGTGACTTTACTTCTTCTCCTATTCAGCATGATTGCGCAAAACTTTAGGAACCAGTGTTTTGCAACCCATTGTAGGAGCAGAGCAACATTTCATTTCTGTGTGAATCTAAATATGTGGAGACATCCATTTTCTATTACCCCTGTGATTATCAAACACTGTATTTGCAACTATGATCCTGTTTTATTATTTGACATGTGATATTTTATTATTATTATTGTTTAAAACATGGGGTTGGGCATCGTGATTGAGAACTGATTCGAACCAGGACTAAAATTCTAGCTCTAAGGATTGTTCAAATTTTAAAAATTTGGGTCCCAGTTTTAATGGCTACAGTTGACTGACCCCCAATAAGAAAGAGGGGGGAAAAAACTTACAAAGAAACGGTGAAAACCAACGAAGAAGAGCACGCACAAAGTCATGCTTTTGCCCAATGGCAGCAGCGAACAGAAGTGATAATATGTTACAATAAATGACCTAAGTACATCACTTGGATGAAGATTATATTGACCAAAGGAAGCTTTCACAATGTCAAGAACTCCAATGCTTTCTGAGTCTTAGCCTACACCACGCGGATCTTCAGTCTCATCAATTGGGTGAGTTAAACCATAAAACACATTTGCCAAAAACAATGGGTTGTGCACTTGGGCTGATGCTTTTTAGTGTTTGTTTGGTCTTCATACCAACATAAGAGCCGATGACAAACACAAAAATTGAATAAATTACTTTATCAAACCGGAAACACAGAAGAAACAGTTACATTTTGATCTTAACATTCAGCTGAAACCACCAAATGTCAAACCAGTAACTTGACATCATGATGGATTGGGGCAAATTTCACAAAAACATTGTCTCAGAATCTCACAAAAACTATACCTCGTGTCTCACCGGTGGGTATGTAAAGGAATCAACGTTTTAAAGTGTTTATTCCATCACTTTTTCTTGTCAAAATTTCTGCATGCCTTTGTGAAGTTACTTTTCATGCCAAAATGCTGAGTTCAGCTCCGCACCCCTTAAAACAAAAAGCTACATGCTAAAAACAGGAAGTCAAGTTAAAGCTTGCACACAAACCATTTGACGTGACAACAATTGCAATTATGTATTTTGATGACAATGTATTTAACTTTGTGCTGAAATAATAATTAATGGATATTAAGTCATTTGGATCAGTTCCACACATATTGGCTTTTAGTTTCTAGGGTTGATATTGATGTTAGTACTAAGGAACGCAGAGTCAAATGTTGCCACCGAGCTTATGCTGCAGGCTGCTAAGAAAAGGATGTTCATATATTGGACACCCTTTATTCAAACCACGCAAACTTTTAAAACCAACCCCCAGAAAGAATCAGAATCGAGAATCGTTTGGAACCGTAACCGCAAAGAAGAACTAAGACCAGAATTCAAATGATACCCACCCCTAATAACGTACTTGGATATGTTTGTATGGAAAGCTAAGGAGACCACCTTTAATTTCGTTTTTGCCTCTTATAATGAAAGTAAAGATATTTTTAATTTTTCTCATTATTTTTTAAATTAGTTCTAATTACAGTTGTAATGGAGCTGATTTTTCCTGGTGCTTTGAGCAAGTGGAGATTGAAATTAAAGTGGTTGCTGGTCAATTGCAAGGCATATATCGACAATCAAGCATTCACTGTCACAATCGTCCTTTCAAAGCAATTTTACATCTCCACTTCCCGCGAGAAGGGAACGTACCAGAGAGGGGAAAAAACTTGCAAGCATGGGAAGAAAGTGGATGCTGTACTCTACGCAGAACCAGAGATTCAAACCCAGAACATAAGAACTCGAGTGCAGATGTGCTCAATAATCCTTGAACCCAATGAAAATTGTTTCACACGGCCTTCAAACAACGTTCAAATTGGTGGCCCTTCAGCCTTTGTGAAAATTCAACCATCAAGAATTCATTGTATCTCCATGGGGGCCTTCTTCTAAAGAATGTTCATGTTTCCCTTGGGCCAGGCAGCAACTCAGCTGAGGGGCATAGAAGCATTTTTGTTCCTCATCTCTTTAAGATTTCTTCCCTTCGTGTGTGGTTTTAATTTTCCATGTGTTACAATGCAGCATTTTGGGAAGTATAAGAAAAATGGAATGTTCAGCAGAACGATGAATCGTCATTAGCAGGTCCACCACGCACTTCTCAGTTGAGGGTTCAAATCTGGTTTTATTTCTTGGCCTTGACAAATGGATAAAGTTGTGAATATGGAGGAAGCGAACATCTTTGAAAGTGTCAATGTTGCTGCTCATCCAAATTATCATTTTTGGGCCTTGATTATGCAGTACTGTTTATCTCTGCAAAGGTAGACTGGCTCGCCTCCTTCGTCTTAAACGTGTTTCATGCCAGCACACAGGTACAACACAAAAGTTCCCTTCCCTGTTACACATCAAGTACTTTTTCCTTAGAGAGGAATATTGCTTCTTTCTCGGTGTCAAAAGACAAGAACTTAATGCGCCGTATTGCTACTTAATGCACACTTTGCTCTTTTCAAATTTACCCATTGTGAGCGGCAAGATGAAAGAAGCCTTTTCAACGTGTGGCCGAGCTTTCATGTCGTCCCTTCAACTTTTCTTTGATTGAGCTCAGGTCCGAGGCCAGTCGGCTCGGACAATCGGCCGGGGGACGACTTCAGCGGTGCACAATGAGGAGCCGACAAAGATGTTGTCTGAAATCCCTCTCGAGATTTTGGGCCCCCGCGTTTCACTGCAGCTCACCGGCCAGAGAATTACAGTAAAGAGCCTAAAAGTGAGGATTTGTAATTCCTCTCTCGTCGGACTCGAATTACAGCCGGTGGAAGATCTTCTTTGAATACATCGCCGCTGATGGGAAGTCATTTTCGAATCGCTCAAGGAGTCTTCCCTTTCAAATATGATTGTACCAATATCACTGAGATATGTCTAAATAGATTGAAGAAGAATAAAGTGAACATGACAATGTAAATGGTAATACGCACAATATTTTTTTTAATTCACAATAATACAGCTCAGTTGCATGTTGTAGATTTTGTTTACATTGTTTCTTTGTGCATCTTTCCCTGCTTCACAAATCGAAATATTGATTTCATCTTTTGGATGTTTCTCCTGATGGCCCACGATCTAATTGCACATCCGTTTTCCATGTCTTTAAAACTTAATTTCCTCCTGTGTTGATTTCAAATATTTGCTGAAGTACATTTTTATCATCTTTCCAGACAATAAATTCTTTATAGGCTCAGTTAATTGCAGAGCATGAAATTAAAACGCCGACACAAGTGATTACAGTTGTATGACTGATTTTTAAAAGGCCAAGGAAGAAAATTGAAAATGAAAAGGTGACTTTTCCATCCTGGTGATTTTTCCATCAAGAGGCAGGGAGGGCCAATAAGAGGTGAGCTTTTGTTCCCGTTATCACACATTGTTCATTTGTCTCCCGCCCGGAAAGCCGTGTTAAGATAACGCCATCCTATCATCAGATTGTCTTATCAAAGTAAAGAGCGACACAGGAGCTCAGTCAGAGTGAACAATCAAGTCAGTCTGGATGAAAAGGTTAATTGCTCCGTAACTGTGGTTAAAGTTTTGCTGTAAAAAACAAACAAAAAAGAAAAGTAGTATTTATAAGATTTGTTTGGGGCGTGTCACTTTTCTGTGAATTAATACGCCAGCTTTGTGTGCAGTGGTACTCGAGTCGTGTGTAATTTTGTTGTGGTCATTTCAAGTGCATGAGCGTGCAAGCCCTTACGCAGCGGTTGACACTGGGGGGTCAGTGGAATTGCCCCACTTGAACTAAAAGACATTTAGTTTGGTTTGGAAAGTGAAAACTCGAACACCGTTAATTTGTTTGCTCTTCCACTAGTCAAGACCGCCGCAAATGCCATCACCTCAAAGAAGCCGTCGGCCATCCGCACTTTTATTTGTTTGTTTCTTTGGAGGGTGTGAGAAGTTGCGGTGGACATTGGACTTGCTGGGTGGGGGTGCAGGGATTCTCCACAGGGAAGGCTGTGCGGCCTGGCAAACAAGTTAGTCAGTGACAGGGAGATGGGGGGTTTTAGGGGGCTGGGTGGGGTGGGGGTTCATTTAGCCAGGCATAGCTGCTCTTGTTTGTGGTTGTCCCTGACAGCGTCGCCAACGCCGCTCCAAAGCACCTGTGTTTGCTCACTAGCTTTCCCCAATCTGCTCGAAAAACGCTGCGAGCATGTCACATGGCGGCCAGATAGCCTCGGCACCATGGGAATACAAAAGCCGGGGCTTTTAGAACAGTTAATCATTAATGAAGGCCTCTCTTTTGTTCCTATTGAGCTCCGTGCTGACAGAGGCTTTGATATTACATATGGCAGTCAGGTCGCATGTAGATCTGGCCAAGTACGTCGTCTGAGCCGGGCTGTCGGGTCGCCGGAACCGCCGTGGTGAGGAGAGGCCAGAAGCCATCTGAGGGTGATAGGAACAACGTGTCGGTTCATTTCCTTTGACATGACATTTCATAATATTTTCCAGAGCACAGTTCCAATATATTTGACGCTAGAAATGGAAGCGGACGCGTCTCTCAAAAAGTGCCGGGGTGCCGGACAAAATAATGACCGGTGCAGGTGAAGCCTGGAGATGTTACAAGTGGCAAAAGACGATAATGAAAATGAGTCATCATTTTCAGAATTATTCATATTCCTGCGAATTGAGCGAGCTCAATATTTTTTCACTATTCTATACTATGTTGGTAATTGGTAGAATAATAGAGCATTCCTACTAAGTATTATTTTCCATTGCAGTAATATTTTTGATTGACTAAACGTTTATTTTGAACTGCTTTGCACTGAACTTCATGTTGAAATACAAATTATCAAATACATTTTGTACTAATATCACGTTACAAATTGCTTATCGTATTTTCTTGCCTTCTAGTGTCATTTCCAACTAAAAGACATGAAAATTAATTTTTGCTTTAAGCTTTTTCCAGTTTATAGGCTTACATAATTGTGAACTCAACAGCAAATTGGGCTAATATAAGTACAATACGTGGTGTAAAAACATACCAGTATTCAAAAAGATCGAACATATTTGTCTGCATCATTCAAAATTCAAAGAGGAGGAGGCACAAGCAAGACTAAACCAGCTAAGGAAGGTGAGAAGATAGAATATAGTACATGTACTTTAAAAAAAAAAAAAAAGGTGTAATAGATGTTCAGGAGAATTAACAAAGAAAAAAAATCCAAAAGGTTTGGAGTCATGAATACAAAATTTGGAATGACTGGCAGGAGGTAATAAACACATCGTTTTACCAATTAATTAACAAGCCCTAATCTCAGTTTGCTCTCAATTCTGCACTGTCAGTGAGCCACAGTCTAATCTCACGCTTGTCAAGGAGTGCACTAGAAAATGTCGAACTTAAAAAAAAAAAATGCGGGTCCATTAATTTCCTTCTCGAAAAGCAGGGGCAGGGAAGATTAGGTTGACACAACCACATTCTTATAAAGCCGCACTAAACTTGCCAGAAAAGCTCTTATCATCCTTTTACCTCAAAATTCCAGTGGTTCTATCTATTAAAATCTTGATTTGATTCCCACCACAAATTCACAGCAGGGTTACATATACTGTCTGAAAATGTCACCTCGTGTGACCGCAGAGGTTTTTTGTGGTAGGAACATGGCACCAGAGCACAAAAAGAGAACTTGAAAAAGCAGGATGCTTGCTGTCCCTCGAGTCAATCATTAACATTCCCTGATACCTGCGTTCGCACACACCAAACACAAACGCAGGGTTTGTTTCTCAGAATTTCAGTACGATTCGGACATTTGGCCTTCGGCAAACAACTAATGATTGTGGCAGGTTTTCATGTCACTCACAAAATGTCCTGGGTTTTGAAGTGTCACTCTTCTTTTTAGTCTTGTTTTCATCGATTGGATTTCTAGCTTTAGAATGTGCCAAATCACCGTCATACAGTTTTTGTTGTTTCAATTCTAAGATGATAGTGAATTGCTGGAATGTCATTCAGTGGAGTGCAGCTCTCCTACAAGTTTGTGTTGCTGATGAAGGGGAATAAAAACAAAATGGAAAGTCATTAATGTTCATTTGTCCACCTCTTTGTTAATCCGCAGGCTTCTTCCTAAATGAATAAATGCAGTTTTTACAACTTCACCCATATACTGACTAAAACTGAACGCTGTGTTCCTAAAATAACTCTTCTGCAGAAATTTGTAATATATTTTTTGCACAATCCTGCTGTTGCAATTATTTGTTTCATTATTTTAAAAAGACTGCTCAATGGGGTAAATAGCAAAAAGTAAAAATGCTAGTTTTCTCTATTTGTTCTAAATGAAGCAAAGGTAATAATGTTCTGAACTCCTTTTTCCATGCCAATGTCTTATTGAGCAGACTGTAGGGCTGCTCATATGAGTTGTGCCCTTGGGGATATCTGTAAATATGTAGCTCAGCTTTTCATAGTGGACATCATGCAGCACCACTGCTGGTTAGCGACGGTCCAATTTGCCTCACTTGATTGATTCAAGAGGTAATTAATGAACAATTGATTTCATACCACAATCTTGACAATCAGTTCATTGTTTATTAACATGAGTCGAATGTAAAACAACAGACTTGTCACAATTCCCAATTTGGATCATTCAACTTCCTCTTTCATACAGCAGAATTTTTCTCATCATTGCGTTATCACTATTACTGCACGAGTCCGTTCTTAAAACTCCTGGATTTGTAGTTTCAAAAATGGAACGGGCCTAAGCCTCAGCCCGCAGAAAAGGTCTTGTGGGTGTGGTTTTCGGCCCTACAAACTTCCATCGTCGTGAGTGGTCTCTTCATTGTGAGAAAATCTCGCCTCCTCGCGCAACCACAAATCTTGTGTCGGCTTGCGTGCAGTGCAACTCTACTGCAGAGTAATTATTTGATGACACTGCTCGCCGACGATAAGGGCCACTAGTGCCCGCAAACTGTAACTCTTGGTAACAAGCTCCCTGTGTTTCTAACAACACACGCTCGGTGCGCGGCTCACAATGGCAGCAAAATCACGAACAAAAGATAGGTGATAATAAATTCTGCCCCTGAGCTATGAGGATATAAATTAGGTCGAGGCGAGTCAAAGGATGGCCTGAACAAGTGTATGCTTCAAACAGCAGTTCCTGTTTCGGGAGGGAAGGTACGCGTGTGATGGATGGCTCTGCAAACATAGTTGACATACCTGGCCAATGCCATGGGCCGGTCACAGACCACGAGTGAGAGGAACATTGTGCGAGCCTTGCAGGGTGTTTGCGGTCGAGTGTGTGCGGCGCACTGGAGCACCCACGCACGCACGCACGCCCGCACGCAGCTTCCCCAGCTTCATCTCTCCCTCCTCTGCTGCGGGCCCGTGGGGATCACTTCAGTCAGCAGAACCCTGTTTGACAGAGACACAGGCTCCGGATAAATTCCAGCCTCCTATTTATGGGACGCGCGCACTTCTACTAGGACGTCTTCGATCCGTCCTCGGGGAGTCCGCATCTCAAAACACTCAAATAGTCTGGGCGCGGCGATAAGCACCGGCCCTGGAATTATACTCCCAAATCCCCAAATCCTTAAACGGCGTTGGCCCATCTCATTTGAAGTTCGTGGAAAAGTAGTTTGAAAATGCAGGTGTGAAATAAGCTCATGAATTTCTACCTTCTATTGTTGTGTATCTTTTATACATGAGGCTTTTATCTGAAGCATAAATGGAAATATATTAAGATTAAAAGTCTAGCCGGCATGCGGTTCTTTGCGTAGCGTGTGCGGTACTGTAAACCTTTATTGGGAACACCCAGGAATGTTTAGTTAAGTCGCCCGTCACATTCAAGCGTGTGTGTCAAAGATGTTTACAGGGTGTTGACATTCGCACATTGGCACCGAGGCACAAGCGGACGCGAGAATAGAAAATACAAAGTATTGCTTGTAAAAATATTTGCACTAAAAGTGGTTCGATTCAGGAGGCGCGTCGCATCGGTGGATTCGGAGGAATTCGTTGCCGGTATTAAATTGACGCAATATAACACAGTCTGTTGTGTATTTCATTGCAAATTGTATCTTGCCTTGGATGGGATCAAATCCCTTTTTAGGGGGTAATTAAATACTGCTGGTAAATTTCCTTTTTTTTTTTTTACCAAGAGTGTTTAATGCATTCCCATTTTTGAAAAAAAAATGTAATTTGTGACACATTTCTGTATTTGTTTTTTTTTATATGAATTTGCTTCTATAGCACCTAAAATATTAATTACTGTATTTTGGAGCCTAAAGCAATACGTTTATTTTCAATGACGATTTTAATTAACAGTATATTGAGATGATTTGTTTCTCAAATACAGTTATCTGTTACTCAAATGTTATTGCTACATTTAAGTGAAAGGTTATTACATAGTTTAATATGTTTATAAATAATCCATTGCCCAAAATGTTGCTCTATTATATGTGTATTGCATTGGGAAATACATCGTGTTATTGTGAAAAGATGTTATTGTGTTACATGATTATGTTATGAAATTAAAATGTTATTTCACTGCAGCGAAATGCTGTGGTGATAAAGGTTTATTACGTCACAATGTAATAAATCCGAAAAATGTACTTTATTGATTCTTCGTGTTGAAATATTACTTCACATTTTGTATTTGTACTTCTAATGAATTTCAGCTTTCAATTTGTGAAATCAAAATCATTTATATTTCACAATAAACATTCACTTTATGTAAAAATATACAAATATGCTATATTGCTATGATAAGAAATATTCAATGTCTCGATGTAAATGTATAAGATGTGAACAGGCAAAACAGGTATTTTATTTTAAACAGGATTTCATTAAGAGGTTCATAAAGCAAAATCATTCAATAAAATGTACAATAATCCTATTTTCAAAAAACAGAACTGCTACTGACACGCAAATACTTCTTTCAAATGTAAGTTGTATATGTGCGATTTGTAGCTTAAAATATTGGGCTGCCTTCCAGGCGCGTATTTGATGCACTTTATTTCAAAGTGGCTTCGATTTGGGGCGATACTCCTTGTGGATTGTAACGAATGCTTTGGGCAGCCACCGCGTGCGTCTGCCCCTTGTGACCACCCACTGAGAGCGCGAAGCCAGCAGCTCCGGCCCTGTGCCGCCCGCTCTCCACGCACCCAGGGGTGACGGAGCCCGTGTTAAAGTCCTCCTTTGGGCCACGAGCTGGGGGGCTTTGCCGTTTGGGGTCACCGGAGGAGTGTCGTCAGCTGCCTCCGTGACTCACTCGCGGCTCTTTTTCTCTTGGCCGTGTAACTGGAAGATTGCAGGTCTCGGCGAACTTAAAAAAAAAAAAAAAAAAACGAGTCCTCTCGACTCATAAATTACACGGCAGCGGACAAGCTTAAGCGCTGTTGAAATGCCTCGAACAGAGCTTTATTTCAGCCTCGGCGGAGCGTGACGGCGAGAGCACCACCCCACGAGGAGCCTGGCTCTCACATGCACAAAAGCAGAAGAATGTCCTACCTGAGGTCTGACAAGCCAGATCGGGACGCCATGAAAACCAGCGCAACATGTGCGTTCATGGGAGACAATGCACTACTTGATGGGCCTCCACAATAAACGCTAACAAATTTGCATTATTATTTGTAATTATTAATTACCCTATTGAGAATGTAATCATTGTTTTACTACTTCAATTGCTTTCTATGAGTAAAATAACAAACTAGATGTCATTCTTTTCCTAATTTTGAATGAACACATCAATGGGACCTTTCATATGTTTCCTCCAGAATTTGATTAAAACCAAGGCGCATTATTTCGAAATGAACCACACATTTGTTTTTCACACAAATATACTAAAATATGATTAAATGTAACTACATAATTAAAGGAAATGTGTTTAGGCGGGTTTGCATGTCCGTCCAGTGTAAAACGTGGTTGACGTGATATCTTCTAACCGCGTGACTAATGTTCACAATTTGGACAATAACGCTTCATATACTAAACATCCAAAAAGAGCAAAATTGTAATGTGTTAAAAAGCAATGTGCTTTCATGTGTTGTTCTCAGGCACACTCGTGGAGTTTTCTGCAAGATGCTTTTCCAAAAGCCACTGTAATTACTTGACAAAAATCTTTGTCTGCAACGTCATGGATCACAATTCCATACATTTTGTTGTTGTTGTTGTTCAATTACATAATCTCTTCCAGTTCCCCAACATCCAGTTTTTGTCTTTAAAACGTCATATTGTGTAAAAATCATCCCCACTCTGACCACCCAGGGGGGTCCCTGACACCGCAACCTTTACAGAGGGGGATGGGCAAGTGTGTGTGTTTGTATTTAGGCAAGTGTCTGCTCACATGCATGAATATGCTCCTTCATCTTATGTGTATCGATCCTCCGCTGACAACCCACCGCTCTCTGTTTTTGATTATTTTGTTATAGTTGGGTTTTTTGTTTGTTTTTGTTTTTGTTTGTTTCTCGCTTTTAAAGAATCATTATACTATTAGTGTTTCCCCCCGATCGGATTTCCACCATTAGGAAACCCAGTGGACAACATTACACGTATGGAGAGCGAATACAGAAGCGGGAGAAGATGTGGTCGATGTGCACGCAAACACAAAAACAAAAGAGCTCAATATGGATCCTTCTGACATCCAGTGGTGCTGTCCTGCCTCTGTTTGCCAACTCTCTAACTTCGGTCATATAATGAGCGCGTCTCTTAAGAGCCCTTGGAGCCTTTCTGGCTGTGGTTGTAAAAATGGCACCATTCTCGGGACAAGATACACGTTTGTTGCTCCCTAACGATGCCGCAGTGTGAGTTTCAGGCTTACCCAAAGACCTCCTCCCCTGAATCGGTATCGCGACTCGGTGCTTGACTTGTGCTACCTCCTCTAAGAAGAGAAGAGGGGTCACACATTATCCCCTCTTCTTTCACGGCGAAGCGAGCCCCTAAATGAGAAGGTGCAAAAGGTGACACCAGATACGATAACCCGTGCAATTAGACAATGCGGACAGATAGCTGACCATACAGTATGCCGATTAACGGGAATTAAAAGTATCGTGCAGCTGCTTTCTTATCTGGCCGAGTAAGAAGAAGCCAGGCAACAAAGGGAGGCCTAGGACTAAGAGGCTTGATGCATGGGAAAGCCATGGGCCGGCCATTGTGGCTGCCCTTCTGCTAAGCAAATAGTCCAAACTGTTCATTCCCCATCTCCCATTCTCTCGCCGGTACATTGTTTGTGTCCTTGCATTTCATTCTGACTGGGGAAGATTGCTCTCAGGGCCAGTGAGCAAACAGTCCAGAAAAGAGCCAACTATCTCCTGCCGTTCCCAGGAGAACTAGCATTTTTATTTCAGCTCCAAGCTGTCAAAGGATTGGAGAGTTTATGTCAGGATCCTGAATTAATTGCTTTAAGCCTCGAGGCTGACGGCGGCGTTTTTATCACCAAATGTTCGGTAAAATGTTTCCTAGCAAATTATGCAGCCCCTCCCCCCGCTCCCCTCGCAGCCGGTGCCCCCACCTTTCCACCGTTGCGTTTCGTAGTCGCCGACCATGTGGTATTGGATACATGCAGGATAAGTTTGTGAAACACAAATGGCGTGTTTACCGGTTGTGATGGTGCAATTTTGGGAATAGTGATGGGCCGTAGTGCGGCTGTCAAGATTTGGTGGAATGAATGCAAACAACAAACTTTGGTGTGTGTGTGTGTTCTACCCCCTCGCCACGACGCTAGGTGCACGAGCCAAGCTTGGCAAGGGAATGAGTAAGCTTACAGATGCCTCAATAAACCGTAGCTGTTTAGACATTTGGCGGGGCAGGTTTTTAACGCTCCAAACTGTCTTCAGAACTGCCAAACTGTCTTCAGGACCGTCTGTCGTTCTCAACTGCTGATTTAATAATGTATACATAGTATAAGATACATTGCGCCCTGTAGGAAAAATATTAGTAACATACCTGAGGTACCTTTAACACAAAACATTGCATGCGGCACTCACGCATTTGATTACATTACAACAGATTAGTGTCAACTATAAGAATGTTCAATATGCAAATGATCCTCTGCTGACATAAAACATCATTTTGTTGGCATAGTTACACGTGCTGCCATTCTCTGTTGGTTCTTACATGAAGAGGCCAAAACCAACAAAGGAGGAAGTGGCCCGGCGCTTTCGACCCTCTGCGCCTCGTCAATAACAGAACCTGAAACCACCATCTGGAAATCGCTTTTCTTACCCAAATGCACATGACAGCGTCAGACGGGGGCCAATATATTTGCTTGGCAAAAGGATCACAATGATTTCAACACACTGCCGTGACCTTTTGACACCGTTATGAAGTTGCTCCTGAAAACTCGTTCAGAGAAAGCTTTGCATATGAGGGAAACGATGTTTGCATGCATACATAAATGCAACTGTTAAGACGTCACGCGCTGGCAAGTCGGAGCAAGCCTGAACGCAGCGCTCGTTAAACCGCTGCTGCACATACATCATCTCCAGGATGCGCACCTTTCATTATCTTTCTGTCGGCCACTTCAAGATAAGAGTATCCAGGCTCCCGCCAATAAATCTGCCGGTTGACTCCATAATCTGAGAGGATATTAAGTGACAAACACAGCGATGTTTCTGTCAGCGTCAAGCAGGCGAAGGTTAATAGTGTGTATCAGGGGACTACTCTGCAGTGGGGAGAACATACAGGCCTCATCCTTCCTCATAATCTGCTCAACAGCCCCGCGAACACCTCCCAGCTTCCCTCAATCCTTCAACTGAGCATCCGCCTTTCCATGATAAATAACGCGGCCATTTATACGGGATTAAATCGGGGATTAATTTGATTCAAGTTCGGGTATGGGAATTCATTAGTGCGCTGACAGTGGCGCTATACATGCCGGGAATTTAATTTGAGTCCCCCAAGGAAAGCGCAAAGAGACGGGGGTCTGAAAGACAAGGAGGGGGCACGGGTAATGCTCCCCACTTTGGATTTGCACACTTGTAAAGTGGTACTTTATTGCTGTTGATTCGTGGTTATTGAATTGACATAGAAGAGGTGGTGGTGTTTTGGAGAAAGGACTATATGCGCATGGACGGTGCACGGATGAGTATATATTTTGACAACAACATAATGGGGCCCCCACATTTACGGTTTCAAAATGAGCACAGGACTTGAATGTCGTTGATTCTCATGAATGTTGAAATGACATATCACCTCCACTCCTGACAAGCTGCGCGGTGTAGAGTAAAGGCATTAAATTCAAGTCGAGCCCAGATTACAGAACCCCCCCTCTTGCACAACATCAATCCGCTATTCACTAAATTGGACAAGTCCCATTGTAAAATAGCCCGTCACGGTGCACGTCTGCATAGGAGAACATATGCAGGACAAAATATTCTGTGGTTTGTTATTCCGCGGACGGCGCAGGGGGCACACAGGCTTGTTTGTCTTCACTGGAAGAGGAGATTGGATTGGGGGTTTAAATGAATCGCTGGCGCACCACGTTTATAGGTTTCATTAACTTTTAATGAGTTGCATGTCCTTCGTCCTGATTGGCTGGCAAAGCTGTGCTTTTATTTCCTGGAACGGCAGCTGAGGGGGACATGGAGAGATTTTGCAGCGCATCTCGGGGCCATCTTACGGCAATGTGAGGTGAGGAAAGGCAATATAACGTGGTGCTATTTCCAAAAAAGCCCAGATATCCATCAGCAAGGCTTGAGGAGAATAGAGAAACCTTGGCAGGGCAGGCAGGTGTCCTTTTAGCATAGCCTCCTGACTGAATTTCATGTCATCTTTATCCACAAGGTCTGATTTCAAAGAAAAATATGGGGCCTGATGCCAGATACCTGTGGAAACTGCCCCCTCCGTCGCCCGAAAAAAAAATACACTGCAAGAAGCTTGCTTCAAATTCAACCTTTTAATGGTTCATCTTCACGGCTGCTCGTTCTACTGAGTTGTTCTGTGTTTTTTAAAAGGTGACAGACACAATTTGCACGCCGCAATATTTCACAAGGATAAACATCGCCCATCCATCCACTTCCAGGCATATAAAGGCAGCAGGGCAGAGGAAGGCGCCCCATCCTGGCCTCAATAGATCGCCTCTAGGTCACTGTGTGCATGTCCCACCAGCTGCCGCCTCACCCAGTACTCAATGGCCATTGTTCATGGACCTCTCTCTTTTCTCTTTCTTTCTCTCTGTCTGTCTCACTCTTTCGCTCTCTCTCTCTCTGTCTGTCTGTCTGATTTTCTCTCTCTTTCGCACATCCCATCACCGCGACATGAAGGAGTCCCACAATGGAATGTCACACAGTCATGTTAGGAGAGATGCGGACACATCACAGCCTGCAGCCGCATTCTCACCCCTTCCATCCTGCTCTCCCTTGCTCGCTCTGCTCGCTTACTTTCTGTCTCTCTCTCTCTCTCCCTCTCTTTCTCTCTCTCCCTTTTACAATCTGTCTGCCCTTCAAACACACACACACACACAAACACACATCCATCCAAACACATCCTCAAGATGACCCTCATTCGTCTGGATTTTCAAAATAAATGCCACACCTGTCCATTTTGTTGAATTTAAAAGTCCAACCAATCAGGCTTTACCTTTCGGGATGAAACGAGGAATTCAACTGACTGAATTGGATTGAACCCAATTCAGATGGACAAATACGCTTCTTGTTGGAAGTTGTGTTTTATACTGAAATAAGGGCAAACACTGGGGGAACTTTTATATGGAGGCCTATGCCTATATTTTTTGACACAAAAAAATATGACATCCAACCTTGATTAATTTATTCAATTATTTCATCAAAACCCAAAATTATTCATGGAGCATACTGTATATACTCATTTTCGAAATTATATTATGTGAAATCTGCAGATTAAAATTAGAGTGTGTTTTGTGTTAAATAACTGACACAATATATCAATTGAAGTATGTTTTTAATTTAATTAGTCAAAGAAAGATTCTTGCTTACTTTACAAATATAGCAGGTTTGGCAGGAAATTATAAAGTAATCCTTGCAGAAATGTGCTTAATATAAATTTGTGTTACAGCTAATAATGTTTGTTTTAATTCAATTTAAATTATACAAATAAAAAATATTTAAATTATTAAATAATACACAGTTTTGTTTTGTTTTGTTTTTAAAATGTGGTCCCCGAATTAAGAAAACAAGTACTGCAATTTTGAGCAGCATTGTTTTATCATCGGATTCATCACCTAATAGAATATTTCAAAATGTTAGATTTCTCTTTTCGTTCGTGATAGTATGTGACAATATTTTTTTTCTCCCCAAAAAATCCCACGGGTTTCCTGTACCAAATCGCGCGTTATTAACGAAGTAATAGATTCCCAGTTGAGTCCAGGGTTAATGCATCCCTGATTAATTGGTGTACTGTGCCCGGGCCGCCTGCTGGGTGGCTTGGATTTTTGACTTTGCGCCGTCTTTAATATAGTCAGGGACGACAGTTTGCTTTGCTAAGATATAGGATTAGGAGTATTTCTTCTGAAAGAGGAGTTAAGTTGGCCTCGTCGGTCCCTCCCCTGCAAAAGCCCGAGACAGAATTACAGCTTGTTGGACCGGTGTCCCGCTGTTGCCATGGAGACGGAGCTACTTGGGTGTTCCAATCGGCGGGCTGCGGCTTTTTTAGACTAAAGGTGCGGCAGACGCGCTGCTATATGAAATAGCATTTATCCGCCTGGAATGGGTGCACTTCATAGAGGCGCATTAAAATGGCCTCTGACTGATACGTCCCAGTTATATGAATGGGATCGCTGTTGCACATTTTCCATTTTCTTATAACAAGGCCTCCAGAAATGATGCGCTGTGATTTTCTGGCCTTGCACCACTCAGTTAACACCCAAGGGTGGGTGCGCATGGCTTACACTATACTGAGTCATTCACAGACGTCGCTCAGGCATTGAAATGCATTGCTGGAGGGAGAATGTCTCACTTTAGAGGTGCGTCGCGAGCAAAGACCCCGAGGATGCTGACAGCTGAAGCCCTCATTTAGTGTGTAAAATCAACCTGCAAAGTAATCATGCCCCCCCCCCAAATAAACGCCTCACACGACATTCTGCATTATTTAGGTGCGAGATCTTATCCAAGGCCTTAATCAAGAAACATGCAAATGCTTGGGAATTGCAGCTAAATCAGGTTAGCGGAGTAAAAGGATCAACAGGCTGGATCGGGCTTTATTTAGTTGCTATAACAACCCCGTTTCCAGGATGGGATCCTGGGAGAGTGTATGCGCCATACATTACATACATATAAATATATGTGTGTGTGTGTGTGTGTGTGTGTGTGTGTGTGTGTGTGTGTGTGTGTGGTGTGTGTGTGTGTGTGTGTGTGTGTGTGTGTGTGTGTGTGTGTGTGTGTGTGTGTGTGAGGAGAGTGAAGCGGTGTGGCCTTTCGTACCTCACTGCAAATTGAGGTTGTTGCCTTTGAACCATCAGACTTCCAAAAGGCCATTTCCATCTCCTGATTCGTTGGGAAACTTTACTGGACACGCTTTATGATTAGGATTTTGAGTATGGGTATGATTGAGATTACGATTATGATTATGGCTGTGATTATTATTATGATTACGAGTGTGATAATGACTGTGATTATGAGGATTCTGATAATTATTCTGATTAGCATTATGATTAAAGTAACATTATTTTTATTGTTGTTGTATGCTGTGTCCATATTTTTTACAAGCGCTATTTAGAAAATATTCCTGACGTGTCAAAATCTGGCAATATAGTCACAGAATTTGGAGTATCGATACAAAAAGAAGTATTACAACAGAGTTAATAAAATAGTGTCCAATTTCAAAGACAAACTATCAGTAGAATAGTATGTCGATTTTTCTTCCGCATGTCTGGGGCAAACATATATGTCGATCGATCACGCATAGCAAAAAGCAATAAAATAATGCCCAAATTGAATTTAATGCATCACAGACCGATAAACATAGTCATAGTATTTTCTCCTTTTTTTAGAAAATATTGTAATAACTTGGGTTAAACACTAAAACAACCGCGTATTTTCCAGCTATTCCTCCTTAAAAGTTACTTGACAGATGAGAGACTACCCGTCAATTTTGTTTTTTTTTTTTTTCTCACATCAATGAGACGCAACCGCTTTCCCTCCGGTAAATGCAGCAAGCTGCAAATCCTGTCAGCTTTGCGCCACTCTGTTCCTCAAATCCAACACGTCTCCTCCGCAGACAATCGAAGCGGCACCCAAGGGCGGCTATTCCCCCTCACCCTCTTCAAGTAGGCTACACAACATCGGCATCTCCTTTCAGCAGCTTTGGACATTGTTAAAGGGTCCCTACCTGTGCAGAGCGGCCGCCGGGTTGCAGTTCGACCACGCATGATGCGGGAGCCCATTGTAGAAGCTTTGCCTTGTGCCTTCTGCAAAGGGCTCCAGACATCGCGGCATTTATTTGAGCTCAAACTCAGTCACTGTTGACTTTAGCACAAAGCAAAGATTTCACTGCCCCGCTAGTTAAAAAATGATTATTTTACAGAGATATCGATCAGTGTGCTATAAAAAAAATCCGCTTAGCGTGATATGTCTAAAATGAATTGTGCCAAATTTAATGTCTGTGTAAATTTACAGAGCTGAGGCGTCCTATTCAGAGTTTACACTGAGTGCAATTTGGTTCGTGTTTGTGTGGATGCTTGTGTGTACTCTTCCTATACGGGCATTGCCTCCACTCCATTGTTTACTGCCTTTGTTTATTCGCAGATCACTCTGTTTAAAGTGCGACGCGTAAAGTGGGGTCTGGAGAATAAAAGCACACTTTGAGGCCCTGCGTGCAGGTGCTGAGGGGCTATCATCTTGTATTGGCATAAAGGCGCGTGGTGGGGGGGGGGGAGGTGGACCACATTGGCGCACCGGGTCCACCTCGTGCCGTTTGGTCTTGGATTTGTGCTCCGAGGAGGAGCTTTTTGATTCGTGTGGGTGACAACTCACCTATATCTTATCTGGCAAGATGGGAGGGAGGGTCTCTCCATGCATGCATACTTTGAGAGGGGGCAGACAATGAATGCCCTGATTGCAAGCATAGAAGTTCGAGCATCACATTCAAGCGGCTCTGTCCCTCAATCAGACCCCCTTTTACGCACGCTATTCTCCGGCGCCGCGGGAGCTTGTTTTATGTGACAAAGGAGACTCCGTCTCACCCGATGACCGAAACTTGACTGCCGCGCACGAGCACGGTTCCTTCAATTGTCTCACGGCACTCTCTGGACCGCATGCAGGCCTGCTGCAGCCAAGGAGTGCCACCAATAGAAGCTGCTTGATGGGACATTCCCCAATCAAGTGGATGAATTGCGTCAATGCATCTGCAACTATGAAATGCATAAAAAGATGATTAAAAAATAATGATCCTCCGTCTTAATTGACAGCCAGCCAGGGAGATGTTCTTTGAACTAAATGCTCTTTCGAATATTTTTTATTCCTGTGCGCAGGTAAACAAAGGCGTCTCACGATATGAAACTGCACCGGAATTATATAAATTACCATTGTGACATATATCGCTTAATGAACGTAAATGTGAACTGCTACAAAAGTAGACTTTTGGATACTTTTGCATTAGCTAGCCTTACATTGTGGAGGTGCATCAGTGAGGACTCATTTTCTTTTGGTCTTTCCACATTGCATACACTTTCTGTAATTAATATCTCCAGTATGCAGATTAATTAAAAAAAACGCTTTATAATGTCTATATGTACCTGGCGTCATTTCACCGGATACTACATTAAAATGTATTATTACAGGACACGGAAAATCCTCAAAAAAGCACTGTGGTGCCTTACATGCATTTAAAATGGCCAAAAACTTGATTATGTAAAATCTTCATTAGCCTAACCGTTTGTCTATTTATCAGACTGTTAATGTTAATTAATATATTTTTTCGAGTAAATCAAATTATGTTGCAAGCATTTAGGTGCATTTCTAAAGTTAAAAACTGTATTGTTTAGTTATGAGTTTATTTATTATGGCGCATTCATCGAGATGTTATTTTTTCTGAAACGACTGCTACTATATAGATTGACAATAATTATGTAACAAGATTATTGCACGTTTGTACAGGTATAACACATTTTGCAATAATTTCTCATCAGATCATCATTTTCAGAAAACATGACCAATAACACTTTAATATAGAATTTTTGCTCTTGTCACTACAAGAATACACATATACAAGTCATAAATAGCAATTACACAAATGATTGATGAAATCCATAAGGTTTTGAAATTCAGTCCTGGAGTCCAAATAAGCAAATGTGGTTTATTTTACAGGTCTTTTTTCCCCTCTCTTTGTTTTTGTTTGTTTAATGTTTTGTTTTCTTTGGAGTTCAATCCTGCAGCAGACATCAGAACAGGTCACATTATCAGTCAGCCTCACGGATTATGAACAATGAAAGGGCTACTAACAAACTCGTCAACTCAAACGATGGGAGGAAAATATTTGAAATACTTATTGAACACAAATTTTATATTTTTCCATTTTATTCATTTATTTATGTTACAAATGTACACGTTGAGATCGAAGTCCGTTTATGAGGAGTTCATGATGGGCCTGGAATAAACTCCTTGGTAGTAAGAGGAGTCAGGTATGGAGGAGGACTCCAGGCCAGCCTTCCCCGCCATGGAGCCCATGGAGAGGGCGCTGGTCATGGGAGAGCCGTAGCCCGAGTAATGCATGACCTGCTCGTAAGTCTTGAGGTCCATTTTGTGGTGGTGATGATGGTGGTGGTGCTGCTGCTCCGAGGACATGAGGTTGTTGATGGAGAACGGGTGGTTGAAGGAGTAGTGGTGCTCAGGCTTGAGGTGCACGTCGTGGGCCTGCTGCAGGACAGAGTGGTGCTGGGAGAGGAGGTGCTGGCCCTGTCCCACCGGGGACGAGATGGCGGCGGCAGCGGCGGCGGCGGCCGCGGCGGCCGCGGCGGCGGCGACGGAGGCGGCGTGCTCCGGGCTCAGAGCCTGGCTCGCCTTCATGTCCGACATGGCCCGCTTGTGCTCGCCCGCCGACGAGTTGGAGTGCGGCGACTCGTTGCCGTTGCAGCTCTCCGAGCTGCTGTTCGACGAACCGTCGCCACCTGCGCCCCCCTTGCCGCGTCCGGACTCTTTGGCCCCGGACATCTTCTTGTCGCACTTGAAGCGCTTCTGGCGGCGCAGGTAGCAGCCGTTCTCGAACATGTTCCCCGAGTCCGGGTGGAGAGTCCAAAAGGAGCCTTTGCCGGGCTTGTCCGGCGACCGGGGCACTTTAAGGAAGCAGTCGTTGAAGGACAGCGAGTGGCGGATGGAGTTCTGCCAACGCTGCTGGTTCTGCCGGTAAAAGGGGAAGAGGTCCATGATCCACTGGTAGATCTCGGCCAGCGTCAGCATCTTACTGGGCGACTGCTGGATGGCCATGGTGATGAGTGAGATGTAGGAGTAAGGCGGCTTGGCGTGCGTGTAGCTCCTGCGGTAGGTTTTGGGGTCTCTGGAGCGGTTAATGTTGGATTGCCCGTAGATGGGACTCATGGTGTTCATGTTGCTGTAGGATGTCAGCGCGTTCATGGAGGCCGGCTGCCCGGTCATGGGGCTGATGCTGGGGCTCAGGGCCGCGCTCATTGCCGTCATGCCGGCGGCTCCCATGCCGTTCATGGGGCCGGCGCCCGCCGGGGACATCCCGGTCATGCTGGGGCTCATGCCGGTGTTGACGTAGGACATGTTCATGGAGTTGGCCGACATGTTGGCCGAAGTGCTCATCCCGGACATGCTCATGTAGGTGTTCATCGTGTTCATGCCCAGGCCGGCGTTCATGTTGCCAACGGAGGTGTAACACTGCAGCGTCAGACAGAACAGACGAGTCGTCAAACACAACTCTTACACGGCACTTATTCAACAGTGAACACACAACTGCAGTCCTTACTTTTTATATCAATGAGCCGTTGCTCACAATAAGAAATATTTATGTCAACTGGCTAATTCTTCTTTATTGTGTGTACCTTTCAAAAAAAAAAAAAAAAAAAAGTTCAACGGTGTCGGATAATAAAAACAACCAACGAACATAATAAAACTGATGAGAAATTTACATTTAAAGAAATAAACCTCAGCAAAATTCTACTTAAAGTGGATAGTTAATGATTATCTAATTTCTAAAACGAACAGATGTAATAAAGTAGAACTAATGACAACTCAATTAAGAGAAGGCCAAAGAACAAAAAGAGAAGAGGTTTTAAATCAATCACTTAGTTTCCCAGTCCTCATTTCACCGGATTTATTTTGTGCAAGTGTTCCTAAACCGCCCACGAAACAGTTGACGTCGTGTCTGGTGCACATTCTGGTTGAGGAGCGCACACACCAGAGCGCATCCCAAATATTTGAACCAATCTGCTCCCCAAATCAAACATCTCTGCTGTTTGCCGAGCCCCAAAATAGTGTGATTTGGTGGGGATAGGTATGTAGACTAAAATTATAATCCAAAGTGAAAAACTTTCGCCCACCTCCTCCTCCTCCTCCTCTGCATGTCAAGCAACTTTGTTAGGATAGCGCGCGCGGCGTGAGATGGGGGAGGATTTGGAGGCGCCTCAAGTCAATATTTGATCACAAAGTTAATATTATCTCAGGGCTAATATTGAGTTGTATAAAATGGGATCGGCTTTAGACAACGGGGGGAAAATATATATTTAAGGTACCCACCTCGGGCTCTGCGTAGTAGGTGCTCCAGTCGGTGTGTTCGTGTCCTTCCATTTTAACTGCTCCGAGCATCATGGAGGACTTGCAAGCGAGCGTCTCCCAGCTGAGGAAAAAGCCAAAAGGGTCTCTCGTACAACGCCGCTGACCGGGGACAACTTGCGCATGTGTCGGAGTGGCCGCCGCGTCCCCGCGAGTCCAAGAAGTGGCGCACACAAAAAAAAAAAAAAAAAATGGGAGAGGCAGCCGCCGCCGCGCAATGCGTCAGAGAGCGAACGTGCTTGGAAATGACGCTCCGTGCGCCCGCTTGACGCAGTGATATAGCTCTGTGCGCCAGCCAAGCCTCCAATCCTACTTCTACGCCTTGGGCCCTATTTGAATAATCTCCTCGCACCTAGGCGTGAGACTCCTCAAGCTTCAACCCCCCCCCCCCATCGCCCCTCCACCTCTCCCCTTACTCTCACGCATCCCCACCAACACTCCAAATCCTCCACATCCACCCTGTCTAGTACACCTGCACCTCCACTTGAAAAGGATTGTTTCATGTGAAATAATAATAATAATAATAATTTTAGACTCATTTTGTTGTTTCGTCTTTTCTGGGTGCAATGGAGACCGGAAAGGGTGGCTGTACGTTTTTTTGTGTGCTTGTTCCTTTTATAATAAACCGCCAACGTGCTTATTGCTCTCATTCAGTTTGAATGGACCTTTGTTTCATGTTTTTGCTGCGATGTTGCATTGCTGTCACCTCACAACTTAATTACGTAGCAAAAAAAAAAACTTTGCTACAAAGTTATTGTTCCAGAAAATAGAGGTTGCATAGATATGGTGATGAATATTTTCCATCAAAACCAGACTTAGTTGTTATTATGTTGACATTGCCGTCGTTCTTCCTCATAAAGTTAGCCAAGGGCCACTTCCCTTTGAAGTTACAGTATTTTAGCTTCTAAATTGATAACTTTACACATTTACTTCGATGTTTTACTTATATATAAGTGTCTCCATCTAGCAATTAAAGGGGATATTAATATGCATATTACATCATTATTGTTTTTGTTATACTTCTCAACGTTAACTTTGCAAAAGTTTTGAGAGGCTTAAACGTTGACACAATGTTTTTTTCAGTTCTTACTTGTGTTTCCAAAAGTTGTTAAGAGGATCGTATTCTAAAGTAATTTGAATAAATGTACTTGTATCTGAAACGTGATTACTCTATATTCTTTGTCAATATTAAATTGTATGTCCGAAAGCATTTTATCAACATTCTCAAAAGATGTTTCAATTAGTGAAGTACTGCGTGACAGCGCCATCTGTTGGTCATTTTCTATCCGTGAACTCTTTGTGACGAGCATAAAAGCAGAGAAAATATTTTCGTATGATTTCCTGCACCAAAATGCGAGATTCCGTTTGTGTTAAGCATATCAGTGAAAACGTGTATTTTATTATATTCTCATTTATTTGTATCTAAGGTGTCAGCGGAGACTTTTAAAAGTGTATTTAAATGGAGCGTTCCTCTCTGCAGCTTGTACAGTAGTGTATATATTTGTATGACACAAACACGAAGGTGAGGCTCCAGTGTGTTGCCGGCCACGTGTCACTAGTTGTACATCTATTTGAGTGCATATTTACGCAGGAGCATAACTATCAGTATTGAGCCCCATTAGTATAGGCGAGTAAACCTGTCTTGTTGACGAGGGACTAACAGAGTCTGCTTAACTTGGAAATGAGATCATGAAGGTGCGGGTGGGGTGGGGTGGAGGTGTTTGACTTTTGGGGATTGCACCGAGCACACAGCTTCCAAGCCAAATCGGTTTCATTTAAATTGAGGGTTTTTTTTTTTTTTTTTTTGTCTTTCTAGGTGAACTGATGAAAGCAAATAATAATATAATTAAATTTCATTTTACAATGCATGTGGTGAATTTTTAATTGGGACCGTTTTGCCTTTGATAACAAAACATGCATTGTTTTTTTTTTTTGTTTTTGTTTTTTTTACAATTGAGGATAACCTGTGTTGGGATATATTCAAAACATTTCTAAATGTCTCCAGAGTATTTAAAAAAAAATAAAAAAACAGGCCACCCCTTGGTGGGACTGTTCCAAAATGGTCCTTGACCTGGCTGACACTGTGTTCTTGAATGAGAGGGGTTGCTAATTTCAAGATTAATCATCAACCTGCCAGACTCCCTTCACATGGGTGAAGGTCACATTTTGGACTTGGTGAAAAACAAAATCCGCAATCAATTGGTGTGTGTGTGCGTGTGTGTGTGTGTGTGTGTGTGTGTGTGTGTGTGTGTGTGTGTTTGTGTGTGATGTCCAGTCATGATCTGTTCATGTGCAAGATGCGCACACAATGGTGCAGATAACGTATAACATTGTCCAGCAAATGTGTTGCCATGGGGCCTCGAGTGTCTGCTGCCGTTGTTGCACAGAGCTGATAAGGTCTAACATGGATGCAAGACTCCTTGTCGTCGTGACAATATAGCAAGTACATCTGATGACTTGTACAGTACTTGTTATACCTTGTGGTGAGGAATTTTCTGTGACTGTGGAATCCAAACGGACTTCACTCAAGAAAATGCACATGAACACTTTGCCTTTTAAAATTGACGTCAACTAAGTCAGTACTTCTTTTTTTTTTTAATTAAACTGATAAAAGCCAAAGACAGTGTTGACATTTTTTTATATTTTTAGAGTTTCTAAAAACTGGTCCTGAGCGTGTTGTTCAATTAATGACAAATGTACAACAGATTTTAAATGGTGTCATTGATTACTTGTATTGTATTTGTAGAATATTTAGAGATTCAAATCTTTTGGAGAAAACAGTTGGATTATGAACTGGAAATCATAGTTGAAAAACGTAAGATCAAAAAACCTTCTTGTAAATTAAGGAAATAATAGATTGCCCATGCATAGGGTTTGAGATGACAGCAAAATCAAACACTTTTCTGGTCATTGTCTAATGTAACTTTTTTGTATTTTTATCACACCACAAAGTGGGCTGTGATGTAGAAAATGAATGTAAAAAGGCTTGAGTTTTTTTTTTTTTTTGGATAGAGTAGTAAAGTGGGACTTGCTGTAGTGCAGAGATCAGCAACCTTTTTGAAACGAAGAGCTGCATCTTTGGTCTTGATTCATGCAAAGGGATACCAGTTTGATAAACAATTTTGAAAAAACAAATGTTCTCAAATTACATTTATGTGTGGATTATTAATAATTAATTACATTCCATTTGTGTGTTCTATTTCACAGAAGAGTATCCGCCAGGATGAAGGGCAAAATTTATAAAACAGTGGTGAGGCCGGCCATGATGTACGGATTAGAGACAGTGGCCCTGAAGAAACAACAGGAAGTGGAACTTGAGGTAGAAGAAAGGAAGATACTGAGGTTCTCGCTTGGTGCGAACAGGTTGGATACGATAAGAAATGAGGTCATTAGAAGGACAGCCAAAGTTGGATGTTTTGGAGACCAGGTTCGAGAGAGCAGACTTCAATGGTTTGAACATGTTCGGAGGCGAGAGAGTGAGTATATTGGTAGAAGGGTGCTGAGGATGGAGCTTCCAGGCAAAAGAGCGAGAGGAAGATCAAAGAAAAGGTTGATGGATGTTGTGAGGGAGGACATGAGGACAGTGGGTGTACACCCTGAACTGGTCACCAGCCAATCGCAGGGCACATCGAAACAAACAACCATTCGCATTCCAATTCACACCTACGGGAAATTTAGAGTTTTCAATGAACCTACAAAAACAAGTATGAGTACCCAGAGAAAACCCACGCAGGCATATTACATTTTTTACAACTATTGGCACATATTTAGGTTTACAGCATGTATTTCATATTGACAATGACAAATGTTAATTTCTGAATTATTTCAAAGAAAGTATCTTTCAAAACTACCATTGCTTGCTCCTAAAAATAGGAGTACCAAAACTGCTGTTTAGTAACCAGTGAACATTTGTGCTAATGCCAACATGGCTGAAAAGTCATGATTCATTAATACCACACACGGTCATGGTGTCACTAAAGAAAAATGCTTACTTATTATTGTGTCGACAGAAACAAAGCAGCATTTAGTTGTAAGTGTAATTGTAGTTAAATATTGCTTTTGTATTTTTTTTTCTCGTTTGTAAATTTATTTTTCCACTACGAAGCATGCTGGGTGTAGCAAGCCTTTCTCTGTATCCAATATATATATTTTGATATATTATTCTTCTCTTTCTTCTGATACACTATCATGCTACTGTAGTGCAAAGCATCAATTTATAATTATTTTAGTAAGTATGAACTTAATTTATGTGAATACGCTTAATTCACACAATGTGACCAAATCCCTATGCTGGGAACCATTGAAATATGAAAAAAAGATTCAATATTGAAATTACACTTCATTTCCTCAATATGTAACCCTGGAATTTTAACACCCCAAGTTTTGCTGTGTAATGACCTATAATTTTTCGAACAGGCCTGGGATACTCATGTGGTCCTTTGGGGAGGGGGTGGGTGGGCGGTTCCATGTGGCTGAGGGCGCCGTGTTAGTGACATAATTATCATTGTAGCCTCAAAAATCATTTATTCAATGTCATGAAATACATCTATTTATAATGCTATATAGTAGTCAAGATGTTTCAAATGGAACTTCTATTTTAAAGAATTGAATATTTTAGTTGATTCTTTATTTACTGGAATTAGATTTATTTTATTCTGCAAGGTTCATGAATAAAACAAAACAGTACCAGGGAAGCAAAAGTGATGCACCTGTGATTTCCTCTCGGTGACACCTCCTACTTTGTCAATCTCTTAACTTCTATGATGATCAGTGTTATAAATGACACATTCAACATTATTCAATCAGTGCTCACGACAAGGGCAAATGTAGAAGTGGTGAAACTTTAATGAAGAAGTTAAAAGGCGTGCAAGTGCAACACCTGCAGGCGCACTGGCCTAAAACAACATTCTGTAATCTAACTTTACCATCTGAGCACTTGGGGGTGGAAAGAGGATGGTCCTCCATCGTTCGGTGGGACGACCCCTTACAATTTCCACAAAACAGGCGATAGTTTCTGCCAGGAATATGTTAATCTTAAATTTCAACTTTCAAAGTCACTTCCCCCCTCTGCTCAGCTCCAATTGAAAAATCTACTTGGGAAAACTCCCTTTTGGTCTTTGCATCCTTGTGAGTGCAAGCATCAAGCCACATAAGCCAAAGGGTTAAGCATGTAATTCATCAAAGCAAAATTAATAATTAGAGGTCCTTCTTTCAGAAATAAAAAAGGGGGGGGGGTGTTTGCTGCCAACTTGCCTGTGGCGACAGTAAACATTCCAGAGCTGGCCTGGAGTTTGGACTTGCCATTATCTGCCACAGCTGTGACAACGCCTGTTGGCCGCAGGTTTGCGGCTGGCCACGTTGTGTTTACCTGGAAATGAATCTGAAAAGCGGCTGCACTGGGAAGGCACACAAGGCAAGCTAAATAAAAACCGAGAGTGCTCAGTGCACTGAGATGCATGCGGGAGGGAGTCCAAAGTTATTGCACTGGGCCCAGCGGGTCAGAGCGCAAACACAGGCGTAAACGCACTAAGGATATCCTCAAATACGCACCTTTTGATATTGAGAGGAATGTGGCCGGGAATGCCGCTTGATATGCTTTCATGTTGACTGTATCCAGGGCGCTCCCGCTTGTTTCCTTGTCATGGTAAAGCGGCTCGAGTTGACCGCCGCCCTTCATTTATCACACGAGGTGACAGTGTGTCTATCCGGAGGACCACAGGGGGAGAACGTGGAAGGTGCGCGGCTCGCCAAAGAATAGGCACGACCAGTGGTGCAGGCAGGCAGGCAGGCAGGCAGGCAGGCAGCAGGCAGGCAGGCAGACAGACAGACAGACAGACAGACAGACAGACAGATAGATAGATAGATTCTTAGACCACCAGTTAGGCCACAGGTTCCCTAAACATTACTGGTGGTTACCAACAAACTTCTTTCTTCTTTAGTTGTTACTCGATTGTTATTGAGAAGAAATTGTATTTTTGATGCAGAAATGTAATCATGATTATTATCTATAAATCATAAACTGAAAAAAGTGTTTTTTAAAAAAAATAGTAGCCAAGCTCATTAGTTTACAATTAAGATGTTAAAAAAAAATAATAAGTAACGTTTTTACACTAGTAAACAGAGAAAGGGGTATCTTTTAATGATTTATGGCTTTATTGTTTCTCTGCACTTAATAGTCATTATTGCTTTGAGGATAGTTTTCCTGTGCTGGACCGGTACTACATATTTGAATTCACTTGAAGTACAGTTTAGCAAGCAAATAGAAAATGGATATTTGGTCATAGAAGAGACCTGTTCAGTTGTTTTGACTCCTTCAAATGTCTGAAGTTTCAGAGTCAAAAGTGCCTGATGTGTATTGGGGCCCAAAGATTTAATATCACCAAATCGGCCCATTGTTATTCATTAGTAGACCAACTGCAGAGTCAATACACATTTAATCACAGACTGCAGGCAATTAAAACAGGAGGGGAGCAGTACTGCAATGGTAATTAAAGTGCCAAGATCCCACGGGAAGCTGCATGTCTAAATATCAGCGCCACCATCAAACCCGGCATGCCGTAATCTGCGATGAGCCCACGCTGCTCATCCTGGGCCGCCGTGCCGTCACGCAGTTGTGCGGCGATTACAAAGTTACGTTGCATTCATTAGCTTTTTAATCCTAATTGACGTCAAGGACAGAACTTGGTGACAGCGTGGAAATTGAAATTGGTGAACTGTTTAGTGCTGGCAAGTAAAGTACAAATACTTGATTACTGTAGTGAAGTAGACAGAAAACAGGTATCTGTAATTTTCTATTCTACACTTTTCTAAAATACCTTTTTTTCAACCTTAGAAGCATTACACCCAGCAAAAACAATGGGGGATAAAGGTTTTGGTGCATGAGACAAGGTTTTGTTGAGGAGCTGGGGAAGAATGTAAATACAGGAATGCATTTTACTATTCACAATGGTATCGTTGGAACCTTTCCCCTCCCCCCAGGACCAGAATGAAGGGACCATTTTTCCCTAATCTTTTATGAACCAGGAAGTGCTTAAGAACAAAAGATGGATGAACAAACATAAGTATAACACTCTATGAATAGTTGAAAGTGTTGTTGAGGGTCTGCACTCTCCTTGGCAGTATCCCAGTTTACAGTAAATATGATCATTCTGGCATTATTAAACAACAAAAGACATTGCAAAGTGCAACACCTTATAAGAAGAAAAGTATTACTTAAGTAAAGGAGATGAATTGGTACTTCTACTTTTACCAGGGTCTTCTAGCAGGGTTTTATTTAAGTAGATGGGGTTTTTTTTGGTTTTTTTGGTACCTCTGCAGTGGTTGAATGTAAAGTGGTGTAATGGCGTTGTGGTCAGTGCTGTTGAAATGTGCAAGGCTGTGACCATCTCGATAAGACCCCTGAGAAAGAAAAAACACACACACATCTGAGCTCTATATCTGAGAGAGGCTTTTGCTCCATTTTCTTTTTCCATCAGCGCGTCAGTGGCCAAGTAAGGCTTATATCTGCCACGGTCTTATCTGTATTCCAGGCTGATGGGAAATTCAAGTTTGGGATTACGTCTGACCCATCTTTGACAGCCAGTAACCGGCGCGTTTTCATTATTGTCACGCTTCAGTCAGCGCACCGCACAACAAAATCGCACACTCCCGTGCCTGAAAGCTATCCTTGTTTGGTATGCATAGCAGCGAAATTAGAAGCACGTAGCGGAGAATTTATATCAGGTCTGCATTAGAGGTGAGCCTATCTTCTGCCGGGTCTTCTCGGATGGACGAGGGCCCCCATCCATATGCAGATGGCTAATTTGTAGTGTTTACAGAGCAGCATGGAGGGAGCCGACAGCTCTTGAAGAGAGCTGAAAAGGGGGCTGCCTACGTGTCACCCCAGGAGCCTGCTGGTAAAAACCTGCCCTATAAGAGCAACAGCATAAGTGTCCAATCTGTGTTTGCTTACCCGCGGACACGGATGGCTCAGTCCTGGTCACGGGCCCCGTAAATTGGGCCTTTTTACAGGCACTGACAGCTAACAGGCCATTGGGAACAGAGGCCCAATGACTCAGCCACTCAACAGATTAGCACCTCATCAGCCTCCTACAGCTTCGAACAAATACGCTCTCTGCCTCCTTCAAGACACAATAGGGCTAACACTGCTCAACAGCCCCCCGCCAAGAGAACTCCCCACCCTTCCTCTGCCACAAAACTTCCCGGTCTGGCTCTTTCTCTGGGCCACAGCTGCATCAAGGGGTCCTTCCCCAGTCCTTGGCCCACCCCGACCCCAATTGGCAAGATGTGTGTATTTCAGGTGAGCAAATATTGCCACTTGCCTGAGAGGTCAATGACCAGCCCTTTTCAGCAGGAGAGCGGGGGGTTGCATATTGCGCCTGCCTGCTTTGCAACAGGGGTACATGTGGCCTCCCTCACGCAGCAACCAGTCCATGGGACGGGGTTAAGGGAATTTTCCGGGCACAGCTGGAGTCAGCAAATCAAATATATACTTACTCTCCGCAGCTTATCTGCAGTTTCCCCGAGAGCGTTTCCATCATTCATTTCCACCCCTAATTGGCTTTTAACACAAAAGAATGATTTGATGCTCCGACAAGCCACACAAACACACACACACACAACACACACACACACACACACACACACACACACAGATATTTGACCCATTTTGTGACATTGCCCTGCACTCTCACAACTCATCTATTGTTTTTTTTTTGTTTTTTTTTTTATCTGGGAAACAAAATCTCACACAGTTGCAAAAATGATCATTGTTCATTTAAATGCTACTAAACAAACAGTATTGAAGATTGCTTACACATCGAGTTTGCTTCTTCTGGGACGATTTTTTTGATGGGGTTGTAAAGTTGGTCTGTTTCACTTGTTGTTTTCTTTTTAAAATGCATTACAGTGAAAAGCTGTTTACCAAGGGATAACTGCAAAAGATGAAAATCCATCCTAAAAAGAAACCACATAAAAACGTTTTTTTATAACTGACACGCTTTAATGGTATTTAGACTTATCGAAATACACTTTTTAAAGAATTTCTTTGGTTTCAACTCACTCAATATGGAAGACTATCATCAACTTGCAAAAACGAAAGACAAAGACTTTTGCTTCAATTTGTGTTTGGCACTCCGAGTCGATGATTGCTGATAAAAGTGTCACACAAAATTAAAGATGATTAAACATTGCACATTTAAAAACCAAAGTGTTCAAGCAATCACACGTATTTTCCTCTGATGCAAGACCCCAAGCTTTTTGCTAATAATAAATATAATGACAAACGCCATAGACAGGCTCACAGAATGTAGCAGATATTACTGTAGTTACAAACCTTCAAACTACTTTAAAGAAACACAAAGCAACATCAGATGGCTGCACAAGAAAAGAGCAGGCAAAACACTCAAAAGTCTTTTTTTTATGCTCTGTGTGAACAAAGGCTATGACTGGAGGTTAGTTGGGGACCGTCTCTACCTCTTGTTCTTGCTCTGCTTTATTCTGGCTTCTTGCAGCAAATTCAGTAAATGCTAAATTCTGACTTGCTCGACTATGGATATGAAATAAAACAAAGGTGAATTAAGTGTTCATTCACTACACCTATGTTCTCTTGCTGCTTGTTTGAGAATCTTAGTGGGTTTACTTTTTTGTCGTTGAGGGAAAAAAAACATGCTTTATTGATTTCAGATAAAGCCACCAACTTTGCCGTTGATGAATATTCTCTTTGAATGCAGGAACTTGGAGCTGGACAAGTACAGTTGATGACGGTAGAATGCTTTCTTTGGTGAATTAGAAAAAAAAATCTATCCACAGAAGTCATGAACATTGTCTGGAGGAGGGTAGCATATCATTGTCACACTCTTCAATCAAGAAACATTTTCATGTTAACATAACGGGTTTGAACATGGCAAAACCGCTGGTCACATGCAAGTAAAGGAAAGCCACGTTTGACTTCGCCACAAAACATCTAGAAGTCTGCAAAGGATCAGGATTCAGATTCAGACCAGAACAGAAGACATGAAGCTTGAGATGTATCAGATGTATCAACAGGATGAGTGGTTTTAAAAGATGGATATATTGACCTTTTGAAGGAAACTGGTGTAAATAAAATGTATTACAAGATTAGCATATGTTTTTCATTGACTGTAAAAAAAAAAAATGGGCGTTCTGACACCATTTTGGGGGGTGCTCTAGAACCTTTGAAGTTGGCGGTGTCCAAACATTTACCATATGGAAAAATGTATGGATGAAAAGACCATTTTGAACATATTCCTAAAACCAGTCACTCAAGTAATTATACACAGTATAGTCGATATAGTTATTTTGAAATTTTTCTTTCATCGCTTTCTGTTAAAGGTAACAAGAAAATTGGGTTTAATAAGACTATTTGGGGTGGCCCGGAGGCCTGTACCCCACTACAGTGGATTCGCCCCTGCACTGTATAACAGCTGAATCCCATCTGCACTTTCGGAACCAAAACAAACCCAAACTGCAGCAAGCGAACATACTTGAGGATCATTATATTACAATATGTCCACAAATCTGACCTTCACATCTGACCATGTTGAAAACGAAGCTTCAAGACATCCAGAAGTTAGGGCCATATTTGAAATGTGAAATTCTATTGTGTTCAAACCTGCAACCAAATGGGTTTTACTTATGGGGAATCAAACAACAGCTTAAAGGTCCACTGTCATGAAATGCATAATTTTTAGCATGTTATTAATTGAAAAAAGGCAGCCGGAATGCACCCATCCATTTTTTCACCACACAACATGATTTTGACGTATATGGCTTTTTGTCATTCCCGCCCTGAAAATCCGTTCTAGGGATTTGTTTTTGAGAAGAAGCAGGAAGTGACGTTAGTAGTAGACACCCACTCAGGCGGTCTGGTATGTTTCTACTAGTTTTACCTGCTGGAAGGTAGCTAATTGTTCCTTCGTGTTAGCCAAAATGCCACATCGTTGTATTGCTGGATATTATTTGAACACTTGGGAGGATGGATTCATTCTTCATACTTTTCAAATAGACCCAGTTTGTCGTGAAAAATGGATTGCACGGGTTCCAAATAACAGGAAGGTGTGTATACAGCTACTAAAAAAATCCTCTCAGAATGTAACAAAAGATCCGCGCATGTAAGTCAGGGGTGCTAAATGTGTCGATGTACCCGTCTGCGCCGAGCATGGCTTCGGACAAGGGGCACGGCTTTGGCCAGGCTGACTCATACATATTGTCTGGGAGTCTGTTGTTAGTTAGAAGTGATCATCATATCATCTAAATATGGCTCGAAATGATGGGATAATATTGCTCCAGTCACTTCACTCGATTGTGAGATGTTCTCTTCTTTGAAAAGAGCTTCCGTGTTTCATAGTAGATGGCACAGCATGTTTTCAATGGCGAATGTGCCGGTGTGACGTAATGAACAGACATCGCAGGCAATAGGCTACCACTTGGATGTCAAGTGAGACTTCTGCAACTTTGTGGATGGATGACACGCTCTCCGTTCATATTTATTTTTTTGGATAGACATTGGAGTGAATAATGTTTTCATGTTTCATGTTTTTCATTGCTATGTCTATTTTAGAATGTTTATAGACATGACACTTGACCTTTAAGTCAAATGGACTCAAGGGTGAGGGTGAAGGAACCCTAAATTTCATTTTGTTTTCCATGTGGCATGTTTTGTGCTTTGACTGCACTAACTTGAGGTAAAAATGCCACTTATGCTGTTCTTTTTTGCACTACAGTGCAATAATAATAAATGCAAAAGTGTGGTCTCTATCAGAAATGGAATGAAAATTGACAACAAGCTGCTGGGATGAAAAGAATGACCAGCTTAGTCAAAAGAGGCTGCAGTCGATTGTGTATTAAGTGGAGAGATGACGTGTCGAAACTGAGGACCACCTTGATCTCTCTGGAAGTCAAACATAAACGTGGGTAGCTGCGTCCTGGGAGGCCTTCTTTGCCATCACAGTGAAATGGAACCAGCCCAGAAAGCAAACAAGATGTCTCCTCATTTCTCCTAGACCAACTACAGTATGTCTGGGTGATGAGCTTTTCTGATGTTGTTTGTTTGCTTGTTTGGTCTGGAGCACATTTATACCCGGCATGGAGCGTAGAAAGGGGAAGGGGACGACACGGAGGATCTGGAGGAAGGGAAGGGTCGGGGGGTCGGATGAGGACGTGTGACATGAAGACCCCCCCCCCCCCAAGGTGACAAGAGACCTGCTGAGAAACTACTGTGCACGCAAAGCCGATTAACAAATATGGTAAGAGCTCGAGATCAAACCATCTCGTCCATCAGCTGACATGCATACGATGGCAAAGTCTTACGTAATCGTTACTGACATGCCACACATACTGTGCAACTGTGTATCATGCAATCTCAGAGCATTGTAGTGGTGTGTCCAAGTATGTCAGGAATCAAGCAGTTAAAAACATATGACAGTCACTAGTATTAAAAGATCCAAATGTCTAATCATGTTTGAATTGTCTTTTAGAGAGCTCATGATATTCAGGTCATTTTACAAGTGCAAAGTTCAATGGCAAATATCTTACAAGACTGACACCTTCTGGCAGGAAAAAGAATTGCTGTGGCGTTGAGAATATAAAAACGCATTTCTGTACAGTGTCTTCCCCATTAGAGTAATAAAAGTGAAGATATTTACAACATTTTAAACTTTCATTAGGTTCATTGATGACTCATAGTTGTTCGTGGGTGTGAATGTGAGTGAAAATGATTGTTTACGTTTTATGTGCCCTGCGATGCCTGCCCACAAATCCAAGGTGTGGCCCTTTTCTCGCCCAAAGTACCAGTCTGCTTCCCAAATGAGGACAAGCTCTATTGAACATTTACTGACAGTTCTAATACAGTAACTTGTAAATTTATATTAGGCATTTATAAATATGGACTTTTTTTATGAGTTCAACAGACTGTGATGGACATGGGCCTTTCACACTAAATGATGCAGTGCATGTCACTGTTAAACATCTTTTGGCCAGCCAGAAGGGGGAGACATGACACTATTTCCTCCACATTTTGTTCATGCCTCAAAACTACAAATAACTCAGGAGCCTGCTCTACTCCGAATGTATTCTTATATATGATTGTATGACAATTGCCTGATATTTTTTTTGTTGGACAGCTTGAGTTTTTAGTTGAATGTGAAAGATGACTGAAAGTAGTACTTTTTTTTTGGTATCTTAAGGGCGAAGTGTTTTTCCCAACAGGGGTTAATGGGGTCATTTGGCCAGCAAAGTTCACATCTTGAAAGAATTCGAGCGAGTAGATAAATGGGGGCAGTATTGGATTGCCGCTGAAGAGAAACAACTTTTTTCCCCAACCTCTCATCTGTGGTTTGTACAAGTACGGTTTGTTGCGTTTAGTGGTCAGCCAGTATCTCAGTGCAGAAACCATCAGAAGAAGGAGGAAAAAGTTAAGCAGATTAATCATAACTGTCTAAATCTCTGTAATTTCTTGCTGGAGCAGTTGGATGCACATTTGATACTTGAAGGGGGTTCCATCACAGCATTTATCGTGAATAATTTCAAAGACCCCACAAACCCCCACATTGCAGTCACCCTCTTTCACCATGTCATTATTCCCTTGTGGTGAGAGATTGGTCCAGAATCACATCCATCTGTTCAGAAACCTGTGACATGATAATACCATAACTCGCTCACTGAGTCACTGTGATACAAACTAAATACTACAAAACTGCAAGCTAGAGTTTGTTATGCTGGAGCATGCACATCAAAAATATATTGTCCAATCAGATTAGACAGATGCAAGGCAATGAAATGTTAAGAATATTAAATATTCCTTCTCAGTCAAGAAGTGTAGTCTTTATTTTAAATGGTATGCATCGAAATGTACAAAACACCTGCCAGTCCAGTGGCAACAGATTTTCAGAAAACTGGAATGTACTCCCAAATCACAAATAGCAGTTAACTACAAAAATGGTGTACACTACACTGACGTGAACGTTTCAATACTGTACTAAAGCTACTCAGACATCATACACACAATTAGTTTACACATGGAATGGACAGTTTTGTTCTGTAGCACCTCTGCTCTCTGCAGAGAATTAAAAAAAAAATCACATTACTTAAAATAGATGCTTACAGAGTCCCATTTAAACTAGTAAATACAAATAAAATGCTCACATTGCTGGTTTTAGACTGATTGTACTGACAGTTCAGGGTTTATGGAACTCCACAATACCACCACTTTTTTTTTTTATGTGATGATCTTACACTCATGGTGAAGAAAGTATAGGCACACACCTGCGACTTTTCACTGATTATGATCATTGAACACTGTTCACCGATACCAGACATGCCCTCTGTAGCAGCAAATGGACTTTCTGTTCCATCGGAATGTTCAACGCAATATAGTGCAAAACAGCACCACAATTACGAAATACATTAAAACACTTTACAAAATACATGTTTGTTCCAGTTTCATGCCAGAGGACAGTCTCACAAACTGTTTGGAAATGAGAAGTAACAGTATGTGTGACAAACTCTCAAACTCCAAATCCCTTGTGAAAAGTGCCCTTTACTCCTGGGATAAGCTCTCGATGGACCTCCTCTCACACACAAAGAACAGAACCTTATTATTAAATCAGAAGAACTAAAACCATATAAAACAGAAACAATCAAGTTTATCTTGGTACGCTTGTCCTTACATCCATGGAAGGTGTTGGTATTTTGAAAAGAGAAAGCTCATCTCTGCTCACAGTTTTTGTCATCCTCAGCTTACAAACTTGTAGCAGTGACATATGGTACAAACTCAGGCTGTCCCGCGCTTCGTGAGCCTCTCTGTTTCCATAGTTTGATGAAGAAAGTCCCCTGTGATCTTCCTGAATAAGTGTTGTGCAAAGTCCCCTGTGACATTACGGATCCTCATCCATGTCATCTAGGTTGGGTGCCATGATAAAGTGTTTGGGGTAAACAAGACTGTGCTCGTCGGCGTACTCCTCCCAACGTGCGTCATCACTCTCATGGGTGATGTAGCGTTCGCCTCGTCGTGTCTCAAAGTCCCTGAGGTCCAACCATGTCTGATAGTCCTGGGGGGAAAATGTATTAGTCAGAATAGAGAATGAATAGGGAATAGGAATCTAACTGGAAGAAGAAAATTTCATGTTAGAATATCCAATATTGAAGTCACCTGCAACCAAGGATGGCTGAGACACTTATCGACACTGTACCTCTTCCTCATCTTCACTTGAAGGAGATTATTGATCAGATCTGTGGCTGTGACAATGAATAATCGTGTTTAGTCCAACATAAAATGTACAAAGCCAATTCCAATGAAGTTGGGATTCTTTTGTGTTTAACAAAAACAGAATACAATGATTTGCAAATCATATTTGACCTATATTTAATTGAAGACACTACAAAGACAAAATTTAATGTTCAAACTGATAAACTTTCTTTTTACCAAATAATCATTAACTTGGAATTTTATGGCTGCAACATATCCCAAAAAAAGCTGGAACAGGGTCATGTTTACCACTGTGTTGCTTCACCTTTTCTTTTAACAACACTCGATAATTGGTAATTGAGGACACTAATTGTCGAAGCTTTGTAGATAGAATTCTTTCCCATTCTTGCTTGATGTACACCTTTAGCTGTTCAACAGTCTGGGGTCTCAGTTGTCATATTTTTATTTTAATGAGTTAAATATTTTCAATGGGAGAATGGTCTGGATTGGAGGCAGGCCAGTCGAGAACCCACACACTTAATACAAAGCCACACTGGTGTAACATGCAGAATGTGGTATGGCACTATGTTGCTGAAATCAGCAGGGGCATCCATAAAAAAGAAGATGCTTGGATGGCAGCATATGTTTCCTCAAAACCTGTATGTACCTTTCAGTATTAATGATGCATTCACAGATGTGTAAGTTACCCAAGCCACTGGCACTAACATAGCCCGATACCATCATGGACGATGGCTTTTGAAGTTTGCGTCTATAACAATCCAGATGGTTCTTTTCTTCTTTGGCACAGAGGACACGACGTCCACAATTTGTGGACTTGTCGGACCACAGAACACTTTTTCCACTTTGCATCTGTCTATCTTCAATGAGCTCGGGCCCAAAGAAGCTGGCGGCATTTCTGGGTGTTGTTGATAAATGGCTCTTGCTTTGCATGAGTGTTTTAAATTGCACTTACAGATGTAGAGTAGCATCAAATTGTATTTAGCATTTTTATATGAACCCTTTAAAACAAATATGGTCTGGCTATGAACAGTGTGTGGCTTCCACATACAGTATATAGCATGGGATATTTTGCATAAATTATATAGTTGCAAGAGACTAACAGTTGTACTCCTTTTTTTGCTTTTAGCGTCCATGTAGACAGCAATGTAAGAATTAGTATAGGGGAAATGTTTATCTATTTTTCATATAATAATACAGACCTTACAGACTGAATCTTTGAGTATCTAGTGTTGCAAAGATTCAAAGTAAAATGTCCATGCAAACTGTTTTGTTTTACCTTAACTTAATACATTCTCTGGAAAGACGTGTTGAGCCAAGATGAACCAAAAATAAGAGAAACACCTTGGTAAAGCGTGTCTATGGCGATTGTTGTCCTTTCTAAGCATGTCTTTATCGACCTTTTTGTTAATATACTGAGGCAAATTCATGGCAGAACAGAAAACGTTTGCTCAAAAATAAGAAGCCAAAAAAAAAAAAAAAAAAAGGCTAAATATGTCTGTCTATTTAAATGCAAAACTTTTAAACAGCTATTGCTGTTGAATTAGTTATCTGTTTAAGCTGCTAACCAAACTAAGTATGTGGAAGGGCAGTGGCATGGGTGGATGGGGAAAACTGAAAGTGAGTCATATCAATTTCAGGCCAAGGAAGTTCAGACACATAGGCGATAAGGATACTGTTACGTGTCTGAAAATGATTTAGACAGCTAGAGTGCAGGATTTTTACCTTCTGCAGAAATGTCCTTCCATGGGGTAGGGGGGTACATGAAGGCAGCATTTTGAATCTGGTCAGTGATGTCTTCATCCTCATTGAAAGGGAATGTCCCGCTCAAGCTGACGTACACAATAACTCCCACAGACCACATATCTAATGAGCGATTGTAGCCTTTACTACGCAGGACCTCTGGAGCCAGGTAAGCTGGAGTGCCCACCACTGATCGCCGGAATGACTTCTCACCAATAATGCGGGCAAAGCCAAAGTCACACAGCTTTACCTGGAAGATGGAAGAGAAGCTTGTCTTTGCACAAAGGCATTCACACGCATGTAAATGTTTGCGCAAACCCATTGTCTTTTACCTGAGGAAAAGGCTCTGCAGAGGCCAACAGTACATTCTCAGGCTTCAAGTCACAGTGAACTATGTTTTTGAAGTGCAGATGTCGCAAGGCCACCAGAATCTATGGCAGAAAGGTGAAGAAAAAAAAAGCCCATAACCTTCCACACCTTAGCTCTGTGGTTTTAAAACTGGGGGGTGGCTGAAAATTTGCAAGCGTTTGGGGGGGAGCTGAAAATTTAATCTCCAAAAAGGGCGACACTGCAAAAAAATGTTTGGAACCACTGCCATTACGGACAAAATATGGTGGTATAATCAGATGTGTATTGCCTTAGGAAATGCCATATGGAAAAGATTGACACAGTAATGCCCATCAATACTTTCATCTTGATCAATACCGAACATCTCATTTCATCATCACGTCTGTATTCCTGAGCTGGCCCTTGTTACATGACTGTCCGTGGCCTGCTACCAATTCCACAGCACTCTGGGCTCTTCTATGCCAACTCTGGCTGTGACAAACGTCCTCCTGGCAACATCAGAGCCAGACCTGCCAAAGCTAATGGGACTATTGTTAATGGCGCTGCTTCTGTTTGGGATACAGGACTCACTGAGGCCCAGGAGCCAGCGGTTCTTCTAATCACAACAAGACCAGCACCACACCACAACAGCCAGTAATCCACAGCCAGGGAGGAGGCCCTGATGCTACGCAGACAATTCGCATAAACAATTCCCTACCATCAGGTCACCACAAGAATCAACAGGCATGGAGCTTGAGCAGAGCCTTGTGTGCAGTGGGATAACACAAACCATCAACAGAGGGGAGGATAAAGAGACAGGGAAACCACGATAGACAAACACCAAAATGGAAGTGTTTGCAGAAAGAGTAGGAAAAAAAAAGTATTCTTGTGAAAAGCAAAAGCTACATTTGAGGCTCATGTCAATTGATTTACAGACAACCAAAGAAGACTGCAATCTTGAGGACATAAAAAAAGAAAGAGACATTAGGATTTGGAAAGTTCTGCAACACAAACCTGTGTAACTAAAAACTTGGTGATGCGTTCAGGCAGTTTGCTCTTCTCACTCGACAGGATCATTTCCAGCATGTCGCCATGCAGCTTCTCCATCACTACAAATACCCGTTCTGGTGTCTCGAACATGCATTGCAGGTTGACAATACCTGGGTGATGCAGATTCTAAAGAAAGAGCAGATAAAACCATGCAATGACAACAAAGACAAACCATTAATATAATTTGAGATATTCACCTGTAATATGGCCACCTCATTCCTCAGCTGGCTCTCTTGCTTGGTAGGAAATCTCATCTTGTCAATAACCTTTATAGCCACATCCCTGCCACTCTTTCTGTGTTTACCTAAATCACCCCGCAAAACACAGTAAAGGGAAAAAAAGTTGTGAAATATCCTCTTGTGTGGAATGCTAATTTTCTGGAAATCCCATAACAGACATACCTCCATACACAATGCCAAACTGTCCTGACCCCAGCACTTCATCTGAGAATATTTGGAACACTGAGGCAATATCCTGTTGAAAAAAAAATCAAAGTTAGCACTGTTCAACTGTACACTGCACTAAATACACCAACTCCAGCAGGATCAAATTCCAAACTTTCCTATGAGTGTATGTTATATTGAAGTACCCTGACTCAAGAAATATATTACAGTTTCAACAGTACCTTTTAGTGAATGTCCAATGCTTTAATAGCAAATAAATTATGTTTTAATAGAAACCAGTTCAGAGGTTTTGTACTGTACGGGAAAAAAAAACACTCACCACATTCTCTTGAATCTGGCAGTTGGACACAGATATGCTGATGGAGAGCTCTCCTGGATGGAGAAAACATTATTAACTGATGCATGCAGTGGTCAGTGGATCCTAAAGAAATGACTAGCACAGCTACATTGCTCACATAGCTTCAATCAGCTTATCTCAGCTGCAAAAAGTCAGTCACAGATCATCACGATGAAGCAATTTATTATGCAACAAACTGGCTTTCTAAAGTGTGACTGAATGCTGAGAGTATGCACCATTTCATAACAGAGAACATTGGAAACTCGTAGTTGAAAACTACATATGAATATAATGAGAGCTTAAAAAGGTTAAATTTCACTGTGCTATCCTAGAGAAAATATTTGATTTGGAATGATGTAATGTAATAACATGTTTCAAGTTAGCTCAATGGAAAGTCCTGAAAAACAGTTTCAGAATTAGTAAGCAGTGAAATTATGTCTCAATGATTTTTCAGTGACCATCCAAATTTAGAAAAAAATGTGTATAAAATCCATTCTTGTGTCTTGCGGGTTAAACTTACTATGATCTTTGCCCGGGCCTGCAGCACTTGCCACACTAGGCTGAGGTGTTACTGGCATCAGGGCTTGTCTGATGGCCTTCTCCCAGCCTTGAGCCACCTCCATGCCAACTCCTGAGGCAGCCAGAGCAGGGATGTTGTAATGATTGCTATTGTTCTCCCCCACATAATACACCATGGTGGCTGTGATGATCTCAAAGCAGTGTGGATTGCTTCCCTGGGCCAGACTATTGTAGTCTCTGCACTGCTCTACCTGGAGAATCTCAGACAAAGGGATTTCCTACAAGAGAGAGCAAAAACTTTGGTAACTAATTTGTAGTAACAACAACTGTATATGGAACTCAACAAAAACATTCTTCAAGATGATGTGCAGTAAATTTAAAAAAAACTTTTTTTCTTTGAACAAACTCCCATCACAGTTTTTTTTTTCTTCAAGGGCATAAGATAATGATGTCCAAATGAAAACTAGACAATGACAACAGGAAGAGAATTTGACTCCTTAGCATTGTTGCTGGCATCTCGATTAGTGCAATCAAAAAGAAACTACAATCTTTTAGGAAGATAAACCTGCTCAAGAAACAAGGGATAAAGACAGAACCATTTCCACTTTGAAATAATACAAAATAAAAGATGGAAACTCACACTCCACTGCGTCACATTAGTTGTCCGGTGTAGTCTCAGTTTTGACAATCTAGTTCCAATCCTAACCTGTCCTCACTCTCTTTCTTATGAACATACGACACTCAGAGTAAACTTTAAAAGTCCCCCCCACCCAACCCCTCGATATTCACTGTCAAATCAAAGTAAGGAGGGAGGGTTGAATGATAAAAACCCAGAGGTTTGAACCAATCTGCACTTGCAGAGGCACACGCTGTCCCCTTCCACGTGGCTCACCACAGAGTATCAAATGAAGTGCTTGCGGTTAGCGGGGCCGTGTCACGTGAACAGGCCCTGTGGTGGGCTGTAGTGCTGTGATACCCTGATTACAAGGCAGGGGCCAGCCAGAGGGCCATATTGAGCACGAGCCGCTGGCGCTACCACGAAGACTTAAGATGCTAAACTACCGTTCTGAAGGGTGGTGCATTAGTGGGTGGGTGTGCATTTGACTGTGACAGGAATCAATCCAGCGGAGACAGAGAGAAACCCCTTTACCCCTTGAAAGGGAAAACCACAAGTACGGGGATCTCATCTTCAAACGAGCGGCCATTATGGCTTCCAAATGGGGAATATGGTAGCCATGCCTGACAAGTGAGCTATCGCATGACCGCCACTAATCAGATTGGAGGTATGAAGCAAATACAGGGGAGCACAGTGGCCAGATCCTGATGAGCAACACCATAGAGAATTTGAGTCAAATTAGAGGACTAAGCTGAAGACATACAAGTTAAAAATCTGGAGAACCTTTGTCTGTAGCTCTGAAAAGGCATGCTGAATGTGAAGCTAGCAACCACAACATTTGGTACACCGTTACGATCTAATGATAATCGATGCATAAGCTTTACTAAAACCTATACAGTGTGTGTGTGTGTATACACACACACACACACACCACACACACACACCACACACACACACACACACATGCAGTTTAAGCCAGTAGTTTACATACGCTGTGCAAAAACACACTTCATTTCTTGTCTCACTGTCAGAAGTCAAATCAGATTAAACCCTCTTATTTCAGGTCAGTCAGGATCACCCAAATTTGTTAAATGCCACAATAAAGAGACTTGAATCTGATTGAAATGCAGTGGCATGCCATTAAAAAAAGGCCTTCCATGCTCATACAAACTCCATTTGTGGTCCCAACCCCCTGGCAGAAGATCGTGAGAGGCTGGCTGCTTAAAAAGATAAAAAAAAAAAAAGTCTGCGCACCCCTGCACTATACTGTAAATATTGGGCACTGTATATTTGGTATGGCAAAAGTAGTCAATGAAAAATTAACTTTTGGTAACCTTTTGTAGAATTATCTTTACTAAAGTTTTGCACAGTGTTGGATAAACAAGCAATAAATAATGCCAGACGTTAACACACCCCACTGCCTCAGTTTTTTTTTTCCAGGCTTCCTGGAGAGTGAATGACACCAAGTAAAAGAAGAGATAATTGCTACATCTACATTGAAAAGCACGTGTTTAAAAGAGACAAGAAATGTCCTACACACCATCCTATGTCTATTTTCCAAGCCGCTTATCCTCACAAGGGTCGCAGGAGTGCCTGAGCCCATCCCTGCTAACTTCAGGCAAAAGGTGGACTACACCCTGAACTGATTGCCAGTAAGGCATCAAAACTCTCACCATGGCACAAGAAGTTGTCTGAAAACATACATTGTGCCATGAACAATAAAATTAAAACATCCCAAACACCCAACAGACAACAATCAATTCACATGTGGAAGTATTTGCCATTTCCTGAGTTCTCAGTGGGTAATTACTGTGTTATTAAGCACTTTGGGAGTTGTTATGACCAAGTGCAGAGCAGGAAGTGCCCCACAATTGCCGTTATGCTTCTAAAGAATTAAGCTTGGTTGAAAGCTTCAATGATAAGGCCTATTTGACTTTGACATTCAATCAATTGAAGCCAGTTGTATGTTATTGCACCCAATAATATTAAATGTACTGAGAGCAAAAATCAACTCAAGCGTGTCACTAGCGAACAGTCACTTTAAACTGCTCCCTTTGCACAACTGTCATTCCACTGGTCTTCAACTGTGAAGTGCAAACGGGTAAGGGCACTCTGTATAAACTTAATATAACGTGGGCCGTTGACGCGCTCTCAACTGCTTTAAATGCGAAAAGACTGCATCTTTGTACAACTGTAACTCTTACAAGGAAAAGTGTACTATTAATTACATGTCTACTGTTCTTTGTTCTTGTTAGTTTGTTGTTGTTCTCAGTACTCAACATGAATGTCGTACAAGGGTGGCACCAACCGCCGGAGACAAATTCCTTGTGTGTTGTTACATACTTGGCCATTAAATCTGATTGTGATTCTGACAAGAGTACAATAAAACACACACAGACTGTTCAACTACATCACTGTAATGAAAGTGTGACTAGTTTAAAGATTATTTTTAAAACCCTTAATAATTAGTGTTAATATTTCAGTGATAAGAACACAAATTCTGGCCATCTCTTTGCCAAGAGGGCCTAACTGATTTTTTTTTTTTTTTTTTTTATAAACACCTTAAAGCTTGGTCACCCAGCTCCCTACTGTGATATTTACAAACCTATCAAACAGAGCACGGTTAGTATTCACCTGCTGGTATGGAAATTGCTGCAGTGTGTCTACAATTGCAAGGTGCAATAAAAATAAATACTTCACAGTGACCTCTACACATCAACTTGAAGTAACTCTGCTTGACATTATAATAAACATCATGGAAAATCGTGATTCTGAAAAGAAACAAAAGGCTTCCAAATCTTTTAGGGTTTTAATATTTTGTTGAGCAATGTAATGTATATTATTGTACAGCACTTCTGATGACTATTTCTACAGAAACAGTGATTACTTTTGAAATGCAGGATTCCAATTTCTCCTAATCTTTGTCTATTGGATAATATAAGATATGTATTTTCCAAATGAGTTCACCCGCACTTAAGCGCAATAGCTAAAAAGATAAAAACAAGAAAAAAAAGCTGTACTGTTAAACTGAAAAGTTAAACAGGTTATAAACATTAACAATGGAATTCTCGGCATACACCATATAACACAAAAATAATTGCTAAATGTAATAACCAAATGGATAACTAAGAAAAACTGGTCACTGTTCATTAAAATGATTGATTCTTGGCTCATTCATGTCACGTCATGATAAAGAATGTCGTATAGAAATGTAATCAATGTAACGTGTAGTGTAAATGTCATGTAACTAAATCACATCTTCGCATTTTAGACTCCTAGTCACACCATAGGGTCACTTGTATGTACTGTACTTGAACCCCTATCCTTCTTCCCCCGGATCTTCAGTGTGGGCCTCTGGGGCGGAATTAGCTGTGGGGTAGGGAGGGGGGCTGCCACCCTTTTCACTGTAGTCAGCCCGTCTGGCGAGGGCAGACCGGCAGGAGCTGAGGCTCTTGTTAGAAACTGTACATATTTTGCATGTTGGGCACATTCACATCTCATTCATTGCCAGTCTTCCAGTTTTAATGAATCATACTCCCCATCAGTGGGGAGAGGGGAAGACATTCAATGTTCGGTCCTTCTGGCCTTCTCTCTGGTCAATGCCTCTCCCCCATGGGTTTTTAAGGCACAACATTCAGTACATTTGGGCATCCTTTGGGGAGCTGGGTTGCCTGGGTGGGGGTGACATAATTGCCCCATGACCATCTCACCCCACCCCTACCAGTCTCCCCAATTTTAATGCATGATATGCCACCACAGACGATGACGGTACAGGGAAAAATGGTTACCTGGTACCTATAGTAATACGGTGGGTCTTCGCAGTTTGCTTGGCTGAGGACTGGCTTGTGGGATGGGCTTGCTGCCTTTGACACCCCCCCCCCCAACTGCCAACCTCCCTTGCAGCTTGAGGGGGGCCATGCTCACCCTTCCTCAATGTGCTGGCTCAACAACTCCGTATAACAGTTCACTAACAACCATTTGATAGTGTTCATTCAATCATAGGTTTTACAGACACGCTAGGGATTTGAACTGGATATGCTGGGACAACTAATAATATGAGGTTATGTTAAAATATCAACTCAGGTTCTTACAAGTGTTTGGATGCTAAACAGAACCTCAACGTACCACTCATCAATAGCATTGTATTGCTAATTCCTCAAATCCTGTCCTGTCTTTTTCTGTCCTCAGTCATCATGTCCACCTCTCAAAGAGAACACAACTTGATTGTTTGTAACGTTACTTGTGGTCAGATATCTAGACACACCCCATTCCCCTTGTCCTTTCGGCCCCTCTGTCCCCTAAAACAGACTAAAAAAAAAAAAAGGAAGCGGGAGTATTTCAAACAAACCTGCTGTACAATAAAACTCCTCCAGCACAAAAGGAGAGATCCACTTTTCTCTATGGGGTGGCAGCTGAAGAGGACACATTAAAAAAAATATATATATATGGCAAACTATATGACAAAATACTCCGTGATCATTGACCATTGGTGACCTTTAATTGATATTTGTCATCGTGCAGACTAAAATTTCATTTTGTTCGTCCATCCATCCATCCATTTTCTGAGCCACTTTATCTCACAAGCATCACAGGAGCGATGGCGCCTATCCCAGCTATCATTGGGCAGGAAGCGCGGTACACCCTGAACTGGTTGCCAGCCAATCGTAGAACACATCGGGACAAACAACAGCCCCACTCACAATCACACATAAGGGCAATTTAGATTCTCCAACTGATGCAAATTTTGGGATGTGGGAGCAAACCAAAGTGCCCAGAGAAAATCCACGCAGACACAGGGAGAAAATGCAAACACCATAAAAGCGCAGCCGGGATTTCAACCCCAGTCCTCAGAACTGTGAGGCCAACGCCCTTACCAGTTGTGCCACCGCCCCGGCTCATTTTGTTAGTCTGGTTTCTAATTTATTAAACGTGGCAAAAAGATTACACAACAATACAAGTCTGACAAACCAAGATTTTGTATTACAAGTGTCAAATTCCCAAAAATTTGACCTCGTGTTATGTTAAGCACTTTATTTGGCTTAATGTGGAACAAAATAAATATTACTTCACCATGATTGTTCTTCCTTACTTTATAGAACTTGGCTCCCGTGTCGTTCTGAAAAAGACTCAGACTTTTACTGTCCAGTCGCCAGTAATGTCTCTTTCTCTGTTTCAAAAATCAAAATCCAAGTGAGTACACGAGAAAAAAAAAAACAAGCACTCATATACATATCACCAACAATATTATTTAACTCTTACATTATGTTAATTCATGAGGGAAAATACTTCCAGTGCTGCTGTATGCAAAACAAGATAAAATCCTATATGCAAGTTAACCAGACAAGACATGGTCTAATGGGTTTTGGGGTTTTCAGTCTTACCAAGTTATCTCTGCTGGTATAATGAACCATCCAGCCCTCCTTCACCACAGTGGAACTCCACCTCTTGGTGTGTTTGATAGATTGGACCACCCGCATAAGTGGGATGTTGGTGCTTGTGGAGGGGCTAAACTCCAGCACAAAAGAGTTCAATTTATTTTAGAGCCAACTTTAATAAAATAACTTTTAAAGGTACATTTAATCAGTGAAACAGTTTTAAACTGCACTAGTCAGTGTAGTTTGCCTGTTTTTTTTTTTTTTTGGACTACAAATTTAAAAGTTCAAGTCAAAATAATGAATCATATTAAATCCTAATAATATACCCGTACCTAATCGTCTTAATGGGCTCCTCATATTTGTCTTGGTCCAAGAATTGAGAATCCATGTCAAACATCCTCTCCTCTGGTGTGGACAGTTCCTCAGGCTCATCCACCCCTCTGCTGCCTTCCATGTCACTGCTGTCTACTTCCATTGTATCCAGAGGGCTGTCTGTCTCCGGGCCAGGACTGGCTGGCTCTATATATGGACATCAAGTTGGACATAATAGATTTTACCATGAAATACCTCAATTCCAACAGATGTGATATGGACTTTACCTCCATTGAAATCCACCTCACCCAAACAGTCTCTTGGTACCTTTGATGCACACCGCTTATGGCAGTTGAATCTACAATCTGGTAAAAGTCATGGGAAAGATATGAATTGTGTCAATCGCATAAAAAACAAGTGTACAAATATATCACGTTCATATGCTTGCTTGCCTTTACACTGCATTCCCTGACGAAAGATTCCCTTAAGCAGGCGCTTACAGTACTGGCAGATAGTGGGTCGAGTATAGGTATGAATGGCAAAGGTGTGAGGCACCTTCACTCGACCGAGCACCATTTTCTCCATCCAGATAGGTCTACCACTCCAGGAGAGGATTCGCTTTCCCGCTTCTTGATGGGGCCTCTGCTGCTGTTGCTGCTGCAGGAGTTGCATGGGCAAGTGAAAGGATGAGAGAATAGTGATTTGGAAGAACATGGGGCAGGGGAAAACTGTATAGTCACATAACAATGCTAAAGCAGAAAAATCATTGTTTCGCTCATTTATGATGTCATTTGAGCAGTCAATTTCAAATTTCAATTTATTCAAAACTGTTTTAGTACAAAATAAATGAAGCCATTTGAAAGCTTCCTGACAACATGGGAGAAACCTACCAAAAAGTAAGTGGATACATAGAGTGTTTATTGCTCCATGTCATAAAGCATAATTGCATCTTTTGATAAAATTTCTTGGGACGCAAAATAGGGCAGAATGTTTTCCAGGTCCTTATGTGGAACCAAGTCAAAAGGCCCCACTGAAGAGTTAGCCAGAGAGCTACATCTATTAAATGCTATGTATAAGTGTTGTCAGGCAGCAACTAGGCCCAAGAGAGAAACCTGTGGAGAAAACCCAATTTGATATAAAGAAACGATGTAATGGTAAAGAGTGTAACAATAGGAATTCAGATACCTTCCCATCGGAGGGGAAGGGGGAGGGGGGGGGGTTTAATTAGTTTGCTTTACTTTAAGATTGGATTATTTTTACCAAGGGAGATAGAGCTTATGCACATCAAGTAACTGCAAAATTATCAGTATAGTTTTGAGTTCCATTTCTTAAAAAGAAAAAAAAATGTAAAAATTGTAAAGAGGTAATGCCATGCAGGTTCTAAACTCACCTCATCTAAGACAACCGCTGCACTCTCTGCAAGTACCGGTCGGGGAACAGAGAGTGATGGTCCGGGCAGCGAGACATTGGACAATCTCCTCTTCCTCACACCGGAACAATTATTTGGGATTTTAAAGGCACAGCGCTTGTGGTAGTTCAGTCCACATCCTGATCCATAAAAAAAGAAGCTTAGAAGTGTCACAACGTGAGACAGCCACTGGATTGGCACGGAATTTAGCCACTAAATGTGGCTTTCCTGATGAGTTGGTATAAATAGAAGCTACAACTGTTGATGAATCATCTTCTAAAGTTGTGTATCGCTTGAATTTGTACGATTCTGGTTCTGATTCCAGTTTCGCTTTTTGATTCTGGTTCCAAATGATTCTTGAGTCTGATTCTTTTGAGGCACAAGATGAAAATGTTTGCAATAGTTAAAGGGGTATCCATGGTACGCCATCTTTTTTTTTTTTTTTTTAAACATTTGAGAATCCCTATAACATTGCTTACATTGTACTACAGTACTTATTTTCCACTGGGTTGCAAGGCAGGAGAAGAGAACAAGCTTGCTCTCATCTCTTATTTCCATATTTTCAACCAACCACACATCATTCAGTTGTGCAACCGGCCACCCTAAAATCCTGAAAAATATTCTTTATTACCTCGCTGTTTTGGATTCCGCATTATACAGTTTAAGCCAGAAGTTCACATACACAATGCAAAAACACACATTTCATTTATTGCCTCACTGTCTGAAGTCAAATAAGAATAAACTGGTTTCAGGTTAGTCAGGATCATTAAAAAGTATTTAATATTGTTAAATGCCATAATAATGAGAGAGAGAGAGAGGGAAAGAGAGAGAGAGTTTCTGAGACAAATTTACATTATTTTCTCCAAAGTCAAAAGTTTATAGACACAAATAGTAGTATGTCCTTAAAGAACATGGGGAAGCCCTTATGATGGGGTCCTGGCTTTGGAAACTCCTGAAAGGTTAACTGACAACATGTGAGTTAATTGATGGCACACCTGCGGTTGTATTTAGGCAACACCTCAAACACGCTGCTTCCTTGTTTGGAATCATGGTAAAAATCAAAAGAAATTAGCTAGGAAATCAAGGAGAGACTAGTGTAGCTCCACAATCGCTGCTTATCCTTAGGTGCAATTTCCAGATGCGTGAAGGACCCACGTCATCTGTTGAAGCAATTATACGCAAGTATAAATATCATGAGATTGTCCACCCATTAGTCTGCTCATAGAGGTATCTGAAAGATGAACACATTTTGGTATGAAATATGGGACTCAACCGCAGAACAAAAGCTAAAGACCTTGTAAATATGCTGGCTGAAGCTGGTAAGAAAGTGTCATTCTCCACAATGAAACGAGTCATGCATCGACCTGGGGTGAAAGGCCACTCACTGAGAATGAAGCCATTAGTCCTAAAAAACCAAAACAAAAACAACAACAACAAAAATGGTCAAAAGGGGAAAGTTTGTAGACCTGAAAACACCATACAAACAGTGAAGCATGGAGGTGCCAGAATCATGTTGTGGAGCTGTTTTGCTGCAGCAGGAACTAGAGTTTTTCATAAAATCGAATTATTAAATGGAGAATTTAAGGGAGCATCTCAAGAAATCAGCTAGGAAGCTAAAACTTGGGTGCAAATGGGTCTTCCAAATGGGCAGTGACCCTAAGCATATTGCCAAACTGTTACAAAAGTGGCTTGAAGATAAAGTCAATGTCTTGGAGTGGCCATCGCAAAGCACTGATCTGAATCCCATTGAAAATTTGTGGGCAGATCGAGAAAGGCGTGGGCGAGCAAGGCAACCGACAAGGGCCAGGATTCCAGCAGAGTACTGTCAGAAGCTTGGGGAAGGTACCCAAGACATTTGACCCAAGTCATACATTCAAAGGAAATGCTCCTCAATACTAAGGAAATGTAAACTTTTGACCTCAAAGAAATTATAAAATTCTCTCTCTTATTATTGTGGGATTTAAGAAGATTAAATAATCTTGGTTGTCCTGATTGACCTGAAACAGGAGATCTTTAATGTCATTTGACTTCAGATAGAGACAAAAAAAACAAAAAACATTTTTTTGCTGAAGTGTTTGTAAATTTCTGGCTTCAACACACACGCACACACAACACGCACACCAACACACACACAATAGCTTTAAATATCTTTCCCTACACTGATGAATTGACTCATTGTGTTATATAAGTTAAAGATGACAAAAAGACCCTTTTATATCCTCTATTCAATTAATCTGTAGGAGACCTCTGAGAGAAAAAAGTACAGACATCTCATCTCAATTTAGCTCTGTACTTCTTAGTGAATTTTGATCGTATATTTTTTGTTAACTTGGATGAATTTTCTAGATTTATTCTAATTCTTCTGATAGATTGAGTATAGTTGTTTTGGGGGGAAAAATTACTGTACATCTCAATGAGAAAGTAAATATGTTCAGATGTGCATTTTTTAAAAATGTAAACATTCAAACATAATGGGTACATGGGTTTTCACACCCTTTGCTATGACACCTAAACTGAAGTCCAGATGAATCTGATTTCTACTGATCATTCTTGAGATGCTTTTACAACTTGAATGAAGTCTACTTGTTGTAAATTAAACATCATTTGTTATGGCATAAAGCTGTTTATATCGGGTCTCATAGTTCGCAGTGTATATCAGTGAAGAAACCAAGCAATGAAGTTTAAGCAATTGTCTGCAGAATGCCAAGACTTGATTGTGTCAAGGCACAAATCTGGGGAAGAATACAAAGGAATTTCAGCAGCAGAGAATGTCCCATAAAGACTGTGGTCCCAATTATTCGAAAATGGAAGAAGTTTGGAAAGAACAGGACCGTTCTTAGATCTGGTTGTCCAACCAAGCAGAGTCACTGGGGGAGAAGGGACTTGGTCAGAGAGCAACAACCCTAAAGTCACTAAGACAGTGCTCCAATGCTCCTTTGCGGGGATAGGAAGGTCAACCATTGCAAACACCGCCCACCAATCTGATTTTTATGGTAGAGCAGCCAGATGGAAGCCCCTTCTCAATAAAAGGGACAAAGCAGACTGCTTGAAGTTTTCCAAAAGGCACCTTAAGAATTCAAACAACCAATATTCTCTGGTTTGATGAGAGGAAAATAGAACATTTTTGGCCTGAATTGCAGACGGCATATCTGGAGAAGAAAAAACTGTTCATCACCTGTGCAACACCATCCCTAGAGTGAAGCATGCTGGTGGCAGCATCATCCTGTGAGGCTATTTTTCTTACTGCAGGAATTGGATGATAAGTCCACATTCTGGGGAAGACGACAATTTTCAAATATAAATTCTTCGAGAACTTGCTCCAGAGTTGTCTGGAACTCAGACTGACACCAATTCACTTTCCAAAATGACAATGACCCAAAGCACACAGACAAGATAAAGGAGCGGCTTCAGAAATAGCCTGTGCATGTCCAAGTGGCCCATTCAGGGCCCGGTCTTGAATCCAATTGAACATCTCTGGAAAGACCTAAAGATGGCAGTGGACCAATGCTGCCCATCCAACCTGACTGGCCTTGAGAGGATCTGTAGAGAAGAATGGGAGTAAATGCCCCAAAATCAATATGCCAAGCTCATAAAAATGTACCCAATAAGACGGTGCGTCGTCAAAATATTAAGACATAATTATGTACCCATCAAGTTCAAATGCTTATATTTTCAATAAATGTGCACAACGGTCTGAAAATGTTTTTCATTTTCCATTGTGAGGAACAATTTATGATTTTATTTATTTTAGAAAGCTATACTCAAATCAGTATTTCAACAGCAAAATGTGGGAAAAAGTAAAGGACACTGAATAGTTTCTGGGGGCACTATAGGTAGTAAGATCCTAAAGTCGAACACAAAATAGTGTTTGTACGCGTTTATAAAAATATGACATTTTATTTATTTATTTATTTTTAAAAATTTATTTCCATGTATGTGTGGCCGTGCTTGCGGATCTAACCTTCACATTTGAGCCCCTGCCGAACAAGACCCCATAGCATCTCACCGCAGTAGTCACAGAAGGTGGGGGCTTTGTAGGAGTGGACATAAAGGGCATGAGGTCGAATCTGGAAGTCTTCAACTGTGGCTTGGGCTAGAAACAACAGTGATGATGTAACCAAACTTGGAAATCAAAGCCATCCAGAAAACACCTTGGCCAACAAAATTGAGGAATGAGAAGTGTGATAACATAGATGACATAGTAGTGGGGAAGGGGGAGAATAAGGTAACCATTTATCAAATTATTTGTAGTGCAGTTTCAATAGGAACACTCCTGCCAGCAAATAAAACCTTGAAAGACATTGAAATAAATGGTTTTGTCTGAAAATGTAGCTGCTATTTCCACACTATTACAGTAGAGGGCATCATATCTGTACAGTGACAAATATTTTTAAGAAGGGGACCAAGAATCCAGAGAAATGTCCTCTAATCATGTGTTATCAGCACATTGTTATTTAGAATCTAAATGATCTGTGGATTTGCTTCTCTTCCCGTTTCTTAATTTTCTCACGCTGGTTTTGTGTCAGATACACACTGGGCTCCTTGTTGGCACTAAAAGCTAGTTAGTCATGCGAATGTGTGACTCACTAAAAATTAGAAGATGTGTAAGATTGCGAGGTGACAGCTGCTAAACAAGTACACGCATCCAAAATTTATTTCCTGTCCGAGCTTGTGTATTGTGTGTGTATGCAATCATTTATGCTCACGTAAAAGGAATTGTTTTTACTTTCAGTAAGTGCTTGTATGTATTTGTCCCTTTTTCAACAAATACATTTTTAATTTAAAAATAAAGTTACAAAAGAAATAGTGGGACAGCTCTGCATCAAACTGGCGAACAGTAAAGGGTGGACCCCGCTTCTTGTCCATAATCAGCAGTATAGGTTGCAGTTACTGATAGGCTCTGATTAGGATCAGCAGGACAAAAAGGATGGATAATTAAATGCATCAATAAAAGAAAAAAACCTGCCCGGATCAAACTCTCACAATCACAAAATCTCTACTGTGGAGCCGTACATATGTGCAGTTCAGCATTCCGGTAATTTAAATATTCAAAGAATATTTTTGTGAACAAGCCCTCCATTATTTTGAGACAAACTCATTTGTGATTTTTTTTTGTAGTTAAAAAAAAAATTCATGGCAAAAGGTGTCTGTGGCCACCAGCCATAAGTAGTGCGCGAGTCTATTAAAAAAATAGCTCACCGGTCAAATGCTGTGAACTATTTTGTGCTGCTATTCTTGAATAAAAATAAATAAAATGTATAGTTCAAATGTCAGTATTGTTGGACATGAACCAAAAATAAATAGCATTTGTGGAGACAGATTAGCGGGTACAACAATGACGGCCAAATACTTTGAGCACATCTATTATTCTGGGAGTGTCCCTCAAACTGATATCCCTTTGCATTCATCAGTATACAAGAAGTAGGTATCAACTTAAAAAAAAAAAAGTTTGGTTAACCTTAGTGTACCGTGTGTATATTGTATTATAGGGTCCCTTTAATTGAGACAACCAAATGCTACTGTCAGCCATAAACACTCTCCAAAAAAAAGGTAAAATTACATGTCTACTCAATCAAATTGCTGTGGCGGAAGTCAGAAGGTTGTTGTGTGTAGGCAGTTTAGAGGTTTCAATTAACCTAGGAAACTATCGATATGAGAGAGGAAGCTGGAGTTCAAACTGCACAAAAGCGGGCCCAAGTTGAACCCAGAAATTCTCAACTATGAGTCAAATATGCTAACAAGTACATTACCGTGCTGACTCAATAATGCAGTAATATAACACTGTGTACTTTTGAAATGTATTTCAACTTTAAATTTGTGCAGTGATGAATATGTAAAAGGGTGTGTCTTGCATGAAGATTAAAACAGGCCAATGTCACATACATTATTTTTCTTTTATCAATATTTTGAATTTATATTAAAGTTAGCCGTATTGCACAGTTGAGATACTGTTGAGGCTCGCTGTGACATTCACACTTATGCAGTACAAGCACAATTATTGATGGGTGATATTCTATTTTATTTTAAGGTAGATGAGAGGAAAAGGAAAGGTCACATGGCTATGTTGCAGGGGGCAACATTGCTCAACGGCACAGACAAAATGAAAGGGAGCATTCATGAGCAACACTTACATAAAACAAATGGATGTTTCTTTGCACTCACACTATTACATAATGGTTGTCAAGTTAATTGACCTCAAACAACAACTTCATGTAGTCAAGAGGTTGTTTTGGAATCACTTCTCCCAAGCAGAGCATGCATCTGTTTGCTTTAAGGCACCACATTTTCCATTGTGAAGCCACAAGTTTAAATCAAAGACAAACATACTGTATCAATAGCAAATGCCATATTTATTACATTTGCAGTAAGTGTAAAAGAAATTTTGCACTGCCAATGGTGATAAAATGAGGAACTTGTGAAAGTGGGTGGTATGAGGTGTGTGAAAAACAGAAAAAAGGCAGAATCGGTCAAACTGAACTGTAAATCTCATGGGCCCACATGGCCTTTGCAGTGAATGCTCTGACCAGGGCCGGCCTGCATATCAGAGCATGTTTACACACCATGCGCATACTACAATCACTTACTGCTGGAAAAACAAGTCCTCTTCTTTTGAGGCTAGTGCCAAGAAAAAGCTACTTTCGCTCGTTTCTTGCTGTGGGGGAGATTCTCTGACTTTTTCCCCTCAAAGCCACAGGATACAGCTACAGATTGGTTAAAACAAACTAAAGGATGATGACAAGAGACCAAAGAACCAAAGCAAATGCCTGAAAATGTGAATTTTCTGAATCTGTCACAAAAAAAACTTAAATGCTTAAAGTTGAATCTACTGCATGTTAAGTGGTATTGAAAAAAAGCCCATTGCAAGTTATTTGCTTTTGGATACAGCAGAGTACTAGGTTTTACTCTACTGGGTTGGCTCCCACCAGCAAATTGATTTAACAAGGATGACGAGAGAGAAAGCAGGGCAGACAATAAACAACAACAAAGGGTAACACAAAGAGAGCACAAGACAAACACAGACGGTGAGAAACAAAAAGAAGGAAGTTCACCAGTTTACATTCCTCAGCCATGATGCCTGGAGTATCCTCAGATCCTGAAACTATACATATAATTGCACTCTGGGCCTAAATGCCTACAGAGAATACTCTAGGTTCTGGAGAGGGGAGGGAATTGCTCTGCACGGGTGGTGTCAGGTGCTTCCTCATCCGGTCCAATGGACAGATTTGAGAAGAACAGTTATTCTAAGTCATTTGTAATGACTCAGAATTGCATAAGAAGGTGAATACAGTAATTCATTCATTGCTGGGAGTAGCACAAATAACATCTGAGTAACTGACACAAAAGTGAATAATTTAATGGAAAAAGTTGGAAAAGTTGATAATGGATTTAAAAACTAATATTTCATCACAACTCAAAAAGCAGAAAGGAGTGTCAACTGTTTCACTGTTAGTCTACTGCTATGCTAAATGCTATTATGCATTTTTGTGTAAAAGAGGCTACGGAATCTCACTTTGCCTGTGCTTTGTGACTGACTTGGAATTAGTTTAGGTTCCCAAAGTCTGCTAGGATTGTCTCCAGCTTGTACAACCATGGACAGGACACGTGGCATAGAAAACAGATGAAAGGTCTGGTCTGTCATTTAGTAAATGATCAAAATCTGTGGTCTTAGTATTTCACATATGTCTTCTTGCTCTGCTGCCCTTGTACACCTGAACAGAAAGCCGGCGTGCGAACCTCAACTAATCTTGAGTATCTAAGACCCGCTGCACACCACTCGATGCAGCTGAACAAGACTGAACTAAACAATAGTGAAAATAGTGCAGTTGGCAACTGACTTTGGACACCTGGCAACTATATTTATGACTATATACTGTACTATGTGTTCTAAGCCACAAAATAAATAAAAACACATACAAAACACCATTACTACACAGTAATAAGGGTGAATACGGGCATGCTCCATGAAGCCTGCAAATTCATAAATAACACATGCAGTTTTAAAATGCTATGTATGATATGTACTGTATTTTCCATAAGGCACACATAGAAGTCATACATTTTCTCCAAAATGGACAGGGGGCCTGATAATATGACACGATCTGTAAATGTGTTTTGAGTGACTATTTAAATAACTACAACCAAATATGCTGGATATATATTTGGCATACATGCAAACTAGTGTATATGTTAGCATGCATCCTACCACATGGTGGGGCTGACGAGACAGTGGGGCACAATTGCAATTTTACATATGTAAGCAGAAGAAGCTTACATTCCCCCACACGGTGACAGTCTAGGCATGTTATTCGTTAACGTTGTTCATATTAACAGTGTCATATTGAAAATAAAATGATTAGACTACAGAGTAGCATAATTCTACATACGACAAATCTAAAATGGCATTTGTTCCCCACTGCCTTGTGAGCACCATCATATGGTAGCTTTCATACACGCTATTATGCATGCTAACACTGCAACACAACAACATTTACAGATTTTGGAACTTGGTGAGCACAAAAGTATGGATTATAAGGGTGCCCGTCTAATTAGGAGAAAATTTAAGACGTTTGAGTGTACCTTATGGTTGTGAAAATATTGTATATTATGGGAGGGGTATGTCGACTGTGAGCTGCGAATGGGCAAGGACATAATGTGTACACACACACACACACACACACACACACACACACACACACCACACACACACACACACACACACACCACACACACACACACACACGGAAAGAAAAAGTTATTGCAGAAAATGAGAAAAATCTGCAAATATATGAATTTGTGAATGCCAAACAGTTTCAGGTTTCAAGACATACATACCGGAGAGCACCACCTCAATTAAGTCTCCCTCATGGATGTCTTCTGTTGAGGTCAGCCTCTGCAGGATGTTTTCATCATTTAGGTCATGGCGGAATAGCAAGATCTTGTCGTACATGCCAAAGAAGCCGCACTCTGGGAACTAGTGAGAGGCAAATAGACCAGTTCAGTTTGAGATGGTTGTAAATTCTTAGAAGTGACACAAGTCATGCACAAGTCATAAAAGATGCTTATTCTTGTCACCATTGCTCTGCTGACATTTGAAAATAAACAGACAAAGAGCTTTGAAAAATGCATGGTGTTACGGATCAGTCCTGACTTGTTTAGTCCGGTTTGTCTAGACAGACACAGTCTATCCAGATCATTGGCTACTCATTACTTGACAGTAGTGTGATTGAGGAGCAATAAAAGACTTTGGGTGAAACAGACAGAAGTACGAGGAGGAAGTAAATATCCTAAAACAAATAGTGGAGAATCACAGTTCTAGAAGTACAGAACCAGTCAACTATGAGTCACTTCCTGCAAAAACGGCAGCTCTATGCCTTTTAAATTGGTTCTGTCACAGTAGACAAATGTTATGAACTTATATAGTGGAGTAAAAAAGCATTGGCCACCATCTTAAAATTCTTTTTTTGCAGTTTCCCCACTTTAAAACCAAGCAAAAGTAAATAGACGAATATAACACAAGTGAACTTAAAATGAATTGAAAAGAGTAAATTGTCCATATCTATGAATGTGAGCCTTAATGCTTGGTTGTTTATATGCCACAGTTAATTAGCTGGAAACCATAGCATGGTGTACCCCTCCTCTCGCCCAAAGATAGCTCGGACAGGTTCCAGCAACCCAAGTTGGGATAAGCAGTACAGAAAATGAATGTATGAACTTAAAATGCTGTTTTTAAGTGGTGATTTCATTAATGAAGGAAAACATTTCAAAGTTACTTGGCCTTGTCTGAAGAGTATACCTACGCTAATAACTGGTTGGGCAATCCTCAGCACCAACAAATCCAGCGACTTCCAGAACTGCCATTGAGTCTTTCACATTTTTGTGAGGATATTATGGCCCACGCTTCCTTGCAACATTATTTGAATTAAGTAAAAATGGAAGTTGTTTGCGTATGAAAGGCCTTTTTAAGGTCATGTCGCTGCATTTCAATCAGATTTAAGTCTGGACTTTGTCTCTCCACTCCAACACCTTCATTTCTTTTATTTTTTTTTTCCCCGCTTCAGTAGTTGAATTGCTGGTGTGGTTTGGATTATTGTCCTACTGTCAATCTCAAGTGCACTTCAGATTGAGGTCATTGATGGCTGAACATTTTCATTCAAGATTTCCTCTGAAAGAGCAAAATGCATGCTTCTAATCACAGCAAGTTATCCAGGTCCTGAAGGAGCTAAGCAGCCCAAGAATATCACAGTATTACTACCATGTTGTGTGGTGTTCTACATTTAAACCAGGTGCAACAAAACACCAAAAAACCTTTCATCTCATCAGTCCACATAATATTTGAAATTTGAAAAAAGTTTTGAGAGTCATTCAGATTTTTATTTTTTTGCAAAATTAAGAAGCAATTATGTTCATTTTGGTCAGCAGTGGTTTGTGGATTGGAACTCTAACATGGATGCCATTTTTGCCCAGTCTCTTCATTACATTTATGTCAGGAAGACTCCTTAAATGAGTCAAGGGAGCCAAGCAGTACTTGATAAGCTGTCCCGAGTTCCTTTGTGGCCTCCTGGATGAGTCACTGCTGTTCACTTGGGGTAATTTTTGCAGGCCTGCCACTCCTGGAAAGGATCACCACTGTTCCATGTTTTCTCTATGTGAGCATAATTGTTCTCCTTATGGTTCACAGGAAATCAAAATCTTTAGAAATGGCTTTGTAACCCTTTCCAGACTGACAGAGGTCAATTACGTTATTTCTCGACTGTTGAAGAATTTCTTTTTATCGAGACTCCCGCAACTATTTTTAATTCCCACCTGCCGGTTTCCACTTTACACTATCACCCACCATCGCTTTTACAACTTCAGTGATAGCATCCCCTGTCAGAGAAAATTTCAAGCAGCCAGGGGGCAGAAAAATGTAATCTGCAAAAAGTGGGTGTGCGGCTAAAAAAAAAAAAAAAAAAATCTGAAAACTGATGCCTTAATAAATGAAAACATAAATAAATGAATAAACATTTTAACTTCACTGAGGTTATATCTGTCTGATAATTACATTTCTTTGATGATCTTAAAGTGTGCCAACGTTGAAAAAATACAAGAATTTGAAATGAGGGCCAATAACTTTTTACGGCACTGTACACAGTTGATGGTCGTTCACTCATATCTTTTCCTTTTCCACTTTCAAAGGTGATTAAGGAGACCCGTTTGATGGGTGGAGAAGAGGATGTGGTAACAGATCAAAACCAGATGCATGCTTGAAATTGTCCTGCATCAATGGTATTCAGGAGTAAATTCACAACACTATGATTGTGCTTAGGAATCCATTTCAATGCCAAGCCAAGACTGAGTACCAGAGTGTCACTGGAGGATCTAACAGCTGTTTCCCAGTATAGAGGGTCACACACAATGGCCCAACCGTGACAACGCAAGTGTCACCAAAGACCACTGGGACTGGAAACTACTGCCAATAAGGCATGTTAAGACACCTGCAGGCTTATAGCTGCCAAGATGCAAACATAAAGACAGATTAATGATTTTTTTTTTTTTGGGGGGGGGGGTAGTGTATCACAGAGTTGCATCAACAATGATGTATGGATTTAGGACTCATGTATGTTATGGATTTTCAAGTTATTCCAATTTAGGGAGACCTTAATCTAAAGCTAATGGGTTTTGCTTCCTTCAGCCCCCTTTTCAAGTTTCACTTTATCACAGTGCTATTTTCATTCATACATCTTCCCTACTGTTTATCCTCAATGATGTCGCAGGTGTAGTGGAGCCCATCCCAGTAATCATCAGGTGAGAGGCGTGGTACACCCTTAACTGGTCGGCAGGCAATTGCAGGGCACATACAGACAAACAACCGCTTACAGTCAAATTCAAACTTACGGGCAATTTAAAGTCTTCAATTAACCTGCCATGGATGTTTTTGAGATGTGGGAAGAAACCAGAATTACTGGAGAAAACCCCTGAGAACAGGGAGAACATGCACACTTCACACAGGCGAGGTGGATTTGAACCCAGGTTCACAAAACTGTGAGGCAAATGTTGTAACCAGTGCCCATCATGCTGCGCAGTGTTATTTTATTATATTGTTAGACTTCTTTTATGCTTGTGCTTGTTTAAGATAAAAATAAAAAAAACATTTAGGCAAACAAAAAATATTAGGGTTACAACTTCAATATAAACTGATTATGATCAAAAGACAAAAAGACACTAGGCTCAAGTCAAACATCGTCCACACATTCTATCTAACAAGAAAATTGGTGATTTCTTGAAAGAAGAGAAAAAAGCAGTGTCCCAGTTCAGGACCTTGATGATTTTCCATGAAGGTGACATCTTTGGCGGCTTTTAGCGACAGTTCACGCCATTTCCTGGATATCACATTTGCAAGTTTACCCTTATCCACAATGCTTCCAAAAAGACCGTATAAAATCAAGCGCTATGAAGTTTATCACTGAAGAACAAAGAGGGTTTTACTCTATTGTTGCCAGAAGGCTGATGCCAGCTTTCCCATGACCTTCATTATAATAAGCATTCTAGATCTGTGGATGTTTTGTCATGTTATGTACATTAAGTGTGCTTTTAGGAAGAAACAAATCATCTCACTGCTCGCATCCACACACATATATGCTCTAGACTTCATTCATCTCTAGATCATCACTGTTTACCCTTCAACAGCAAAGAGGTAGTTGGGGGCATCCTTCCTGTGGTGACTGCAGAGTCACGGAGAGGTTGTCATTCAGCTGACATGCCACCTCTCAAATCCGTACACATTCGTGCGCACACGCAATTGTCAGAGCAGCTGCCAGCTGTAGTCAGCACCTATTGGCATTCAGTACAAAAGTTTCCACAGAAAACAGGTCTCATTCCACACTAGGAGCATCTGTGGGGTGAGAGGGCAGAGGATAATTCTTTTGTTCCATACCTCATTAAACCAAGTGGAAGTCAGGGGTGCAAGAACAATAGACTGGCAAGTTTCAGACACATTCCAACATTGTGTACCTGCATGCGTACTTTGCTCACATGCTCCTTCCTTCCTGCATGTAAGACTATATGCAGGTGGATCCAAACTATTCATGTTCTTACACGCACACTGTATGCATACCCCTATGCAGCATCTCCACCGCATGGCATTGCATACATCTTTGAGGTCCATAGTGACTAAGCGGGTCTTTAGTCATCTTAAAAAGATATCAACTGAAAGAGTGGTAGCGACCACACAAGCACAAGAAAGACCCTACAGGAAAGAATCTTCGTGTGAGGTCCACAAGTCAGCCTGGAAACATGAATGGAAAGGAGCTTTGGAGTAGTAAGCATTTGTTCACGGATCCAATCTACCATTGATATGCTAAATACTGTTACAAGCAAAAAGGGCCAGTGTTGGAAAAGTCGAGGAAAATATGAGATGGCATGAGTGAGGTGGAAAAGCTGGACAATTGTGAAACATGGACCATTTTCAACAGAAACCCAATAAAAAAATACATCAACACACTCATGGATTTACCATCAACACTAAGACAGTGGCAGAGAGGGACGTACAAAGAGCAGCCACTTTCCAAAACAAAAGCTCGATAAAATAACTTTACAAATATAATTATGCTCAGTTTTGATGGACATCGTGTGTGGTGTTAATTTTGCAATGTTTTAGTTTACAGTGGTTTAGAAGTGCAAATTATTAATCATAAAAGGGAATTTAGTTGTACCATTGAAATATATGAGTATAAAGGGAGAGAACCTCATGGTGTAACCACCATTATTCCTTGAAGACAGACATTTGAAAACCTGGAGTTATTTCTTGCATCCACATATGAAATAAATAGAATTAATTTACAATTTCTAAGGATAGGAAAGTTGTTAATATAACTATATAAGAAGGACCGCTGTGTTGAATAAATTTTTGAAAACAATGTTATTGGTAGTTTTGATTTGAAAAAAAAAGCTTACTTTTTGTACAACCTATTGTAATGGTTGACAATTAACAATAATACAGTACATTCAGACTATCACATACAGACTTTTTTTGGTAAATGAACAGACTGCACAAACCAATTAATTTTGAAAGGCAAGCATATTTATATGGATATCAAGAGGCTATTAAATCAATGCTGATTGCATTCTGCTAAGAAGCAATTGGGTATTGAATCCAAGAGAATCCAAGAAGAGTTCTTAGGGTGTTGCTACTTTATAAATAAAGGATTAAGTGATTAAGAATTTGCATATATAGATTATGAATATATGCTATTTGTGGCATATGGCAGAGGGGCTGTGGGGGCAAAAGGGAAGTGGTGCTGAGAGTGGTGCACAGCCATTGACAGATGGGCATGTGATTACAGTAAGGAAAAGGATGCTGCTTGGCCTTACACTACCTCACACTTTATTTATGCTACAGGAAGACCCTCAGATCTGTAGGACACTTTCACGGAAATGACCTGCATTAGTTTGCAGTTGACAGTGTAAGTGAAATGTCATGAAAACTGTCATTCAAAAACTGGTGTTGACCAGGGAAATAAGGCAGAAAGGAAAATCTGATCTCTGTTCTTTAAATGGGACCAGGAAGGTCGATGACAAGGTCAGTACCATACTGAATTGCCAGTGACAGTCAAATTATTGTAAATAGGCCTACTAATTAAGTTGTACACGACAATAGATGGAAAGTACAGTACATTCACAATCTGATGATCCAGTATAAGAAGCCTCATTTACTAAAGGTTTGACGAGCAAAAATGGCCGAAAATGTGATTGCTCACGCAAACATTTGTGGAAGCTGATCAAACTGAACACAACCAGGTTTTCGTCTGCCAATGTCACGTCCCATCGGATCGGGAGTAGGACCCAAATGCAGGACTCGGACGATGCAAGGTAGTTCAGGGAGAGACGTTTATTATATCGTGGTCGGGGATCGGGCAGGCAGTCAGGTGCAGCAGCGGTAGTTGGGACGTCGGGCGAAGAGAGCAGGTGAGCGGGCAGGCAGGAGTCGGTACATGGAAGAATGATCAAAGCAGGCAGAAGTATCAAAGGAGTCAGGCTTATAAGGTTGGTCGGAGAACAGGCGAAGGTCGGTACACACAGGTTGTCGATCAGGGATACGAGAGTGCTGGAACGGGACATGAAGATCAACGAACTGGCGCCGGCCAGTCGTCCTCGGGGTAGTATAAATACACAGACTAATCAGCCCGCATGAGACGCAGGTATGCGCCTCAATCAGCGCACCTGCGCGGGCACCCACGCGGGCGCCCGCACAGCTCGTGCGGACACCCACACAGCTCGTGCTGGAGCGGCAGGATCATGACAGCCAAATGTGCTAAAGTGTCGTGGAGCTCCTTTAGCACGCTGTGGGGTAAGGTAAATTGATTAATTTAGGATGCGTAATATGATTTATCAAACCTGGAATGGATTGCAATAAATGATTTTGCATCTCAATAACGCATCTGAAAGGCTTGTGCAAATAAGCACGCATAGCAATGCCACCAGGTTAGCACAGGCGCAGTGAGATACACCGCAGAGAACCTTTCCACTTATGTTAACATTTTTGAAATGCCAGAAACAGAAATTATTACAACATATTGTCTATTCAGCAATGAAATTTTGGAGCGTTGGAATAATCTATGAGCCAGTCACCTGGGGGGAAAAAAAACCTCTGGACTGAATTTTCTTCAATCTGGGTCATTTACCCACACTGGGAAAATTGTATGATGCTGGCCTTCACTTGAGCTATTTTTCAGTTGTGCTGTCCAAAGTTTTAAATGTAATTTACACATGATTAAAACTCAGGATGAGTTCAATTAAACAAAATACTGCTTTAGGCAGTAGGCGGTTTCACCAAAACTATCTGAGAGCTTGGGTTCTTTTGTGTAATTCAGAAATATTGTTTGTCTTCCAAAAATGCATTCAATCACTTCAAATTTATTTTGCACTTGCAGACAATGTTCTCTCTAAGATGAACATGTTCGCAATTGACCCCTCCGTTGATATTGCGCAATCCGCGTCACTGACCAATCAGAGGCCAGAGATCTGCATAAACCAAAGCCCGTTTTTGCTCCCGCCATTTTCTCAGACAACATTGCATGGTCCAGTATCGGTTTAGTTAGCGTTTTATCGCGTATTTGGGTTATTTAACAAAAAATATGGTTAAGAGGTGTAGTCACGGACTTTGTAATAGTGACGACAGGTATCCTGAAAGGCTAGTTGGTGGAGTTCGATTCGTACCCTTTCCAAAACCGAAGACCCAGTACGATAAATGGCTTCGATGGATCAAACTTTGTGGAAGACCGCATCATCAACTAAATCCATCTAATATCAACCGGAACAGATATGTTTGCACGAAGGTATGCCCTATATTTGATTTTCAATACATGTCTCGTATAAATGAATGAGACGTTCCCCGCTAGCATAACACCGCTACGTGTGAACGATTGACACACTTATTCTTTGTTGAGCGATATTTAGCGATGATCGGACTGCACAAACGTGTCGGTTTCTTGCTGGCTCGCGGCCAAAGCTTAACCAGACTGTGTTTGCACGAAGATATGCCCTAAATTTGATTTTTAATACACGTCTCGTATAAATGAATGAGACGTTCTCCGCTAGCATAACATTGCTACGTGTGAATGATTGAATGAAATCAGAAGCATGGCGTCTCTCTCAGTTAAGAATGTATTGTATTTAGAATCTATAATATATCGTTGATTTGAATGAAATCAGAAGCATGGAGTCTGTCTCAGTTCAAAATGTATTGTATTTGCCATTTTTACTGTTTGTCTTACGTCAGCGCACGTGGCGTGACGTCACTTCAGGAGGCGTGGTTAAGTGCCCTGTACGGAGGGGTCAATTGCATACTGTTGGTGTGGTCTGTGCACAGACATTGTGTTGCGCGCGCACACACACACACACACACACACACACACACACACACACACACACACACACACGCACGCACGCACGCACGCACGCACGCACAACAAAAAGAATCCAACCGAACTAAAAGTATTATTAAAACTATTCAGTTTGTTGGTTGCTTTGGAAGAGCTCGTGATTGAGCAATGACGAAAAGGAGTCACTACTGGGTTCCTTTAGTCGCTTTTTATTGAACAAAGCAACACACCGAACTTTATCTAACAATGAGCTGTTGCTCTGCCACACTCACTCTCCTGCCTAGTTTACCTTACACCGGCTAATCCACTTTTAAAGGGGTACACTCATAATAAAGATATTACAGTTAATTTGAGATGACACGATGTGACGACCGCTAATGGGACAAGCCGAAAGGAAAACAACAACAACAGTTCTTATGCAGCCCATCAGTGTGGCTTACTATGACAGCATCACTATGCAGCGCACACCACCAGTGCTTTAGTTAACAAAGAGTTCAAGGCAACATAGAACGAAGAAGAGGCAGATACACTGCTTTATGTTTACTCTTGATAATAATGCCAAAAGTATATTAAAAAAAAAAAGAAAAGCTGTTATTTTAAGATCCAATGACTTTCAGAGTATGTGCAAATAGAAGAAAAAGCGGTGAAACTGGACAAGGTTCTCTCTTTTTCAACAAAGGAAGGTCTGGTCTGAAAAATGCATTGCGAAGCCCAAGAATAAACTGCAGGATGAGACTATGTGTAATGTTAAAATTCCACCTTGGAACCCCCCTCATCAAGGATGAAAGCACAAGTATTTGAACACCCTGCTATATTGCAAGTTCTCCCACTTAGAAACCATGGAGGGGTCTAAAATTTTCATCGTAGGTGCATGTCCACTGTGACAGAGATAATCTAAAAAGAAAAATCCAGAAATCACAATGTATGTTTTTTTTTAACGATTTATTTGTGTGATACAGCTGCAAATATGTATTTGAAGACCTGTCTATCAGCTAGAATCAAATTGATTGAAAACATTCTTTTTAGATTATCTATCTCACAGTGGACATGCACCTACGATAAAAATTTCAGACCCCTCCATGATTTCTAAGGAGAACGTAGAATAAGATCAGATAAGTTCTATGTAAACTTGTGAAATGATATCTTGCATGGGGCTCCACTCTGATTGCGATTGAAAGTCATGTTTAGCTTCTTCCGTTTTCTAATAGTTGCTCCAACAGTTGACCTTTTTTTTTCCCCCACCAGGCAGCTTGTCAATTGCCCCATAGCCCTTTCCGCCAGAAAAATAGTGTGGCATGCAGTCCAGACCTGTCTCCCATTGAAAATGTTTGGCACATGATGAAGCATAAGGTACAACAGATACCCGGGACTGTTAAACAGCTGAAGCTGCACATCAAGCAAGAATGGGAAAGAAATCTACCCACAAAACTACAATTAGTGTCCTCAGTTCCAAACATTTATTGAATGTTGTTAAAAGGAAATGTGATGTCACACTGTGGTAAACATGAACCTGTCTCAGCTTTTTTTGAAACGCGATGAAGCCATTAAATTCAAAGTTGACGATTATTTGCCAAAAACAAAGTTTATCAGTTTGAACATTAAATATTTTGTCTTTGTGGTGTATTTATGGAAGTAAATATGTGCCACCAGGATTGGAATTAAAAATGCCCTGAAAATTTTTATGTTGTAAAATTCACATTCTTATTTGAAACCGATCACATTTTCAATAGCTGTCCCTTTTCAATTTGAACAAATTCGCAATATGAAAAAATTAAACCTTTAAAATTCAAATGCAATATTTTCAGTCTCCTGAGATTCAAGTGGTTAGAATTCGCTGTCAGTTATTCACCATCTAAATTCAGTGTTAAGAAGGCAGGGTTACTTCAGGTCAGAACCTAACACCCTGCCAATCCAGTTACAGTACGTCTTCTTATTTACTTCCATATGTATTCATTTGAATATCGGTTGAATATGAACTGCAAATTATTGTATTCTGTTTTTCCGACCTTCATTGGAACTGGTTCGCATAAACGCATGCATACACACACCTACTCACATCTTGGCAATGAGACTTTTTCGTAGGCCATCAATTAGGACTGAACCATCTGATAATTAATTTGCACTGACAAGGGGCTGGATTGCTGTTAAGATTATGTATCATGCTTGGGGTTGTCCTAACTTTCCATGCCCTTCTGTTCCACCAATTGTGTGTTCAATACTTCTTCCCCGTATCATTTCACAACTTTACATAGAATTTATCTGAACTTATTCTACTTTCTTTGTACTGTAATTTCCGGCGTATAAGCCGCGACTTTTTTCACCTGCTTTCAACCCTGCGGCTTATGCGGTGATGGGGTAAATTTGTGCATTTTTTGTAACGGGCGGAAGGGTGCGTTAGTGCCACTCTAACATGTTTCTGCTGTCACGTCTCAGTGATTTAGGTATGTTTTTTTTTAACTGGCTCTGTTAGTGCTTACCGTCTTGCTACTGTGTAGCCGTCGCAGCTGTTTTTTTTACCGGTATGTTTTTTGTTTTTTTTTTAACGAGCCCTGATCGACCTACCATGTTGTTGCTGTGTTAAACTAAGATAAAGTATTAAAACTTTGGAAACTCTGTGTCTTTCTTTGTAAATATCTCCTGTTTCAATGTATGTTTTAATGTGGGCACTTGCGGCTTTTACACATCTCTGTAGGCTGGAAATTACGGTACGTTTGGATTACTCAGTTGTTCCCAACATCTGGTGAAATTTTTACACAAATAGTAGTACTTTTGGAAGTATATATTGTAAGGAAAAATGGTGACGTGTTCAATACTTATTTCAGGGGCTGGATGAGGGTTACAAAATATCCCCCCGACCCCACCATCCATATCATGCAGCCCCGCTCAGAATTCACCTCCAACAGCTCAGGCAAGCTTTCACAAAAATGTGTGTTGATTAACTGTTGATCTATTGACGTTAGCAAAATTTCATAACAATAATGATGAACGTAACCAACAAATAAAGTTTGTGATGGAAACATTCAACTACTGTCAGGAATTAAAAGGCACTGATTCATTTATTTTTAGCTTGAGGTGTACAGAAAAAGAACATCACAAGCTCAATGTGACACAAAGTGCTATATTATACCAGACGAAGATCAATGTCCTTTGACCGATAATGTTCCTTTTGAAAAAAAATGCTCAAAGACTGATCACACTGCATGGGAAAACCTCTAACACAAGCTATTGATGTTTTTTTCTGTAGAATGCCTTACAAAGTTAAATTACTGTTCAGTTTGTGTAAAGTCACAGCAGCATGTACCATGCATTGATTTACAATAAAAACTATGAAAACGTAGTTGCTAAGTTGCGGTGACCTATAATGTATGCTTTCCAAATTAAAAAAAAATACATTTCATGTAAAAATTAGTCAATTTGGAAAATACTTTATTTGCTCATCAAACAGCTGAATTGGAAAATCCAATTAGGGGCTTATGCGAAGCACTGTTCAATAACCCACTCAAGTCCCGCCAAATGTGTTGGACAGATAGTGTGTCTGCAGTTTTTCCCCTGCAATTGAAAAAACTCTTTCCAAATGGAACCAGTGTCCCAAACCTAATTGCATGCAACCATTGTGATATCACTGAAATGCTCATGTGCAATCAGTTTTAAAAAAAATAAATACCATTTTTTTGGGTACAAATACTACACCTTGGTGTGCACTGTGTGTTTGATAGGTCACACTTGTCATCCAAGACCGCTTTCAAATAATGTTGGGATTTATCGATCCATCCAGTTTGTGTACCACTTGTCCTCACAACGATACAGCCAATATTTCACTGAGCCACAATGCTGGATTTCTGACCGAACCTCTCCTGGTTGCACATAATGTTGCTTAAAGCTCTTCCAAAGCAACCCAACAATTATTGCGGCTGGCCTTTGATTTTTGGAATCAAGACAAACCAATGCGAGGAGTCGACGCGAGCTACTGGTGGTGAGATCACGGTTTGGTGAGTTGCTTCTCTATCATCAATGAAAGCCAGGTGGATTTTCAGAAAATCTGATCATATGCTGGATGATGTGCACAGTTACTTTACTACATTTTTATTAAATCTGAAATTTAAATCAGAAAAATCAACACTTTTTATGTGCAGCATGTGATAGCTTTGTTTGCTCTTCTGTAATTGTGTGTGGATGGCTACATATTGTAAGCATCACGTGTGCTTATAGCGTCCAGAGACCAGGCACCAAAGAGGAAGCCTGAGTCACAGGATCTAAAGCTTCTCAGGAAGAGAGCAGAGTGATCTAAGACATGCTTGGCTCAGCCCTCGCACACCACTGATGAGTTATAGCTTTGCTGCGATCCTCTGCCTGAGAAATATAGTGCAGTACATACTACAAATCCTGCTCACACGGGGAAAATAAATAGGTGAGAGGAGGGGAATTCATGTGACTGTAAGACTGATTAAGGTTATGAGGCTGTGGTCAAATGTTGCAACATGATTTTGCATGTTCTGTTTACAAACAAATTACAGGGATTATCTACTTTACACACGGGTAAGTTAAATTTTTTAAAAATCCTCCCACATTTTTTGCCAGTGAATATTCTCATTCATCTAGGTCAAGATCATTGAACTGACAGAGTAGTCTGTCCTAACTACTGTATGCAGTGTTGCAGGATGATGGAGTTTGCTCAGATATGGGGTAAATGTCTTCTCAGACAATTGAACAGTCAAGTTGCCATCACTTCAATGCCCTGAAAACTTTTGCCTTGTATCACTTTTTTAAATAGGAGATTCATTCCGGACACATTCCAACACTACAGCTGACACCTCAAAAACAGAGACACCGAAAGGCAATATCTGCAAATGTTTAAACAGACGGGGAAGAATAATAGCAAGTGCAATGGAGGGAGAAGCGATGCGAACATCAGCTGTACAGACTGTGCTGCCTCGCTGACCACAGCAGATTGGAGAGCACGAGCAGTGAGAAAATGGAAACAAGGAGTGGTTCCAAGGCGAACTAACTACAAGTAGAAAAGTAGAAAGTTTGTGACAAACTGAGTCATGGTAAGAGATATTTCTCTTTGCTAAACAGCACATTACAAATAATTTGACTCTGATCTTTGCATTTGAAATGAAGTTTGTTTTATCTCATTTTTGTTTTAAATGGTTACCCCAATACAGTTTCTTAAGAAGTACTATTGCTTGAACAGTTTTTTTTCTTGTATTCTTGTTGTTTCAACATTAATTGCACTTCCGCTGCCACCTTCCTATCAGTTTGACAGATCATGCACTTCACTGAAAGACAGGAAACGCAAACAGTGCTGTGAAAACAACAAGAAATTCTGCAAACTGCTCCTGCTACAAGTATCAATACTGTCAACCTGCTATCGTTGTTTAGCCACACAAATTGTCATGTGCTCTTTCATCATTAGACTCTAATAGTTATTCAAAAAATGGTTAGCTTTGACCTAGGGTGACAGTGTGTCATTTGACACGTTTGTCACATCAGAAATCCTCTAATCTACCGAAACATACAGTAGAATTTGGAAATGTTTATAAATTTGAACTTTAACCGTCAAAAAAACCCAAAACCTCTACTGATGGGTCATTGCTTTCCCTATTCGGTTTCCGACAGTGTCAGTTGTGTGCATTATTTAGTGCAACTTCTATAAACAATGTTTCTGCTGTTGTGGACAAGAAACAATGTAAAAAATTAAGCAATGCCTTTCCCCTATCCTTTGTGCCTGATGTGTGCCAAAACTAGTGCTGGGTTATATATTGAGAAACTTGATTATATCAATATTTTATTAATGGTCGGCATTATCAAATTTATTTGATCCACTAGTCTGCAAGATTTCACAGCCCTGTGTTCCTGCATGTTGCACAGCGTCAACATAGAGGACATTCTAACGACTAGCAAGTAAGAAAAAGTCCCACCAAAGAGTCCCATCTATCATTTGTGAACAACAACAATCTGCAAAATGAGTATAAAAGATGCTGCGACAAAGACAGCTACATCCATGTAAAATCAATTGAAAATGAAGCACGTTATCGAGTGAATGTGTTCCTGTAACGTAAAAATAACAAACAAAAACAAAAAAAAAAACACCGCAGGCTACGTACGTATCCATAATGGTAGTTGAAGTTGTATTTTCCTGTTCTCTCAGTAAACAGGGTGAGAAGATAAGATCGTAGTTTGCTGATCACGGTCAAGAAAAAGACCTTCAGTGTCTTGAATATGTTGGGATTTAGCTGGCAGCTTTGTTACATGAGTTATCATACAAAGTTTTACAATGGGCCACCGTCACTATCGATTTTTTTTAATTCACTTTATTTACAGATCACTGCATTGTATTCATTCGAAATTACATCACACTTTTTCTTCTTATGCATCTTGATTTCTGTCAGACTGAGCTTTTTTTAAGTACATCGCTCGCACCCAAGGGTAAAGTGATGAACATCTACAACAGAGCCAAAACCTTAGAAATGTATTAAAATTGATGTAATTCAATAGTTAACCATTAATTGGACTCTAAATTGCCATTAGGTGTGCTAGTGAGTGCAAATGTCTGTTTTGATCTGCCCTGTGATTGGCTGGAAACCAGTTCAGTGTGTACCCTGACCCCTGCCTGAAGAAAGCTGGGATAGGCTCCAGCGCTCCCCGCGGCTCTTGTGAGGATAAGCGGCAAAGACAATGGATGGATGGATGAATGACCACAAACAATTCCAGTAATATAATTATGATTAGGTGATGCAATTCAGCAGTATGCTGAATTAGTTTATCCTATTAGACAATATACTGCTATAACTGTGCTGCAGCAATATTTCTGATAATGAATCAAACATGGAAAGTTAGACAGATCATGTTATGGAAGTAAATTTCAACAGGTTGGCAGCTCTGCAGTCATAGTTATAAATGCAATTTTTAGTATAAAAAAAAGGTGAAATCTATTTCTTTGTGATAATTATAATGGTTAGATAAATGTGCTTTATATGGTGAATACATTTTGTCTGGGTCTTTACACATTTACAAACTGTAATACAATAAACATCAAATATTGACATTTGGGGGAGAAATATTGTGATCTCATATTTAGGCCAATTCGCCCAGCACCTGCCAAAGATTAAAATTTGATAAATAAAAACAGTCACATCAAGACACACAACAAGACTCAGAAAAATCCAATTTTATCTCTGCCTAGGCTGAGCAAGAACACTGTCAAATTTCTGACATACCACCACTGCCAGTGAAAAGAATGAGAACTCACAATTTGCTGAATTGTTTACAGTAAGCTGATTTAACGTGTTCAGGTTACCACCTGGTTCAATCAAAGAGAACCGTCCTGTCATTCATAAATATACTGTAATGGAATTGAAGCATAATTTTTTTGTGGACGCAGATGTCAATCATAGATTTATTATTCAAGGTTGGTAGAGTCCCTGGGTGCATAATGATAAACTACTACAGGTGATTGGCTTCACAAGGGCAAAGTCACAGGGACTTGATTAATAAATGGTTCAAGTTAGTTTTGCTGACTGATTCATTATAATCACAATCACAACCCAGTCAGCCAGCATTAACAAGAGATTGGACTGATGTGGGACAATCTCTCTCCACTGGCTTGGTGAAGGGCATTCCAAAGCAAAGCAGCACTTGGTAGAGAGCCCTCCAGGGATGGTTTGGCAGTGAATGAATGGGAGGGCATCAGCTACTCTTTGTGCCCAATGAAAAGCCCTGCCAACAGGGCTGTGGCAACATTCCCTGCCCATTGCCATTAGAAAGGACCACCCTTTTCCAGTCTGTCATTCTCTTAACTATTGTGGCTAAGCCTTCTGTTCTGCAATGCCACTTTACATTTAAAGGAGAATGAGGGAGCAGAAATGTGCACACCAGATGGTAGAAATTACTTAGCTCACTTAACTTCAGAGATGTTTTTTCCCTTTTTTTTCCCTCTCGCTCCCTTTTCCAGAAATTACTCCAAGACTAGGGAAATTGATAGATTCCTTGTGCAAGTAAGCTTTTGAGTAACACATGGAAAACTTTTGTTTCTTCAGCAGTCCCAATTGTGATATCAAGTCAGGCAACTCCGTGGATTTCGAGTTACCTCAGTGTAAAGAACACTGAAAGTCATCTTTGTTGGAAAAGAGCTGACACCATAACAATGTATATTCAGAACCAATACCAACACTGCATATATTGACTCAAGAGTGACCTGTTTTTGGTTGTGAGGGAGTTGAATGTGCTTTCCAGGAAACGTCTGACACCATGTATATCACACATAAAGCCCAGTGTCAAAAGGGAGTTTGGGGTCGGTAAAGGCATTGGCTTATTTTCTGTGTTTCTGTTGGTTTTGGTCAAGGCTAACTAAAGTCAAGTTCCTATTAAATGCCCTACCAGTATATTTTTCATCACATTTAACTATGTTATAATTTATTTTTAATTTCTGCTTGTTTTTTTTCCAGAAAACAAATACTCTACTGAAAACTAAATGACAAACCCGTGAAAAAGGCAAACAGCTTGCCGCAACACTATTGGAATTCACCTTGAAAAGGAGGATTTTTTTTTTTTTTTTTTACCTTTCATAAATCAAGTGATATTTTCAAAAGATAAAGAGTAGTCCTAATAATATTCAACTTTTTTGGTGTGCTAAATTTATGAATACCGCTTCCTCCTGCCTGGAAAAAGTCCTTTGTTTAGCTAATTACAGAGAAAGCTATTCAGGCCTCAACCAAAGACTGGGAACTACAGTACTCAAAAAACCGGTGGGGGAAACCTGTGGCCAAAGCAAATCTAAATTAAAGTTGCTCTTATAAAACTCAAATTCAAAGCAAAGGTTCAATTTGTTCTGTGCCAAAAGTTTCATTGCTATTGAAGAGTCCTACCATTTCACTTTCAATACAAATTTCAAGTCATGTACAGGTATTCTGTGTGATAAATTCTGTTTTCAGCCAATACTTAAAACAGTTACTAACGAGTGAATTAGATTTCCTAGTGAAAAACTGATGTGAAATACAGTGAAATCTGAGATGGAATAACATCCTGGAACATGAATTCTATTAAACCTTGAAAGTTCCAGCATTGTAACCCCTTCTTATCCTTTACAATGAATGGGAATGTGTCAGCCTACGATGACCATATGGTATAAGCATGTCATTTTGAAAGAGTCATGAACTTTTGTCCAACCACCATTGACTTCTACACACGAGGACTTGGATAACACTAAACTGGAAAGGCTCAACAAGTATAAGACATTTATCTCACACCATTCATTGAGCCCAAAAGCTGTACAAAAAAGATGGACTTGACCAGTGAAACGAGGCTGCCCTAATGTGGAAGTACTCATGAGTGGGGCACCAATGGGTCTATTCAGAGAGATGTTTGATTTTTTTTTTCCCATTTGTTAATGTATTCACCAGAGTAACGCCAAAAGCATGAAGCTCTGAGATATTGAGATTTACCTAATTAGGATCAGACTACTCTGTACTAAGTTGCCATTCTAAGTACAAAGAATGTTTTCTACAGCTCCATTGATGAAACCCTTAAGAACAGCAGGAGAAAAAAAATAAGATACAAATCTATTCAGGGATTTTTTTTGTCAAGTCAAGACCAGTTGAACTGAATGAGTTGTACATCATCCTTGTAATGCATGGCCTTCATTACCTCTTTTTGAAACAGGAAAAATCAATGATAGAGCATCAACCACGAAGCCATGATGAGTTCTATACAATAATTGTGAGAATATTGACAAACTGCAAATTTCACAAAAGGCACACTATATCCTGGGTTATCTGCTATAAGATGTAGGTTTGTATTAGCTTGTGGGAGGTAGTTCTCTGCCAAGAATTTGCGCCACAACATAGTATTACAACAAAGGCCTGCAGCTATTAATTTAAACTTGCTGTACACTAAAAACATCAATCCATTTTCTGAGCCACTTATCCTCACGAGGGTCACAGAAGTGCTGGAGCCAATCCAAGCTGTAATCGGGCAGGAGGCAGGGTACGCCCTGAACCAGTTGCCAGCCAATCACAGGGCACATTGAGAGAGGCAACAGTCACAGAGATGATCACACATAGGGGCAATTTAGAGTCAAAAATTAATGCGGGTTTATGGGATGTGGGAGGAAACTGGAGTACCCAGACATAAGCCATGGAGGCACGGGGAGAACATGCAAACTCCCCACCCACCCACCCACCACCCACCCACCCACCCACACACACACACACACACCACACACACACACACACACACACACACACACACACACACACACACACACACACACACACACACACACACACACACACACACACACACCACACACACACACACACACACACAACACACACACACACACACACACACACGCTGGGATTTGAACCCTGGCCACTCCATTAAAAACAAATGCTTAAAAATCTATGTTGCGTAGCAGAGGTGCAAACAATTAACCACGATTCACTGTACTATATATTAAGGTAAATACTACTGTATTACGAATGTTCAAAACTGCTGACAGCATTTCAGTATCAGTGAATGGACATGAAGTTGGGATAATGACCCATATGAGGCTGAACATTTTCTTCCTCAGCAAAGGAAACTGGAGTGAAGAGGGACAGGGGTGGGTGCGTGGATAATATTACCACATTACATCTCAAATGCTTAACTGTCATTTTCTTGCTGACAGACACGAGATGTTCTGCTGAATGGTGAGTTCTTGTGATGGCCTAACCATTGGTCAGCAATCCTCAGGTGAAAAGTAGTGGCGCAGTTCAGCACACTGTGGGGGGAAAAAAAGGCTCACAATTGCCGTGCATTTCTTGAGAGTTGTGAGGCAAGCATGGACTGGAGCACAAAGGGCCTGCAGTCATAATTTCCACAGATATCAAAGCCATATGGCTGGTTTCATGAAGCAGCTGGTGCTGTGCACTGTATTTGGGAAATTTTAACAAAAGAAATGCTCGACATGGATGAATGTTCTTGACAAGTTCTGTTAAAACTATGTCAGATGATTTACTGTATGCTCACCAGTCCAGAGTTGTTTGTATACTTAGATATATCACTATCTTGAGAAAGATAGCAGAGGTGTAGACTCGAGTTACACGACTTGGACTGGACTCAGACAAGAGTCATAAATTTGATGACTTTAGGCTCAACTTGACAAAATGTCACACGACTTGCAACTCGATGTGAACAGCAACAACTCTTGGCTTCACTTGGACTCAAAGGCATTGACTTGAAAAGAACTGCAGTTTTTATTGAGACATTCTGCAATTCTCTCTAAAGATCAGCATGCCTCTGGTTATTTTGTTACAGGAACTTCAGATCAGTGTAACCATAATGTTCATTTTCTCAGCGGATATCACTCAGATGAAAGGATCATGACATACTAAAGCTTTGGTTGGGAACAGTCAAGTAGAGGAATTGACCAGGATGTCACTCTGTCATAGACAACCTAAATACATTTTTAAAAATATTGCAACATAAATCAACAATAAATGTGACTGTTACATACGGAACAAAATCCACCAAGAATTAGTAACATACAGAGAAACAACAATGAAAATTAACATTAGGGCAATTATTGCCAGATTGCACTGAAGGAATCGCGTGGCTTGACGTGTTCACTCATTTTCATTAGCAGTAGCAGGCGGTTTTGTGAGCAATCACGGAAATAGTTGCATGCCGAGCTGGCCGTGCGCTGTCTGAGCTTCCTTTTCATTACAATCTGGTTTTGTCACTGTAGTGTTCTCAAGTGCACTTTTATCGGCCTGATCGGTATCAGACAATAATTACCATTTTATGCTGAATGGGTATAATGTCATAATTTACTGATCTGACCAACAATGTCATTAGTCAGATCCGCAAAAGACATTTATTCCGAATCTCCACTGTGCGAAACATGTCGGTGGCATGGGAGAGAGAACACATCTGAGACAGACAACACGTGTTGACCCGATCAGACTACAAGACAAATTTGATCTCACGATTCAATGTCTGACTACTGCAGTAAAATCTTGTAGTCCAATACCACCGAATCACATTTTTTATGATCCTTGGCTTTATCTTGTCAACTCAAATGCAGCCGCATACTCTCGTTACAAAATGACAACAACAAGAGTGGATCATGAAGACTATATTAAAAGGACAAAATGGGGTAAAACGTGTGTTGGTGGTCAACAGTGCTAAGGACAGGAGAGGATGTTCGTTTAAGGCTTGCTTGAGGTATGTTCACGTACTTTTAATACGATACACCTCACAAGCAGGCTCTCTAGCTATCATTAATGGTTGTGTGTAAACATGCTGCTGTTCTGTCAAACCACGCTTTAAAGTTTTGGCGTGGGTGAAGTAATTTAATTACAATAATTTTGTTACAGTAAATTAGAACATATTATTTCTGTCATGTTGTAATGTTGGTTTGACCTGACTGATTAGAATATATTACCCGACTAGAGAAGTGATTTCCAATCTTCATGGAGCCAAGGAACATATTTTAAAATTGAAAAATCTCACGGCATACAAACAAAAGTCACAAAAAGTATATATATTAATTGCTGTATCCACTAACTGCCATCTAATACAAGACAATTACCGGTAAATTGTTCTGTCTGTCACTATGCCTCACTGGCATAAATAGAAGGACACAGATTGTAAATATATTTTTTTTAGCAATTAAGTACACAAGTCTTCTTCTTTTCCTTTCGGCATGTCCCGTTAGGGTTCGCTGCAGTGTGTCATCTTTTTCCATCTAAGCCTATCTCGTGGAGCTTTCTCTCTAACACCCACTGTCCTCTTGTCTTGCCTCACGACATCCATCAAACTTTTCTTTGGTCTTCCTCTCACCCGTTTGCCCGGCAGCTCCATCCACAGCACCCTTCTACCAATATACTCACTCTCTCGCCTCTGGACATGTTCAAACCATCGAACTCTGGACTCTCGAACGTTGTCTCCAAAACATCCAAGTTTGGCTGTCCCTCTTATGAGCTAATTTCTAATCCTATAAGACCTGTTCACTCCGAGCGAGAACATCAACATCTTCATTTCTGGCACCTCCAGTTCTGCTTCCTGTTGTGTCTTCAGCACCACAGTCTCTAATCTGTACATCATGGCCAGCCTCACCACTGTTTTATAAACTTTGCCCTTCATCCTAACAGAGACTCTTCTGTCACATAACACACCAGACACCTTCTGCCAGCTGTTCCAACCTGCTCGGACCCGTTTCTTCACTTCCTTACCACAGTCACACACAGGAAATGGATAAGTCATTTAAATACACACACTGCTCCATCTTGTGATCATATCGGGACTTTGTTGTTTGTTTTTTTAATTCACCGATTAGTGATCAGCCCCCCAAATACTAATTGTGTAAAGCAGGCATGCCCACACTTTTTTGCCCCAAGATCTACTTTTCAAGCAGCAAGCCTCTCACGATCTACAAAGATGTCATACGCACCATCTGCGGGGGGTGGACACATCGCAGTGACCGCATTGGAGATAGTAAGAGACAGGCGGTAAATAGGAAGCCAGCTTGCTAGAACCAGCCTTGATGTGCACATGCGCAGTGACATGTCAGAGTCCAAGATTGGTCAAACCAAATGTCAATCAATCTACCCGCGGGATCGACATATTGGCCACACCTAAATAAAGCAATGAGATGGACAACTTTTTCTTTTTTTCTGTGGGGGGTGGGCGGGGCACATGGTCGTGATCAACCATAACTGCCTTGGTGATTGACTGATAGATCACAATCAACGCAGTGGGCACCCCTGGTGTAAAGCTTGAATCAGTCTTGAATTTCAATTTTTTGTATTCACCTTATCTACTTATCAGCACACAGTTAGCATCTATTCAACATGTTGCATCATTCTTTTTACTGTCCTTTTCTTCTCAACTTATTTTCATGTTCTGACTGATACCACAGTTAAAGCTGTGCCTTTATAACAAGAGGATCTTGTGCTCCTCTTTTTAATGCCTTGTTTTTGATCAAATGTATGCCACATTAACTTGAATATTTGTTCTATTTATTTTTGTTTGAAATTGCCTCACTATAAATATTTGAGACAAAGTGCAGATCCTGCTATTTCCACAATGTGAATAATAAAAACACAGAAAAGAGGAAACCAATTGGTCGTTCATTGTTATGTGAAGTCTCATTTTCTCACCTAGTCATAATTGTAGTTTAACCAAATAAAAATATACTTTAGCCAATTACTTGATTCTTCAATACAACTGTCAGAAGGAAACTTATTTCAGGTGGATGCAAATTCTCTTTAAAAGTCTGTTTGTCACTTAAGAAATAAAGTGAACATAGATAAGTCATAACATGCTGTAAAATTATTTTATACACACACACACACACACACACACACACATACATATATATATATATATATATATAAAACACATATAGATTGATGATGATAGATTATATTGTTTGTTCATGAGTGCCTTGCGATTGGCTGGAAACACATTGGGGTGCACTCTACCTCTTGACCAAAGATAGCTGGCATGGGCCCCAACACGCCTGCGACATTAGTGAGGATAAGGGGTAAGGAAAATGGATGGATATTACATATATGAATATTTGATATATTAAAATTTATTTTTACTTTGTTGTTAAAATTTCTCAAAAGGACTCAAAATTCAAAGACAAGCACTTGCGACTTGACTTGGGACTTGACTCAGTACTTGGAAACCAATGACTAGGTTGCACCACTGAAAAATGTGTATCCTGAGTCCTGGTGCACACACACTATACATGGGACAGGAGGCCATACTGTATTATTTATTTGTTTATTTTTAAACAGGTTACTCTGTTAGCTTCTATCCTTCTGAAAGAAATGAAACCTCCTGACACTGAGACAAAGTCATGCTGAGAGAGAAAAGGCCCTTTACCAAGATGATCTATAAAAATTGGAAACATAGTTTTGCCTCAAAATAATAAACACCAACCCAAAGAGAATCTAGATTTTACACGTTAAAAGGTACTGCAATTTACAGTAATGATGACGAGATGATACACAGAAACTACGTATAGGTACATGAAAACAAACCAATACGTAGCCAACCAATGAATATAACCTGATGTCAAGAGCAAAAATATTAACTGTGATATAAATCTGACGCAATACAATTAGCCTTAATATCATGCCCATGGGCAGCACAATGAGCGACAACTCAGCACATCTGCCTCACAGTTTTGAGGACCCGGGTTCAATTCCGGCCTCACTTGTGTAGAGTTTGCATATTCTCCATGTGTCTGTGTAGGTTTTCTCGGAGTGCTCCCGTTTCCTCCCACATCACAAAAACATGCATAGTAGGTAGACTGAAGACGAAGTTGCCCGTAGGTGTGGATGTGAGTGCGAATGGATGTTTGTTCGGATGTAGCCTGTAATTGGCTGCCGACCAGTTTAGGGTCTTCCTTGTCTCTCGTCCAAACACACCTGGATGAGGCTACAGCATGACCCGAGTGAGGATAAGCAGTATGGAAAATGAAATGGAAGGCTGGATCATCCCCATGCCCATCAAGTTTGCTGCACATTGACTTTTCCCTCACTTTGGTAAATCACAATAATAAAATAACAGTGACCTTCCAAAATGCTGAGGTCTCAGCATCTGATTGAAGTGCACCGTTTAATGATAATTACAGTTACAAATTATGTACTGTACTCTAATTATAATTACACATGAGAAAAAAAAAACTTCCATTTCATCATTTAAACAGAATATGCAGACCCTTAATCTGGCTAAGAATGGATTTAACCAAACAGTGGCACGATAACATGAGTAGAGGCCTGCGGACTCTTGTAAACTGGATATTTAACTATGCATTTTAATACAAATGACTAGGCAATTAAACGCTGCACAAAGTATTGTTTGTTCTGTGCAGTAAGTGACTTTTTCTTATTGAAATACGACAATTAACTGCTTTAAATTCAAAACCACCACAAAAGTCACACCATTTTTCCAACAGAAATAAATTGTGATTGATCAGATTAAAAATGCCCAACACATTCGTCAAGAATGAAAAAGAACTGGGAATACACAGGCTTACAAGCTGATTTTCTGGATAACGACAATGCAAAGCTGAATTTATAAAGACAACAGAAACTGTTTAGCAACAACTGAAGTTATTAAGTCAAGCAAGAATGAAAAATATTGCACAATATTTGTCCAATGGCTGCTATGGTGGTAAGGTCCTGCTCCAACATTTTTTGCTAGAACTGTTTCAGTATCTTTTTTTCTCCACAACATTTACAAAAATGTTGTTTTTTTTTGTTTGCTTGTTTGTTTTAAAATGGGCCTCAAAAAGGCACCAAATGTGGGATCAAAAGGAAGACCAACCCCCCCCCCCAAAAAAAAAAAAAAAAAAAAAAACCTTTCCAACCAAGAATTTTCTATTTTGCTTATCCTTACTACAGTCACAAGCGTGCTCCCAGGGTACATCTTAAACTGGTTGCTAGCCAATCGCAGGGCACATATAAACTAACAACCGTTCACATTCATGGACAATTTCAAGTCTTCAATCAAGCCACCATGCAATGGTCTTTTGTCATTCTGTGAAGTCACCGGAGAAGGGTAGCAGTAATGGCAAACAGGAACAGTGGGATAAATGATCACAGAATGTGAATGGAACATGAATGTTGGTAACTTATCAACAAGAGGTACGCACATTTTCTGTGTGTACAACATAGCTGAAGCAACAAAATGGTGCACAGTTTTGTTTAGTGTTCACATGAAGATAAGCACTTCCCAGGCTTAAAGAATTGAACTGCTGTCAACGTAAGACAGTTATGAAAATTAAAAGGTTGCAAAAACATAGATAGTATTGTTTTGAAATCTTATCCTAATACATCTCAGATTTTTGCTTTCATTTTGGATTTTAAAAAAAAGTACCACTTTTTCACTGCTTGTACACTGATAAAACATGCTCATTTGTTCTTGGAATCATACATCCGCATTGTAATTTAAATATTAGAGTAATCATTTGGCACAGTTAATGTGTATGCCACTGTCAAAGTTAGTTGACATTTACAAAAACGGCATGATCAGGGTGAAATTGGTGCCACTACAGCTCATACAATAACATGAGTTAGTACTGTACGGAGAAAAAAAATAAACGGCTACAATTGACTTCGCTCACAAATGACGTCTAAACTGAGGAGGGCATCAAAGGTAAAAGAACAGAGCAGCAGTTAAGCATGTTTGTGCAACTTCGAGGACCATTGCATTTTACCAGACAGGTCCACCGCTGCTGTTGCGTGTGTACTTCTGGTGTGTCAGTTTCAGGGCAGGAGGCCCGGATGTTTGTTTTGGAACACCTCAATAGATGAATATGGTCAGTTGTAAACACAGATGCTGATGCAGCATGCTAGTCTACTACTGCCTTCAGAATAGCTGCTTAAATTGTAGTGGGTATGAATATGTTTTTGTGAAGAGCTTTCAACTTCAGTAGATGTCAGACAAAGGTATTACACAACAAAGTGTCAATAACAAAAGTTTTAGTTAAGATTCTTACCTTCTGGTCCACTATAGCGCACACCAGGTCCTTGACAGCGGACAGTGATAGGTCATTACCCTCCAGGTTCACTGTCTCTCTGGTCAACCCAATTTGCAAAAGGAAAGACACCCCATGGAAAGAGCTACGGGAGTTGGTGGGGCTGGGGACGCTGTGGTTTCCGTTGGACAGTCGCGTGTAGAGGGGTCCAGCTGACGATGGGGACAGAGCGGGTGGCAAGGTCGGGTGGTGCGGATGGAGAGAGTGGAGGAAGGCTCGAGGTAAGGACGGGGGAGAGTAGGCAGACATTGGCTTTTTTCCAAAGGAGACGTGCAATGCTGAATACTGGAGGGTTCAGTGACAAGGATTATCTTCAGTACTCATGAGTTTTAGTGAGTCAGCGTTGTATGGTTTCACACTATGTCACCTTGGATTCACAAATAAGGGGGAAAGTCACTGGTCCCCACTGAGGTCACACACTTGTTCACAAGATGGCAAAACAAGATGGAATAAGTGTCTGGAATATCACTGTAACAAATGTCATATCTTGAAGTGGTGCCCCTTGCCTTTATTGAAGTCACTGATCCACTCTGACCACAGGAAGCCTGTTACCAAAACCACAAAAATACACTTACTAAATTGTTAAACAACTAATTCAAGGTTCTTTCCATTTCTTACCCCAAATAATTTTGCATATTCAGTATTATGACAACAGAATACAAAGATTAGTGCATAAGTGGATACCTGTATTCTCCAGTACTTAACCTCAGTGTGGTTTGTGCTGTGTTGTATCTGAACGAAGTCAATTAAGTTCATCAAGTCTTTCATAACTAGGGCGAATGTGAACTGAATGTACCAAATATTGACCAATGAATTATTTTGCAAATGCACACATTCCGGTGTCTTTGAACGTTAGGTCATTTTTGTTCCAAAATGTCAGGCTTCCTTTAGATTCCAAGAGGCACAGCATTGCAGCCTTGACAATAGTGAAGGAACAATTACATGGAAGTTAAACCATCCCAACATGACCTTACTCAGCCAATCAAGTCTGCATTTCAAGCTGTGACTGCACGCAGACTAAAAAAAGGCAAATATTGGAAAAATGACAGAAAAAGACAAAATTTGGAAAAAAATGACCAATCCACCCTAAAAAAGATGGAATGACCAGTCTCTTTTTTTTTCTAAACAAGCAGATGCAGAAACAACAACTATGGTCCATACATACAGTGATTACAGAAAGTATTCAGACCCCTTTAAATGTTTCACTCATTATACCACAGCCATTGATCCCAGTGTTAAATAGTGTCAAACTGTGCATGGCCTTACAAGAATATTAAATACACTTTTGAGCAATAAAACCTCTGCTTCCTTTTTGACGAACACTTGTGCCTACTGTACTACACGATTGAAGTTATTGTTCCTGACGAAGTTACTTCAAGAGTCAAATCGATTTTGAAGTGGTACTTGGTGGAAAACGCTTGAGAACCAACTAGTGTCCAACAATACTACTTACGTCATTAGATTATTTTTTTAAAATAAATATTCACTGGTTCGACCTAAAGCTATTTCTGGAAGCTATTCATCCTAAAATGTTTAGATTATATCAACTCCAATTCAATATGTTGTCATGAATGTCAACTTTTTAAACGTCTTACAGGACCGTTTAGCATGAATGAAACCACTAGTAACGTACGTTCCAGTATAAGGAAGACATATTTCCGATATTTTAAGTCTGAAAATAAGGATTGGAGACGGTTATCGTCCGACCTTCGATTGATATGCTGGTGGAACACAAACCGAGAGCACACGATAACAACATCATAAGTTACACAAGCTTCAATACACACGTCAAGGGGACGTTTCGCTTCGGCGGAACTTTCTGTTCCGAAGACGAAAGTCTCCTTAGATGTTGTTTAAAAGAATTTACCTTCACAGTCAGAGAAGGGCGCATTTCTTTCCAAGGCGAGTGGACCGAACAAACTTTGAATCTCCATCAACTGCGGAAAGCGGCGTCTCAAGTTTAACTTGCACTTGGTTAAAAATCTTCGAGAAAAGCCACACTTAAATAAAACAACAAAACAAAAGCACGTTTAAACGCTTATTATCACCAACTGAACCATCCATTTATTTTCCTCCAATCGTTGTTTTAGACACTGTAGTAAATTCATGCGCATCTTATTATCCTTCCAGCTGTGACTACTCCTCTTGCTCCACTAGAAGGGAAGGTAGGGATGCTCGCTGGGACTTGTAGTTTTTCTGTGGCGTACCTACAGTAGATTTCATGTTTATACTGCTAAACTCTTGACTACAAATCCTGTGAAACAATGGCGCCACCGAGGAACAAACAATACTGCGCATGCGCATACCTCCCCATTTCGAGTGGAAAATTGTTTTACCCGACCTGGAGAAGTTTGTTACACCCTTCAGAATATATATATATATATATATATATATATATATATGTATAACGGTCACCGAGGAGCTAGAAGCAGGCGTCACCATTACTTACGTGTATAATTTCGCATTACTCGGATGAATGAAAGAGATTTTCCATCTTTTGAGATTGCACGGAATTGAGGGGGGCGGGAAGGTGGTAGATTATGGGGAAACGTGTACATTTATAATTAGGATTAAATAAAATATTGTTCAGAGAGGGAACTTAAAAGACAAATGAGCCCTTAGTGTTCACGAATGAACGTTACAAGCCATTCTGCATTACCCCCTTTCCATGCTCAATGAGAAACTATTTCACTGCTGGTTTCACGCTGACCTCTTTATTTAAAGGATGACAAACAATGCTAAGACTGGTGATAAAAATATGTTTATTTTTCAGAAAACATAGATACAAGGTAACATGATATTAATATTGTGGGAATGTGGGGTCAATCCATTGCGCCCACGCCATCAGGCCTCCACGGATGTCTTTCACTGCGATATTGTCCACTTCTGATCCACTCATCTCCCCTAGTATTTGAACAGCCTTCTGAGAGTCATTTCCTAGTTTACAAATCACATAAACTGGGGGGAAAAAAACGAAGATTTTTGGTGACTGAATCACATTCTTGTGACTTGTGAAAACATGTATACAGCTCATAGACAAGCTAAGGATGCTGTTTTTGCTGCATGGTCCATATTTCCCAGGTTTGGAGTAGAACTACAAGTTATGTGTTATGGTGCAGACCTAACAAACTGGGCTAAAAACAAGTGTTATGTGAGTATTGTATGAGTGCTACTATCACATGATGTAATTGCAGTTTCTAGTTGCATTTATGCCTTGATTCATAATTACTTCAACATACACTATTATATATATATATATATATATATATATATAGTATTATAGTTGTTTTTTTTATTTATATACACATTTTAGTATACTGTATATGCACAGCTAAATCTCATTGTTATAGAAGAGACATTGAATCAAGGAAACTGGGTCAAAACAAAATAGTTGTTGTTGTTTAAAGATTCAGTCCTCTAGAGCCAACCAGCTGCCGTACTTGTTTTGGAAAGGGGGTCACCTGGCAAACCCATTGCAATTTGCTACTGGCATTCCAAAATGTGGAGCCAGTCTACCAGTAGGAAAGCACACATTGGACTGTGAACATGGTTACTTACAGACGACATGCAGATAAAGCCATCATTTTGTCATGTTACCTGAAGGCCAGCAGACACCAACTATCTGCCGTTTCATTTGCCCGATGCGGTCCTCAAGTAATTGCATATGTTCACGCTTCCTCTTTTCTAAACTTGAGAGTGGTATGTCTGGCAACAATGTTAGGATAATAATCACAAAGAAAATGGGCTCCATCCGCTCACATCAGACTTTTTTATCGTATGTCTTCACTCACCCAAAGGATACTGATTGAGCTGGGTAAATGGCATATATCCACCTCCACAAGAGGGCGCACATCTAACAGGAGATGGGGCTCTTCATCGTCAACAATGGATTTGTAATCCTGGAATTACAATGATACAGTCTCCTGAACGCACAGCAAAGCAGAGCAAATTTATTTGTGTAGCGCATTACATACACAAAGTAACTCAATGTGATTTACATGATTAAAAATATTTGAATATAAATAAATAAAAGATTTAAAATAGGGGGGGGGTGTAACATTAACCAAGACATTCAGCAGTGAGTAGTTTTAACTTGAGGCAAATGCATTTATATCTCAGTTAAATTCAGAAATGTAAATCGCTTGCAGCAAATTCAAGGCAAGGACAGCTCAGGTTTGAGTTGTAGCATGCTACAATTCCAGTATTTTAACTGGTTTTGCAAAAATCACTTCAATCAAAACTGCTTCTTAATGGAGATATGACACAAATCCAATTCGGGTGTCAACTCTATCTCTGCACTTAATGATCGTTCAAAAGATCAGATTGTGCAGTCATGTGTATCCACAACCCACAACATGCAGCATTGTGGATGCCAAACTGTTATTCTTTTAAGTGGAAAATTTACTACTGTATTTAAGGTTTCCTGTGATACAATAAGTTTATCAATTTTCATTAAATCTGAGCGAACACTATTAGTAATGGTTGAGTAAACAGCACTCAATACAGGAGGGTGTACGTGCCAAAATCTTCCCCACCTGCACTGTGATCCTCTTATCACTGGACAGGAGGTTGAGTCTGCGACACTGAACATACAGCAAAATTTTAATTTATAACAAATTAACAAACAACTTACTACTTCAGATAAAACAATGTTGCATCAAATCAAAGTCAACCTTATCTGTTGCAGCAGAACCACAAAAGGCTTCATAGTCAACGAGCTGGGTTACGCTGGGCTTTTCTCCACACACCGCACATCCTGACAGCTTGCCCCGCAACCTGATGGACTTGACCTTGGCACTCTGAGCGTCAAACATCACCAGCTGCTGGCCACAAGAAGCTGGCACATGTGGTTAAGTGAAATGCTTTGTAATGAACAAATTAGTTTCTTTTCTGGTTTCATTACTAGGCACAAACAACTTCCCATTTTTCCCAAATTGTGGCCACAATGTAACAAGATGCCTTAATTCTCTCACCTGAAAGGGGATAAACTGACTTTTCATTATTTGCATGCAAATAAGACTCTGAAGTGCCTGCCCACACATTAAGTATGGAATAGCTACCAGTACCTATTTTTCTTAATGGAGTGCCTTTGCAATTCCAATGCCCTGTTAAGCAATGGGTGTGGATTTACATAATAACTACCATACCTTCAGATCAAGTTTCTCCATCAATAATTTGGAAGTTAGGCTGGTTGAAGTTTCAGTCATAGGCAAACCACATGCAACGAAATACACAGTGTAGTGTATGAATTGCTGCCTTGACAAAACGAAATGCTTTCATTGACTTTAAGGGCACTCGCTTTTTTCCACAAGAAAAGGCATAATCTATCTTACTTTGATAGTAACTTTGCAAGAGTACTCAACACTGCTTTCGTCGTGCTACTCTGGCAGGTGTGTCCTCTGTATTGTCTTGTTGCGAACAATTAGTTTCACTTCAAACTGTACTGTATCACTGATTGGAACGAAGAATAAAAGGACTAGCAAATAAAAAAAATGTTCATGTGAAGTAATTACATATTCTATACTTTGACCAATATGGCAAATCAATGATGCTCACCCATTATTTATTAGGATTCCTAAATTTAAGAAATGAAGGCTGAAATTTACAGCAACAACAGTATGTTATGTCAGAGTTTGGATACAGCCATGTCCAGAGGCTATCTTGAGGACCTCCAATGCTTGAAAACAGCCCATTATCCCTGGAACTTAAAGATAAGTGGAATAGTTTACTAACAACCAGCTATTTAGAGGCTGGAAATGTTGGAGAAAGACAAGTCTGTACACAGGTAATGGGTTCTGGGAATAAGGTTTGACTTACCCACTCCTAACACCCCCCCATCAGAACAGTTTGTCACCATCTCTGGGGGTGGAGGTATTGGGAAGAGGCATCTGTAGCAGGGGCCTCCATCATAGTTATATACGGTCAACTACAGACACAACCAAACAATAAAATCAAAATGGCTGGGAGGGATGGTGATGCCGGAGTGATTTGCAAGATGGAAATGTTTTACCTGTCCCTCCATTCTGAGGGCGCTCGCTGATACTAGAGGCTTGCCACTCAGCACACAGGCATCATTCACAAGATAACGTGTAGGGACATTGTCTGAACAATCAGCCACAATGTCATATATGAAGTCAGTCAAGTCAAGGGATGTAAGGTACACGCTTATCTTTTAAAAGTCTTTTTGCCTATTAAGGCCTCCATAGAGTGACTCTAACATGGAATTTGTATAAAACTGTCAATTCTATTAAAAAAAAAAAATCTTCGTTTTGACCCATTTTTCCATCCGCTTTTTCCATATTTGGCGAAACTGTCCCTTTTCCTCCAATTGGTTGCCTCCGTGTAGAAGACCCTTTTGAGAGCCCACACTTGTTTATGTTGACAGCACTGGCTCAGGAGCGGAAAAGGAAGGCAGAGATGTTGGCTAGTGACGTCGATAAGATCAAGAAATTAGAATGACCAGACTTCAGAGCTCTTGACAGGAAAACATCTAGCGCTCAGGAATGTATGGATAATTTTTATTCCCATTTCAGATTTACCGAGGGACCATGGAGTCAATATTATATCCCAAATTGGTTTGGCAAAATATCTCCCCTTTAAATTTCCAAACTGGAGTGAACAGGATACTGCTGAATGAGTTGCAAGGCGTTCTCAGGTGAAAGCTGTAGGTGGTAAGGGATACACTCAACTGTTGAGTTCAACCTACAAGGTTAGAATTAAAGGTATAAATGAACACATTTTATTACTCTCTCATCAAAAACTACATTTCATACACATAAATCAGCAAAGTGCAGTGAAAGCTCTGAAGTCAAATGCACCCTGTGGTTATACAGTTTGAAAAAGATACGACACAAAATTTCAGAAGTTGAACAGTTGATGTGCATAATGTCAAGAAACACCTTTAGCATATCCTGTGAGGCTTGTGTTCTTTATTGCGACTACAAATTTAGGTTGCAAATGTACAGTAGGGAAATAATTCTGAAGACAGGTTAACTGGCCCTGATCTCCCATAATTAATTTTAACAGCGATTATCTTCTTGTTGCACTTGTGAGGCAGTTAAGGATGGAAAAGTGCCACTTTAAAAACGCCTGCACAGTGAATACATGTTTTATGTTGGTGCTAGTTTGATACTGGAATGGGTTAGTTCACTTTCCATCATTACCTGAAGGAAGTGATTTCAAAATTGGAACAAATCTGACATCAAACCAGAACTTGAAATGTTGTTTGACCATACAGGCTGTGAGTGTGACTTTGTAGGGCTAAAATGGTACCCTCATGTGGTGAATACCAACCCATGTGCACACTAACCACAGTGGGGGCAAGAGCCACCGAAAGAAATAACATGTTTATACAATATTTGCAGACTGGAGTCAAAGTCACACCTAAATATAACCTGTGGTGAGACTGGAAAGCGCCTGTATACATTACACAGCAACCATCAGGGGCCGAAACAGCAGCTCATTTACACAAATTTGCCCAACTATGGAATGTTTACTCATAATATTACCAAAATAGCAACATCCTTATTTGAGATTTGAGTTTTCAAAGTGTATTTTTTTTCCCCAGACTTTTTATGTACTGTACATTCGGTATAAAATCCCATCATAAATTAGCTGAAATACATGTTATGTTGACATAAAAGTGACTGCGTAGGGAGCAAACATCACCTTCTAATGGCATTAGCTGCAGACAGAGGTTTAGGTTGACCCTGGTCCTCCTCACCATGAAGCACTTGTCTATGCAAATTACTGATCTCCACCTCATCATAGTCCACTAGCCCCAGACGCCCTGCAGACAAACATGGATGGAATAAATCCATGCCAAAGCCTAATAACCATAGAAAACCATGTAAAATAGAATAACATCAGCTGTGCATAAATGTATTTCCAACTTTAATTAAATTGCAGTGGAACCCTTAAGACAAACACTGTAGGGTCAAATTGAAAAAAAAATCTGAAATTACATCAAGGTTTTTACATTTCATAACTTGTAACACATGCTGTTACACAACATGTCATCACATTGTGTTTACCTCAGCATAAAATGAATTACATTCTTTGCCTTTTTATGGGATTTTTTAAAGTAAAAAAAAAAAAAACAGAGTTTAAAATACTCAGACGTACACACAGCACATTTTTTTTTGTTTTGGGGTGTGTGAGGGGGATATTTATCCAAGGTGGCACAGTGATTCAACTGGTTACATTGGCCTCACAGTTCTGAGGACCAGGGTTCAAATCCCGGCCCTGCCCTTGTGGAGTTTGCATGTTGTGGGTTTTCTCCAGGTGCTCCGGTTTCCTTCCACATCCCAAAAACATGCATTGATTGGAGACTCTAAATTGCCCCTAGGTGCAATTGTGTGTGCGACTGTTGTCTGTCTCCATGTGCCCTGCTATTGGCTGGCAACCAGGTCAGGGCGTACCCTGCTTCCTGCCTGTTTGACAGATGGGTTAGGTTCCAGCACGCCCGTGACCCTTTTGAGGATAAACAGCTCAGAAATGAATTTGTTGCCATTTTTGCTTAATGTACAACTTCAGTTGCTTAACAGTCCGGTGTCTCTGTTCTCATATTTTGTACTTGGGTCATACATTTTCAACAGGCAGCAGGAGTAGATGGCTGACAGGCCAGTGTAGTACTCACACATTTACTACGAGGCCACACCATTGTAACACATGCCAAATATGGCTTGGTATTATCTTACTGAAAAAAGTGGGACGTCCCTGAAAAATATGTTGCTTTATTGGAAACATATGGTGCACCAAAATTCTATGCACCGTTCAGCATTAATGGTGGCTTCATTGATGTTCCCTATGCCCTGGGGAGGAAGGCAACTCTATAGCATCAGAGACCTTGGATTTAGAACTTCATGGTAGCAACTATACAGATGGTCCTTTTCCTCTTTGACACACATTAGACAATGTCCATTATTTTCAAAAACAATTTGTTATGTGGGATGTTAAACAACAATACACACTTTTCTATCTTGCATCATTCCATCTAAGAAGAGATCAGAATGAGAGAAGCCGGCACCATTTTTTTTTAAGTTGTTGGCTTTCAGTTTGCATGGAGGAATTTTTAACGCACATTTTTAGATGGAACAACAAACTGTTTATTGTTTTCTGAAGTGTTCTTTACCTACTGTGGCAATATCCTTTCCACAATTATGGCTCCTTTTATACTCAATTATAACACCTGTTTCCAATTAACTTGTTCACTTTTGCAAAGTGTTTTTTTTTTTTAACCATTGCTCAACTTTCCTAGTGTTTTGTAAACCCAGGTTCCAGTTTTTTGGAGCGTGTTGCAGGCATTGACTTAAAAATAGGAAAATATTTTCTAAAAAAAAATGTTCATGAGTTTGAGGATAAAATGTCTTATCTTTGTGGTGTATTCAATTGAATATAGGTTAAAAAGGATTTGCAAATCATTGTATTCTGTTTACAGTTAGGTTTTATAAAACATCTCAACTTTATTGGAATTAAGAGTTTGTACATATATTGTATTAAAATGTAAATGTCCAAATGAATTACCTACCTATACCTGATGCCGCTAGATACTGAGCCAGAGGACAGCCCAGTCCTCCACAACCCACAACCAATACGGATGTCTTCGATAGATTTAGCTGTCCTGCAGACAAAACAAGACCCCACTGTTGTATACTGTGCCATGCAATACTTATTCTCTGGCGTGTACACTGTCTTCCAAAGTATTATGCAATTATATTTTTCTCAGACTTCCCTAAATAGTTGATACAAATGACAGTCAACATACTTTTTAAGTTATTAACTCATCAATCAATATAACCCAAATGTTTTTGAACAATTCTCCCAATAAGAGTACTTTCATAAAAAATGAAAACTTAGAATGCAACGTTTCACATTATTACACACAATACAGTTTTAAGGCATTCAGTAGATTTTAAATAATGGAAAATAAATATAGAATTTTCACTGTTAGGTCATATTTGCTCAAATCAAACGGTATTTCGATCAAAAACATAGGTCAAGGTACATTTTGACAAGTTACCCCTTATTTGATAGCAGGTTCACAAGTCTTACATCCATTAAAGCTCTGACTTTTTGGAGAGTTTGTTCTTTAATTTATTTTACAATTTTACATGGGCATGTGAGAAGATGATTTTCTTAATAAAAGCAGTTTGTCTATTTGTATCCTGGAGCTAAGTGGTAAGTAAAGAAATCCACATACTTCTCAAAGAAGATTCAAGAAGAATTTAATGGAAGCTGCTTTCAAATTAAGGGTCCTACATCAAAACGCAACGTTACCTGTTCTGATGTTTTTTTTAATGAAATCGTTTTTAATTTCAGTCAATGACCTCCTAATGCTGCAAATTAATTTATCTGTTCATTCACTTACTCATTCATTCATTTTCTGTACACTTATCCCCAAACGGGTCATGGGTGTGCTTGAGCTTCTCTTGGCTGACTCTGAACAAGAGGTAGGATACCTGAATTGGTCGCTAGCCAATCGCAGCGCACAGATAAACAACTGTTTGCACTCACGTTCACACCTATGGGCAATTTAATGTCTTCAATTAATCTACCATGTATGGTTTTGGAATGTGGGATGCTGTACCTGTCGAAAACCCACACAGGCACATGTAAAACATGTGAAACATTTTTAAAATCTGTCAAATGTTACTCTTAATCATTTAGCAAAGTGCATTTTAAGTTATTTTTCAAAAAATGACTATCATTGAGAGGTTTGATAGAATCCATCCATTTTGTGACCCACTTCCCCTCACAAGGGTCACAGGAGTACTGGAGCCAAGCCCAGCAATTTCCGGGCAGGCTGTTTGAGAACATTTGAATTATATTCTGAAAGTGGATGACTTAAAATATGACAACTAACATTTGTATCAACTATTTAGGAAAATCAAGCAAAAATATAATTTGGCTAATAATTTGGAACTTAGTGTATAAGATGAATTGTTACCTTGCACACCCAACTCAGGTAGGAGGAGCTGCCTGCTGTACCTCAAGATGTCTTCCTTGGTGAGGGCTGTTCTGGCTTTTAGTGGAGTAAGAGGCATCACTCTGTCATGGAGCTCTGGGACTAAAGTAGCGTTCTTCTAGAAAACAACAGTCTCGATGCCACAACTAATCACATAGTGTGACATATTGTAGCCTACATTAAGTGCCCTGCTTTGAAATACTACACTATAGCACTCAAAATATAGCAGAGGAGTTGGTTTATGTTACTAGCTCAATTCGAAAATGGAATCATATAAACATAGCATAAAAAGTAAGGAAGTTTGTTCTTGGTAGATTATTTGTATGTTGCCTTGCTTCTTGGCACAATGGTAATGCTGTGGTAAATGCTGCTGCACTTCATGCAGGGTTAGATTGCCATTTCTTCTTCTTTGTCATTGCCAAACATCTTTTGATGTGGCAATTAACTCTTTTTTTATATTTGGTTGATTTGATGGTTGTTAAAGTTTGAAGAAACAAGACATTAGGAAATTAACATTTATTTAATAATCAGGAGCCTTGGAAGCATTTGTAATAGCCATACACAGCCATGACAGCCTTCGACCTCCTGCTCATGCTGGTCACCAGCCAGGTCACTTTCAGATAGTTTTAATTCTTCAATTTAGCATTTGTTGGATGTCAGTTAACCAGTTTTGGTGAGGACACTCCATTCTCTCCACTCCCGGATTCTGTCGATAGACTCTGATGAACCCTGCTGTATGGGGGCAAGCATTATTTTGGAGGATAGAGCAGGGCCCCAGATTGTCGACATATAGTTTTGCCACTGGTTGCAGAATCTGATTTTGAGATTATCTCCTATAATGACAAGCCTTATTTTTTCAGCGAGGGAGATGCCACCGCACACCATCACACAGCCCCCACCAAAACATGTTTTACTCTATCAGTGTTGCAATCACAACAGCATTCAGGTTCCAGTGAACATGACAGTGAAGGGCACAGATGGCAAGCCTTCTGGCAGCTCTATGAGGCTGTCTGTCTGTTCAGGATTCTCTGAGCAGAGAGTTGTTAGCCATATGATCTAAAAATCTTTGACAGCTAATCTGCTGAAGACAGTTTTAGCTGACTGAGTAAAATGTCTTCTTGGTGTGTTGTCTCCTTGGGACACACGTCTCGCAGCCTGTCTCTGATATCCCAAATTACATAATTATTTCCCAACAATGCCACAAATTGGTTGTAAGGATCAATCCATCAATTTTCTGAGCCACTTATCCTCACAAGGGTCACAGAAGTACTGGCGCCTATCCCGGCTATAATCGGGCAGGAGGCACGGTACACCCTGGACTGATTGCCAGCCAATCGCAGGGCGCACAGAAACAAACAACAGTCACATTCATAATCACACCTATGGGCAATTTAGAGTTTCCAATTAATGCATGTTTTGGGGTTGTAGGAGGAAACCGGAGTGCCCAGAGAAAACCCACACAGGCAAGGGGAGAACATACAAACTCCACACAGCCGGGGCTTGGATTTGAGCCCCTGGCCTCAGAACTGTACGGCCAATGCTCTAAGAAATAGCTCCACGGTGCTGCAGACATTATTCAGATCATTCAAATTTATTTTGTCAATTCTTGGAGCACACACACCTACTGACCACTGTAGCTGGGCTCGTGTTTGTGCTGGGGACACCAGAAACCTCAAACAAAAGCCTATGGCAAAAGCAAAATAAACTGTTTGGCACTGACTATATTTCCTGCAACTTTGCTTTGAGGCTCATCCCACAAATGCATGTTGCTTAGTGGTATTGAAGCATTTATAAGGGGGAAAAAAAAAAAAGACTGTCCAATGGAATTACATATTTTTGTCACGAAGCATACAAAAATAGTTCACAAAGCAAATTGTGCTATTTTTATTACATATATGGAACAAAGAAAAATTCTTGCTGATGACCAGTTCCTGCCTAATTTCTATATAAAAATAATTTTGACGATGTAAAATTGTCGTTTCCGGGGATAATGAACATTTGCGTTCTGTTAGCTTTATCATCAAAGTTATTTTACTGTATGTACTGCGTGTACTTCATTCATAAAAGTTTTTTTTTAATTGCACTACGAGTATACAATAATTTTCCGAAGAGATTCTAAATTATGGACACGTACTGAATCTACTATAAAGACAGATACCCATACAAACAAATACAACTAGACGGTAGAACATTGTTTGGTGACTATGTACAAACAGCATTGCAAATAAATATGATTGTAAATCAGGTTTACATTAGCAATACACACAGTACCTTTTCGTATATTGCCAGTTTATTCTTCAGAGCCGCAATCTCTTGTTCTTTCTCTCTTAGCTGTGCTTTCAAGTAGCCCACTTGCTCAGCCATCCCTGATACAACTTAAATGTTTAATGTTATAGCGAGAGAAGACTGCATAGAATTTGTAGAACTTTACGGATGGCGCATACGCGAGCAAGGAGCACACTTCCGGTTTACTCACGTGGTGTTGAAACACGTGGTACACGGGATGCCTTGACTGTTGTCGTTCTGATCTGAAAATGGAATGTCTTTACTTTCGTCGTCCTTCAGATGTTGAATTCCCATTAAATGATTGTGTTTTGTTAGTTGAACGGAAACTGGGAATCTAACGTGAATTCCATACGTAACGTAAGACGAAGCGCGCACACACATACACACGCAGACACAAGTTAGAGTAGATACTTGCGAGCGCTCCCTGCTGCCTTTCACATGATTTGAAGTGTGTGCGGCGGAGAGAAAGAGAAAGCCGCAGAAAAATGGCCGTAAGGGGCCAGGGTCCTTCTATAATGCGATTTTTTACCACTATTGCCATCTGGTTAACATTCAGCCTCTGCTCTAATGGAATCCCATGGACGCAAGAAAAGGTAAGGGAATTAATTCCTCTCCCACAGCTACTCTTAACTCCAGTGAGTGCCTCTGAAAACTAAACAAGTTGTAGTGCTACTATAATCAGTCAGTGGGTCGCAAAACAATCTTAAATCATCTACATTGTACGATTCCGAAACCATTTTTTCTCAAAGGTTAAATATATCACCACTCTCTTTAATCGATTTTGTTTTATTGAGTTTGAGATGTTTTATAATAACTCACTATAAACCAGAGTGGCTCTTCTAAGCCTCTTTGAATAAACTACACCTTGTTTAAATTATTGGTTCAATTTTTGAAATTTATTGGACTTAGTATTTGTAACACAATACATCTACTTATCGTCATTATTATTAACCATGCATGTATAATGTGAGCCACAGATTATTATTGTTATCCATTCATCCACCCATTTTTTGTGCCACTATTATTAGTAGTAGTAGTAGTAGTATTTTAATGTAGGAGTAGGTGACTGGTTAGAGTGTTAGCCTCACAGTTCTGAGGACTGGGCTTCAAATCCCGGCCCCACCTGTGTGGAGTTTGCATGTTCTCCCGTGACTGTGTGGGTTTTCTCCAGGCACACCGGTTTTCCATCACATCCCAAAAGCATGCATTGATTGGGGACGCTAAATTGCCCAAAGGTGTGATTGTAATTGTTTGTTTCTGTGTGTCCTGCAATTGGCTGGCAACTGGTTCAGGGTGTACTGTCCCTCCTGCCCCACGATAGCTGGTATAGGTTCTAGCACCCCCCCCCCCCCCCTTGAGGATAAGTGGCTCAGATAATGGATGGATAGAAGTAGGGAGTATGGGAAAAAGGCGTGCCAAAACGTGTCACTAGTGTGATTAACATTTCAGCAAATGGATGCTATCAATGAATGAGGTTATTTTGTTGATGACAATAACATCTCATGTAGTCGCTTGTGCTGTATTCCACAAATCTTTTGAGATGTTGGACCTACCTGATTATGCATTAACATTGTTGATCCTGCTGTTGTTCTCTCGTTTTTTCTGCATGTAGTTGCTATGGCAGCACTGCCATCATCATTGATCCTCCAATTGCATGCCTTGATATTTATAGATACCAAGTGGACCCGAATTTAACCCTCTCTGGGTTCAGTGAGCAATGTTGTGGAGTGTGCAACCACATAATAATACTGTACTTTGCATTGTATGCTATGCTATGCTATGCTATGATTTGCTATGATTACTAGTCTGAAACAGGAATTTCCAAAGTACAAACCGGTTTTTCGACACATCTGGGAAATAACATAACGTCAAAGGCCGAACAACGAGGAACCAATTCTGCTGTGTATGTCACACTGTCGTTATGATTCAACTTTTTAGAGGAACAAATACAGTAGTATTTCACAACCTTCACTGAGTCAATTAAGGCAAGCATTTTATATTAGAAGAATTTCGCAGCACACCATTAAACAAACACTGTACATCAGAAAAAGTATATACAATATACTGTACTTAAATAATGATGTTCATGACTCAATTTACTAATAAATGTACTTAATCTTGAATCTAACACTTACTGAACACAATAATATGCTTGCAGAAATGGTAAAACACATGCATGGATCTTAAATGATTATTTTCAGCTCAATTTAGAAATGTAGATACATTCCCATCGTACACTCAATGATGTACTGCAGCACAGTGGTTTGGAATTATTGGTGTAACTAATGTGTGAAACATGAATGTATACTGTTCATTTCTGTTCAGACTTTTTTTAAACTTTTTAACCTGAAAGCAGAGAAAAGAATAAGCCTTAATTTTATTTTGTATTAGCTATTCTTTGTTCTTGGTATTAGCATGGAAGTAAGATCATTTCAGCAGCACAGTCACTGGTTAACACATCTGCCTCACAGTTTTGAGGACCCGGGTTCAAATCCCCAGCCACACCTCTGTGGAGTTTGCAAGTTCTCCCCGTGCCTGTGTGGATTTCCTCCAGACATTCCAGTTTCCTCCCACATCCCAAAAACATGCATGGCAGATTGATTGGGGACTCTAAATTGTTTATAGCTGTGAATGTATGTGTGAATGGTTATTTGCTTTTATGTCCCCTGAGATTGTCTGGCAACCAATTCAGGGTGTACCCCACCTCCTCCTCTCAGTTAAGGCTCTAGCATGACCACAACCTTAGTGAGGACAAGCGGTATAAAAAATACACTAATGAATAAATGAAAAAGTTGAATTTGTACTGCATTAGCTATTAATATGAAAATAAGAGAATTTCTACTTCATCATATGACCAAGGGGAAATACTGGAGAAGGTGAAACATTCAATACAGATGGATTGCGTTTGGCTTCCTCAGTTTTTAATGTGTGTTTCCAAGACAACCACACATCTCTGCAGTTTGAACTTTGAAACCAGTTTCAAGAGGACTATTGAAATCAGAAGATCAATATGTTTACGGAGCCAGTGATTGTATTGTAGGAATCGCAAAATAAACATGAACAACCTTACATATAAACTGATAAACTGTCTTTCAGAGAATTAGTCTGGCACTTAATAGCCACAACTTTAGGTACGCCTACACAATTCAATATCAAGAGTTGGATTTGAATTACATTTATTATTTGAATGATTGTAGAACAGCACTGATTCACAATGTGAACTATTTTTAATGTTTTTTTGATACCTTATTTGCTGTAGCTGTACTATATGGGAAGGGCGTGACTATTTCACACTTCTGCTAAAACAATAATTTAAAAAATGATAATAATAATGGTGGAACGCTGGGCAACTGGTTTGCTTATCTGGCTCACAGTTCTGAGGACCCAGGTTCAAATCCGGCTTTGCATGTGTGGAGTTTGCATGTTCACCTTGTGCCTGCATGGGTTTTCTACAGGTACTCCGGTTTCCTACCACATCCCAAAAACATCCAAGGTGTTAATTCAAGACTCTAAATTGCCCATACTGTGAATGTGAGTGTGAATGGGTGTTTAAAAGTGCCCCCAAATTGGCTTGTGACCAGTTCTAGGTGTAATCAGCCTCTCACCTAGTTTGGCTCCAACGTCCCTGCGACTCTCATCAAGATAAGCGGTAAGAAACATAATCATAGTAAAAATCATAATAAAAATAATACAATTTGTAACTTACAGTGGCAATAAAAATGCATTATTATGATATTTGTAAAGGCAAAATTTTCATTACAGTTCTGTTGGGTATGTTTATATTTGACTTATTTGTAGGCTTTGGGGGTTTTATACACTGTCCTTTATATCTACAGATACAGATAGACAGATACAGGTATCTACTTTAATTGACATTTGTGCTTCATTCATTCATTCATTCATTCATCTTCTGTTCATCTTATCCTCACGTGGGTCATGACCATACTGGAGTCTATTCCAACTATCTTGGGACGAGAGACTGGGTACACCCTGAACTCCTCGCCAGCCAATCGCAGGGCACATAGAAACAAACAACCATTCGCACTCAGTCACGCTTACAGGCAATTTAGAGTCTTCAATTAACCTATCCTGCATGATTTTGGGATGTGGTAGGAAACTGGGGCGGCACGGTTGCTCAGCTGGTAAAGCGTTGGCCTCACAGTTTTGAGGTCCCGGGTTCAATCCCGCACCCGCCTGTGTGGAGTTTGCATGTTCTCCCTGTGCCTGCGTGGGTTTTCTCCGGGCACTCTGGTTTCCTTCAACATCCCAAAAACATGCACCATTAATTGGACACTCTAAATTGCCCCTAGGTGTGATTATGAGTGTGGTTGTTTGTCTGTATGTGCCCTGCGATTGGCTGGCAACCAGTTCAGGGTGTACCCTGCCTCCTGTCCGTTGACAGCTGGGATCGGCTCCAGCACTCCCTGGGTCCCTCGTGAGGATAAGTGGCAACAAAAATGGATGGATGGGAGGAAAGTGGAGGACCCGGAGAAAACCCACGCAAGCATGTGGAAAACATGCAAGCTTTACACAGGCAGGAGGATTTCAACCCCTGTCCGCAGAACTGTCTTTGTGCTGCGTACTTACCCTTAATTGTTTTTTTTTTTGTTTGATCAACTACTGTCTCAGTTGCCCAAATTGTTGATCAATCAATTTATGTACAAGTGCCTCATAATACTTACTGTTCAAGTAAATATAAATATACAAAATATATATACATATATATATAAATAATAAAAATAAATATACAAGGTGATATAAGACAGAGCTAACATAAAAAAAAATACTCTCCTCTTGTTCAGTTACAGCATCAAGCAGTCACACTTACATCCACTGAAATCCAGACAGCTTTGTCGCACACAGACCTGACACAGATGTGGCAGAGGGACTTGAGGCCGTTACTTGTTCCGAGGTATCCAGGCTCTACCGGCAGCCAAACTGTGCAGCAGGTGAGTTTGCTCCTGTAATTTATGAGAACAATGGAAACATATTCTTGGTCTGAACAATGCTGCCTCCAGAATCACAGTGGTGGCTCTATTGAACCTCAGTGCTGCATTTGACCTACGGTATTTAACATTGTGATTGACAGACTGTGGGTGGAAATTACTGGCACAGTGCTGAACTGGTTCAAATCTTATTTAAAAGAGTGAGTGGTTTGTTGCAGTTCATGATAATGATTCTGACCGAAGAAAGTTCACATGGGGTACCTCAAGGATCCATTCTTGGGTCACTTCTATTCAACCACAGGCTGCTTCTAGTATAGCTCATGGTATATCAAAAAATATCTTTTCAAACTTATGCAGATGACACACAGACCTGCAGTACATATCGGTGCTACCACACAATCTCAGTCATTTCGTTTCTCCGATTGAGTGGATCTATCAATGAGTGCATGAGCAAAAAAATTCTCCAGCTCAATGCAGAAAAGATTGACCTTATTGTTTTGGGCCCAAACCCGAAAGGTCAAAGGTTAGTGCTCAACTTCACTCAATCTCATTGGAAGCCACAAGTCATGTGAGAAATGTGAAAAGCCACCTAAAGTGTGCCACAGTGCCAAAGTCTCCTTATTACCACCAATCTTAAGAGTCAAAGATCTGTGCTTACTAATCGTAAGAAACTGGATCACATCACACTGGTCCTAAAATCTTTTCACAGGCTTGCTGGGAGTCAGAGAATATATAAAATTCTCTCTGTGGGTCGACAAAGCTCGGAATGCTTTTGGACCCAAGCATATTCGAAAGACTTGTCAGCTTCAGATTTGCTGAGAGTTTTCTGAACCAGACAGAACTAAACAAAGCGAAGCAATGTTCATTTTCTATGCTCCTTAACTGTGGAAGAAATTTCCTGAACACTTCAGATCTACTGGAACTATCTTTAGATTCAAATCTGGTCTGAAAACTTACATTTTCATTAAATCAAAATTATTATCTCACCACAACGCACACTGTTTTCTCATTATAGTGTTTCTCTTATAAATCATCCAGCTTTAATATTACTGTTTTTTATTTTTATGCTCCATTATTAACTAATTTTTCATTTATTTGGCTCTGGTAAGCACTATGGATTTGCCTTATGTATGAATAGTGCGATACAAATAAATTGCCTCACCCAAATAATGTGAATGTAGGACTGGTTCTTGTGCAGTTGTCTTTTTGCATGGTCCGACTGTACAGTCATTTGCCAGCATTTCAGTCACTGTTTGCACAATCACAGGGCATTGTACGGATTTTGATTTTATCTGTACAGTATCTATATTTTGACCAATACCCTGTAAAAGGGCCAAAGATTGAGAACAAGATACTGTATACAACAATACAATGAAAATATAGTATTGCATAGATTTGTTTCACTTCAGATAAGATAGGAAGAAGCTAAGACTGACTACTGTAACATTACTGACTTTTTTATTTTTATTTTATTGATTTATTTCAGCATGTCAAAACAACACTTGGTTCCCTTGGAGCAAGCTGGGAAGTGACAGAGGATAAGTTCAGGTCAGAGACACCTTACGGGTCGCTTCCCTTCACCAACATCATTGCAACCCTCAACCCATCAGCCAAGCGCCGCCTGGTCCTGGCGTGTCACTATGACTCCAAGTATTACCCTCCACAATGGCACGGTAGGGAATTTCTGGGGGCCACTGATTCTGCTGTGCCCTGCGCCATGATGCTGGAGCTGGCCCGAGCACTCGATGGGGAGCTGAAAAATCAAAAGGTACAATATTTGTCTCGCATGTGACTAAAAGTCAATAAGATCAATTTGTAAGTTTGGATGAAGATCCTATTCTTTTCTTTCCAACCTTGGCCCCAGTGCACAAACAATATCCATAATTGCATCTTTGGTTGTTTCTAGAGTGGAAGAACTTGTCACCTCAGATACGATAGGAATGAACGAGCACAAAAATTCTGAGCAAGGGCTGTGCCCCTTCAAGAAATTGACAAAAATCTCCACTGACACAAACAAAATGTAGAGTGGAAGCTTCTATAGCTCCAAATGCATTCAGTGGCTTGCAAAACAAATTCTTCAGACCCTCTTTGTCAAATACTGTACCTAGGAGTGCTCAAACGCCTTTTTTCTTTTACCACAAGTATGCAATATTGAGCCTTTAAACAAACATTACAGACTCTTGTTCCTCTCAACTTCACTCTGGATTGTTTTTTCTTTTTTGTTTTTCTTGTTTCTGTTTTTCTTCTTGACTCGGGTGGCGGTGGCTTAGTAGGTAGAGCGCGTTGGTTCAAATCCCGCCTATGACTGTCAGCATGTTGAAGTGTCATTTGGCAAGACACTGAACCCCAATTTGCTCCCAGTGGGCTTGCAAGCATCTTGCATGGCAGCAACTGTCCGTTAGTGTACGGAAGTGTGTGAGTGGGTGAATATGATGCTTGCTAAAGTGATTTCGGCACTGTGATGGTGTAGATGAAGTGCTAAATTACTACAGTCCATTTACATTTTCATTAGAATCATGTATACCTAGAGGTAAAAAGCCCTTTGAAGGTCCACTCTGAAATGTAGTCATAATTGATTCACTGAGGCATGGTGACTCAACTGCTTAGAGCATTGACCTCAAAGTTCTAGGGACCAGGCTTCAAATCCCGGGCCCACCTGTGTGGAGTTTGCATGTTCTCCCTGTGCCAGCGTTGGTTTTCTCCGGGCACTCCGGTTTCCTCCCGCATCCCTAAAATATGCATTAATTGGAGACTCCAAATTGCCCTTAGGTGTGATTGTGAGTGCGACTGTTGTCTGTCTCTATGTGCCATGCGATTGGCTGGAAACCAGGTCAGGTTGTACCCTGCCTCCTGCCCGATGACAGCTGGGATTGGCTCCAGCACTGCCGTGACCCTTGTGAGGATAAGCGGCTCTGAAAAGTGATGGATGGATGGATGAATTCATTCACTTGGGATTTGTGTGCAAATTTATGTGTGCATTTTTGTATGTCAAAGCTGTGTGTAGAATAGTACTGCGGTGGTTGCAGCATCTTCACTGATGTCCAAAACAAATTTCCCTGATAGGTCAATAAAGGTTATCCTGCTTCTTGTCCAGCCCATTCGTTTGTGGCTATTGCTCTGCTGGTTTGCAATGCTCTTTTATTCATTTTTCAATGATGATTGAGTGCTCTGGGAGATGGTCAAAATTTAACCGTGTCCTGCTTCAAATGTCTCTCCAGCTTTATCCCTGACCTGGCTAGTATGTTTCCTGGCTTCATGTTTCTGTTTGTTCACAAATGATTATTGTTCTCCAGGAAACCTCTCAGGTCTTCACAGAACAGCTGTATTTATACGGATGTTAGATTATCCATAGCCTTAATTAGCCAATCAGGCGAGTCATTGGAAGACAGTTGTTTACACTGTATTTTATGTAAGGGTACCAGAGTAAAAAGAGTAGAATTCTGTACTTTTAAATCCTGCACAGTCCACTTCTCTATTGTGCACCACTTTGTGTCGGTCTTTCATGAGAGATGCCAATAAAATACATTTACGTTTGTGGTTGTTATGTTAAAATAATGCAAAAAAATTCAAGTGCCATGAATATTGTTGCTATACCGTACAAAGTCAAACAACAGCACTGATAATGGAGAACGACGCTTTGCATTCATGTTGCCTCCTCGTTTGCCCTTTGCTTCACATTTCTACTGGATGGACAGGGACAGGTCCACTGACACCCAGAGATCAGCCAACTTGTGTGTTTATGGGGTTGAGGTGTCCATCAAAAAGGACCAAGGGGAAAGGGTATTCAGTTGAATGCAAATAGGTTTGCTTCCAGTGTGTGTATGGATAGAAGGGAGGGGGGAGCTGATAAAATTACAAAGCTGTGTCCAGACAAACCCAATTTAGATCATCACCAAATGTCCCGATCATGTCATTTAACAGACATTCAACAAACTGATGACAATATAATTCAACCTTCTTGGTGAATGAAAAACTGTTTACAATAAGTAAGTTTCTTTCGGCTTGTCCCTTTCGGGGTCGCCACAGCGTGTCATCTCAGATGAACGCACATATGTGTTTGGCACAATTTTTACGCCAGATGCCCTTCCTGACGCAACCCTTCTCAGAGAGTGGAGGCCCCAGTGGGATACGAACCCACAACCCCTGATTTACCAAACCAGTGCTCTAACCACTGAGCTACAGGGCCTCAATGCAACATGGTAATGGAAATGCATCATTTTTCTCCGCTGTGGCTCCTTCTCTCCCTTCCTGTTCATGCAGTCATTTGGCTTTGTGTTTATCTCGCTATGGCACAGGAGCTACAACAAGCAGGACCAAAACAGAAAACATATATGTCCACGAGAGGGCAGCAAATCGTTCAGAATACATAGTGCTTGTGTAAATAACAGTGTCGTTCTGTCTCCCTGTAGGCCTCCATCCCCAACCTGAGCTTGCAATTGATTTTCTTCGATGGAGAGGAAGCTCTTTTCCGCTGGACTCCTCTTGACTCTTTATATGGCTCTCGTCACCTGGCACAGAAGATGGAAAACACCCCTCATCCGCCAGAAGACACAGACACCAATCAACTGGATGGCATAGTACGTCTCATCAGCATGTCTGTAACCCCAAATGTTACACATGCCTACACACACCAATTTATAAGCAACTATATATAGTCCACACACCCTTGTCAGATTATGTGATATAAAAACGAGAACAAGATGAAGCATTTCAAAACTTTTCCCACCAATAATGTGCCCTAAATCCGCACAACCCAATTGCAATTTGATTGCAATAAACTGAGATAAAGTGGCTGCACAAGTGTGCACACCCTCTTCTAACTGGGGATGTGGGTGTTGTGTGTGAAATGAACAAATAACATTAAAATTCCTGTTAAGTGGAAGTCATCCCACACTTTCCACCATATAAAATGCCACTGTTAAATTCCAAATACATTTCAGGGGGTTTTATAGGTTTTTCTTTTTGTTCATTGTTTTGTTTTGTTTTGTTTTCGAGTAGACTGAACTTGAAGGTTTTGTGCCAACTCTGACTGGTATTTGGAACTGCTCAGAGTTTATTTTCAACTTGGAGAATTATCCACTGTTCCAACTTGGTTTCCTTGGACCATACATTTTCCAACATCTGTATGAAGGATTTTGTTTTTACAAAATTTTACTACTTGATAGTTCTGAAGAGCAGGTTCAAATCCACCCTCGCTTGTGAGGAGTTTCCATGTTTTTCATGTGTCTGTGTGGGTTTTCTCCGGGTACTCCAGTTTTCTCCCACATTCCAAAAACATGCACAGTAGGTTAATTGAAAACTCTAAATTGCAGTTGGTTCAGAACCAATCTAGAGTGTACCCCACCTCTTTCTCAGAGGCAGGTGGGATAGGCTCCAATAAGCCTGTAACCCGAGTGAGTATAAGCGTATGGAAAATGAATTAATGAATGAGTTGTACAGGTTAGGTCACATTCATGGTGAAAAAAGTGTGGAAGTGATTTAACTTGGTTTAATTTTTTATCTCACAAAAATCTGCCATTTGAACAGCAGGGTCTAACTAGAGGTGTCAAACTCATTTTTGGCACGGGCCACATTGTAATTCCAGTTTCCCTCAGAGGGCCGTTATGACTGAAACCATAGTCTTTAATTGCCTCAAACTGCACACAAAATTTCTGAAATAGTTTTGGAATCAGAACACAATGGTAATGTGTTTTTCAACCATAGTTCATGTTTGGTTACACAAAAATGCTAATAACATCTAAATGTAATCATTTATGATGTATGACTAAGAAATTTAGAAGAGATTGTCACAAAAATCATGGAGGTTGATTTGCCACCAAGGGCCACATAAAATCATGTGGCGGGCCAGATCTGGCTCCTGGGCCTTGAGTTTGACACCTGTGGTCTAAACAGTTATAGTTTATACTGACTGTTCAAGTGCATGCATGTGTATAGATTACAGAGTGTGCAGTTATAAGTGATGTGCGGTGAGGGGGTGTAAAGTGGGACAAAAAAGCATTTAGTCAGCCGCCAATTGTGCAGTTTCTCCCACTTAAAAAGATGAGAGAGCCCTTTAATGTTCATCAAAGGTATACCTCATCTATGTAGAACAAAATGAGAAATAAAGTCCAGAAAATCACGTTGTTTGATTTTTAAAGAATTTATTTCCAAATTATGGTGGAAAATAAGTGTTGGGTCAAGCATGAGCAAATATACACCAAATTCAACAATTGAAATCATGGCCATTTTTTTATTCAAAAGGGAAAGCCACATACAGCCCATATGAGAGAACTAAAATGGAAAAGAATATTATGGAGGCCTGGTAATTGACCCCTCCGTACAGGGCACTTAACCACGCCTCCTGAAGTTACGTCACCCCACGTCTGCTAACCTCAGACAAACAATTAGCAAAAATGGCGGCGCAGGAAGAAAAGACTAGAGCGAAACTGTCCGATTTACCAGCTGATTTCTCACTCGCATTCTTAGCTAACAGTGAAATATCGTTGAAAAGCAGACAGCAGGGCTTCAAGTATTTCAGCGAGGGGTATTTCAATGGTATTTACATGCATATCGACAGAGAAACCATTGATATTAGCGCGCGATCTTTCCGGAGTCAGAGGAAGACCGAGAAGCCACATAATATAATATATTATAACCCAAAGACGAATTCGTCATTGACAGTTTCCTATTTTCGTGTTACATATCACACTTGGGTGCAGAATCTGTGTGTGTATCTGTATAGCCGTTTGTGAACCGCCGTATGAAGGAAAAGAAGGCAAGGCTTGATTTACGAGTTGTTTCTCTCGTTTTCTTTGTGTAACGTGACGCGCTCCCCTCAATAATTATTCTTGAATTAGTGCCGAACCTACGTAAGTCCCGACCGAGTACGACAATCACTACTTTAGTGTCCTCAAACATCCTTTCTTTAGTCTTGGTTTCTCGGTGCACGTCGAAGGCTTTTAGGACTTGCTAGTCCGGTTTATTTTAGCTCACTAGACGCCAACAAAGAGACACGTTTGTGGAGTCAGGTCCTCGCAAAGTATCGCTCAACACAGATCAAGCGTGTCAATCGTTCACACTTAGTTATATTATGCAAGCGAAGAACTGCTAATTCATTTATATGAGACATGTATTGAAAATCAAATATAGGGCTTACCTTTGTGCAAACATATCTGTTCCGGTTGATTTTAGATCGATTCAGTTGATCATACGATCTTCCACAAAGTTTGATCCATCGAAGACATTTTTCGTACTCGGTCTTCTGCTCCGGTTGATATTAGATGGATTCAGTTGATGATGCGGTCTTCCACAAAGTTTGATCCATCGAAGACATTTTTCGGACTGAGTCTTCGGTTTTGGAAAGGGTACGAATTGAACTCCACCAACTCGCCTTTCAGGATACCTGTCGTCACTATTACAAAGTCCGTGACTACACCTCTTAACCATGTCTATTGTTAAAGAACCCAAATACGTGATAAAACGCTAACAAAAGCTATACTGGACCATGCAACGTTGTCTGAGGGAACGGCGGGTGCAAAAAGGGGCGTGGGATTTATGCAGATCTCTGGCCTCTGGTCAGTGACGCGGATGACGCAATTTCTACGGTGGGGTCAATTGTTGGTTAGTTTCTCTATTCTTCACATGCAGGTATAGCTCTGCCTCCCTTGGCGTTCTTGGTGTGTACAGTCAGGCAGAGTTTTTTTCTAGGACAGTAATTCAGCATTTGTGTTGCTTCTCCTCCAGGATCTATTTGTGTTGTTGGACCTGATCGGCGCCCCAAGTCCACGCTTTGGTAATCAGTTCCCAGACACAACATACTGGCTCTCCCGGCTGCAGAATATAGGTGATTGATAATAGCCTTTGTTTTACTGTTTATGCTCTCTTCTAACATCCAACAATAAACAATATGTAGATGAAATCAGTCAGCCACGCCAAGTGTTCAGTGAGAGTCAGAGACATGTGGAGAAACTTGTGGCGTGTGATTGTGCAGTACATATGTATTCTAAAATTGATTGGCAACCATTTAAGGGCGTACCCTGGCTCTCATCCAAAGTCAGGCTCCACTTGACTGGCTTGTAGTACTGTAGTAGTATTTAACCAGTTGCATTCCTAACTGATGTTCTTTTTCCAAACAGTAAACTGGTCATAACAGCTGTCTTCCGATGTTCACAATACTGTACTGTGGAAAGACGAGAAAAAAACAAATATCATATGAATGTAACCGTGCAATACAATCTGATTAAACAACATTTTGTTATTGATTTAGATGGAGACATACGACCAAGAGTAATATTCTGACATTCTTTTGTACAATTCTCATGACTTAGAGTAGATATACTAATAACTTTCCCTACTGCAATGTCATCTAATTTGACATTGTAACAATCAACAAATGATGTAAAAAAAAAAAAAAAAAAAAAAAACACTGAGCTCATTTTACTGCATATTCTCAGAAAAACGTCTCCACTTCATGAATCAACTTCAAAATCATCCTTACGACGTGGAATATTTCTGGCCAGATCGACCTATCGGCCACATTCAGGATGATCATCTGCCATTCCTGAGCAGAGGTATTCACTCGAAATTGTTGACTACTCAAATATGTTGACTCGCATGGTTCACGTCTGATGCCTAACCATTGTACTCGGCTTCTTTGTCAGGTGTACGCATCCTACATCTTATTCCCTCTCCTTTCCCCGTCGTCTGGCACACATTTGATGACAATGAGCAGAATCTGGACCGCTCCACGATTGAGAACCTCAACAAGATTTTACAGATCTTTGTCCTAGAGTACCTTAATTCCCAACCTGCCGTGACCACAATTACCTCGTAAAGACATCTTGTAATTTTACGAGAGTACATCTTTTATCCTAACTTATTAAAATGTAAGGTGCATTGTGTTTGCAAATGTAGACATGGACTCATTCTGGTTTATGTGAGTTTGAGCCCACAAATCACAAGCAGAATGGCACATCATATTGTGAAAGCAAATCTATTACCATATGTAAGTACTTTATCATACTTTTGAGGCTGAAATTCAATTTACATTTGAATTTTCTCAACTCTTTTGAAAAGTAGTGAAGTACTCAAGTACTTTTTAGTCTTGTGTGGCACCAATTACTTTTTTAGTCATGCGACGTCAAGCAGCCCTGAAGGACACACATATTAATTTGAGTTTTAGTTTTTGTCTTTTGATGTGTATGAGGATGTGTATTTTAACGGCATCTTTAGCCCTCCATATCCTGCCTTCTTAAGTTGCAAACTGAATAGCATCCTGTGCTAGTGTACTTCATTTGCTTGCCTTTAGCTGCTTTTATAATTATTAGTCTGATCTTGATTTAATGTAATGATAAATATCAGCACTCTACTTAGTGTATCATGAGTCAGATCAATATATCATCACAATACAAGGAAGTTCATGCAGAATTGTCTAATCGTAATGTCTTTACGTGACCTTTTGTCTGAGGGACTTTTTCTGTGGTTTCATTATGTTACAGTATATTTTCCAGCATCAAAAGCCAATAGTCTTCCCATTTTTCATCTGGTGCTCAGATTTTCCCTTTCTTTTACGGCAGACTCCATACCTCACGTCAACAATAGTCCCTTCAGTGCCTAAATCATATTAGGATGGCCCTTCCCTGAATTCTACTCCGTCCAAATCCCTTCAAACCAGCCTACTCCAATGAAAATTGAGAATGCCTCTTTTGTGACACTTAATACACTGTACTTTATGATTTTATGCTACATTCTATCACCATAGTATTTACAGGCGATTAACTCAACATCCTTCTGCTCATTTTGGGCTACACCATGTTATTCAGACATATGGTATTATTATTATTATCCATCCATTTTCCCTACTGCTTATCACCACAAGGTTCTCGGGTCACGTTTGAACCTATCCCAGCTGACTCTTGGTGAAAGGCGGACTACATCCTGAACCAGTCACTTGGCAGTCACATATAGGGCACATATAGACACAAAACCATCCATCCATCTATTTTCTTTACTGCTTAACCTTACGAGGGTCACGGGAGTGCTGGAGCCTGTCCCAGCTGTCAATCGGCAGGAGGCGGGGTACACCCTGAACTGGTTGCCAGCCAATTGCAGGGCACATTGAGACAAACAGCCGCACTCAATCACACCCAGGAGCAATTTAGAATGTCCAATTAATGTTGCATGTTTCTGGGATGTGGGAGGAAACCGGAGTGCCCGGAGAAAACCCACGCAGGCATGGGGAGAACATGCAAACGCCCTCAGAACTTTGAGGCTAACGCTTTACCAGCTGATCGACAAAAAACCATTCACACTCATATTCACTCTATCACTGAGTGGGAACTAAACCCACTTTGTCCACACCAAAGTCAGTCAAAAGTTCTGATAGCGTGTGTTTAAGTACAAAAGATACAGGATATTCAGGCCTTTACCAGGAGGTCCTGCACAAGCAGCTGGATAGCTTTTAACAATTGTACTGTCTTCTTCTTTTCCTTTCGGCTTGTCCCGTTCGGGGTCACCACAGTGTGTCATCTTTTTCCAGCTAAGCCTATCTTGTGCATCTTCCTCTCTAACACCCACTGAAATCATGTTTTCCCTCACAACATCCATCAACCTTCTGTTTGGTCTTCCTCTCACTCTTTTGCCTGGCTGCTCCATCCTCAGCACCCTTCTACCAATATACTCACTCTCTCCCCTCTGAACATGTCCAAACCATCTAAGTCTGCTCACTAACCTTGTCTCCAAAACATCCAACTTTGGCTGTCCCTCTAATTAGCTAATTTCTAATCCTATCCAACCTGCTCACTCCGAGCAAGAACCTCAACATCTTCATTTCTGCTACCCCCACTTCTGCTTCTTGTTGTCTCTTCAGTGCTACCATCTCTAATCTGTACATCATAGCCGGCCTCACCGCCGTTTTATAAACTTTGCCCTTCATCCTAGTAGAAACTCTTCTGTCACATAACACACCAGACACCTTCCGCCAGCTGTTCCAACTTGCTTGAACCCGTTTCTTCACTGTCTTACCACACTCACGATTGCTTGACCCAAGTATTTGAAGTCATTCACCTTCGTTATCTCTTCTCCCTGTAGCCTCACTCTTTCCCCTCCACCCTTGTCATTCACACACATATATTTAGTTTTACTTTGGCAAATCTTCTTTCCTGTACTTTACAGTGCGTGCCTCCATCTTTTTAATTGTTCCTCGGCCTGTTCCCTGCTTTCACTGCAGATCACAATATCGTCTGCGAACGTCATAGTCCAAGGGGATTCCAGTCTAACCTCATCCGTCAGTCTATCCATTACTACCGCAAACAGAAAGGGGCTCAGAACTGATCCCTGATGCAATCCCACCTTCACCTTAAATTCTTCTGTTACGCCTACGGCACACCTCACCACTGTTCTGCTGCCCTCGTACATGTCCTGTAATTTTCTTACATATTTCTCTGCCACACCAAACCTCCGCATGCAGTACCACATTTCCTCTCTTGGTAGGCTTTCTCTTGATCTAGATCCACAAAGACACAATGTAGCTCCTTCTGACTTTCACTGGACTGTACAGTTGTACTGTATCTGCTGAATTAGATGATAGAAAGGAGGGAAAACACACACCTTACATGCAGTGTTACTTGAAAGTTTGTAAATCCTACTGACTTTTCACTCTTATAAAGAAAAAATATATAGTATAATCAACTACTGACCTTGTTAGACATGCATCCAATTCCCAAATTGTGAAGCATGCCTTCCGATGAGTAGAATCACAGATAAAGAGAACTATTTTTATTTATTTAAACCCAGAAATATAATTTTGCTGCCCCCCCCAAAAAAAAAAATTGCTACATTGGTTAAATCCATCAGGTGCAAGACAGGCCAAACACTTGGGTGCTTATTAAACGGATTTAAGAGAAGCAATAAATAATACCTCATTGGGAAAGGTCTGTGCCTGCACTAATCGGGATGAAGGCAACCAAATAAAAATCCATAAACATCAACAAAAGCAAGAACAAAGGAAATAAACGAGGATATGAACAAAAGTGTATTGGCAGCCCATCCACAGCGCATTCTCGAAATATTCTACTGCAAGACAAATACTTTTTGTGCCTGGAAAACGGGCAAAAAAAAACAGAAAGAAAAAGAAAAAAGCTAAAGCCTGAACAAACTTGCTTTTTCACTGTAGGACTGTTGACTACCACCAGATGGAACTAGTGAACTACTATTTTTCAAGATTGCACTGAAACGTCTTTTTATTTAAATAAATAAATAAATATTACCATGGAATATCACAAGTGTTTCGAACTCGTTTTGCAGAATATCTGTGGGGGGGGGGAAACTGCATTCACGGTATTGCGAAATGGAACAAGTTGAGCACACCTCCAGTTTCTAATCAGGCGGGTGAACGAAAAGTTCAATTATCGTCACGTCTTTGCATTTGCGGCACCTCGTAAATTTCAATTTCATTACGAGTTCAAATATGTGAATAAACCATTACTAAAAACTACACTTGACTTTGAGGACTCAACGGAAAGCTTTAATATTAAAATTACATATAGTAGTAGTTGCATAGCTGAGAGGCCACATTACTGTCCTTCAGTGACGTTGTGTTGTTTACCTTTTTTCCCTGCTGTCTATGAACGCAGCACGGTCCACCCCAACCACCACCACACGCACACACACATGCGAGTTGATGAGTTTTATTTTTTCAACAGTGTTCCTCTTCGTGTCATGCGAGTTGTTCGGTAAATGAAGACAAACAGCCTAAAAGAACATTAACTAATTTATGATGGAAATGTGACTCTTCGTAACTCTTCCTCACATTGCGTCGCGAAAACATTTTGTCGCGAATCACGAAGAAGCCATGGAGCCGATAACCAAGTGGACGCCAAAGCAAGTTGTAGACTGGATGAAAGGTAAGTCCTAGTCACGTTGTCTGCCTTTATGTCTAACTAAAACATTTTAGAGTCGTTGTAAAGGTGCGTTTATATGCTAGAAGCCGTGGTTATTCGGCAGCTAGTTTCATAGAAACTGTGACATCACTCAACAATGTCACTGCATAGCATTTCACTTGTCAATCATTGGGACACTTTCAGTCGGACGTGCTTTCTTTTACGCGCATTAGTAGACACTACTTTTTCGTACTGTGTATGTAGTTTTTCTCTTAGTAGCAGCAAATTAGCTGGACTCTATTAACAAACCTGCTGGGCTTGCTGTCATTTGCAACTTTACTCAAAAAACGCCAATGTCCATCTATGCGTTGTATATTTACCATCCATCCATGTTCTGTACCCCTTATCCTCACAAGTAGGAAAAAAAATCAGTGACCTGTCAGAAACTGTGGCCATGTAGTGATGTCTGTCAGCAATTACTTACATCAATACTTGTGTAGTGTGGCGTAAACACGTTTGGTCGGAATTTAGTCTGTTCTATATTGTATGTTGTAAATATTAAAACATGACTGGGTGTCTGCACGCAACACAGATTAAAACACACACACACTCACACACGACAGTTAAACGCTATACACATTGGCACACAATATAATGTGTGTGTGTGCGCGCGCGTGCGTGTGGCCCTAGTGGCACACTTATTTTAGAAGGCTTTGTTGATTGTGTGATTGCGAGAGGGTGAAGCAATGGTTGATTTGATAAAACTGGTAAAGGTTACAAAAGTACCTCAATTTTTTTTTTATTTTTTTTTGCATCAGTTCATGGTTAGGCAAATTTTGTATAAATGGAGAACGTTAGCACTGTTGCATTTCTTTCAAGAGGTGGCCATCCTCCAAAGATAACTGCAAGAGAATTGTGGAGGATTCTCAATGAGGTAGCAAAAACAAAAACCCCAAGAAAACCTTAGTGTCAGTCGTAGACTGGCAATCAATGATCAAACATCTCTGTAGTATTGCCATCCTTGAAATCTATTTAAATGACATAAAAGATGAATGGGGTTTATGGTAGAACAGCAAGGAGGAAATTTGCTGTAAAGCAATTGGATTTTCCACAGCCATACTGGCAAAATATTCTGTGGTTAGATGAAACTAAAGTGGAGTTGTTTGGGAGCAACACAGAATGCCTTGTGTGGAGTAAAATGGCACGCAAAACCTTATCCAAACTGAAGCATAGTGGAGGGAGTGTCACGGTATAGATATGCTTTGCCAAGTCAGGGCCTGGAAAGCTTACGATCATCAATGTAAAAATCACTTCAAATGTTTAAGAAGATATATTGCAGAAGAACCTATGGCGATCTGTCCATCAGTTGAAGCTCAAAAGAGGTTGGGTGTTACAACAGGGCAAATATAAATGTTCTGAAGTGGCCCAGACGAAGTACTGAATTCAAATCAATTGCGATGTTGCGGCATTACCTCAAGAAAGTTATTCACACCAGAGATCCCAGGAATTTTGCTGAACTGCAAGCTTGTAAAGAGGTATAGTCCAAAGTTCAACCTAATTTTTATGCAAATTTGGTCTGCAACAAAAGAAACCCTTAGTTGGACATAATTTGGCAAAGGAGGGTCGGGTTATTACATCTGTAGGTTCACATGCCTGTTCGCTCCCTTTCCTATGCTCTATAAAAATGTGGGAAGAAATGTTTGAATGGTATTTGTTTGAAGACACTGTTGTATTATAGATATTCAGATGGTTCAGACTACATTTGAAGACCACTTTATGCAGAAATGTAAGAAATTCCACTGGGTTCCTGTACTTCTTCATCCCACTGTACAGACATTCCCCCAGCTGGCATGGCTGACATTACGATGTTTAAAGGCCTTTCACTTGACGTACGAATACTTTGACGACAGTAGCATATTTGCCACCTATTGTGAATTCCTCTTTGAACCTGGGTCCAGTCACTGCAAAGCTATGTGCGGTGAGAACTGTCACATGGTATGTGAGGTAAGGGAGAAAATATTCACTGGTCTCATGCGCTCCAAACGTCGTCACGATTGTTTGTAGTCCTACCAAATGATCTGACTTAGGACATGTAAGGATTTTTTTTTTTCTTTGTAGTTGAAACAACTCTAAGCACACAATGTTAGTGTCTTTAATATCACAGTTGTGGTCTGCTTTTGAAGCCAGTCTTCCATTGCTCATCCATGGTTGGCATCTTAAAAGCATTGTGGAGGGGGTCACTTTCATCGAAAAGAGCCGAGCCAGGACGCGCATGATTATGGGGTATTTGTCGACACTGGCCTCATCGCTGCGAGACTTCCTGAAAATCAAACTCAGTGGTTGTCATTGTTAGTTTTAACTGAGGAATTTTCAGTCCATGATAAATTGGGTCAAACAAGGTGAACAGACTGTAAGAGCATATTTTTTTAAGCTTAAAATAACCAAAGCCTAGGATGTAGAGCACGTACCAAGGTGAGCAGGTTCTTAAGCAAAAAATTGACACTTTGTCATGCAGTAATTGTCATGGTCAGCTCAAGCAAAAGGGATTTTCTTGTCATGGTACTTTGAACAAACTGGATTATTCCTCCTTGAATTCATGCTCCTTTGTTTTATTCAGCTTTTTATTTTAACACATCAGAAATTGTTACTGTGGTCATACAAGTACAATAAAATGATAAAATTGAAATGTTATAAACTACATTGTATTATTATTGTTTAGAGTGCAGTTCCCTAGCTGTAGGAAATCATTACAAGTAGTCCACAATCCGATCTAGCAAAACCAAAGCAATGCTCTCAACCAATATATCAGCTAACCTTTTCAGTGAACCTGATAATTTGGTGTAGATGTACATTCCCAGTATGGACTGCATTTTCTCTAGCTGGACACAACTGTACTGGAACTTGGCAGATTGTGAAAAACTGAAGGTATAGTAAATTAGAGCTGGAAACAAGCAAGGATGTGCAAAATGGCTTAAGCCACAAACATTAGCACGTCATCTCCTGATGATTAATGCATAGTATGACCTAGGGCTCCAGGTAGCAAATATTTTAATAATCACAATTATGCTGAAAATTTCATCAATTAATAGGGTACATCACTATCATGTTTGTGCTTCATCAAAATGAAATTATGAATAAACGAGAAAAATTGATATTTCAAGTAATAATAAATGACCATTTGGTAACCTTTATTTCTCAAATTCATGTTGCGCTAGCAGAAAACGGCATTTTCTCGTCTAGAAACATTTCCGGTGAGGACCTCCGCATAGACACGTGTGCAGGCTCCAAAGTACCAATGCACAGTGTAAGAAATAAAATTGAACTCACAGGACTACTACATTTGATACATATACATTTGCCTTTTGGTTTTCTCAAAGAGACACTGACTCTTTGTGTACTGAAGCAGTTGTTAATCAGTTGCATTGTTGGAGGAGATCAAGCAGTGGCTGGTGGATGTTTATTGCCAGTGAAAGGGCAATTGATGCTTTCAATTTAAACACTGTCGTCTTTTGTCTTGGGGGCTCGCAAAGGCCTGAAGCACGTTTTCTTGTCCACAACCTCTGATCTTTTACCTGGACCTGTGATGTTACGTAATCAGGGTGCCATGTGTCTTGTTACCCATCAGGATATGATGGAAATTTTAGTAAATCATCTTAAATAGTATGGAAAATATCATGAATATGCTGCACAAATTTAAGGGTGCGTTGGGGGAAAAAAAAAAAGTCTGCAGTTCGTCTCACTTCCATTTTCCATATATAGTCGTGAGTCTACATGATCGAATATTCAGCTGTGAAGAGTCAGCACCACTCTATGGTTGTGAAACTGCTGATTAGTTTCTCATTTACCAAACATTTAGTTTCTTTTCCCTCTCCCTTGGTTGGTTTGTCACTGCAAGTAAGCCTGCCAAATCTTGAAAAGGCATTCCAAACATGCAAACCTGAACAATGACAGACTGATGCCTGGCTTTTCGCCAGTATTTTAACAATCTTAAACTGCGCTTGAACATGTGACTGTAAGTACTGGATGAGGATGAACTGGAAGTTCTCCAGTCTGTACTGCACTTAAATACTAACCGTTTATTTTTAACAGATGAATTGGACATAAGTCATAACTAAATCATCAAGTTGCCGACTTTGATCATGCAGTTCCATCCAGTAACCCCAATGACCTGATATCTACACCAGCTGACTAGACTGGTTTGACTCGAGATATTGACATAAATATGTCTTGTTTTATGACAGCCAGTTGTGTATGACATAATGAAATATGGATGAATACGCATCAAGAAATTTGCATCCCATCAGTCACGGTGTTCACAAAGGTGTGGGTTTCTTTTTCTTGCTTCTTAACTAACATCAAAGTGCTGAAGCAGTAATTAGGTCTTCATTGAGGTGACAAACGTAGCAAGTATGCTGTACTCTTTTAATAGTTTGTGCAAAACATTCAAAATAGCCTCCCCGTTGGCAACCCCCAGAAGCTTATTCAATTAAAAATGAAACTAGAGTGTGGGCAATCACTGATTAAGATAATTATCTGTCTCTGCTTAAGTTCACTGTCATTGAAAGCTTTAGAAATCAAATATCCATGTTAACTGGGTGGAAGTTAATGAGTTTTAACAGGACTGCAAGTAGATTTTGAGCAGGCTCTTCACCCTGAAGGCGACTTTCGACTCACATGGTCGACAACGCCCACATAGCATCACTTGACTTATGCATTGCCCCGTGCAGCACCGCTGTGTAGCTTGATGCGCACGCGTCAAAAAAGTTGCTGCGCCAATGACGTAGAATAAAAACTGGACTTCGCACAGGCCCCTTTCACGTGGTAATTCGGCTTCAACTTCTGGTCAGGGCAAAACATTGCTTTGGGTACTATTTCACATCAAAGTTGACGTCCTTTGACATCCTTACAATTGTACGTTGTGAAACATAATATCAAATTGAATTGGAATACGTTAGGTTTAGCTTTTTTGTTGCACTGTTGGCTGTCAAAACCGTGCAGGCTGTCGCAAAGACGTGTCTTTTAACCGGTATGTGTGTTTCAGCTTAACCTTCATAATTAATTATGATATATTTATCTCATCGTTTTCCATAACAATGTGTGTATGTTTACCATACTCATTGCCCTGACCAAAAGTCAAAGCCTGTTGACCATGGCGGAACCAATGATGGATGCCGAGTGCGGAGTCCAGTTTTTTATTCTACATGATTTTGCTGCGTGGAGAAAGCCACAGTACTCATCTCGCGTGATTGGTCCATTTTAGTTGCATGAAGGTATGACATACTCGCCGTTCCTCCCGGGTCCACATATGACCGACACTGCTGCTGCCTTTATCAACTTTGCAGAATAACTAAATCTATCATGTGGTCATTTAGGTCCATTTGTTTCAGACACTGTTCCTTGGTCACCATTATTGTTGCTTTGTTCCTTGTTATGGAAAGGGAAGTAAAAATGGCTACTTAAAATGACCGAAATGTGCTGAAGAAACCCCACCTGGTGGCGTCCAATCCAATACCAGCCATAGCGACACTGCTGACTTGGAGCGGCAGCTCATGCTCAAAACTGCGGGCACCGTCTGTGCTTGAGTATAAAGGCAAATTAGGCGCAGGAGACTCGCCGTGACATAGCGTGGTCACCCAGGTGTGAATATAAAGAGGCCTTTATTGTGACATTGGCTGCCATTGTCTTAAAACCACAAGGGGGGTTTGAGAGTTGGATAAAATGTATAAGCACCACTAAAGACATAATATAGATGGTTAATACTGATTCGATTTTCCAATTTGACCAAGATGCGGAACCTGTTCAATTGCTTGATTTATACGAGTATATTAAGACTTAACTTGAAAGTCATTATTTTCTTGACGTCACTTAAAATGAAGTCAACCTTTTGCCATCAACATATTTCCAGGCACCAGGCCGTTTAGCACTTACAATAAACATATTGTTACATTGACTGCAGATAACATGTTACCTTTCTATAGAAAATGGTCTTTACAGTTCAGGGGAAGTGCTGAAAGAGGATTCCCCCTGGAGAGAGGTGACCAAGAGGGATCACCTTCGTTAAATCTGTGGACAACCCCCACCCACACAAAAGCTACCGCTGTGGCCTATTTCTCACACAGACTGGTTTTCTCCAGTCTTAAAGCCTCAACAACTCCAGCCTATGGGAAGACAGTCAATGGTTAATAATGCCATTAGTTTTATGAAATGGATAGCTGGTCCATTAGATTTTCATCAGAAATACATGTTCCTCAGGAGCTAAAGATGGTATTCAGGTGATAATTTGTAAAAGTTTGGTGTAGGCTGCATGAAACACTATCAGGGACTGCAGTATAAACCACCTGTAAAAGAATATATTTGCATTCATAAGCAACTCATTGCTTTCCCTGATTTCTCTCTCAAACTTTGTTCCGTCAGTTTCCCTTTCACTCTAATATTAAATGTGCAATGCAAATCGAGACGATCACTTCTTTGTGAGAACTGCAAGCGTTTTTGGGCTGTGGTGTGTCCTAAGATCATTGGCCTGTGAAGTGTTCTGCTTCAGCTCTGCGAATAAATCTTCCAATCTTAGGTGGCACAAATGGTGTAAGTGCAAATACAGGTGATATGGCGAGTGACGTCTCGTGCAAGGAAGTCAAGCTTGTGTGCCAGCCTATTCACCGTTTGTGTTTGCATGGCAGGCTCTCTCTGCCCTCATGCGATTGAAGTTCTTCTATTACATTGAATACTTCTGCTAGTACAACAAATGTGCTCTTGAATAGTGTTGGGGTTTTGGTATTCCTGTGTCAGTATTGCAGTCAAAACAGCTTTTACTGCAGTTACACTCAAATCACCTCGGTATGCAGTCACTTTCTGCTCCGAAGATGAGCAGTGAAAACAAGTGTGGTGTGTTCTCTTGTGTTGGAACCACAACTTGCATTTATAAGGTGAATGGTCTCGTTCACTCACAAAGATTCGACAATCATCTAATATTGTAATCAAATCAAACTATTTGCAGCGGGTATCTTTGTGAACCCACAGTAAGCTTTAGTTTAGCACTGGGCGAATACCATCACACAGCTTGTTTTGAACATGTTGAGACTTGCCTGCCCCCCCCCCCCCATTTCTCCAACTACAAATGGACAAATTCTTCTGTTTGCGCAGTTTTTAAATCATACTATTTATATTACATACAATTCTATGCTGGACCCTTCCACTGATATACAGAGGAACTATTTCCAATCCACTTCACCCATGTTTCCAAAGGGTTCTTGCTTTTGTCAGGGTCCTATTTCCTTTGGGTTACCACGCTTCATGTACATTTTGTGCTGAGTCTGACATATTATCATAATAGTTAACCATTTGTATTTTCTCTCTATCAACCACATTAGTATATGTACTGAAGGTCACTCTTGATAGATAGATCCTGAGGTGTAGCCAACTTTACTAAGTTTTGCTGCCTGTTTTCATGACACATATTACAACTGGCTGCCAATAATTATGGAGTTTATCTTCTTTTGTTTGGTCCAGACACTCTGCCAAAGCCTCTTACCTACCCTTCACCCACTCACTGTATGCACAGCCCTGTTATAACAGCTTTCAGTCAACATTGCATTTATTATTTATATGAACCCAATTGGCTCGTTGTTTAAGTGGCGTAGCTGTAAGGGGAAACTGACAGCAGGTGCTGGCAAGAGTACAAACACACTTCACCTGGAGGGGGGAGGGGTCTTGGTGTGTTTTTATGTCCACACTTTAGATTGTATCTTTTTTGTTGTTTTTAATTAGAATATGAACAAAAGTAACACAGTGCAGCAGTGTTGTGAATGTGTGTGTGCGTTCTTGTGGGTAACAAGTCACTCAAACTGAACTTTCACAGCTAATGACTCAGCCATGCTCTTCACATCAGAGAAAACAGGATTTGCTCCCCAAAGCCTGTCGTCACTCATGTAGTTCATACTTTGCACAACTCATTCATGGATATTTGTTTCTACATGTCTTTCATAGCTGGGCCATTGAGGATTTCCCTAGAATGCCTTGTCGATTTTACTCCTTGACTGACTTGACACACTGAAGTTGTATTTTCATCAAAAATATGGCAACCAGTTCAGGGTGTACCCTCCCTCCTGCCCGTTGACAGCTGGGATTGGCTCCAGCACTCCCGCGACCCTCGGGAGGATAAACGTGGTGAAGAAAATGGATGGATGGATGTTCTTATTCTTTTGCATCTACCTGCTTTCCAAACATACCTGGACACGAGATCCCATCATTGTATTGTGTTCTGTCAGGCTGCAACACCCCTCATCTTCACTTTTATCTTCAACTCACTGTTTGGCCTGGTAGCTGGGATTTGAACCCTAGACCACAGAACTGTGAGCCAGTCTTCTACCGTTCCACCAGCGTATGTTGCATTGAAGTCATAGTACATAATACTGAATCTGATGCAAAGTTTGGCCCCGTTTGAGAAAATATGCCCACATTCCATGTTTGTATTGCTAGCTGCAAGTTCTTTCTATAGCAAACTAAATGAGTGGGACCCATTCCCCCCCCCCCAAAAGCCTTTTTTTTTTTTTTTTTTTTACTCTTAATATGGTACAGTTATTATCATGGTGATAAATTGGTCTATACTGTCTTCAGCATGCAGGGCCACCCTCATCATGCTATTATGAATGAACACAATCCTTAATTTGTGACAGTCTTCATATGTGTCTTGGTCTGGATTTAGACTTCATGGTTCACGTGAAATGCTGGCAAGGGAGGCCTGTGTGAAAGATCCTATTGATAGGGTCTTGTTATACTCCAAATTCTTTGTGAGGGCATGACAACATGGCATGTAAACTGATTTGACCGTTGACTCAATGAGCAACTCTTTGGTTTACCATGTTTGTAGATAGCACCTGTATTTGACAAGCAGCTTGTCGTCTTTTCATCACACACGAGGATTTGCACGGATGACTTTAAAATGCACAAATGTATTGTCGGCTTCTTAATTTTCCAGATAATTATCTTGTTGTATGTCTCCATGTGCCCTGGAATTGGCTGGCAACCTGTTCAGGGTGTACCCTGGGTCCTATCCGATGACAGCTAGGATAGGCTCCAGCAATCTCATGACCTTTTTGAGGATAAGTGGCTCAAAAAATGGATGGATGGGTGGATGGATGGATACATTATTTTACACTTGAGATTATGTGAGTCCCAGCATACGTGCCTGGAAACCTTGGAACAATGATTCGCTGGAATTTATAGTACAGCTACAGTAATCATTACTGTATGTGTGTTGCTTTGTGGTCCTGCTGCATTGCAGATTATTTGTACAAAATGTGCAGTGTTTTTATGTTTCTTTTTTTTTTCTTGCAATATATTTTTCATCCTGCCACTATGGCAATATTTTTAGGACATCCATCCATTTTCTGAACCGCTGATCCTCACAAAGGTTGCAGGAGTGCTCACCTATCCCAGCTATAATCGGGCAGGAGGTGGGGTACTGGTTGCCAGCCAATCACAGTGCACATGGAAACAGACAACAATCGCGGACTCAATCACAGCTAAGGGAAATTTAGAGTCTCTAATTATAGCATGTTTTTGGGATGTGGGAGGAAAACTGAGTGCCTGGAGAAAACCCACGCAGGGCCCCGTGAGGACATGCAAACTCCAAACAGGCAGGGCCGGGATTTGAACCCCGGTCCTCAGAACTGTGAGGTGAACGCTTTAAGCAGTTGCCCCACTGTGCTGCCTTTTTTAGGACATTTCCCCCAAAATGATACGTTTCATGATAAATGATGCCACTTATATAATATTATAGAACATAATAATTCAAGTACATCCTTTTAAAGAACTCTCATGGTAAATTTAAATCTGAATAGACATTGAACATTGGCATTATAATGTAGAAAAATTAATATCTTGGATACAAAAAAATGTAATTAAATCGGACTCTGGCTCTGTTTGCAAAAATTGCACTTAAAAATATTGAACATTTGGCACATAGATAAAGCCTCATTAACCCCCTGCCAAATTTGACTAAAAAAGCGATGTACTTGCAAGCATTTGTCTTTTTTTTTTTTTAAATCAGATGCCATTAACCACATTTTAATGTTTACGATGACGTCTTCATTTTTATTTATGCTATAATTGTTGTCATGTGTAGTGTACTCTACAATTTCTGCTTCCTGGATCATTTATTATGCCTCTTGGCTTGTGAAAAAGACATTTTATCTTTCAATTTGTTACCTAGTTAAATAAAGGATACATGTAAAAGATAGTGGGGCTAAGCTCCAGCACTCCTGTCACCCTTGTAAGGATAAGCGGCTCAGAAAATTGATGGCTGGATGGGGGGGGGTGTAAAATAAGGACCGCCCTCAAGCTGCTGAACTATGTGAAACCTGTTATCAAGGGATACTGAAAACAAGTTTGACGAATTTAGCTACTGCATGAATATTGACAATATCTGCTGTAGTCAGTGGGCCGACTGGTTAGTGTCTGCCTCACAGTTCAGAGCACCGGGGTTCAAATCCCGGTCCCGCCAGTGCACTTCCCGCGTCATCCCACATCCCAAAAATATGCACTTAATTGAGACTCTAAATTGCCCTTAGGTGTGATTTTGAGTGTCACAGTTGTTTCTATGTGCCATGGTCTGGTTTCCTCCCAAAACCTGCATTAATAGAGGACTCTAGAGCCTAACCCATCTTTGGCCAGGACACAGTATACACCCTGAACTGGTTGCCAGCCAGTCACAGTGCATAATATTAACTAATTACACTTACACTATTCATAAACTATTCACACCCACAATCACACCACGGCCATTTTATAGTCTTCAATCAATGTAGGTTTTTGGGTTGTGGGAGAAACCTACGCAGGCACGGGAAGAACATGCAAACGCCACACAAGCAGGGCCAAGATTTGAACCCTGGTCCTCCAAACGATGAGGTAGACTCAAACCAATGGTTCTGTGCTTGTTTTCTTGTGCTAGACTGACTCCACATTAGGTTAGGTCAACGTTAGCTTTCACTGGCAGCAGTTTGTTCAACCGATCTCTGTGAGGACGTCAGGGCTTGCGGTTAAAATCTCTCTAGTATGTTCACTGCCTTCCTTGCACAAACATCGTTCCTATGAAGTTCAACAAACTAATCACTCGTGTCTAACGCATCGCGAATAAGTTCAATGAACAAATACCCTTGAGTTCTTCAGTACACCAGTTCATTTTAGTCCCTCCACTGAACTAATCACTTTTCAGTTCTGTACACCACTTCATTGCACGAATTACTTAATCACTTAAGTCCCTCCCCGACCTGAACGCCTCTTCCTGACACTCGATGCATATTCTTCATTAGCTAAAGTAAATGGCAATGCTGGTGAATCGAAAATCAAACAGGAATACCTTTATTGAAGTCAAGCCCTATACTCTGGCTGGTCATTCATTGAAAATTCAGGAGTGTTTGACAGAACAGTTCAGCCGTTCTGTCAAACACTCCCAGCCGACTCTCTCGCCTCACGCCAGTGGGCGGCGGCAAAGCTAAATGAAAAAAATCATTTCATAAACTAGTTCATTTCAGTTCTTTCTCCAAAAAGCTGTTCTTTCGAACAAAATGTTCACGAACAACACAACAAGTGTACCGCTGTCATTTTTTAATTTTTTTTTTAACCAGTAAACGTTTTGTGTGTGTCATGTGGGGAATCATCAATTGGCACTGAAACGGCTGATAGTCATTTGTGCTGAGGACTGGATTGCAGTTTGATTGTTAATAGATTTTTAGGTGTTGGCTTTCCATGCCTTTTTGCACCTTCCTTTCTTCCTGTGTTCAATACTGTGTTCATTACTTTTTCTCTATCATTTCACATTATTACACTACTTCATTTCTGATCTTATTTGTTCTACTTTCTTTTTATGTAAGATTTACTTGGGTTGTTCCCAGAAGATGATGAAAATTTCATGTCACTAGCACCTATGGAAATATATTTAGTGAAAAAAAATGATAAATACTTGTTTCAGATACTACTGTATATGTAACAAAAATGAAAAATAAGTCAATCTAGTCAAGTCTGGTCGCTCACTACTGTGGAGATACATTTGAGAAGGGCAGTTTTGCGTTTTAGTTTTTCCATTTTACCAACATTCAGTTGTGATTTTGTGATGTCATGGACCAACCTCGCCCCGCATCTAATCATTATTTTTCCTACGCCCAATCGTGTAGCAAGTTTAAACAGATTAAGACACACACTTTTTCTGGTGCTCATTGACCTCGTCAAGCTTTCTCACGTGCTTTTTAATCATTGCTTTGGTTTCTGCAGATTTATCACTATCACGTCCTATGACTTGACAAGTACCGCTTTTAAACTCTTTTCTACATCTATTTTGACATCTGCCTCCAGTTACCAGTCACCACTGATCTGATCATGACAAAAGTAGCAACGTTGTATCGAAAATGTGGCGTAAATATTGCGTTTTCGGAATGACACTTGACAATGCAATATAATTTACTCGTAATTCATTGTTAGGGCTTTTTCAGGAAACAGAAACTGGTATGGATTAACTCAGCACACTCATGGTTGTTGATACGCGTCAGCTGGGGCTGTGAACTTTAACCTGGTCATCATCCATCAAGTTAGAGACCAGCCTCAGCTGCTTTTTCTCACTAGGAAAACCCAGTCTGCATATGCAATAGCCAATATGTAGTTTTCTCTCTCTTTTGTTCACTCTGGTAAATCAGGTTGAGCACTCCTTGTTAGCAGACGGAGAAAGCCACAATAGCTATGATTTGTATCAATTAAACCACTCACTGAAGTCAAAATGTGGGCAACATCCAGTATCTCAAAGTATGTCCCCGAAATACGATTTAATCATGAAAAATATACCATAAAATTGCCACACAGTTGTGTACTAAGCACTCAGTGAAACAGACAACATGCCGAGATGTAGACCCCTATTGTACGACTCTTTCCCCTGTTCCCATTGGAAGGATAAGGCTAGTGTGTAATACAGGCTTTGTTGTCCTGTTAAGTCATGCATTTGAAGATAGCTTTGCAGTTGCAGGGACAAGCTTTTTCTTTCTAATTACACCACAGCCTGGTCTAGCCAGAGTCCATTGTCCCAAGTGCTGTGAATTCCCACAATGGTGGTGCTCTGTGGGGAACAATGAGTCAAATTCCTGACCGTTCCCTGCAGGTTCAGAGGGCTGGCTAACAAATAAAAACAGCACAGTTACAGTGGATTTGCCATTGTACACTCAGTGATGTTCCCACTGGCCACCTCAGTGGGAATATTGGTGTGTTTGTTTGTGTGCGTTACAGAGTGGCGGCCGCTCCCAGTGAGAAAGGCAGTGGTTTAAAGATGGGAGCGATCTGCATGAGGGAGCTGACAAAGTTTTTCCTAGAGGAAGTGAAGGCAAATCACTCTTTGTCATTTGTTTCCAATTTTTATTGTCCCAAGGCCCATATTTTACATTTGATAAATCTCACGTCACAGAGAAAAATACAAATGTCACAAAAAGTACCTTATAATGTACTTAATGTGAAATCTTGGCATATTTAGTGAAGCACAGCTGATAAACTCACAGGAAGCTATCCCTTGTTCTATGAATTACAGCAGGTGCATACATATTGTACCTTCTGCACATTGAGTGAAAGAGCATTTAATTATTCTGCTTGTCGCTATGTCATTGGCATAGATAGAATTTTTTTTTTTGTGGTTAAAAAAAAATTCTTGTTCAAGATAGTGGAATTGGAAAATTTCCCACAACACATGGAATGATCTCTCATGGCAGACTAATGTGCCACATTACAGTGGTTGAGTCCTGTGCAATGAGAACCAAACGTTTGAGAACTTGAAGCATTGAGTTGGCTCAAGTTAGACTATTGATCAAATTGCTCAACTACTGCTTGCTACTAAACTTCATAACTCCGTGCTCAAACTTACCCAGTATTTTTTTTTTTTAAAGAACAGAAGGCGGATCTAACCTTTGTCCAGTGTGTAAACCTGTAGGTAAAACTGGTTAACGTATACCGTAATTTCCGGCTTACAAGAGTGCACCTGTTTATAAGCCTCACCCAGTACGTTTGTAAAGGAAATACCATTCGGTACATACATATGCCGCAGCTGTGTAAAAGCTGCAAGTGCCCACTTTGAAACCCACATTGAAACGCAAAATATTTACAAAGAAAGATGGTACACAGAGCGTTTAACGCTACCGCCGCCACGCTAATGCTATCACCACGCTAACGCTAATGCCACGCTAACAAGGCCGGACCAATGAAAATCACTTCCTCGGCACATGTATTCCACCGGTCTCACTCTTACCTTTTCTGCTCGAGTGCCCCCTTGCAGCTGTTAGAAAAAAAATGCATAAATTAGCCGCATCACCGCATAAACCGCAGCGTTGAAAGCGTGTGGGGAAAAAAGTCGCGGCTTGAAGGCCGTAAATTACGGTATATTGATTGATTGGTCACAACAGGTTTTACGTTTTGAATTTTGCCCACGTTATTCTAAATGGGGTTTTTTTTTCTACAAGTTTGACATACTGTATGATTGTTTATTCAGTCCCTAGTGTGTACTTCATCTCTCACCTCACGTCAGTTATCTAGAATAGGCTAATGCGAGCTGGAAACATGCATAGCATAGTACAGAAAATATGTGTGGTAATACATCTGTTTTTTTGTTCCTGATTTATGTGAGCACAAATACTGTGATAGATGATGCCATGTAAGAGGACAATCTGCAGTTTTGAAGGTCTTGCGTTCTGCCACTGGGAAATATTGAGATGACAAGAATAGCACAGAAATTGGCACAAAGAAAGGTTCTGGTGTTTACATTGCCAGAAATGTGTGCTTCCACAAACATTAACTCTGCTCTGGGTCTCAACGGCCTCCCTCAGCATAAAATGTAGTTCCACTTGCGCGGTCCAGACTGGGGTGTCTGTGCCACGGTCTTTCCAAGCTACCCACAATTCTGTCTAGCTATGGGAACACACATAGGCGCAGGCCAAACTGAATTGATCACCTGTTGCAGACAAAGTAATCGGAAATGAGTGAATTAAATAAGGTGGTTTCTCAGACCTCCTCAGCAAACTTAAGGTTGTCACACAACAGCAAATTGTAGAAGGAGACCAAATGGCTTAATTGAAATGATAAAACCAACAAATCTTTAATCTAAACTGAACTTATTAGCTCACCACATTTAATGAGTTGCTGCACTTGGGCTTAAATCCAACTGAACATTGGGGAGCAATAAATATGGCCCCAGCTCTATATCAGCATGATTGTATTTGACTTTGGTGGTGTATGTTTATGCCTCTACTGTGGAGTTACACCCTCTTGCTTTGGTCCAAGGACATTTGCCAAGTGGTGGACGGAGGCCCTAAAACTCTCTCAAAGCCCTTTCATCATGCAGAACATTTAAAAAAGGTTTCACACAGTCACTGCGTTCCTTTCCACTCAATTCACAATATTACGACACCAAGTTCTTTACTAATATCAATGCTAGTATAATAGTCTACCCAGACTTTGGTTGACAAACCCTGTTTTATTTTCCCAAGAGGATCGTTCTTGTGTAACCCTATCTTGTGGTTCTTGGGCCTTAGAGCTTACAAAAAAAGGACAATTTGACCCTTAAAGCTGAGTTTACCTGTGGCCGCTCTTTTGAAAGTAGACATAAATGTGACATAATTGCCTTTGGCCTTGCCAACCTTGGATTTTTCATTTACTTGCAAGTAGCTCGCCCATTGTTTACATTTAACGTGACTTTGTCTTCTTATTTCTGCATTTGTCAGTTATTTTTGTTCATTTTGCATGTAACATCTTGTTTTCCTTGCAGTTGTCCTTTCAGAGGTTAAACCCAAACTTCCTTAATGTGGTGTTCAGGAATTTGCATGCAATGGAATGAGAAACATCTCATGAGCCTAACTGGATTTGGCTTGTGCGCAGACGAATGGTTAACAAGCCATGATGGGCTCTCCTTTGATTCAGCCGAAATGACTAAGCTCAAGCTTAGACCATAGCAAACAAATTGATAAAATCACCTGTCATAAAGCATCATGAAGTACTTTAATGCACACGCTTTCAAGTTCAGTGAGCTTTCAAAGTTTTACCATTTTATCAGTCATGAGTAATTTCAAATGGAATTAACCTTCTTGTACTCAAATTTTACTTGGATCACTGGACTTCTGAGAAGTAAGCATAACATTCAACCATTTAAAAAAAAAAAAAAGTTTTACAATATTAACAACAAAGACACGGTAATTTTCATTACTGTTAAACAGGGTAAGCTCCGGCATTAGGATGTGATAACTTTAAGCACTGTACCTACTTGCCTATCATTATTTTTTTTGGAGGGGAGGGGGACACTGAATAGATTTCATTTCTGTTTACCTCCACTTTACAAGAAAATTGTAAAATAGAATTGACTCAAACTGATGCAAACATGCCACTAATCGTAACTATTTTGTCTTTACTTTTTAATTACCAATGTCATAGGATCTGTAGCAATAGAATTCAGTATTTCATTTGACAGTTAATCAACTTCCAATGTTTAACATTGTTCTGACATCTTAAAATTTTATACCCACGCACATGACCCACCCTGAGTTATTGAGATATAAAGTATGATCTGCCTTTTTAGAAAAATGACAAGAAGCCGCACCCAGTGGGTTGTGTGTCATAAATTCATGCTCTATATTTTATTAGTCCCCACTGGTCTGCTACTACGTTTTATGTTCTTCGGAAAAAAAAAGTTGTTCTTCATGACTTAAATTTCTAGCTGAATTACTGCTACCAAATCTTCCTTTTTACTGATGAATAATTGTGTGTGTGTGTGTGTGTGTTGTGTGTGTGTGTGTGTGTGTGTGTGGTGTGTGTGTGTGTGTGGTGAGATTGGGTGAGTTGTGACTGAGAGCGTCTCACAGCTGCCTTTCTCTCTTTTTGAGAAGCAGGGCACAGGGCCATGCATCTGCAGCTGCCCCCTCTCTGTACGCCCTTTCATTGGAAGAAAAATGGCGTTCTACAAACATGCACACACATGCGCGTACACAGCCACACACAAACTCAGACATGCATGTTTGTTGTTGTTGGGTTTTTTTTTCTTTGGTTGTGCATGTTTTTTCATTTCTTGTTTTGTGTATATATACAGCTCAGCTCCTGTTTGTCTACCGGAAGCAAACATTTTATTTAATTGATTTCTCGCTGTTTGACCTTTTGAATACCAGTGTTGTTAGGCTGGCTGTCCAATCAATGCATTATTCGGACTCAGAAACAGGCAATTGGCACGCAGACACTTGCACAAATATAGCCATCCTTTGTTTAACCAGCCTAACAGACGTAGCGGTCGCAACTGTAGCTCTGTTTTTAGTGTTTATCTTGCAGTTATCTATCCCACCTGTTATTCCTCTTCTCTGCATTGTTTTTACACTTGCATTCTCACACAACAAACCACATCTGCACACACTTACACATGCAAACTAGAGGGGCAGATACTTCTCATAATATTTGCAGTCATCTGAACTAAAAACATCCTGCTCTCTTTTTTCTTTTTTTTTAATGGGCGTACAGGTTTGGATGACAGCTTACAACAGTACGTGGGCAACTTTGAGCGGGAGAAGATCAGTGGAGAACAGTTACTGAAGATAACGCACCAAGACTTGGAAGAGCTTGGTGTGGCCAGGATTGGACACCAGGAGCTGGTGCTGGAGGCTGTTGATCTGCTGTGTGCTTTGGTTAGTAGTGTTCAATAAGTGTATTATTTAATGGAAAAAAAAAAAAAAAGAAAAATGGTTCCAGCCTTCAATAGATGATTTTAGGAAGTGGTGAAAGGTGAACCTCTTGGTAATCCTGGGTGTCTCAACTCTCTTGCGCTGTATTAACTCCAAACTCTTGATGTAGTTTGTTGTCTGGCACCTATAAGAGCAACAATGCTGAAAGGCTCATCATTTCCCAGCTCACCGAGTTATGGAGGCTCAGCCATATTTAAAACCATATTCAACTGATGGATTTAAAATGAGAAGCAAATTGCTCACTAAAGTTTGCTTTTGGGCACCTGTGGACATGTTGTCCAATGTTCTTGTCCCTTCCAACACATTTGCTCTTTCCTCATATATTAATATCTTCAGTCCTTATGTGTAAGCACTTGGGTGCTAGTTAGCATCAAAGCAGCACTGCAAACTGCCCAGCGCAAGGGGGGCTAACTTTTCCAACAGATGGGATTGGTTTGGAATTTTATCACTTCCTGTCCCATAAAAGGCTAAAAGACTGGGGCCCATGTGTTTTGATCTGTCAGCATTTTCCCTCTTTATGCACTTGTAAAAAGGGCCTTTATTTTAAATGTTGGAATTGATTAACTTAAACATTTTCTTTTTCAGCAAACAGTCTTAACACTTCAGTTCAAGGGTTCATCTCAATTCAAATCTTTTCAAAGGTCTCAAACTATGGATGGTTTCTCTTGGATCATGTGGACACCAGGCATGTTTCATGTGGAGTATAAACCCCACTCACTTTTCATCAGCCTCCCCAAAGTTTGCCTTTCCAAATAATGCGTTGAAATGAGTACTTTCAAATTCAACATTTGGATGTTTGATTCCAACTGATGTGTAAGGTGTTAGAAATGGCACATTTATAATGTATTTTTGGAATCATAGTGTTTTTTACCTGCTTTCTAGTGGATGGGTGCACATGGAAAGACTAAACGTTAAAGAGCAGCATTGTTTTTTTGGAAGATGTGCTGATACAGGTTCCCTCCCACGGCGCAGTGTGTTAATATGCATCTTATGGTCAAACACATTTTTAATAATGCAGTAATCAGGCCAACACTTTTGTTTACCAATCCCTATAATTTTAGCCTGTTACGAGAACATGACAAAATAAGAGAATTTATCACGTAATAGTTGTGCACAACAGGTTTTTTGTTGTCAATGTAGATGACATTGGGGTGTCTCAGTACCTTTTATAGTAACCTACAATTTCTTTTTTGTTCTTGTAAATTGTCTGTTTTATCAACTGATTTAGGACAATTTTGCATTGCTTAATCTGAAAATATGAATTTCTAAACTATCGTTCAGTTTGGGCTTTTATCCCAAGTTCCTAAATGTATTAATCTTATATTATACATTCCTTACTGTAAATTGAATTGTAGACATTGATAAGAGCACCTGGAAATGGAATATGTCATCGTTTGTGCATTTATTTGAATCTCAAAAGCAAAAATACCTGTATATGGGGCCAGAGTTTAAAAAAAAAAAAAAAAAAAAGTTGACCCGATTGAGCAAAACCAAAGTGATATTTCTGAGCATCAAAATTGTCCTAAATTAACTTAAAAAAAAAAAACTCTTCCATTCATTTTCACTAGAGTCCCAGGCAGTCTGGAACCATTCCCAGCTGAGTCCGGTTAGCTAAAACAACTGACAATAAATTTGTTGTTGACTGGTGTAATTTGCCCAATGTCTTTATGTAACCGGTCTGCCTCATCATCTCAACATTTGTCTTGAGTTTCAGAATGGATTGTGTTTGACCGTTTTGTAAATTACTCTTTGGCATTTTATCTTCATTCTCCTGCTCTTCCTTAGAAGGTAAGGTATTGAGTTCTAAATTCTTGGCCAACTCTCACTTGTAATTCTGATGAAGGGGGTTCCAGCCATCCACACAACTCACGGGAGGAAGCTTAAATTGTAGCATGGTCATTGCTGGTTTACTCCTTGTTTGTCAGCTGTCAAGGGGGTTTGATTATGCTGTAAAGACTTCTGACACGGCTGCACGTATGCTGTAAAGACTTCTGACATGGCAGCACTCCACGTGGATGACTAGTTCGCACATCTGTCTCTCAGTCCTGAGGACCGAAGTTCAAATGTTTTTTCTTTGGGCTCTCTGGTTTCCTCCCACATCCCAAAAACCTACAGGGTAGCTTAATTAAAGTTTAATTTCCCTGTAGGTGTAGATGTGAATGGGAATGTTTGTTTATATGTCCTCTGCAATTGGCTGGCGACTATTTCAGGGTGTGGCCCCGCCTCCCGCCCGTAGGTGGCGTGGATTGACTCCAGCACACCCACGACCCTAGTGATTATAGGTGGAATGGAAGATGAATGAATGCCTTCTGACACACCCACTGCCGTTACAACCCGGTATGCACCAACACAAAAGGGGTCGAAACCATTGAAGTCTGAGGATCACTGGAATTCCTGGATCATGGAGTTTCCCTTAGACACGTGAATATTATAGATTTCCATTTGGGAAATAGGTATGTTACACTTTAAATGTGAAATGAGCTCCTGGTGGGTGATGAAAGTTCACCATTGTCAGTGAAACATGCACAATGCTCATGTAAAGGGTCACTGCTCATTTGTTTTGTATCCTGTTTGATAAATCCATTAAGTCATCTAATCACTAATCAGAAAAACGGTCACAACTCAAGAGAAAAGTGAGTCAACCAGCCGTTTTTGATCTGTGTTGTCCACCAAGCAACCATGCTGACGTCACTTAAACACATTTCGTGACCGACAATGATATTGATAACAGAAACAATTGTTTCAAATTGTAATTCATTGATGCAGTGGTTTTTTATTTTTTATTTTTTAAATTATGAGGACCACTTTCAGACAAACTCGAAGCCGTTGCCCACAATGAAGTAGCTCCTCCTCACAGCTGGGGGGAGTCAGCTGGCGCAGAATTTTTTTCTGACAGTTACCGTAATATGATATTTTGTCGTCTTTGGCTGTTGGTCTAATGTGGTAGAGACACATTACGGCCGTTGGGCAGTCTGAGTGGGCTTTCGCTGGAGCACGGGAGCAGTTAACTAGTTCAAAAAATAGAATATGATGTTTTACCATCCTGGATTCCTAGATCTACCACAGCCTATGGAGTTCAGATGATCAAATGCACTTAAATCTTTGGGAGAAGACACGCATGGCCAGTTATCAGAGGGAAAACACACACACACACACTCAGAGGCTACTTCCCTCAGAGTGCGCATATGGCCAGAAGGTGTAAAAATTATAGAATAAAGTAGATGGCATGGGTACGGTCAGAAATGCGCAGAGCTGTGCGTCTTTTCTGACTTAAGTATATAAGAGATTATGGTCCTATCTATGCAAGTAATTGTGATTTGAATTAAAAATGCCACTGAAAATTTTATGTTGTGAAATTCCCATTCTTATTTCAAAGTGATTTATATTTTAAATAGCTGTATTTCATTTTAACTTTTTAATGTTAACAAATTCACCATATAAAAAAGTTCAACCTTTAAAATTCAAATGCAATATTTGCAGTCTACTGAGATGCAACTGGCTACAATTCACTGTCTGAGATTCAACTGGCTGGATTGGCTCGGTGTTGGGTTCTGACCTGAAGTTACCCTGTCTTCTTAACACTGAATTTAGAGGGTGAGGAAAAAAAATCTTTATTTTAGATGTCAAAAAAATTTTGCATCCCCCTTGTTTTCATTTTGGTATTAAATGCCACTCAGAGCCAATTGCTCTTCGTATTTAAGATTGCCGACCCCTTAGTAATGCCATGACGTATTGTTTGCTGTATTGTGGGTGTTCCTGTCTACAGCAGTGTACTCATTCAGCATAAGTTATTTACTATTTTTTGCATATTTTACAGACATGGCATGCCATTACACAATGTCACAGAAATTGCTCACATATTCACTTTGGAAAATTTGCAAGGCTTTATGCACCATTACCGTATGTGTCATATAGGCCTTAGCACCTGACATCAATGAGCCCATTGCAATTCAGATTGGGCATGAATCAACCCTAACCAAAATTGCACGACTGTTTCTTTGTTTTTGTTTTGGTGATAAAGACCTCAACATTAGTGTTTCTTAACGCAAAAATAGATACTTAAGCATAATAAAGTTTAGTGGAGGGTATGGGGGAGGCACAAGCATTTGGTGGACAGGCACAGCCCCCCCTGGCATGCCCATAACGATGGTGCCCCTGTCTCTCAGGTTTATCCCTGCTCTCCAGGAATAAACAAAGAGCATTGTTTCGTTTTACTGGATTTCTGTGACCCATGATGTCTTTTGCAGTGTCTCTAAAACCCAAAACGTTTGTGCAAGTTCCTTCCTCCCAGTGATGCATAAGTCCCACATTAGACATTAACTCTCATGTTAAAATAAAATAAATAAAACAATGTGATGCACCATAGAAGCCCTGTTAATATATTTTCCTATTGCCTGTGGATCTAATCACATAACGTGTTTATAGTTCAGTCTTGCTAAAGCCTGTGCAAAGAACAGGAAATGCCGTTGGTGTGGAAGCGATCCTTCACTTTGAAGGAAACATTCATTTCGGTCCTTTTATAAACATCATAACATCAGTATCAACAAAAGATCAACAAAGCGTCAGGCCCAGACCTTGTGTCCCCATCCTGCCTCAAAGTCTGTGCAGAACAACTTGCTTCTGTCCTCACAAAGCTCTTCAACAGGTCTCTAGAACTGTGTGAAGTACAAACCTGCTTCAAACGCTCCACCATCGTAGCAGTCGCCAAAAAAGCAGCAATCTCAGGTCTTAATGACTACAGGCGTGTTGAACATCTCGACAGCAAGGGAATCGATGTAAGGATGCCGGTCCAATCAGTAAAACCATTTGTAATATATTCTGTAGACTACTGCACGATTCGTCACCTTAAACTGGTCCCTTTGCACAATTGTCATTGCACTGGTCTATAATGGGAACCGCTAACGGGTACGGTCACTCTGTACAAGCTTAACATAATGTGGGGCGTTGACACACTATCTCTTATCTGTTCTAAATGAAGAAGACTTTGCGTCTTGCACATCGGTGACTCTTAAGGAATAGTTCCTATTAACTGAATGTCTCTTGTTCTTTGTTCTTGTTAGTTGGGTCTTTGTTCTTAATGTCCTACCAGGGCGGCACCAACTGCAGGAGACAAATTCAAATTCCACACTTGGCCAATACAGCTGATTCTGATTTTGAACTTTCAGACTGCTACTTGCACATAGTCTCCACATACAGTATATTTATAATTACAGCAGTAATGGTGTCCAATTGGGACATGCATTAAAAAAAATGCATTTTGTATTATTGTCCTCGTAAATGGCACTAAGAAAATGGTAATTTGACTTCAAATGTTGCTGTCAGTGTCAAAATATTACATTTGACATTGTACACATTGCTTAGATATTTTATTCCCTTTAGTCTGAAATCGGGCAGTGGGCAAGTCCTTTGGACTTGTATTGCTTAAACTGGATGTTTCCGCCGTGTACAAATCCAGACTCAGGAAAACGCGAAATTTAAAGCGCCGCTGCCTTGTGGCCACATCCAGCTTTAGTGAAGGCTTCAGGAGTACACCTCGAGGAAAAATCCAGAGTCAGAGTCCCTAAGGTATCTTGCAGCAGTATTCATCTTTGTCCTGGCAGCTCCTGCAACAACACTGGTCCCAAATTGTAGTGACCTAGTCCAGGTAGTGTTGTGCAGAGGGGAGACTTTCTGCATGGGCAACAACTTGTTCTCCATACTACAGCTCCCAGGCTGAGATCCAACTAAAAGTCAGAAACATGAGATTTGTTAAACAAATGTGAGGTGCTTGCAGTCAGATTATACCTCAAATTTTAATCACCATTAAATTTATTTTTGTTAATGACAAGTCTTATGTGACAAAACACTTGCTAAATTGACAGTGTTAATTCTATAGATATTCACAACCACGAGTCAGGTTGCCAATGACGTGTCAGACTATTCTAGTAATTCCTTGAATCCTGAGATTAGTGAGATGTGTGTTATTAGGAGGAGGGAGTGGTAAAAAGCAGGCACTAAAAACACTCAGCTCTCCTTTACTGGCTCGACACGTGCCACGTTTCTCCTTGCAAGCATGTTTAGTTTCTTGCACATTCATCTGAACAGTAGAATTGCTGGCAGTGTTGCAACACCCTGCAAGCTGAAATTTACAAGCACAGGAAGACTATATTTCTCTTACTCTTCTTAAACAGACAAGATACATGTATGATAAACTGTGTGCTTCAAGTCAAATACAGTAAAAATGCATCTGTTAATTTTCAATCTGAAGTTTTCCAGTGAGTGTGTTTATTTTCTACCAGGCTGCTGTTTAATGACCCTTGAAGACTGAGTTTGGCTACTTTGTACATGTAAAGCGGTGATAAATTAGAGCAATTCAATGACCGGAAACAACCCCTGGCACAAGAATGCAAACTTTACTCTGCATGATAGGAATCAGATTATGACACGTAATGTGAACACCCTAGCCACATGCTCTATGTGTCAAGCAAGAGCCAATCCTCAGGTCCTTGAACTCAATTGAAGAAACAAGTAGCTTTCTTTTGGAATTTTTTTTTTTCGTTTTTGGTTTCAAACTTTTGGTTATTGTGTATGCATGCACTGTTTCAGAACTATGGCGTGGAGACGGACAACTTGAAGAACCTGGTGGTGAGGATGAGAGCAGCCACCAACAGTCTTCACATGGCCACATCTGATCGTAGGAAAAGCCCGGTGTATGATGGCAGCGCCTCACGCAAGCCACCCAATGACTTTCTTACGTGTGTGGTGGAGCTCATTGGTGCTGCAAAGAGCCTCCTGGCTTGGCTTGACAGGTAACATAGCACTTTCATGCCATCCTTCTGAAAACAGATAGTCTCAGTATTTAATTTTCCAGTTATAATTTTTAACTGTTTTTTCTTTAAAGTTATATCAAATTGCAGTTCCTCTCTTCTTTCTGTTGCTTCTATTAATGTTTTTTGTCCTCCACTTGTCTACCGTCAGGACGCCCCTTACAGGGATCAGTGACTTCACAGCAACCAAGAACAAGATAATTCAGCTGTGCCTGGAGCTAACCACCACAGTTCAACAGGTTTGGACACTAGTTAGCAAAACAGCACAAGTATAGCCAGAGAAATCGACATACACACAATAGCATTTTCCACTGAGTGCATACCAGCCCAGGGGCACAGACATGCAGGATCAAGTGAAGGAGTGAAGCGTTATGGGAAATGTGGTCTGGCAGTCATGACAGAAGCCTGGAGCCCAGAGTCTGAACTAATAATTGCAACCACTGATGTTTTCTTTTGGGGATCTGTCTTCTACTTGCTAGCTAACAGTGAAGATCCCCTTTGTATCCTTCGAACGTTGCTTAGATTTTTCAACATGTTCACAACAGAAGCTCGAATTGTCTTTCAAGCCTAGGTGTTTGGACCTGGAAGGGGTCTGTATGAACGTATGGAAGGAGATTTTTGTTTTCAATTAAATTCTCAGAGAATTGCTGTCATATTTTATCATATTGGAAGTCTAGTTTCACACAAGTTAGTTTTTAAAGAGTCAGTGAGTAGTTGAACGTATCTATCCATCCATTTTCTTAGCCACTCATCCTCACAAGGGTCGCGGGGATTGCTGGAACCTATCCCGGCTGTCAACTGGCAGGAGGCGGGGTTACACCCTGAACTGGTTGCCAGCCAATCACAGGGCATACCACAATCACACCTACGGGCAGTTTTGAGTGTCCAATTAATGTTGCATATTTTGGGCATGTGGGAGAAAACCCACGCAGGCTCAGAAGAACATGCAAACTCCACACAGGCGGGTCCAGGATCGAACCCGGAACCTCACAACTGTGAGGCCAACGCTTTCCAGCTGATCCACCATGCTGCCTTGTTGAATGTAGTGATGATAAAATATTGTTTCAAGCTGACTTCAAAGGGCAGTTGAAAGTGGCCACCGAGACGTCAGGTGTCCTTTTTAGCGGCTTATTGCATCAAAATAAATTCCTTTCCCAGAGTGCACATTTCCTCGCCGGTGTATGGGATTTCAGCACCTCTGCTGATTTACTGTGGTTTCCTCGTCATGGTCATCTAGTAGACGTGGGGGTGCACAATTCCCACACTACCGTGTGAATAGCAGAGATTAGGGTGTAGAAGAAGGGTACTCAAGTACAACTCTTCAAGCGCCACATGTTTTTTTTTTTTCCACTGAGTCAAACGGCCATTTATTGAGGTTGTTCAGGTCACGTGGAGTGATAATGCAATATTTAAAACAAAAATAAGAGCTATCATCAAATGTTTCAATTTTTACATCTTTTAAATCAGTAATGGAATAAAACTGAGGGGCTTTGCTAAATTTTAGCCATCAATATCCCCTTTGTTCCCTTTATACATTGTCTATCATGTCACGCATTCTTTGATTTGCTTTATCCAAAATGCCTTCTTGTGTTTACCCAAAATCCACAACAATAATTGAGCACCTTAGCTTTTTGTTATATGTGACAAGAATCCTGAATCAGTGCATTTATTTTTCTTCATAGATCTGTGTTTTTTGGGGGGGAGAAATATCTTCAAAATTCCTATGCCTTGTCTCATAATGCCATTTCAATTGGGAAATGTTAATTCAATCCATGTTTATAGTCAAATGGGGTACGAGCGACACGGATCTTGTGATAGTTTGAGGGAGAATGGGTGCAGGTTTTTCAGCCCATTGTTCCTTTCTGGTCCAAAACTAAATTGAAAGCCAAAAATTGCACTTGCAGCTGTAAACTCAGATTTATGCAATAGCAGGCCGTCTGTATATGGTTGGCATGAAGGCAAGGACTGGTAAACATGTGGTGGCCTAGCCAAAGCACACACAAGACCTTGTGCACCGCCAGCCTCCGCAGCACGGTGTTGTCCCATTGTCATATATACACATTGAATGGGTTAGTTGATAGCACGCTGTGCTAAGTGTTGTGTGAAAATGTCTTAACAGTTCAGGTGCATTAACTGAGTCGCCGGTGAGCTGGAAGAGGCCCAGGGGCCGCCTATTGTAGGCTCTCGGTGTAAACTAAACGCTTCATTGGTGCTGAAAGGATGGAGCACTTTTTTTAACGGCACGTTACCCGGTTGTTGAAAGAACCTGCTTATTTTTTCAAACACCTTTTGAAATTGATATTAATTGCTGAAAGTCTAAACTAAATTGTCACCTTCCTTGCTCTTATTTGGACATAATGTGGTACTACTTCATGAGTTTAGACATTAGGTTTGCACAGCTAGTTGATGAACTTAATTTGAAAAATGAAGGCTTTTCAGATCATGCAATTTACATCTGACTGAATGAAGTCTGTGTTTACACACGTGAAAGACTTGGTCATAAAACTCAAGATGTCGTCCATCTTGTCGGACCTGTGTGTGGATGGAGGTGTAGGTGCATTCCTCCAACCATTTTCTGAGTCGCTTATGCTCACAAGGGTCGTGGGAGTGCCGCAGCCTATCCCAGCTATCTTTGGGCAGACTGACTAAACTGGTTGCCAGCAAATCACAGGGGACATATAAACAACTGTATTTTAGAAATTTTAATTTAGAGAATAATTGTTGTGGTTTTGTGATGAAATTCATGACTTAAGTGTAGCAGTCATGGCTTTTTATTTTGAACAGGTGTTAACATACCTACATGTTCCCACACCGACCCACCTCTCTGTTTCGCATCATTGCTCAACCATACAAATCTGCTCTAGTAGCAGATCAAAGGCCCAAAAGGCAGTAGACAAAGTCATCTGATCCACTCTGGCTGTGGGGTCAAGTCCAAAATCTCACGGGATTACTACACTCACGGAATTGTCATTTTGCATTTACTGACTATTGGTTATGATCCAGCTTCTTTCTACAGAGAAGACAAAATTTTACAAAATAGATCTGGGGTTAATGAAAGCATTTCAGAAGAATCATTTGCTCTATCACGTTCCTATTATTTTATAGGGTTGTAGGACATTACAACTCCAAAGACGTTTTCTTAAGCAGTGCTTGTAGAAAATCGTGATCGTTTTGTTTCATTCCTTCCTTAATTTCCTTTAAACGCAGCAATGTATTTTAGCACTTCCCTTTTGGATTGGGCCAGTCTATCTGGAATCTGTAATTACATGTGCTAGTGTGTCCAAATTCGTTCTGAAACCCTACTTTATTTTTGGTTCTCTTTAGACAGAATATTGTAATGAAATCAGTTTGTATATCAGATGCAACCTGTCATCAGTGTTTTTACCCATTTTGTGTTTACACTACCCTTCATCTAGTGATGGAAATCTGGCAAAGTCACATGTAGACCACTATAGTCCCAGATGATCTGAATCATGTGAACAGACATTGAAATATGGATTCTCCACATTACATGGCCTGTAGAAAGACTATGAAATATATTCATGGGGCACAAGAAGCAAACAGCTAAACCAAATACGTCTTTTCAAATGAAACATCACTGATATGCCCCTTTTGTCCCAGTGGAATGTGCAAACGACAGAAATATAGGCAAACTCATTCAGCCTCCATTGTCAATCTCCACAAGGGATTTGCAAGAAGCAACAGATCTAGCTTTGTTAGGGCACACGTCTGTCCGTGTTAATAGGGTCATACGTTTTTTTTTTTTTCACGTCACTTGTGTAGATTCAAACGTGTGACAGGTTTACATAGATTCTTTGTCGTCAAGCTTTAACTGAAGCATTTCACCTGTGTTTTGATGGACGGCCTGCTTTGTGGTAGCCTCTCCCTGTAAGAGCCAGTTTGGAAAACAAACAGGGCCCCTCTCCTCCCCACCTCATAAAAACAAACTGGGACCCCACCCCAACCCCTACTCCAGAAGCAGGGTGCACCTCTCTTCTTAAATACAGTGCCTTTTCACCATAAGTGACAGTTGTCAGGAGAGGCTGTTGCCTCAGCTGTGTGGAGTCCAGCTGCAGCCAAAGCACTCTGTTGGACTACATTTACCTCCAAGTGTCTCCCAAGCTGACTTAGCACAACTGATTAAGGCATCTCTAAAATAATGACATTAACAGCTACTGTGGCTCTCTGGACTTGATGCTAGTTTGATGAGCAAAAAGGCCTCCATCTAAGAGCATGGTTTAGACGATTTCCTTGACATTATGTTTTACCACATTGGCCTCCATATTGCCCGCACATTGTTCCTACATGCGTCAGAGTGGCCTTCAGATCCCAGTAATAGTTAACTGCACCACGCCGGGATTTGTGTAATTATAGTCTCCGTCAATTAAGGCAGGGGTGTACTTTTGATATACTGGCTGTTTATTTTTTATTCAGTTCTCTTCATTCTACACCTGGAGAGTAGACATACACATACACATTGGTACTTTTATTATGATTGCTTTTTCTACCACGTTGTAATTTGCCACTCAGGATCCTAATCTGTCATTGCTATTCTTGTGTGTAACAGGACTGCTGTGTTTATGATATGGAAGAAAAGATCCTAGAAGTTGTAAGTATCCTGGATGTATCTTTTTCTGATTAAAATAGATTTACTCATTGGTTCATAAGAATAAGTGAATGTGCTAAACCAGTGTGTCAAACTCGAGGCCCGGGGGCTATATCTGTCCAGCCACATCACTTTATGTGGCCCACAAATTAACATAAATTGTGTCTATTTCAATTACTGTTGCTAATATCTGTATCAAAATTTCAAGTTGTCATCAGAAATGAATGTTGAGATATTGGATATTTTTGTTACGAAACCATTGTTACAGTAACTTGAACAATAGTTTAGCAAACCTGTCAACACTTCTGATTTCTAAACAGTTATCCATCAGTTTGTTGTTCATATACAATATGATGTGCCACATTTATATGATTTCAAAGTCATAGCGGATAATGTGGTCTGTGACAAAGATGTTTGATGCAGCTGCATCAAGTGCATAAAAAAATATCACTAAATGAATCTTCCAGGTCCCTTGTATAGTTGATACTTCAGTTCGTCATAGTTGTCTACACTACAGCAATGCGAACTCTCAAACACCATTAGGCCCATCTAATGAGGAAAATCTCGCCGACGATATCCATCGGGTTAATTTCAATGCTCTGAGTTTCACTTATACTTAAATGATCTGTGCGGTCTTTACATTCAACATGGACCTAACATTGGGGCATACATGGAGTCCGCAGCCACTTTCACGGTTGCTTCGTGATAAACCCGAGTTAGAGGCATGGGAGCGGAACAATTTTATGTATTGTTTGTGTGGTCGTTTTGCAGTCTCAGATTTTAAACAACATCTGCGATCAGACTGTGAGAACCACCTCTGACCCCCTGATGAGCCAGTCTGCCTGCTTGGAGGAAGTCCAGCTGACCAATATCGCACCGGGTGAAGGACTGGTAAGGAATGGATAATCTGACGCTTGTGTAGGTCTCCCTTTTTGAAACTAGTTATCCACAATATGAAGTGCACTGGTTTTGTGTTTTCTCCTAGGGAATGTATATTAAGTCGACATATGACGGGTTGCATGTCATTACTGGAACTACAGAACATGTAGGTAGAACACAGCAACTCACATTTCACTCTCACCCTTCTCTTCATCTTGATCTCACAGCTCCTCCTTCAGTTGTCAAAGAACATGCTTTTAAGAACTGTTAGGGAGATTCTAACAGCTCATGCTTACGAAAACTGATTGTTTCTGCATGTCCACAAACAGCCTGTACAAAAGTCACGTCTTTGTCAACAATTACACATTCAGGCAGTGACTAATGCACTAGTATCACTGTCATGGATGGATCGTTTTGCCTCCGGCCCTTATTGTGAATCACTATCTGAATCATCAACAAGAGTCCTTTGTTGTTGGTTTTCATACGATTTGTATGTTTGAATTGAATTTGATTGACATTATAGCTTCAATTAAAGGTAAGGAGATGATCTGTAGTAATATATTAGACAATATTTCTGAGCAGCAGGCAAATAAACCAGCCACATACTAACCCTCGTGTTTGTTCTTCAGTCTCCAGCTGACCTGACCAGGAAAATTCATGCTGGTGATGAAGTGATTCAGGTCAATCAACAGACAGTGGTGAGAATGTTTTTGACGTAGTTAAATGCATTAATATCACAGTAGTTAAACCAATAGCATTGTGAGCAAATGTTAATAAAAGTTTGTATTCATTTCCTTCAATCCAGGTGGGTTGGCAACTGAAAAACCTAGTGATCAAACTGAGGGAGGATCCCATAGGTGTGTTTCTCCTCTTAAAGAAGCGACCCACAGGAACAACAGGTTTTACCCCCGCCCCTCTCAAGAACATGCGCTGGAAGCCTCCTGTACCTCAGGTACGTACGCACTTCCTCCCTGTGCCTATCTAGTCATTATCTGTCAATTATAAGATTTTTACAGCCAAGAGTCCAAAGCTGCAAGCCCAGACATGTTTCTCTGAGGCTCTCTGAAGAGTTCAATGCTTGAGTTTTCCATCATAAATGGCATTGTCCCGTGATTCAGTGTGGTAGATAAAGCAGCCATGCCTGTGTGTAGGAGTCTCCTCAGATTGTATCTGGTTCATTTGAGTCAAATGGCCAGGATGTTACCATCAAAATAAGACAACATAACAGATACATGATCCATTCAGTGCTTTTCCATTATTAGTAGATGTGTTTGAGGAATTTTCTTCACTGATTTACTTTCCTAGTCCTGTTTTCCAGCACAAATGGGATACAGATCCTCCTTTAGATTTGACCTAAAAGCCGAATAGGACAAAGAAAAAGAGGAATTTCTCCCCTTGTCTCCATAAACAGATATTGCGGCTGAAGTATTTCTCACCATTTTTCTCATGTAATATATTTTCAAAGGTGCATTTTGACAGGAAATTTTCTACAGCTGTCGGGATCAACCCAAGTAATCTATACATAGAAAAAAGTAAACAAAATAGGATCAGAAATGAAGTTGTAACAATCTGAAATGATACAGGGAAACAGTATTGAACGCATGTAGAAAGGGATGTGCAAAAAGGCACAGAAATCCAAGACAACACCTACATTATATCATACCACAGCTACAATCTATCAATAAATGGCAATCCATACCCTTGTGGGATATATCGAAATATAAGGAAGATAAGGAATAAGGAATATCTGATGGTTCTGTCCAAATTGATGGCCTACAGGTACCTTCAATTTCCAAGGTTATTTGTTCTACGTTCTTTATATATATATATATATATATATATATAGTTGGGTTATTCCCAACATCTGGTGAAATTTTCATGTCAATAGTGACTTTGGAAATATAACTTTATTATTATATATTTAAAATGTTGACATGTTTAAAACTTATTTCAGCAGCTGTATCGAAGACATTAAAGCTGCTGTAAAAGTGAAATTCAAGCTGTGGCTTTGTCAGATCTAGCCACTTTTCTAATCTGTGTTTTGCAAAAGGGCTCTCATCGTAACGGTGATGACCTCTGCCAACATGCCCACAAAATCTTGTTTTAGAAAGTAGTCAGAGATATCAGTGGTAGCCATCTAAGACTCCGACAAGAAAAATAGAATCATATTCCTGTTTTAGGTGTAAATGAAAACTTTGCAGTACTGTATTGTATAATGATTTAGGAACATATTGTATTCATTTATTGAATATCACCCTGCGCGAGTCCTTGGCCGATTGTCAACAGATGGGGAGGGTACTTGCTCTGGAGGAAATTCTGTTTTCCAAATAGCAGTTTAAAGTGTATGCTCCTTGTGCACCACACGTCGATTGCGCAACTCTGGGTGTGCGTAGCAAATGCCTCTTCCCACACAATGCCATCCTGGGCGACTGCTCCAATCGCCCATATCAGAAATTGCTAACGCTCAAACTCTCAATCAAATACTGTTATATAAAGTCCATATTATTAATTGAAAGTGTCTTCTGTTCTCTATCATCAAAAACTTATCTCCTGTGCATCCCAAATCTAAACGGGGAACTAAAAGGTCATTTTTGGGGGCGAGATGAGGATCAGCTCTGAGCCCCTTCCTGTTTGCTGTGGTAATGGATAGGCTGACAGATGAGGTTAGACTAGATTCTCCTTGGACCATGATGTCCACAGATGATATTGTGATATGCAGTGAAAGCAGGGAGCAGGTGGAGGAACAATTAGAAAGATGAAAGCATGCACTGGAAAGGAGAGGAATGAAAATTAGCGGAAGTAAAACGGAATATATGTGCGTGAATGAGAGGGGTGGAGGTGGAAGTGTGAGGCTCCAGGGAGAAGAGATTGCAAGGGTGGACGACTTCAAATACTTGGTCAATAGTCCATCGCAATGATGAGTGTAGTAAGGAAGTGAAGAAACTGGTCCAAGCAAGTTGGACAGCTAGCAGAGGTGTCTGGTGTATTATGTGACAGAAGAGTCTCCGCTAGGATGAAGGGCAAAGTTTATAAAACAGTGGTGAGGCCAGCCATGATGTACGGATTAGAGACGGTGGCACTGAAGAGACGACAGGAAGCAGAACTGGAGGTGGCAGAAATGAAGATGTTGAGGTTCTCGCTAGGAGTGAGCAGGTTGGTTAGGATTGGAAATGAGCTCGTTAGAGGGACAGCCAAAGTTGGATGTTTTAGAGACCAGGTTCAAGAAAACAGACTTCGATCGTTTGGACATGTCCAGAGGTGAGAGAGTGAGTATATTGGTAGAAGGGTGCTGAGGATGGAGCTGCCAGGCAAAAGAGTGAGAGGAAGACCAAAGAAAAGGTTGATGGATGTTGTGAGGGAACACATGAGGACAGTGGGTGTAAGAGGAAAATGCACAAGATGAGCTTAGTTGGAAAAAGATTACACGCTTGGCGACCCCCAATGGGACAAGCCGAAAGAAGAAGATGAGAATAAGAACTGAGTATTGGGTTCAGTTTTACTTGAATGCGCAAAAGTATTTAGAATTTTTATTTTACCTTCATTTTTTTTGACTTAGTAATATAATAAAAAAATATTGATGACTGATCATTTGTGTATGTGAACTGTTTGGGCATTTTGTGACTAATTGTGCTGTCTTTCCCAGAGCAATTCCTCCTTGATCCGAGCCCATTCTCCATGCAGCTCAGCTAATGGATCAACAAAAAAGGAGAAACCAGCAATCCTCGATTTTTACATCCCACCTCCCCCTCAAATGCCGTACACTCCAAGGTGAGACTTCAAATTTTTCCATTATTATATTTAGGATATTTGATGCCATTTGGAACAGTAGCTCATTGTTGCCTCACTCCAAGATGGTTTAAGTTTCGGAAGGTGCTTCATATCTCACTTTAGGCCCTTTTTAGCGGGTGTTTTTTTGTTTTTTTTCTTGTTTGTTTTTGGGGTTTTTTTTGTTTTTTGTTTTTTTGGCACGTTTTCTCTAGCCCCTCCCCTTAATTCCCACAGTTCAAAGACATGTTAGATTATCTGAAGACTCTTGCTCGTTTTGTGTCAGTTTCTGTCAGTCACAATTGATCAGCTGACAGTTTCCCGCCTCTCACTACCCCACGTAAGTTTCCCTGTGACCCTAAAAAAGAGGAAGTGGATTAGAATTTGAATGAATGACGGATTCAAAAAGTTGAGGTCTTAACAGAATCGACAAGATACAGGTTTTTCATGAGCATCCTCCCCACTAATAAGTTGCTGCTGGCCTGACATTCACCTCCTACAGAAGATGCTACTGCTTTCTTCCAACCCACTCTTTTCCCACCAATCCTACAGCCTCCCTGATGCAATGACGCTTATCTTCCTCCTCCAGGAGATGACATGTTCCACACATTTAAATGACAGAAGGACCAAATTTTACATCACGTCTTTGACATATGCAAATCACATTTTCTTTTGTGCTGTTCAAAATAATCCTGCACTGGTTGTGCTTGTCCTTGCAGAGAGGGAAGAACGGACACCGTCTCTACCTTTAGTCAAAGGCCAAAAGGCTCCGAGTCACCCAACTCCTTCCTGGACCAGGAGAGTAGAAAACGCTGCACCATCACAGATTATGACAAACTAAGTGTCGGATGTCCAATTGAAGCCAATGTGATCCAACCCAGAATGAGGGAGCACAACCAATCTCGTGGTTTGTAGCTTTTCATGACTCACCTAACATAGTGATTCCCAAACAGTGCTGAGGTTGACTACTGTGCAATGATAGCTCATCAAGGGTGCTGTGGAAAATAATCCAAATTTCACTACTATTGTTTGAAAATTAGACTTCACATTGATCTGAAAGGTTTAATCGGTATCGGCCGCTAATTACCATGTAATGCTGATCACCTTTGTCATAATTCACTGATCACTAATTGCCTCCCCAAAAGACATTTACTACATGTCACCATCGAATACAGTATATTTGAATCAAAAGGCAAGTTCATTTTTAGCCTTATCGCTTGTCTTTTAATGTACTACTGTAGATATCTGACACCGAATACTAATTTATTTTTATAAAGAAAACATGATACGTAAGACAGGCAACACATGATGCGTGAATCACAGTACAAGACAAATTTGGTCTTTCACGATTGCACTATGTCAGACAACTGCATTTGAATCTTATATATCGATTCTACTGCATCCCGTCATGTATGATCACTGGGCTTTATCTTGTCCACTCAAATGTGACGAGATGCACTCCTTACACTGGTGATTACAACAAAAATGGAATGCTACACATGTTTTATAAGAACAAAATGGGTAAAAAAAAAAAAAAAATGTGGTGGTGGGCAGTGCTGCTTGGAACATGATTTTTAATTGGAGATTGCATGAGGTATGTTCAGATACTTTTATTACAATATGGCTCACAAGCAGACAACCAACCGCAAACAACCAACCTTTTTGTAGCATAGCAAGCTAGTGCTTCCACAAAGGGTCGTACTAGCGTTCTGTCAAATCATGCTCTAAAGTTTTGGTGTGTGTGAAGTCATTTGATTGCAATAATGTAATATAATTACAGTAAGTTAGCACCCATTGTCTGTAATGTTGGTTTGACCTGACTGATTGGAATACATGACCTGTCTAAAAGAAGTGATTGCCCACTTTTATGGAGCAAAGGCACATATTTTAAAATTGAAAAATCCCATGGCACACCAACAAACAAAAATCCCGCAAAAAGTGTGTACATGAATTACAGTAGTGTACGCGCTTCCTGCCATCTAATAGAAGACCATTCGTTTGTTCTGTCTGACTCACTGGCACAAAAAGATGAGCAATGATACATTATTGTAAAAATATTTTTGGGCGCCATTAAGTAAAACTTGATGACTTCCCACAGCACACTGGTTGGGAAACACTGGACTAAAAATTGGTTTTGAAGATACTCATTATACAGTACATAAGTATATACAGTAAATGAACAAGTCATGCAAGTCGAGTGAATCAGTGAAACAAATTCTGATCATGTAAAGGCTACTGAAAATGTTTAATTACAAATTCATATTTTGCCAGCAACACAACTTATAGTGACAGGAAGGCAATTAAATATTCTTCTATTAGATGCCAGAAGTTATAAAACCATATTCACCTGTTGCCATTCATGCAACAGAATAAGTCATAGGTTCCTGCGAGTACGTCAGCTTTGTGTTCAATTGAATATGGTCAGATGTGAGTAAATTGAGACAAGATCATTGTTTCAGTAGTCGTACTTTTTGTGACATTTTTGTTTAATGTACTTTGGTGTATTTCTCTGGTAAAATCTGGATGCTTTGTCTCGATAATGACTGGGGACACACTGCATGAATAGATAATATAGTAGTTCACAAAACGGTGGTATTCTCAATAAATAACTTGTTTTCTAGGTAAGCCCCGGCCACTCTCCATGCCTGTGGATACTTGTGTTGCAATTGTCGATCCCTTTGCTAAACCGTGGACGCAGAACAGGAAAGGTATTAACAGCATGATTATTCCAATATTTTAACTTACAAGAATGTTTTACTCTGACTCACGATGTTGCCTTTTTTTTCCCTACTTGCGTATTAAGCTGTCTTTCCGGTAAGCCACACAGTTCATTTTAGGATGATGCACCAGTTTTTTTTAATCCAAAGTTGTCACGTCGGGTACCGTGCATCTTGTGGTATAACGTTCCAGTTGTTAGTCTCGTTGTCTTCCTCTGCTTGAATAAATTAATTGGCAACGTACACTGTCACAGTGGTGTGACGCACCTCTACCCACCCCGCCCGCCTACATGATATACTGCAAGGGTGTCAAACTTACTTTTGTCACGGGCCAAATTGTAGTTACAGTACGATTTGGGGGCCGTTATGACTGAGAAATCATAAAAATCTTTAAGCGCCTCATCACGTTTACACATGAAATTTAAGTAGTAGTTTTGGAATCAGAAACCAAGGGAAGTGGATTATTCGAGTATTGTTGATTCATTTGTGATATGATGATTTGGAATTTTGGTCCAGAGTTTGACAAAAACCATGGAAATTGATACGTATGACTTGCCTTCACAGGCCACATCTGGCCCCCTGGGCCTTGAGTTTGAAACCTGTGGTTAACAGTATCAAACAAGACTATGGGGAGCAGAAATGAGCTGTGTTACTGAATATAAATGTAGCTTTTATTTATGCAATGACTATTTTCCAGAGAAGCGCAGCAAATGTCATGTGACTTGTGTCCTTGTGTCAAGGTGAGGACCTCCTCTACAGATACCTGAGCAATGAGAGGATCCCCACCATAGCTGAGGAAGTGGCGTCAGCGTCTCCTCCCACCTACATACCTAGTGGGGACCGCCGACTCGTCAGAGTGGACCACATCCGAGGCACCCGCTACTATTCAAACGCCGACCTTCACAACAGCGCCACCATCCCCTACCAGGAGGATGTCAAAAAAGCCCCCGTAGCTGCAGTCTCCAAGCGCACAACGCCCGAACGTTCATTACTGGTCAGTTGGATCACGAGACTTAAACTGTTGACTCACTGATGATCCGCTTCCTGTTTGGTGCTTCCCGTTCCTGTTTCCTTCCTTGGTGCCTTTGATTTTTTTGGGGGGAATTTGGGGGGTGGGCGGAAGCTTGTGGCTCTCTTGCACTCTTTTGCCAACTGTTTCCCTGGTGTTGCCTACTACTACCAACCACTACTCATCCACCAACCCTGCTTTTGTAGTACTCTACTGTACTTACTACATTACATCATCACCCCTTTAACAGACTACAACTAAATTTCATGTCAGCCTCAAGAGGATCAGTTCATTCAGGTTTGGACACTTTGCTGTCTATAAACTCCACTGTACATATTAAGTTATGTCTTTGCCTGGTATTACTTTGGTCATGTTCTTATTTTTGTTCTATTTCCATATATAAATTATAAAATAAAGCAAGGAACTCAAAGGATTTTGTTTTTGTTAATGCAACTGTGCATGTTTTTAGATTACTTTTGTGATTAGTTAGCATCTATATAATATTTCTCTGCCAATGGTTGCCTCTAGTAAGCTATGCATATGCTTAAAAAGTTTTATTGTCACTTAAGTTGACGTCGCTGCCTCAGTTGGTGAAAGGATATTTTCATTGCTGTCAGTAACAAATATTTGTTTGGTTTAGAAGCTACATACACACTACTGAGTGTATACCCTGATTCAGTTTACACTGCAATTACCCAACTCAAGGGGTCTATGCATGCAGATGGATAACTGTAATGAGTGGCTTTTTTAAAACCAGGGTGTTACTGTTTGAACCAGTTTTTTTTTTTTAAATCCACCTGCTAGATCATGCTATGGAAAGACAGCAGATCACGCCAGACAGTATTGTTTAAAAGTTCTGTACACCGAGGAAATTTCCGTTATTGCTTGATGTTCCCTTTTGTACGTTTTGCATAGCATTTTATTAAAAAGTGCAGCTTGTTTCAGTCTTCCATCGTGTTGTCATTATTTTAACATTGAGTGTGAAGTTACTGCCTCGAGTTTAACTGTGCTCTATTTTGGTTTCTTTTCATTTAGTTTATTCTAGACCCATTCATTTGACTTCTGGATCAGAGAATTTTAGGCTGATAATCGGTCAAGGGTCTATGAGGTCCTTATTGACTTTCCCGCTGCACGTAAATCCAGTACCAAACTGTAGAGCAGTCTGCCTTGCTAACCTTCGAACTATGCTCATGTTTTTAAAGCATGTGGTGCAACAGGTAGCAAACGTGAAGGTACCCTCTGTGTGTACGTGCGGTTGGGTGTGCCTCGGACGATGATGGCTATGAATGGACCTTCCTCTTTGATGAACTTTTCACCTCCAGCTGGTGAACCATATGCTCAAAGCTGGTTTATCATAAGGACCTCTTATGTCATCTTTTAAACATTGAAGGTGAGGGTAGGATAACACACCCTAGCAGCTTTTGCCCTTTTTCACTGATCAAAATTAACTCTCACCTTAGCTTGGGTTTCTGATGCATGCTTGTTAATCTTCTCAATTTCTCTTTTCTGTGTGGCTCTTGCCCAGGCTTCCATTGCTAGTGTATCCTGTGATCCTTAATAATTTGCACCTTCTGAAGGCCCGAGATTTGCCTGAATACCAGCTGCACTCTTTTTACCCCATTAAGTTTGCTAACCATGAACTCATGTCGCCTCACGTCACAAACATCTGCAAGAGAATTGCATGTTGGTTTACTGTAGGTTGACAATTAAGTGAAACTTGGAGGGATATACTGTATGGATAAAGAAAATACTTTGTTCATTTAAAAAGCATTTTAAATTTAATCCACTGCATAGAATATTCCATTGCAATTAAACTCAGGGGTGTCAAACTCATTTTCATATTTTTCCCCCCTCAGAGGGCCTTTGACTGTAAAACCATGAATTTGAATTCCCTTTTTACATACAAATTGATTAACTTTTTTATATCAGAAGACAAGGATAATATGTTGTCCAGCTATTGTTCCAATTACTGTAAAAAAAAAAAAAGTCTTTGGAAGTAAAAAAAAAAAAAAAATGCTTTGAAAATCTTTATTAAATGTGACCTTTTGGCATATTGATCGTAATGATGGAAGTTCACGCACACAATTTGCTTCTATTATTTCCATAAAATGATGTGGTAGGCTAAATCTGGCTTCCGCACCTTGAGTTTGACACCATTGATTAAAGTGAAAGCTAGACAAATTTATCTTGACTTAAACATACTGTAAAACATGAACTTCTTTATGTATCACAGGAACCCGACTGGCACTCTAGCAGGGACTTCCTCAACCGGTGAGTGTCTTTGCCCACTTTCTTTGACATGTTAATGTCGCGTTCAGCTCGTAGATAAGATGGCAAAATTAAGAGGCAGCCCAACCTCATTTTCCTTCATCAAACTGGGTGGGATCCTGAGGAACTGCAGTCCCAGTGGGTGGGCTGCTTTTACCGCACGAGTATTAGACAGACAGGTGGTGAGAGTTGCAGGGTGGCAACACTGCATGCTCAGGGGAGGTTTCATTTGAGGTGATTAAATCACAGCGGATGAAGTCAAAGGATTCCAAAATGAACGTGATTAAGAGGTATAAAGGAACATCAGACTCTTTAACTTAACGTTAAAATCAAAGTAAAAAGTAGAATTTCTCCATGACCTCCCACTGTTTAGTAGACTTCCTGATGTTATTTTGTCAAGGTCACTAATCTTGTAATGAGAGGGGGCCTGAATCACAGTCTCTTATAGTTCATCCCAAAGGTTTTTGATAGGTCAGCCTTTTGACTCCCAAACTCTTCCCAACATGCCTTTCTGGACCTTGTTTTCTGCACTGGGGCAGAGTAGAGTTGGGTCAGCAAAGGTTAGAAGCCTACAGTTGAGCAATGTTGTGCCAGAATTAAGATTTAAAAAAAAAAATCATCTATCCAATCCCCAATTGATTAAAGATTTAAATGAACAATTTGTGTCTCAGAACTATACCACACATTGATGTGTGGAAAAGAGCACTTTTGTATTTTTCTTCATCTGAAAGTCTTTGATCCACAGCAACAGAATGACAACATCTGAGGGTTGTTCTTTCCTCCATATTTCGTCATGCCTGACCCCCCACCCCCACCCCGTGCCTCCCCTGCTCTCATACGCAGAGCCCGATAAAGTGTGACTTCCCACATTAATGTCGTGATCGATGACTCCAGTCGCCCTCCCACCTCCATGCTTCTATTTTAGGTAGCAGGAACGTCTCAGTCGATTTGCCGCCTGCTCAATCGCAACACATGACTCATATTTTCAATAAATAAATGGATGCGGCACTAATCGGTTGACTTGTTACTGTTGGAGTGGGGTGACTTTTAGGAATACTGTACAAGGCCGAAGAACGTGATTGATGCACGAATGAATCAAGTGTCCTCACTATTTTGGTATGGCAATGTGCAAAAACAAATGCACTTTTCACATGACAGAGCGCTTAATATGATGCTGCAGTCCTTTTTTTTTCCTGTTGCCACCTGTCAAAATCATCTGCTTGGCTGAGGCCCATGAAGGACAAAAATCAGACAAACACATCTCGTTTGATTTTTTACCGTGTGAGCGTTTGTTTTGTTTTTTTGCCATCACTCTGAATCAGTCAAGCTTTCAAAAAAATTTGAATATGTTTGGAAGGAGGTGCATGCAAAAGTTAGCTTTTACCAATATAGTAATTTTCTATTTTGACTGCCAGTAGTATTCATCAACAATATTCCATGTTATTGTTTTTAAGTGCATAATATTGCAAAGCAGTAATCTGCTGTAGATGTAACAGCAACATAGTCTTGTTACTGAAGGAGACATCTGTTTAACAAAAAAAAAAAAAGATATGGGAAGAGGGAAAAGAAATAAGGACCCGAAAAAGAGGGAAATAGCCAACATTTTTGTCGCCTAAAATTGCAGGGTGAGGCCCCGTCCGGGATGCGCGGAGTACATCCAGCTTTGGGAACCCATGTTGCTGTGGCAGTTTGCCAAATGTATTATCACAACCACTGGCACCAACCTACTATATTCCAGCCATTAAACATTTTTCACAGAATTCGTCAAGAATCAGTCTGGCCATGTTGTGTACATGTAGTGCACTTCTTAATTGTGTTGGTGAGCCAAGCTTGTGAATTTTAGATTCTCCTCTTTCTCCTTGCAGGTATAATCAACCAAATATACGATCCTGGTCCTTCTCTCAAGCTGTAAGTATACTGCAAACACTGCAAAGTGCTGCATTTGCTTCTGCAGTAATTGTGGGTCATCGTCTGTGAAATTGAATTTTTTTGATTAGGCAGCAAGGTGGAGTAGTGGTTAGCATAGTCGAGATGTTCTGAGTTCAAATCTTGCTAGCTGCTAGTTTTTTTTCAATTAATTAATTATTTAATTTTTTTTTTTTTTTACTTTGGTGAGTATCTCACAAGTGTCACACAATCAGTTACTTCTTTGTGTGTAGCAACCATGAGTACTTCAGACCCAAAACTAAATGAAGCTCCTCTACTCACTTCAACATAGGCCCTTGGCCCAAAGATGTGACAAGATAGTGCCAATACATAATTTTTATATTGACACGGGTTTAGTCAGTGCGCATCAACAGCGAACAGTTGAAAATGGAACATTTTTTTCCATTTGACTGATGAATGAACTATTTTAGTTGGAGGCCATTGCAGTTATGATTTTCCCCAGAGGGCCTTTACACTATTTCCAATAAATGACACCTCTTCACATTATTATAAATATCGGTACACAACTGCTTCTACAATTGTGTTGTCAACACAAATAAAGTGAAATTGTGGTATGAAAATATCTAAGATCTATTGTTTAATTTATATTAGGCTCTTTAAAAGTGAAGAAAAATCGCAATTCTGGTACAAATTTGTTTAGCAAGAAACATAAAGTAGGCACACTTAATTTGCTTTAGTGGACTAGATAAAATGATAGTGAGTCAGTGCTAGCCCCCATCTCTTTAGTTTGACACCTGTGACATAGAGAACCACATTATACTGTATATTGAAAAAAAATCCCTAGATAGTTATGGGGGAGTAGAGGGGGGGGGGGAGTAGGGAACTCATTTTGTCACCAGCCGCACTGGAGTTATGGTTTCCTTCAGGGGGCTGTTATGACTGTAAAACCATATAACTGTATAACCGCCTCTAAGAAAAATGGACTGACTACTTTTGAAATAAATAGTCAAAGAAACTATTAAATGTTTGATTTACGATGAAACTATTAAATGACTATTCAATTAATTTTAAAAAGTAGTTTAAGAACAAAAAAATGCTTAGAATCTCAGCATTATTAAAAGACATTTTGCAATTTTGGAACTGATGAGGTAGATGAACATGTTTTGGTTAGACTGGCCACACAACATGGTGTGGGAGGCCACATCTGCCCCCAGGGCCACAACTTTGACACCTGTGGAGTACACACGTGTGAATTGCGTTTTGGTAGAACGAAATCATGTGAATACAAACACTTGAAATACTCGTATCTTCCATTTGAACAAACAAAATTGTGTCCGTGAGTCGTTTGCTGCGGCGTTTGTGGCCATACGAATGATCATGTGACGCAAGACCTATCGTGGCCGCCGTAGAAGCTCTTTGGAGGGGGCAAAGTGAGCAGCCTGGGTTGTGACATCATTAGCAGGACTGCACTGCACCCCCCCCCCCCTCTCCCCACCATTTCCACATTCTCTTGCTCCAGAAGAATAGCCTTTTTGTTAGGCCCTTCTCTCTCACACACACTGGGTTTTGGGTCAGGAAGGGTGAGGAGTGGTGACGGGGTGTGGGGTACACGAGATAAGTGCCGTGACAATTCCCAGCATGTATCCTGATGGAAGATTGAGCACGAAAATGGTGTGACCAATCGGAATTCTCAGGAATCCATAAGGCCTTTGACACGTCTGTTGAGACTTGGCTGCACACAAGTACTCCTCCTCCGTAAATCAGAACTGAGTTGTATGATGGCACACACACAAAAAAAAAGCAGGAATCTGAATTATGTTGAAATGGTGCGCTTGATTAAAGGTCCAATATTTTGGCTATTTAGACTTCCGTAAAGTGACAATCTAACATGGATTTAATAAAAAAGTGTAAATTTCCTTTGAATATAATAAAAAAAATCATTGGTTTTGTCATCCAAGTCTCCAGAAAAAGGCCCGACACCTACTTCTGTTTGACCTAGTTTGAGATCCGCTTTGTCCATATAAGGTTAAGACCACCCCCTTTCCTCTGATTGCTCGCCTCTGTGTAGAAGACACACTTGTGATAGCAGACACATTTGATGCGTTGACAACGCTGGCTTAGGACCAGAGAGGTTGTCGGAGATCTTTGCGAGTGATGTAGATAAGCTCGAGATATTCAGATGACCTGACTTCAGGCCTCTCACCAGAAAAGCATCTACAACTAGACGATTTTATTTCATACTTCACGTTTACTCAGGCACCACAGAGACAATATTATATCCCAAATTCTAGAAAAGGCAGCATTATATAGACAGAATCAAAGAGAATATTGGACTTACTAACACAAGGAGAGATAGAGGATGCTAAAAGTGACAAAACAGTACTTTAATTTGAATAAATCTGTGTTCATACGAGAGACCTAATAAGATAAAATGAAGTCTAATACAGGACTCCATACTAGATCACTTTGTTTACTTTTACCCTAGCAAAGACATATGAAGCACACGGCGATATGATATGTATCATGGGAGTCTAGAAAATCAGCAACAGTTTTGTGAAGTATGGCACTGGGACAACACTAACGTGTGTCATATGGGGCAACGTCTAATTTGCTTTATGAAATCAATCCTAGACATTGAAATAAGACTTTACATAACCATGTGCCCTGTGGTTGGCTGGCAACCAGTTCAGGGTGTACCCAGCCTCCTGCCCAAGGGTAGCTTGGATTGGCTACAGCACTCTCGTGACCCTTGTGAGGATAAGCGGCTCAGATAATGAATGGATTGATGGATGACTTTAACAGCACAGCAAGTTGGGGATTCTGGGTTTTAATCTTGGCTCAGGCCTTCATGTAAGGAGTTGCACGTTCTCTTTCATATACAGTCCATCTGTGTTTGATTTTTTTTTCGGGTCCTCCGGCTTCTTCTCACATTCCAAAACTTGCATGTCAGGTTCATTGAATACGACGGGTGTGAATGGTTGTTGGTTAACTGTCTAATTGCCTTACAATTAGCTGGCATCAAGTGCGTGGTATGCACCACCTCTCACCCAGAACCAGAACCGGCCTTTATTTTCTCAGGCTCCTCCCTGATCCTAATGAGGATCATTTGAACTTGATGGCTGGAAGACTTTCTGTTGCCATTGTATTTTCCATGTGGAATATTGTGTTAGTTTGAAAGTACAATAATACCATTACAGTGAAATACATTTAATCTGGATGTATGGTATATTATAGTTAGATGTCCCCTTTGCTTGAAAAAAATAAAAGAAATTATAACTTTTATTTTGAAAGTATTTGTCTTTACTCTGAAATTTCCATCAGGTTTGATTTGACTTCCTCTTGGTGAGCGTTGTACGCGCTTTGCGTTGCAGCGACACCCTGTGGCAAAATGTTGCAACTGTTGTGACGCCCTCGTCACAAATGCAGTCGTCACTCTGCTACTACTACTACGACAACTAATACTCAGTAGTACAACTGTATTTGAATTGAAAGTCTCCTTTATTTAAATGAGTTGAACAAAACGTGCTTAATTCACCTCATTTTACGGGGAAGTTAATGAGGCCGCTCGAATTCATTAGGACGTGACCGTGTGGTGTCAGCTACGGTACGTGGAGCACTTTAGTGAGCATTTTTCAACTACTTTTGGGCTTGTGGCATTACGTGGTCAACCGGCGAATGAAGTGTTATTTGGATAAACATTCACTCCTCCTGTAGAAAACATTCATAAAATATGCCAACATATAGTGTAATCTATATACGTTACCTGTTTGCTGACAGGCTTTTACGTAAATTGCGTATCGTTTCTAGCAAATTAAGCCCCTTTTTGGCAAGTAGTTTATTTTCTACGTCATTACCGAGGTGTTTTGTTTTTCCTTCGGGGTACAACGATTAAAGTATTTTGCCCAAGTAAAGGTAAATTGTGTACATTTCGCACTAGTTTTGATCTCGTATCTTAAAAAAAAAAACATATTTTTGGGTATCTGAGTTAGCACTTCGTATGGCGTCATTCGAAAATTTCAATTTTTTTGCACTCTCGGGGTCGAAGTGGGGGAATTTGGAATGATGACCTTTACTGTGCAACAAATATTTTTACAGTTTATTATATGCAACTTAACAAGACCGACGTCATAAATGTTGGAAAATATGCCAAGAAAGTTCAGTGATAAGGTTGTTTTTATTACAATTAAGACACGCTGAGACTACCTTACGACCACCTTTGAAAAGGTAAAATACTAATATATAAAACTATTCCCCAGGTTAACCACAAGTGTCAAGTCACTGTGAAGTGAAAATAAGGTTTGTAAATGACACCACGAAGAAGAATATCAACCCTTCCACAATGAATGATAATTAAAATATACACCAAATATACTGTCAAAATGAGGCTTCAAAATTGTGAAAAAGCCAGCTGTTCTTTCACTCCACAAGTGAGTACGACATCGTTCATCGTCTTGGCATGTTTATCAGCAAATTATCCTCTAACCTACAAATGTATTTAAACATAAATACCATAATTTTGTTTCTAGGGGTTTTAATTTTTAGCTACAATGCACTGTTTTGAATGACAGTACTTTAAAGCTTGATTTCAAAACCCAAGATCAAGCAGCTGTATTTAATCTGTACGGATGTTATTGTAAGTTTCCACATTTCCTGTAAAACCTGCAATGCTCGTCGATGCACACAGTGAAAGCTGGCGTTTTACATTTGTTGGGGGCGAAAAAAAGCTCATCAGGAAATTTGCACACTTTGCGTTTTATTTGTAGCCATAGTTACTTGTTTCGGTCATTGCCCACTTTTCTCTCCCACTCTCGACTCAACTAGCTCATGACACCCGGAAAGCCACAACTGCCGCCACAGTTGAGCAACATACTCTGACGTTTTTTTTTTTTTTCTCAAAGTTTTTTTATGGTATAGCTGTTCGACCACAGAGGATAGTGATACTTGAAATATGAAGCACTTTTAACAGGTATGAGTCGTTTTATTGTTCTGGTTTTGCTTCTTTGACATTATTCTGTGTAATTTTTATATTTTTGTTAGAACCATCTTCCCAGACTGCCTGATGTGTTATGTGTTGATTGCTTTTTAATGTTATCACAGGAGAAAATCATCCAATTTTTTAGTATCGTATGATAGTATCTATGGGTTATATTCTCTTGGCAACCCTAAAATAAGGAACTTGTGTTTTCTGAGGAAGTGAGTCAAGTGGGTGCTTTGGTTTCTCAATATGTCACCCATCAGTGACGATCAATTGAGCGGTACTAAATGCTCGGCGTCGGCCCTTATTGCTAACATAATCATTAATATTTGAAGGCGTAGTATTTGAACAAGGTGTTAGGATACTTAGGAGTGCGGAGGTGCGTCACAACCTGCTGACAGTGCAACTTGAAAGCCGTGAGTCAAGTGCAACTTTTTATCCATCCTACTTTTCATCAAATCTTTTCGTTTGTGTGGTTGTTGTGATCATTTATTACCTCCATAATGGACTATTAATGTTCAGGAGTGTGGGTTTATCTATTTTTGTGGCAGCACATGGCACCTATCATCTGTTGTATACTGTGCTGTTATTTGCAGTCATCAGCTATTTACCATTATTGATGAGAGCTTTTGTATTTAATGCATTTTCAAATGCTTTTTTTCTTAGTGCTATTAAATAAGTGCCTATTGATTAGTGAGTAGTAAATTACATTTTTTTTATCTTGTGTTGTATGGTTTTTGTTTTCTTTTGTTTTCAGGCTGCCTTTCCCATATCGGTGTCACCCTCCATGGCTGCTGATGATTACAACCCTGTAAGTTATTTTTATTTGTTTATTTGAATTTTTGTGTCTGTGTTGTCAGTTTAGTTAGATAACTTTGCTGGACCCAAAAAGGTAAGGATTTTTTTGTTGAATAAGGCCCACATTTTTGGGGAAAAAGGCTACTTGTTTTAACAGATTTACTTATTGTGACCCCATCATTAATTTAAATCTACAGTGCTGTGAAAAAGTATTTGTACCATTCTCAAATTATTATTATCTTTTGCATAGTTGCCCCTTTTTAAGATAGTCAACACTGAAATGCAAATGAATTAATTGCTGCCCTTGTTAAATCAAGAATTAACATGGCTGAACAATTTTTTTTGGAAGGGAACCTGAGTTCATTGTCACAGTGCACACCCAAGCCAAGTGACCTCCAGAACTCTTCAGTCAAGAAATGACTTCAATTGAATGTGTCTCATAAAAATAAGTTGGCAAAAAAATCTCAAAAGGCTGAAAGAAAATCCCACAATCCACAATTAGAAATTCAGGAAAAGGTGATGAATAAAGTATTTTACGTGTCAGTCTAGAAAGGGGTTACAAAGCCTTTTGTCAAGATGTAGGACTCTGTGAGAGCCATTATGCACAAATGGGGAAAACTCGTAACAGTGGTGAACCTTCCCAGGAGTGGCCATCCTACAAAAATGACCCCAATAGTACAGGGACGACTCATCTATCTTAAAGAAAACCCAGGACAACACTTAAAGCAAAAGAGTCCTTCCTTGCCTCAGTTAAGATCAATGTTTATGACTCAAAATGAAGTGCGAGATGGGGAAAAGATGGCAGAGTTCTATGGTGAAAACCACGAATGACCAAATAGAACAGAAATGCTTGAAAAATCTTAATTGCTCCAAAGACTTTTGGGAGAATATTGTATGGACTGACGATTTGAAAGTTTCAAGTTTTTGGAAGGTGTGTGTCTTATTACATTTGGTGTAAATGTAACACAGCATTTCAGAAAAAAAACCATCATACCAACACTCAAAAGTGGTGGTATTGTGATGATCTTGGGTTGCTCCGTACCGTCAGGAACTGGACAATTTCCTGTGATTGATGGAACCATGAAATCTGCTCCCTACCAGAAAATCCTGAAGGAGAATATTCTGCCTCAATGTGTAACACCCATGGGTTCTGCAGCAGGATCACTATCCAACACCAGCAAGTCAACTTGTGAATGGCTTATGGGTGGGGTTGAGGGTGTTTGGAAGTGCTCTAGTCAACGTTTGAAATTCAATTTTATTCAAATGTTGTGGCATGACCTTATAAGACTCAGTCATGCTCAAAAACCCTCCATTGTCACTTAATTTAAACAATTCTGTAAGGCAGAGAGGACCAAAATATCTCCACAGAGAAGTGAAAGACTGAGCCAGTTCTTGATAAGTCTTGATCTTGATTTCAGTTGGTGCTGCTGAGGGTGGCCCAACCCGTTACTGCATTAGGTTTGGGAAGCAATTCCTTTTTCACACAGGGCCAGGTATCTACATTTTATGTTAACTGGGCTTGTCTTAGTCTGATATTTGCATTTGTTTGATGATCTCAAGCAAAGTGGAGAAATTATGCAAAATGTAAGAATTTGAGAAGGACGCCAATAGTTTTGCTGCAGCACTCTGTATGTTGATATCATGGGAATATGACCCAGTAGGTTTTTGACCCACAGAGTAACTAAATTACTAAATAGAGTATATGTCCATGGGTACAGTCTTCAGTCGACAGTTATTAATTATTGATTGAAAGATTCAGATGGAAACGTATGTCCTATTTGGTCAATTAAATCTTTTTTTATCACAAATTTATACTGTGGGTCCCCATGTGGGTGCTCTCTTTGACAACGCAACGCTAACGGCTCAACAAACCTGCCTGGGTTTTGTCGGATTTCCTGAAAAATTATGACCCGAAGATATATCATTCATTCACACAAATTTATTTTTTTTCACATTTAATTTGTCGGCTCTAGGTCAGCAATTTCAACAATTTTGATTTTGTTTGCTGGTTCTGAAGCTAAATGTACTCTATTTCAGATCCATTTCATTTAAAATGACATTGAGATCAGGTTGAGAATTTCTGTAGCTCTCTAAAATGTTCTGAGATATGAACTATATACGCACTGTTTTTAAATAGAGCTATAGCTTAATAAAACAAAGTCAAGTCAGAGATTAGGCTCGTGGTTATCTGTTTGCGAGCAAATGCGTCAGTGTGAAGGAAAGAACGAGTGCATGTGACATTTGCAGTATGAAACAGGATGTTCCAACCAGCCTCCTCTTATAAGCGGTTGGGTCTTAGTTAGTGTGACCCTCTCATCATCACACTGTTGTTTCTCTCCTGTGTTTCACTCCAAAAGGTCTCCCTGCGACAAAAGTCCAAGAAGAAGAACCGAGGAGGTAAATCCGTCGTCGTCTTCCAGTCCACATCCGTTTTGTCTGCTGAACTGTAATTCCCAGCCTCTGAGCTAATGTGGCCACAGGGCTTATTTACTTTTAACTTTCTGTCACCAATGAGAGGTCATTTTTAGATCATTATCTTATCTTGACTTGTATCTGAAAGAGGAAGTCTGATGTGAGCAAGTATCTGTATAATTTTAACCTATTTTTACGATGTTTGCGACTTAATTTCTCGCCAGAAAATGTCCCGCTTTCACACATTCACTCACTTCTAACTCTGACCTTGCATCTCATTGTGACTTTTGTGTGTGTGTGTGTGTGTGTGTACACAGGCAATGGTGCGATGAGCAGGAGACGGGTGTCAGTCAAAGAGCTGGGTCAGCCAGACCACCAGGGTTGGTTGTATAAGAAGAAAGACAGCAAAAGCTTCCTGGGTATCAAATGGAAGAAGTTCTGGTTCATTCTGAAGAAGACTGCATTATATTGGTACACAAACCCGCTGGTGAGAATACTGTTATTGTTACCTTCTTCTGGATCTTGTAAAATCCATTTGAATGGATGTTTAGTTGATTGAGCGAGTCATATCTATTGAGAAATGTTGAGCTGCCCGACTATTTGAAGAACTGTTCCTTTCATCAATTTCATATTTGTGTAAGTTGAACATAGTATATACTACATGTTGACAAAGGTTTAGCATAGAGATTTGTTAAACTGAAATCACCCAGTTGATTATACTTGCTTGAGACTGGCAACCAGTTCAGTGTGTAGTCCGCCTTTCACCGAAGCTAGCTGGGATAGGATCCAGCACACCTGTGACCCTTGTGAGGATAAGCGGAAAACGGATGGATGGATGGGTGAAAATTATTAAATTATGCAGGTGTGCCGTGTCTTCGTTTTAGTTCACAGCTACTTTATCATGCATTTAACATACATGCTTCTCAGCCTCAACAATAACTCAAACTAGCACAGCTGTCTCCTTGTCAGCCGGTCTTAATGACTACAATTCGCTATCGCTGCGGTTGCTGAGGCTGACAGCTGGGCCTGAGAACGCCTCTGTGACTGACAGGTTTGATTTGGCATTGGAAATGTCACTGAAACATTGCAGAAGGAAATAGAAGAAGTGGCGAAGGTCAGGTGGCTTAGTCAGGAAGTGACTTGAAGTCGTTTGTTCATCTTGTTTCACGCTCACTCTTGTTTGTTTGTGTTGCAGGCGGAGAAAGCTGAGGGCTACATTGACCTCACCAACTTCATGATTGACCGAGCCATCGAGTGTAAAAAGAAATAGTAAGCATGCATGCAGCTAGAACAAACGTCTGCTTATACTGTCGACAGAAATTAAAAAAATAAGTTCCTCCAACATTATTTGACATGAACTTCATGGAAATTAACTTTCAATGTACTCTTTCGTGTCCCATCTTAATGTTGACTATTCTTTGTCCAGTGCATTCAAAGCTTGTCACCCACAAGTCATGATGTTTTATTTTGCTGCTGAGAACCATGACGAAATGAACTTGTAAGTAACAAACAGGATGGTGTATATTCAGCATTCAAGAAAATACTTCAAATCATTTTAAATGTTCAAATCCCACTGAACTATATATGTGTGTTGTGTGCATGTGCTCCAGGTGGTTAAATAAGCTTGGTCTTGCCTCCATTCATTATGAGCCTACAGATCAAAACACAGCAGCTGGTGAGTTTCTGGATAAAATATACTTTAGCATGATTTCTTTTTTTTTTTTTAGGAATTCAGTTGTTTATAACTATTTGAAACAAATCAGTGGGGGGAAGATGTCAATATGTCAAATTATAGATATTCCTGAACAGAAACTGAAAGCGGCTGCATTGTTTTCTTTATGACACATGGTCAAATAAATGTGTTCATAAATATCTGTCTACGGACTGAATTTTGATGTTACATTGATCATGTGTGCTTTTAGAGTGTTACAGTGAGGCTAGTGACCGTGAAGAATCAGAAACCACGGATATACCTCCACCACCATACTGTGAACAGACCCAGCGGGGCTCTGTGGGTCCGTCTGATCCTCTTGGCAGCACACACCAGGTCAGTGCCATGGCTTCTTCCAGTATTCCCTTTATTGCAAATCAAACTTTAAAAGCTGTGTTTCACGTGATTATGTCGGTCTCACAGGGCACTCTTCCTCCACCGTACTCCTCTGCAGTCCCCAGCGAAGGAAACGGCTCACATTCCTCACCCCTCAGTACAATGACATCGCAGAGCTCGTCCGCCTCATCGCTCTCCAGGCAGCGTCATTCCTGGTTGGATCTGGTCGCGCAGGTGTCGCCTGCTCCCACTGGTGATGCCCCAGTGGTGTGCTCAGTCCAGGTGCTCTTGCATCAACATACGTCAGACGAGGAAGAAGCGCAAAAGAGTTCAGCTCCTCTTCAGGAGGCTGAAACAGAGTCCGATGTGGAAGGGGCTGCACCGAGGGAGACTTCAGGTGTTGTGGACAAAGGTACATTTAAAACACTGCGAATAGAACTGAACTAATCTAGAACTGAACTAAAAATATAATGTCAGATTTCCTCCCCCCCCTCCCCCCCAACAAAAATAGTATTTATGATTTCAATCATTTTCCCCCTTTGTGTTCAGACAAAGCCTATGACAATGACATTATGAAAAAACAGTTTCGACCCCCCCCTTCCCCTTGGGATTAGCTTTATTTACATCGATACCAAACAAGCCTTGAAACTTTATTTTCCCCCCAAAAATATCCACCACATGACTGTACTTTTTAATTACAGTTAGTATGAACATGGCACGATTTTCAAGAAAGATGGGGTTGGCCACAAAAGGAGAAATGGAAAACAATAAGGAGAGACTGTGATATAGTATTTTGAACCTGTTGGCAAATTTTGGTTGATTGCTCCATTCAATTTATTAGTCATGCATTTCCGCAAGAGAGTGTGTGTTTGCTTTCTAGCCACAGGTACATATGAAATTAGAAATATAGGGAAGCATAATTTGAAAACAATATTTACTACATGAAGAGGGTATGTAAAATATTCAGAGCCCCTTAAATTTTCCAATTTAAGTTCATTTTTTTTTGTTCTTATGTATACACAGCACCCCATATTGACAGAAAAAAACTGTTAAAATTCTGTCAAGCTGGATGGGGAAAATTGGTGGACAGCCATTTTCAGGTCACTCCAGATATGCTCAATTGGGTTTAAGTTAGGGCTCTGGCTGGGAAATTCAAGAGGAGTCACAGAGTCCATGATTTTAGCTCTGTGCTTAGGATCATTATCTGGTTGGAAGGTGAACCGTCGGACCAGTCTGAGGTCCTGAGCATTGGAAAAGTCCGGGATATCCCTGTACTAGGCTGCATTCATCTTTCCTTTGATTGCAACCAGTCGTCCTGTCCCTGCAGCTGAAAAACAACAGAATGATGCTGCCACCACTATGCTGCACCGTTGGGACTGTATTGGGCTGGTGATGAGAATACCTTGTTCTCCCTCACACATTGCTTGGAACCAGAGAATCTTATTTCTCAGCATCTTGGAGTCCTTCAGGTGTTTTTTGGAACGCTGCAGTAATGGTTGACTTTCTCCCATCTACAGACTCCACAGCTCAGCCATAGTGATCTGAATGTTCAGCACAATTAAATCCATGAATGCCTTCCACCGGGCTCCCATCAACAGGAGTCATAAAGAAAGCAATTCGAAAGAGCTTCCACTCATATATGTTTCTTAGCTGAAATCCGGTAAATGTGGAAACTACTTCCGTACTCGCAAACTGGGCAAAAGCACTTCCTCCTCACTCGGGTGAATAGGGAAGGGGACTGTCAAAGCACTGATAGAAACTTAAAATGTCTACCTTTTTTTCTTTTTTTTAAAGATGTTACTTCAACCCACCAAAGATGCCAATAGACTGTGTTAAGGCGTCGTTCATGTTAACATGCATGATATCACAGTTGGATGAATGACATTATTTACATTTACTCCAAAGAAACTAGCAAAAAAAGAAAGCATTTTAGCGAATTTGACTTTGAATAATAATGTCATCAACCCAAGTTATGCTGGTTAGTATAATATACACTGAAGGTCAGCTGGCTTGTGTTCTTATGTTGGCCACGTCACATTCGCACATAACATCTTAAACTCACTAGATGCTTTCTTGAAAACTAGTTACTTGAAGGGGTCATAAAAATGACTAACTCCTGCTTGCAGCCATGTTTGTGTCAGCTGAGCAATGGGGATCTAGCATTGAACGATGGCAGCTGTTAAAAAAAAAAAAAATACGATACAGTTGAATGCTAAAATGATAATCCAGATCTCATGTGATTAATGTCGCTGCAGGCGATCACTCGAACAGCTCCGATGAGATGGAGAAGCTGTATATCCACCTGAAGGAGGCCAGCCTGTCGCCGATAGGAGACCGCAAACCATCCACCAAACGGGAATTCAGGGCCTCTTTCGTCAAACGTTGCAAAAACCACACTGTCAATGACAAACTGCATCTAATCAGGACACTGAACAGCACATTAAAGGTACAACTTTTCCTATATTATGGTTGGTGGTTTGTGCCCGCTATTGTCTCACTGTGATTATTTTAAGTGATTTTTTTTTTTTTTAATGGGTTTTCACAGTACCCTAAATGCAAAGCCCTCACATGTTCAAGGAGCGCCACAGTGGCCGGCCGATGCACTTTTCACCCATTAATTGAACAGAGATAACAGTAAAATACAAACACAATGAGCATACCCACACAGAAACTGTTGGTTGCAGCTCTCACCCAGATACTCTTGCAGACTCACAGATGTCACACGCCTCCCGATCAGGCCCCCTCTTAAAGGGACATGGACATCCGACACAGTCACACAAAAGATGTGAAACATGCTTGTCATGTTTTTTTGTTCCAATCTAGGGACAATGTGTTTTAAAAGTTAAAGGTTTTTATATGGGTTCACAATATCACACATTTTTACCTAGTGCAGGTTGGCATGAAAGCATAACCCTCATGATTGATGGGGGATTCACTTGTGCTCCTTTTTAACAAGCATTTTTAATGTACGCATGGGCAAAATTGTATCATTATTTTATATTTTAACTCATCATCTGCTCTCTTTCCATCCCAGTCGAAACAGGCAGACCTACAGGCACTAGAGCAGGTGCTATCGGACCCCGACCTGACCTCAGTCAGGTTCAGAGAATGGAAGGAAGCCAATGGGCCTTTGGTGCAAGAGATTTGTGTCCCAAATGACCAGCAGGTGGAGTCAGAGGCCTCCCAAGATGCGGCATCAGCTGTTGCCTCTCCTGTGGCAGAGACCAGTTTATAAATGCTCCTCGTGTCTTGTACTACTGACTTTGAGCGCACGGGCGCACACTGCTGTCGAAATTTCAAATGAGACTACTATGGACTTTCAAGCTCTTGTTGACTAACAAATGGCTCCGTCAATGAAAGCGGTTCTGTTGTTCACATTCCGAAATGGAATCTGGGCTGCCATTTTGTAACTAGCGGTTCACTTTACAATGTGAAACGCATCATAGTATTACTTTAAGCATTTGATTTAAGATTAGCAAATGTTTCAGGTCATTGCTTTTACTTCCTTGGTGTTTGCGTTTCGGAACGACGGCATATGTTGCTTTGGTTTCAACATGAAAACGTTTTTGGTTTTTTTTTGGTATGTTTTTCTATTTAGATGTTGTTATAGTACTGGAATGTTCAGTCTCTTATTGGTGCTATGCACCTTCCATGCCTGTTACACTTTTTAAACTGATAAGAAGAATCTCTTAAGAACTAGTCTGCACGGACAGAGTAATCATGCATCTTAAATGACAAATTTTCACATTTGAGAGTGAACGATTTTTGGATGGTTTTAAGCAGAACATTTTGTTCTGCAATGCCATTTAAAAGGTTATTTCTTTGTAGGTATATTCACTTGTTTTTAGTGTTTTACATTAAACAAAACCAAGCAAATATATTGTAAATGCAGTGTTTCAATACTCACAAAACACCGGCAGTGGTAAACCATTTCTCTTTTCACCTTCTGTAAAACAGATCAAAACACAGTATTGTACTGCATATGACACAAACATCATGAATGACCTCAAATATAGACAAATCTATTTTGTATACATTGACTGGGGGTGCCAGTATGTGGCTGAGCCTGTGACATATTTCAGTGTGTTTGTGACGCGTTCTATTTGTGTTAAACATGTTTGCATTCAGACTAATAAAACACGATGGTAAAATTGAATTGTTTTCTACATTTGGAACGTGCCACGCAAAAACATGGAGGCGTCAGCTTGTAGCGCCCCGTGTCGACACTAGGGGACGCGTGTGTGTGTACTGTAGTTGTCCTGTGCTTGTGCGCCATATTGGTAGTCTCCTTCATCTCGCCAGACGTCGAGCATGCACGTCTCAAGTCCGTTATTAGCTAGTCACTAAGAGCCCAAGCACACCGCCATGGAGGCTGTGAAAGCCTTCAACAACGAGGTTTGTTGCGAGTCCTTGCAGTAGTTATCAACATGTCGGAATCCTGTATCCCCTTTCTTATAGGCGGCGACGTTAAAGCTAACTAGCCGAGGCTAACGTAAAGGAAGGTTTGATGAACTGCCTCGCAAGGCCGCGTAACCGTGTAGAGTGATGGAGCTGTGGGGGGTTCCTCACGGAAGCTCTCGAATGGCCATGGTCAATCTAGACTCTTCAAAAATCAACATTAGTAAATTGTATCTATCTATATATGTGTGTAGTGTGAGATTAGAATAGGCGCGCTGCTGCGCCTGGTGCTAACGTTAGCACGTTACAAGTTAGCCAACCCGTCTGAGTTTTCGCGATCACTTGCTTAAGCTAAGGCGTTATTCGACGTCGGCAAAAATGACAATGACACTGTAATCTTGCTCTCCACGTTAACGTGCTGCATACAGTAGTGATAAAAAAAACGGCGCGTTTTCGCTATTCGTTGCCTAATGTTCACGGTGTAGCCCCCATAAACTTGGACGTGACCCGTGTACAGTCGGATCGCTTACCCAATGCAGCGTTTTGGTCTTGACACAAATGTACAAAATAATTGTACCAAACTGAGCAAAAATTAAACCTGGGACTCAAATATCTGTTTAAAAGTTTCATGTTAACAACACAAGTTCAGGAGGGAAATATTGACACAATCAATACTTGATTCTCGTTCCATGTCTTTATCGTTTGTTTTCATGTTGGTATGTGTGCTAAATTTCAATTTCTAGTTGATCTACACGAGACAACATTATTTTAAAGAGGTTCTAGAAAGAAAGTTGGGACTCTTAAACCGGTGAAAATGCTCACATTTCTGGCCAACGACTTGGCTGTTTCACTGGGCATGGAGATTTGAGGTTGACTTATTTCACACTTTAGAAATGTTCTTAAGCTTTATCCAATTTTCAAAGAAGGAAAAAAAGATAAAGTATAATTATGCAGTTTATTATATTGTTATAATGCTGTGAATTGTTTCACATTAATTATAGGCACTACAAAAAATCTAAAATATTGATACAAAATAAAAATGCATTTTAAAGAAATTGAAAGTCAGGATAACAATCACAATTTCAGAACTGATCTATGATATATACCTGCGCTATACTATGAAGTATTAAGTTGACATTTTCAACAGAAGGCATTCTACGACTGAGATTAGTTTCTACACTAACAACAAAACCCAAATTTCCGTGTTAGTCAGATTTTGCCATGAAAGTCAAAATTTATGATGACAGCTGGGGTTGGCTGCAGCACTCACGACCCTTGTGATGATAAGCGGCTCAGAAAATGGGTCGGTATGGGCACTTCATATAAAAAAATAAAATACATTAAAATTAAAAACAATAAGATGCTGTACTTACCATTACTGTGAGAGGTGGATGGCGAAGAATGAGGTTAGGCTGTGCTTAGCTATAGTGATCGTGCACCTACGTCATAAAATCATGTGATTTTCATTTGCGTCGCCATATTGCCGGTCAAAAAAAGCATTGTTGAAAGTTAATTCTGTTTTAACCTGAGGACTCCCTCTAATCTGAAGACTTTATTTAGGTAATCTAATGTACAAATGTATACTACTTCACATGTAGTAAAATGCAGTCAGGTTATATAATTAATGCCTGTTGTTCAGAATTATTGTCCGCTACGTGGCTTGAACGCAGCATGCTCCTCATGTAAATTCCTCAGGTGCCCTATCAAATCTCTTGTTGAAGCATTTAGGTGACATTCCCCACAATTTACATCGGTTGTGCAAAAACTGCAAATAACTTAAATATTGTTTGTTTCTAAGACATGTGACAAAGCAAAAAAATAAAAGCATTTGGATTCATATGCAACAGCAATTGGGAGTAAATGTCTTTTGCGTAGCTGATTGATGACGTAATTGATTGGATCAACAAATGATGACGTTAAGGCTAATCTATGCCAATGCTATCACCCAATACCGATCAAGCAAATATGATTGGTGTAAAGTCTAATATTTATACATTTGCTTCATAATTCTATACTACAGCTATAAGAAAACCACCAAACAGACTAACCTTAAGTCATAAAATGCCAAGGACCCAGGTTTGCAAAATAATGGTCAAGAGCCAAACAGCGTTTGGAGGTGATGGGCAGGTAATGTGTGATTTAATTTCACAATCAGTCATGCATAGGGAAAAAAAAAGAACAAAGTAACACTGTACGCAGTTAAAATACATATGTAATATAAATACATAGAAAGGAATCAATAGAGCACTGTTTTATGTGAACATTATCTTCCCGATGTATGTGTACACCATGATTACATCGCAATGTCTGCTGTAATGTTGGTGTGCTGTAATATGCAGTGTATTAACTGTAGCATGAAACGTGACCAGCAAAGGGACCTGTTTAGGGATGCTCAAAGGATGAAATGATATTACACCTGCTGCATTTCTTGTTTGGCTCTTTAGAATGAAACTAGGCAGGCATGCGGAAGCTGTGTGAGTCCACAATGTGCGTTATGGGTCACTGCATAAATGGGATGCAATCTTTGTAATAGATTGCATAATTGTAAAATTGGATAACTATGAAAATTATTTGTATCAGAATACGTTATTATAAACACTGTACTATCTCTGTAATATGGAGTTAATTTCATTTTGGTATATAGCAGTACATTAATTACTTTGTGAGTTAAGTCAGCCAGTGCACCAATGAATCCAACGTTATCAAAGTCCTTTCATCATTGTTCTAGTCATCATGTGTTGTGTTTTTTGTTTGCGCATTATTGACAATCGTCTTTTTTTTTGTTTGTTTCTTGTTTTTTTGCTCCACACTTTAAAAAGAGACAATTCTATGAAGATGTTTCCCCTTCATGTTTATGAGATTGTGTTGTGAACGCTGCAGTTGGCTACTGGTGGGGATTAAATGGGTGGCAGTTCACCCATTAGCAACCTATGGAAGAAAAAAAGGAGAACAATTAACTAGTTGGCTTTGGGAATTTGTGTAGAAAATGAATTTTCCCAATACTCATATTGAATTGGTTTGCATTGCAATATATTCTTATAGGTTTAAAACAACATCACAATGCCATTTATTTTAAATATTGTGCAGCCTCAGTTAAAACCGATTTGTAATTGATAAAATACATGCAATTAGCATTGGAAGCGACAGACATGAGACACACTGGACACATGAGACGTACTCAGATTGACACCACAAAGAAGAGACCTGGCCAACAGTGCATCCAAAGTTGTCTTATACGCCCAAATGTTTTTGTGTGGGTTTATTAAATCTAGATTTGTAAAATGTGGTCTGTGTCTGAGTGTTTGAGATACCCTTTTTTATGTCACTAAGATTTGAATACGAGGAGAGATTACATTGTCATGAATGCAACTTGATTCTTTTTCTCTGTCCCCTGGGATTTTTGCAGTTGTACTCGTTGAATGAGTACAAGCCACCCATCTCGAAGGCCAAGATGACCCAAATCACCAAGTCAGGCATCAAGGCCATTAAAGTAAGTATGAGACATTAGGTACACTACTTGAAACAAAGGTTGAAAATAGTGTTTATAGAAGGTTCTAATTCTCAATATGCTGAGATGCAAGTATTGCTACTAACTGCCACTCATCGAATAGTGGCAGTGCATAGATGCTAAGTAACCCACACTGATACTGCTCATACTTAGATTACCCTTAAAATTTGGCAGGTTTTTTTTCCGAGATAAAGTACAACCCGTAGGAGTTAGAGTACCCCACAAATGCAATATTAAAAGATGCGCTTTGGCTAGGGTCTGATCTGAACATCAGTATGAAAAAAAACCTGTTACCATTGTGACACAACTCCCCAAAAACTACAAACTCCCAATGAAAATAAATAGACCGTGGTAATGGTAGTCTGCTTAACCCACATATGCTCCTCTGACATATGGTAAAAAATGGGTGTGTTCCACATCTCATTTTAAAGACATAATTGGGGTCTTATTTAGTATCAAACTTGACATTCTTGGAGGATAACTATGAAAAAAAAAAAGCTGATTTCAGTAAGCATATTGCATTTTGTCAAACTGCTTAACGAGCTCTATGGTAGACATTCGAGACTTTGTCCTGTTTCCACTTTTTCCAGTAAGGTCGACAGTTGTTGTTTTCCATTCATGCATTCATTTTCCATCCTGCTTTTCCTCATTAGTGTCGTGGTCCTGTGACTGGCTGGCAACCAGTTTGAATTGTACCCTGCCTCTCGCCTGGAGATTGTGGGGATAGGCTCAAGCATCCCCTTGACCCTACTGAAGATAAGTGGTCCAGAAAATGGATGGATGGATAAGTTGTAGTCGTCTTGGAGCCCATTCCAGCTGACTTTGGGCGAGAGGCAGGGTACACGCAGGACGAATTGCCAGCCTATCAGAGTTTTGTTTTTCTCTTGTATGAATGTGATGTACCTTACCAGAATTTGCAGTATTTATTTTGGCAGATAGCTGACATCAAGTGAGATGCTGCGTTTTACGTCAAGCTGTTCATTCAAAATACTTAGCATCATTGCCATCTTCATGAGTTGGCTGGTTAATGGTACCATTTGCAGTGTGACAAGATTTGCATTAAATTCTGTCAATTTGCAAAGTTTAGTTGTTTAGGCTAAATCGGATGATAGATTCTGGATAAATTGAGCTTTTGTGTGTGTGTTGGGGGGGGGGGACCCTACCTTTTTTGGGAACTCAAGTATGAAAATGACTGCAGAAAATTGAGTCAAAAATGCCTTCATATTAAAATAAAACACTATAACTTCATTCTTCTCAACATATTGTAGCAAAAATTCACACTCATGTAATTTATTAGCATCAGCATTTTATTCATTTATTTTTATTTTTTATGATGATGCTAATTTATAGTCCCTAATTAATGTACATTTACATTTGTCAGTACCAGATTTTTTGGGGGAGGGAATTTTTTTTCCCAAAATGAAATGCCATTCAAATGTATACATGATATATTATGAACCCATAATATACTTAAAAAAATATAGAACATTGAAAACGTCACGATTGGTTTTCATCATTACATGATTTTCTAAAGCTGTAACTTAAGCAATACTTGAACAGTTATATATGGTTTACCACTTATAATGGCCCCCTGATAGAAACCGTCACTAAGTCACCTGCCACAAAAATGAGTTTAACACCCCTGGTATTGTAGATTATACAAAAATTAGCCGATTGTTAGACAGTGGACTTCCTGTTTTTAACGATTAACAATCTAGTCATGCCTTCATAATTTCCATGTTAAATGATTGTATGCTTCACAAGATTACTCAAAACATACTAAATATTCAGTTGGACAACATGAGTAATATTGGTCAAGCACATTCATCCATACCATGAGGTCAGTGTGTACTAATGTTATTACAGCTGATGTTTAAGACTCGGACTTGCAATTTAGAGTAAATCCCGATTCGTTTCTCTCATTGACAGTAATGAATGACTAGTGAATCACAATCAAATCATGACCCCTTGTACTATTCTGAAATAAATAAATATAATATGATAATATAAATAAATTGTCCAAGAAATTAAAAATCCAATTTGATTATTACGACTATCATTTTATCACGGATTTTGTCATAACACCCAAAAAGACTATGCTGATGCATTTTGAGTGGTGTATTTTAGCTTGCTGCTTTTACCTCTGGAAAAAAACAGTAGCTACAATGTAATTGCTTACATTACCTACCCTAAATACTTAAATTAAGTAGCGCAAATTTAACATTATTCATCAGGAGTGGTGTGTTGCCAGTAGAATATGTCATGTAGTTTAATCATGAATTTGTTTTTTGTTAAATTGTTTTTTAAGCATTTCAGAGGCATTTGAAAGTTCTCATTCCACCAAGATGGCAGCCACTTGTCTCCTTGCTACTAGACTTGCCACAATCACGAATTTTGGGATAGATCGCTAATGAGTGAGTTTAAAAAAAAAAAAAAATAACTGTTTACTGATCTGATCACAAGATGAGTAATGACTCTATTTAAATTACCTCTTCATTTACTGTATATACTTGTGTATGTAATTGCTAAAAATATACATATATATTTACAGTATATATATCTTTGTTCATCTATTTATGCTAGTGAAACATAGTGACAAATTATTGGTCTTCTATTAGATGGCAGCAAGTAGATAGAGCCGTTCATTTACATACTTTTTGTGACATTTTTGTTTGTTTGTGTACTGTGAGATTTTTCATTTGTAAAGTTTGTGCCTTGGCTTCATAAAGGTTAGAAATACTCTGGTCAGATCATGTATTCCACATAACAGTAGCATGTTGACACGTAACCACTAGTACTACCATGATCTTGCTAGGGTGTGTAACATTATTGCCTGGGCGTGAGCCGTATTGTATTAAAAGTAGGTGAACACACTTCAAGCAAAACGCCAATTATCAGCTGATTCTGTTCAGGCCAATAAGATCAGCGTAAACTCTAATTGCTACAAACATTGATTTGGAAAAGCCATTTATGGACTTACGGAAATTGACACAGCTATTGCAGTCAGTTTAAACCATCAAACAACTGTCAATTTAGCATAAATCTGGCAGTAACACATGTAAAATAGAACATACAACAGTACTCACAGATCACTAGCATGTAATGTATCATGGTTTTAAGATGTTCTGTATCAGATGAATAATATAACAACAAAATAATTCTGACCTTCAAATATATCCAAATGCAACATCAATAACTTGGTTTTCCATTGCACAGTGTAACATTTTTTGTGTTGTGTTGTGGTTTTAAAAAGACAAAAGGCACAAAAACAATTCACATTCACACAATTTCTGGGATTCCGTTGAAAAGGTGGTCATTTATTTAATCTGCAACCTTTTAATACTGGTTGTACTGCACCTATTTTTTTCAAATACAGTATCAACCCAGTACAATAAAAACATCTCACATTTCGTGATTTGTTGATTGAGAAAAAAAAGACGTCAATCTGTGGGTCGGCGACCAAAGCAAAGGCTGCTGACTCGATGACAGCCTCGACCAGTTTTTTTTTTCCAAAGTGAATTCAAAACCCATGTGGTGTGGACACATTACCAACAATGGCGAGGAATGCAAAGTGAATAAGAAAGGACACTACCTGTCTGGGTAGCGAGGTAGAACCGCTGCTTTGGAATGAAAGCTAGGTAAAGAACCTCTGGCATGCTGAGCCACAATTTCCTTGTTATATTTACTGGTGTTAGCCCATGGTCACGGTAAAATTAGGAGTACCAAGTCAGTGTCTCAGGAAAGATACTTATGTTTTATGCCTGGAAAAGCAAGATGAGTGTTTTAAAAATTAAATACATTTTTACACAGGCAGGAAACAGCTGTAGTAAATCTTAACAGTTTACAGGAGCTGGGGAACATTCATGTAAAATTTGTTGAAGAGGGCAGTACTTTAACGAGTTAATCGCAGAAATGTGAAGCCGGCATTTTGGCTCAGAGATAATTACTGCACTTTGAAAGTACAATATTTGAATTTGGAAAGCAACTGTGTAACAGCGACATCTTTCCTGGTCATCCGGTCTATCGCGAGAACGGCGAATGGGTACCATGGTTGTTACAAAAGTGCCATGAAAGGAGGATGAGGAGTGGCTAGGCGAAGACGATAAAGCTAATTGCTAAGCTACCATAACAAGTAGTTGCAAAACAGAAATAAATGATTTGGTAAAGCCATACACTTATCACAAACGTTTGGCTGGAGCTGCATTTTCTTGGAGCGTCACCAACTTTGAACAACAAAATCTGAAAATCTCTGTTGTTCGTCTCCCATAGCAGGTGGCACAGTGCCTTCTCAATGGCGACTGTCCCAGTCTCACAGCTGTAAATAACGTAGCATACACTATGGCTTGGATGTCGAGCGAGACTTCCGCAGCTTTGCGGATGAATGACATACTCTCCGCTCATATTAATCTTTTCGTATAGACATTGAAGTGGATAATATGTAATTCCCATAACAATATCTATTTTACAATGTATATGGGGATGCCAGTGGCACTTTAAATTAACAGTGTATAACATTTAATATTTGGTGGAACAACCCTTACTTGCAAAAACAGGATACAGCCTGCGACCCATTGCTTCACCACAAAATGTTCCATTCAGCATTCGAAATCTTTTTTCAGCCCTTTACTGCAGCACCTATCCGTTCTTGTTTGTTTCTGGTGGTTTCTCCCTTCAGTCTCTTCTTCACGGGGTAAAATAGATGCTTTATTGGGTTAAGGTCTGGTGATTTGCATAGACCTACCACTTTTTCTCCCTGAAGTCCATTGTTGTCCTGGGAGTGTGTTTTGGGTCATTGTCTTGTAGTTTTGTTTTTCCTGTAAATTGCCAGACGGAATGGTTTTGTAGACTTCCCAGTTCATTAGTTAAGTCATCAATAAAGACTAGTTAGCCTCTTCCAGGAGCAGCTATGCAAGCCCAAGCCATGACCACCATGCTTCACACCAGCTTGTGTGTTTTGTATCATAACCAGTTTCTTATTTCCTCTATACTTTGGTCTTTCCATCACTTTGGTAGTGGTTAATTTTGGTGTCATCAGTCCATAAAACTTTATTGCAAAACTTTTAGGGCTCATCTCTGAACTTGTTAACATCCAAAACCAATATGCCATTCTGATTCTTTTTGTTGATGAGTTGTATGTTGCTGCTGTATGTTTCTTTTCTTAAAGTCTTTTTCGAACAGTGGATTGTGATACCTTAAACTGTGCTTCATGGAGGTGATGTCACTGACTGTTCACACCCCTCAAAATATTTCCGTCATCAACTACTCTTGATAGGCTTCACCGACCTGTTCGATGTCTGTTGCACAGTACACCAGTAGATTGCTTCTTTTTCCGGGCATTCCAAAATGTTGTATGGGGTATGCCCAGTGTTTGTGCAGTAGGTCTGATTGATTTTTCCTCTTTTCAGCTTCAGAATGGTTTTCTTTTCTGGCACAGACAGCCCTCTGGTCTAAATGATTGCTTAACAAAAAAAATGCAGTTTTCACTGGTAAAACCTAAAGCCAAAAACATTATTTAAGCAATCAATCTAGAAGACAACACTTGAGCAAATATAAAAGCCCATCAGTCATGTTTCAATACTTTTACTTGCTGAAATGGGTCTGGGTTCCAACAAAAGCTGCTTTGTCCTTAGTTATTTTCACATCGAGAAGTAAATACCATTAAATAAAATCTGGAATTCTGAACTTCTCTCTCATATTCATCTTGTAAGATAAGATGGTGGTGCAGGCATATGCAGCAGCTCCTCTCGCCATACACAATGGTGATTTTGTGTTTTTTCCGTTTTTTTCATTTTTTTTAATAAGGGATCTGAGTGTGTTTGTCTCTGTCGCACCCTTACACCCCATTGTGCGGCTACTCCAAAGTGTATCTACTTGAGATAGGCAGAACATTATTTTTCGACATAAATCCAGCGATCGCTAAGTGCTACCCAACTGTGGTCTACTCTGGAGGCTAGCACAATCCCCGGCACCCAGACTTTCCGGTTTAAATGCTTTGGGCGGGACAGAAGGAACCAGAAGAGGGCTAAGCATGGAGATGTCAGAGCTAGAGTAGCAGCTAGTCAACACAGACCAACTCTCCCTTCCATCACCCTGGTCAACATAGACTTGCTGGACAACAAGATGGACAGTATCTCTTTCCTCCGCACATAAAAAAACCTGAGTGAATGCTGCGTCTTTTTTTTTGTGGAAACATGGCTCAATTATAGCGTACAGGACTGTGCCATTCAGCTAGGCCGGCTAACATGCTACTGGGCAGACTCACGGTAGGGGACTCTGTTTACATCAGTGATGGCTGGTGCTCCGACGCTACCATGGTTTGTCAACACTGTTCTTCGCTGCTAGTGTTGATCGTCATCAAGTGTCGGCCTTTTTACCTGCCAAGGGAGTTTAACTACTGTTCTGGTGGGAGCCATTTACATCCCTCCCAGCTCAACCAACAACAGGAGCGAGGCACTATTGAAACTCCACTGGTTCATCAGTCAACAGCAGACATCCCACCCTGATGCCTTTCTCATCCTGGTGGGCAATTTTAATCATGCCAACCACAAGACCATGTTTCCACAACTTCATTAATGTTATATTTCCCACAAGAGGCAGCAACTTTCTGGACAATATTTTCAAAACTCACTAATGAGCCTACAAAGCCCTCCCCCTCAACATTCCTGAGAACCTCATACCACACTACTGTCATGCTAATGCCTGAATACAGAGTGCTGCTTAAGGTGACAAAGCCAGCCAAGAAGGAGCTCCGGGTGTGACCAGAGGGGTCACCAGAGACACTCAAGGACTATTTTACCACCACAGACAGGAACATTCTCAAACAGGCAGCCACCCATAACACCAAAGACCTCCAGGAGTACACAGAGACTGTAACAGTCTACATGAGGAAGTGCAAGGCTGACAGGGAAAGTCAAGAGGCTCCTTCCTGGAGGAGGCTTTGTTCAGAGCCGGGAACAAGGTGAGTCTAAGAACAGCCAGGGTCAACCTGTCAGGTGGCATCAGAGAAGTGAAGAGGCAGTACTCCAGGAGGCTTGGCGACCACGTCAATGACAGCAAAGACACCAGGAATCTGTAGCGTATCCAGAGCACCATGGACTGCAATTCCCCCACACACACACACACAAACACACATACAAAGACCTGTGTCAACTACTCTTCTCTGCTGGATCAGCTCAATGACATCTTTGCTCGCTTTAAGGCAGATAACACTCCAGCATAGAAGATCCCTCTGCCTCCCAGGGACCAGGTGCTGCTATTGTCTCCTAAAGCATGCGGAGATCACTCAGAGGGACCAACACAAGAAAAGCCGCCGGACCCGAAGTCCTTCCTAGCCGATCCTGAGAGATTATGTTGATGAGCTCGCAGATGTCCTCACAGACCTTTTCAACACCTCACTGACCCAAGCCGTCTCACAACCTGCTTCAAAGCCACCAACATCATCCTGGTCCCAAAGAATCCATCTCCCTCCTGCAACAATGACTACCGCCTGGTTGCACTCACTCCCATAATTATGAAGTTCTAGCAGTTAGTCATGGAGCACATCAGTTTCTTCCTCCAGACAGACAGGATGCTCAACTCCCTCTCTGCTTTGGTGCATGAATGCTCCCTGGCACCTACCACCACTCATCAGCACTGACTCAAGTCTAGACCACAAATTCATCTCATGCACAAACTACACTTAAAGCTCTGTATTCGGTTTGCCATTCCAGCACTGTGTACATTACCCAACTGATTATTCTGCTACACTGTTTATAAATGTCTATAATGTAATATGCTGTAATACTCAACTGTGTACATTGCTGCTCATCATGTCAATATCACACGTGTATATTGGAATTGCAGTTCCTCTTAACTATTTAACAATATTTACCATATTGTTTATGTTTATACTATATTGTGCAATGTACATATTGTAGACAGAAGTTTTTTATTTTTTTAGTTTTTATTCATTATTTTTTTTAACTAGTTATTACAGCACCACATGTCTGAGTGGAATGCTATTTCAGTTTTGTTGTACATCATATAGGTATAACACATCTGACAATAAAGTTACTTAAACTTGAATTTTTCATCTGAAACCCAAATGTCTTTAGTATGGAATGAAAACAAAAAAGACAGTATATCTTTAGCTTTGCTTTAAGAACACAACTCATTCAAAAATACTCCCAATGTAAGTTTTTAAAATTTTATACCACAATATGAGTCACTGTGATTTGAGGGGTGCGATGGCGCCTGTGCGCCATTGCACTCGATAATCTGCACTGTCGAGCACGAAAAAGCACGCGCGTAGAATTTGTTACGAGTAGATATACATAGACATTCTCAACGCACATGAAAACCAATCCAGCGCAGTGTACCACAGCCTGACTTTTTTTTTTTTTCCTTTTACCCCAACACGAAAGCACACTACTCCTGCTAGTTTACCTGACTCTGGCCGCCTTTGGGTGTTAAAGGGGTACACTCATAATTACAAACACCGTCCACCCACACAGTCTGTGCAACGTAAAGCAGAAAGACATGCTGCTTGTGTTTTCTCTTGATAATAATGGTAAAAGTTAAAAAAAAAAAAAGCAAGTGCTGTTGCTTTAATGATTCTCGGGGTATGTGAATAATAAAATAAAAAGTGGTGAAACTAGATGAAATTTTCTCTTTTTTTGGGTAAAAACTTCTGGTTTGAAGCCAAAGTAGAAAGTACAGGATGAGATGTGTGTAATGTGAAAATTCCACTTTGGTACAGGATGAAAGCAGAGACAATACAGTGCACAAAAATCTAATTCTGTATTTTAAATATAGGGGGCAACATAAGATTATCCATAAAACTGTTTGGGAGCATCATTCAGCTTTCAAAATGCATTGCTAAAGATATTCTGGGATTTAACACAGGTCATGTTCCAGTATCTAACTATAATAAACATGAGGTTGTGATTTACTTTGGCCTGATCTAGGTTCTTACATTAGACTAGTCTGTCCATATATCTAAATGCGAAGGGTCATTTTCTCCCGTGGTACCGCGTTATATTGAAGTTGAAAACTTTTCCCCTTTGCATGCTTTAGGAAGAGGATAGGTCATCTGCTATCTTTCATCAATGGATTGAAAATAGATACCGCCGTAAATTACGCTAGATTATAACAACACATCATGATGAAATAAAATGATTTGATTATATGAATATTTATTTTTGAAATTGAATGTCTATTGACCTCTTTAAAAATGTCTCTCAGTGCAATGTCAATAAATTATGATTATGATATTAGGTCACAACTACATACTCGGGTATAACAACTCAGTAAGTTATTTTAAGGTCTTGAGATTCCATCCCTAATCACACCTGCAAATTTATCTGCGGCCATGATTGATCACACCCGTACATTTTTCAAATCTGAGTGACTGCAATATATGCCATTACCCTGAAGGACTCAATTGATACCTTTAAATGAAATGTAGGCCATATCAGCCGACTCTGCTTACTAGACATTTTTATTAGAAACAAAATAATTATTTCACATCCATCACTGTGTTACTCATATAATGTTTTGATATTTTGAAGTAGACATGATGAGCTAATATTTGAGTAATTTACATCATGTTATAAACATGGTTTCATAAAATAGGTTTTCATTGATTTGAATGCATATTATCATACATTATCTATTAAGAAATTATGTAGCAACTTTCATTATGATTATTTATTTTGGTACATTTTTCAATTTCAGGCACTTTAGGAAGCATTGTTGAAGGAACTTAATTTTAAATGTAAATTATTTTCAACATACATTTAAGAAATTGTGTATTAGTCCTTCTAGTTTGGTGGTAAAATCAATGAATAAAGTTGGAATACTGTAAAGTAGTGTCTTATTTTATTCTACGTCAAGGGAGATAATTACAACAAAATATTTGAGATGGAATTATAATGCGGTCTATCCATGATGACATTCCAGACCTGGTACTGAAAAGAAATCTTAAGCAGCACCTATTGAACTTGTGTGGACTAGTGTTTTATAAATTAGTACATCTGCTTGGATGCTTACAGTATACTTGTTGTTTGTACTATTATGAATATTTATTGTTGGAGGCAGTAGCAATATAAACCATTGCATCAAAAAACGCAGTACACAAGACAAACTTTTACACTCCATTCTCATCAAATGTGTGTTTACCCACCTTGTTTGTTCTTTGAAGAGCTACTCTGCCTGTGGTGTTACATGCCTGATGAATAACACTCGTTTCCCCTTCCCTCAGCAGCTCTCCCAGCTCCCCCAAAGCACTGGAGGATGGGGTGGAGAGAGTTACAAAGAGATAAGAGAATCCCTTACCAGCTTAGGTAGGAGTATGGGTTGTTTCACCAGGAAGATGTCTCAGTTGGTTACATAACTCTTGATTTAGCAGGCAGTGCTCAATAGTGGTGTTTGGGAGACTGTATATTTGGCCTGGCTGATGATGCATTTCTTCGTTGTAAAGTCTAAGAACACTTTTGGTAATGCATTGTGCTCACAGTGGGAAAATACTGCTTGTCAAACAGACGGTACTTTGTGGACATCCTTATACTCTGCACACACTTTTATCGCAACACGTCACATTTGCTTATTTTATACATATTGATATAGTCATTCAGGATTATATGCTAGTATATTTGAAACATTGTTGTTTTGTTTGTCTGTGCTGAGTTTTTGCTTTAATTCTGTTGTGGAAAAAAGGGTTTTAAGCCTTGGAATACACATGGTGTCACAGTGTTTTTATATTGGCTTATATAGTGTACAGGTATAGAAGCCAAAGATTTCAGTGTTCATGTTTTGATAGTAAACTAGGACTGTCTCTTTACAATCACAATATAGGACTCAGGTTGATATTTTTTTGCAGTCAGATATGTGTTGAGCATCAACTGATATTTGATGTTTTCAAGAATTTCACTAATGTAGGTCTTTCAGCAATTGAGGAGGTAGTTTGAAAGGTTATTGAGATTGATGTTTTTGAAGACTCCCATTTGCTTGGTTCATTGTCACTGCAATATGGCAGATTAAATAATGCCCTCTCCTGCATACATAAAACAGATGAAACATGTAGTGTTTCTCTTTGACAATGGATGGAGACTTGAATGCAAACACCTGCAGCAAAAATTTCCTTTATTAGTAGTAGTAGTAGTAGTAGTAGTAGTAGTAGTAGTAATTAACATGCACTCGTATCCCCCTTTGGTATGTTCTACCAGTCCACAGTTGAGTCTTCTACTCTTTTGAGTCGTTAGGTCCACTGTACAGTCAAATATTGACTTAAATAATTTCTTATTTGGGGTATTGATAGTTAAAGGAATACTCCACTGAACAATGAAAAGCCTTAATCTGATAGGTCATGTCATATGTACTGTACCTTGAAAGTTTGAGGTTAATCTGATACCATTTAATGGTGCTTTAAGAAGATTTTTATCGGCAATTAGGAATGTTCATGGGCGCCGCCATTTTGGCGAGTCACATGACCTACTTGCGTGGATGTGATGTATTATATACATACACAAAGAAATCACGGCCGATTTGTAGTGTTATCACATGAAATACCACCACCTTCGGACACATGAAAATGCCCTATTGTATCGCGAAATTTTGCCATAATTCGGATAGAAATCATCCAAGGAAGGCTCATGGCATATTCTGCCCAGTAAGAAAAAAAATATGTAAAGGTCAAGCGTCATCCCTATAAACATTCTAAAATAGATATTGTAATGAAAAATGCATATAACATTATTCACTTCAATGTCCATACAAAAAATAAATATGAGCGGAGAGCGCGTCATCCATGCGCAAAATTGTGCAAGTCTCATTCAACATCCAAGTGGTAGCCATATTGCCTGCATCCTCTGTTCATTACGTCACACCGGGACATATGCCATTGAAAACACGCTGTGGCCCCTACTATGGGACAGGGAAGCTCTTTTCAAAGAAGAGAACACCTCACAATCGAGTGAATGGGGCAATATTACCCTATCGTTTCGAGCCATATTCAGATTATATGTGGATCACTTCTAACTAACAACAGACTCCCAGAAAGTATGTATGAGCTAGCCCAGCTGAAGCCGTGCCTCGTCCGCGGGAAATTTAAACACACAGCAGAACCCTCCCGTGTTGAAAATTTCAGTACTCATATTTTTTTCCGACACGATCGGTGTTCGACCGTTCTGTGCCTGTGGTTAGTTAGCTAGTCAAACTCTGTCATTCCCGTCCGAAGAATCATCCAAATGTTCACCATTATTTACAGCCACAGGTTCAAATCTGTATGGACGTATTCCTCCGTCTTCCCAATAAACCAGTACTCCTATTTCCTCATCAGATTAGGATAAATCCGAGAAATCACCACTGTCCATGATTGTGCATTCCTTTGTTTATGCACAGGATACATCACTGCCAATTTTTTAAGTCATGTGATCTCGTAAAAATAGTCAAAATGGCGCCGCTCATACAAAAATGTGATTGCTTGGATAAAAGAGTGCAATTAAGTTAACATTTACTAGAATTTTTTTGGATATGCTTATATTTATAATGGATTAACAAAATAATCGTCGAGGTAAGCAATCACCAGAGTATTGCTTTAAGAACATTTTATTTTGACCAATCATTATCTGACATAGAGTTATCAATTTATGATGGATTTATATTACTTCAGCCTTCAACACAAACTGAAATTACATAAATTGGATGTGTGAACGTGTAGTAGTCACTATCTATGCCAGTCAGAGATCAAGAGCCACATTTTTTACTCTGTCACAGCAAACAACTACATCATCTATATGAAAAAGACAAAGAGCCACATCATAGACATTAACATCATTTCCTTCTCACAGATACATTTGTTTAGCTAGATTCACTGTAAATCATGCACCAACATAAGAAAAATTGCCTCCTTCGGAGTATCAAGACCATAGGCCATTGCTTATTTTATTTATTTATTTATTTATTGTGTTTTTTCCTCACACAAACTACCAGTTCAACCAAGACTTGTCTTGTATGTCACAACACTCATCTAATGCAACACTAAAATACTCACATGATTGGAGGACCGAGTGGAACTGTGAATCAGTAGCCATGCTAACGTCTGATATTCTTTGTTCAACTGTGTGTGGCGGGACACTTGGTGGTATGATGCCATTTGTTTAAAATTGTTGTTTTCAGGACACAAGATTTCAGCGACCTCACTGAGGCAGTTTTTAATAAGTTCCCCTTCATTGTCACTGAGGCAGTTTTTAATAAGTTCCCCTTCATTGTATTGCTTTTTGGCCCTTGCATTGTTCCAATCCAGTTGACACGATGCAAACGTTAGTCTGAATGTGTCATTGTTTTTTTTTTCATCTGCTTTTCTGTGTGATTTTTTTTTTTTTTTTTTAAAGTGACTAACTTGTGAATGCGAAGTTCAGTCCCTTTTAGAAATTCTAGGTCAATGTTAACGTAGAGTGAGCTGAAGTCAAGATTTGAAGCAGTGAAATGCCGTAAAAGGCAGAGTGGCTTGCCATTTCGCTGAACAAAATTTAAAAAAAATATCTCTGCTCTGATAAAAAACGTCCTGTGTTCATCCACATATTTTTGTTTAGCTGTGCATTTTCTCCCTCCATTTTAAGAGCAAATTTGACAAATTATTTTCTCCGAAGATCATGATCCGACTGGGAAACTCAGATATCTTCCTTCATTGTGCATGCCTGTTTTGCAAAAATACTGTTAACTCTTCCTGCTACAGTCACCTGACTTTGGTCGGGAGACGCAGTGGAGACATCTTCTCCAGGCCTAAGTTGCCCTCCTTGGGGTGAACTCCCTTCTCTCATTGCACATTTGAGCTGGGTGGCAGGGGACAATCAAGCTACTCTTCACTGGTTGCCGTTATGCTTTTTTCCCCTTCTCCCTCCTACTGCACACACTTGCTAAGTTCCGTCTCACGCACGCACATGCCCACGCCCACACACATTGAGCTTGTTGTGAATACCTGTAACAACTGTAATAAACTCTAGCAAAGTGTGCACCCAAATACCGTAATAAACACAAGAAAAGCGCGTTCGCAAGTACCGGAATGAACTCAAACCAAAGTGCGTGCACGCATATTGAAAAGAAACAAACTTTGATTTGCTTTCATGCCTTCACGAGAGCTGCATTAAAAGAGCCGCATGCGACACGAGAGCTGCAGGTTGGCTATTTAGTATAGATTCTATACTAATGCAATAAATATTTTCATTTAAGCACTTTTAAGACAAATATAAAACAATCAAATGAAAAGCATTGAGCAGAAGTCGTTTTACTTCTTTTGTGTTCTTTAGGGTGTTCAATTTGTGTATATACCTGTGTACTTAATTGTTCAAAAGTATATATTTACAATAAAAAATGTATCTTTGTTCATCTATTTTTTTGTGTCATGGGATGTTTTAATTCTAAAAGTACTTAAAAGACCATAACCAATCACCAATCCGATCAAAAGATGGAGCAACGAGTCCATTTAAATGAACTGGATATATTTGTGTACTTAGTTGTTCAAAAAACATGTTTACAATCAACAATGTATCTGTTCATCTGGTTTTGCCAGTGAGGCATAGTGACAGAACAAATTAATGGTCTTCTATTAGATGGCAGTGCATACAGCAATTAATGTATCTACTTTTTGCGACATTTATGTTTGTTGGTGTGTCGTGAGGTCTTTTCATTGTAAAGTACCGGGATGTGCCTTGGCACTAAAACTCGTGGATTTCGCTGCTCTGGTTAGCATGTATTCAATCATGAGAAGTAACACTAGCTTGCTAGGCTACGTAATATTTTGTTGATTGTTTACGAGATCTATCATATTAAAAGTACATGAACATACATTAAGCAAGCATTACACAAAAGCTAGCAGTAGATGGTTTATATCTTCCTAAAGCATGTAGAGGGAAAAAAAAAATTAACTTCAAGATAAGGCGATACGACGGGGGAAAATGGCTGTTCACATTTAGATATATGGACAGACTGTTAGAATTTAGATCAACTCAAAGTAAATCACAATCCCATACTTATAGATACTGAAACATTTTACCTGTCATATCACAGAAATGATTTCAGTGTAACTGAATTTCCTTTTGACATGGCTCATGATGTTGATTATTTTCGACATACATGCGCTCTCAGTATGTGAAGAAGCTCGGAAGATGTGCTTTTGACATCACTTCCGAACATGCTCAGTACAGTATTACAGTTCCTGTTTTCGGGTATATATTGTTTGTGTAGGATCAGGCTTGTTTTGTTACCAAAGTTTTCGAAATAATCACGTAAATTAATGTCAAGACTACACAAAATAAGCGCCGTCTTTCAATATCCATTTATTTCTACTAGTAACAAATTTTACACGCATGATTTTACGTGCTTGACTGTGCAAATTTGCGAGTGCGATGGTGCACGGGCGCATATGCGTTTTTATAACTTTATTGGGCGTCAGATATTTACACTACTATGTCAAAAGACATCCAAAAAACTATAAAAATACGAACATACAAACAAACCATCTTTTGGATTCAGGTAAACTGCATGACGGCGACGCAAAATAAATGGGTTGTCAATTATGTCACTGATCAGATCGGTCAGTTATGACCGTAAAACCGGTCAGCTGGTTAGTAAAAAATGCTAATTATGATTAGGCCGATAAATCTGTGCAAAGTCTACGGAACCTGGAAGAAAGAAAGAAAACTAAATGTTAGCAAGTTCACTTCAAACAATCGTGTAGTCAATCGTAGTTTTTATCGTCAATGCATGCATGGGAAGTCAGCTGTTGTGTGCTGGTCACGTGGTGTTCCTTATATAGCAATAAGGATGGAAACCTTCAAGTATTCATAAGTTTTATTCTGACCAGCACTTGTGATTGCCAGTCTACACACAAATAATAAATATTACGCTCAAAATACCTTTTCCAAAATACCTTTTCCAAATGTAAAACATAATTTGTGTGTGTATGTGTCCAGAAATGCATAGAAAAATAGTTTTTTGTTTGAGGAAACTGTTGTGTTCAAAATAATAGCAGTCCAATGTGACTAACCAGATTAATCCATGTTTTCAGTATATTTTTTTATTGCTACATGTCAAAACAAGTCACCAGTAGGTGCGGTAGCTCCTCAGAAAACCAACAAGACCCAGCATTCATGCTATACAAAGCCTTAGGGCTGCGTAATGGGGCGGTGTATTGAAAGCGGTGTGATTAAAAAAAATAGTGATGTGCCATTCAGTCAGTGAAGTGAGTTGTATTTGTCTGCAATAGTCACTTTGCAGGTTCAATTGCAATGTTGGTCTTCAGGGATATACAGTGAATCAACTGTAAAAATAAAAGTGACCACCAGAGAGACCTGTTTGGGCATCCTGAGAGTGACAATGTAGGACTCCTGCATTTCTTAGTTCATTCTTCACAATGAAACTAGGCAGGCACGTGGCAGCTGCATGATTCCATGAGGTGTGTTCAGAGGGACATGGAATAAATTTTCAGGTCCATGTGTTTATGTAGTTGTCTCATATTTTTGTATATTACATTATTTTGCAGGTGCCACAGTGGATCAGCTGATAAAGCATTGGCCTCACAGTTCTGAGGTCCCGGGTTCAATCCCAGACCCGCCTGTGTAAAGTTTGCATGTTCTCCCCGGTCCTGCGTGGGTTTCCTCCGGGCACTCCGGTTTCCTCCCACATCCCAAAAGCATGCAACATTAATTGGACACTAAATTGCCCCTAGGTGTGATTGTGAGTGCGGCTGTTGTCTGTCTCCATGTGCCCTGCGATTGGTTGGCAACCAGTTCAGGGTGTACCCCGCCTCCTGCCCGTTGACAGCTGGGATAGGCTCCAGCGATCCCCACAACCTTCGTGAGGGTAAGCTGTAAAAGAAATTAGATGGATGGGTACATTATTTTGCTTTATGAGCACATACTAATTTGCCTGCTATTTTGTTTTTCAAAGTTGGCTAATCAACGGTATAACGTGGTTCCAGCCAGACAAATGAGAGATTACTGTACCAGCAATCATTTATTTTGTTTTGCGACTTCATATCATAGCTTAGCATTTAGTATGGTGCACTCAAGTCTGTCTTGTCTTACCCCTGTTCTTCGTTATTATGATAATCGTTTAAAAGTGTAATTTATTCGCGATAAGGCCTTAAAAAATGTTGTGGCTTGATCCTAAAAACAAAAAAAAAATCAGACCTGGCAAAACATGAAAACATGACTTAATATGGCTCAATAACGCTATGACATGGGACGAGGGAGTTACGCTAGCTGATGCTCATGAACACACACACACACACACACATATATATATATATATATATATATATATATATATATATATATATATATACACACACACACACACACACATAATGATAACCCTAACCTTGGCAGGAAGTGGCATGAAAAACAAGACTTAAATAACACAACGTACTTAGGGCGCAGGTGCACACACGAAGAAGCGGCACACGGCCAAGTCGCCGCCTGCCGCGGCTGCTGTCGAAGTATGGCATTGAGCATTTTAATTGTGTGTAACCTCCCGCTTTTTTAATGTGTTCATTATCAGTCACTGTGATTTGACGAGCATGATCGCGCTCGCAAATCTGCACAGTCGAGCACGAAAAATTATGCGCGTAAAATTTGTTCCGACTAGAAAAAATAGATATTGAAAAATGTTATTTTGTGTAGTCTTGACATGCATTTACGTGTTTATTTCGTACACATTAACTAAACAGGCGTGCTCCTAACCAATCAGTATTCACCCGAAAATAGGAAATGTAAGTTAACCATACGAAAATGCTGCACATTTCACTACACTGGCCCACTTCGAAAATTACATCGTGAAAAAAAAAGTCCGCCTCACATTCCATATGAAAGTGATACGTTTTTGTCTTCTTTTCTCCAGCATCCATACTCATTTTTGTTAAGATGTCTTAAGCGGGGGCTTAAAATAGGGGGGCAACTCGCTGACTAGCGTGTTTTCCTGTACTGTCGTTGTTTGTACATGCGTGGTAAGCTAAAGGTTAGAAAACTATGGCTGATGTCTTTTTTTTTTCTGGTGGCACGCCGTCGCGATCGACCAAAATTGCCCAGTCGATTGCGATCGACGCATTGATCACTCCTGAACTAAACTTTCTAATTTTATCAATTTGGCCCCATCTAGAGCTTATTAAAAAGCTGTCCACTTTCATTCTAATATGCCACCGCCACCCAGAGATTATTAAAACATGTGTATCTGGTTTCATTCCAAAATCATGGGGGTCCGTATGACTGCATATATGAACAATTTTGCTCATACGTTTTACATACCCTGGCAGAATTAGATTAATATTGTTTATTTTTTAAATGTGATTCAACACCATTCATCATTCATTTATTTATAGTTATGCTTTGTTTTAATGAAAAACCAAAGGAATTTTTTCATACAACACAATACACACTTTGGTAACTCAATGTTTTTAACTGATCAAATTACATGCTGCTTTGCTGCAATGCTTGACAGTTTAATTTGAATCCCATTCAAATAAAATGTAAATGTTTCGCATGATCCTTCATGTTTTTGTTCAAGGATTGTCTAAATTTTCTTGAAAGAAATTCTGCCTGGGTAATCAAGAATATAGTGGGTATGGAAAGTCTTCAGACCCACTTAAGATTTTCTCTCTCTGTTACTTTGCAGCCTGTTGCTAAATATGCTTAATGCTCAATATTTTTTCCTCATGTACACACAGTACCCCATATCGACAGAAAAACAGAATTTGTTTTTTTTTTTTTTTTTTTGCAGCTTTATCGAAATAAAAAACTGAAATAACATAAAGCCCTAAGTATTCAAACCCTTTTCTGTGACACTCATATATCTATCTGTGTTACTATCCATTTGTTTTGATCATTCTTGAGATGCTTCTCCACCTTCACGGGAATCCAGCTGTTTTTGTATACTGATAGGACTTGATTTGGAAAGTGACATACCTGTCTCTATAAGACCTTACAGGTCACCGTGCATGTGAGAGAAAATGAGGATCATTAGGTCAAAGGAACTGCCTGAAGAACTCAGACAGAATTGTGGCAAGACACCGATCTGGCCAAGATTTAAAAAAACATTCTGTCGCATTTAAGGCTCCTAAGAGCACAGTGGTCTCCATTGTCCTTTAATGGAAGATGTTTGGGATGACCAGAACCTTTCCAAGAGCTGACCATCTGGCCAAACTGAGCAATTGGGGGGGAATAGTACTGGTGAGAGGTAAAGAAGAACCTAAAGCTCACTGTGGCTGAGCTCCAGAGATACTGCTGGGTGATCGGTGAAGGTTCAAGAAAGGCTAAAGTTCAAGAAAGTCAACCATCACTGGAGCTCTCCGCCAGTCGGGGCTTTATGGCAGAGTAGTTCGTCAGAAGCCTTTCCTCAGTGCAAAACACATGAAAACCTGCGTGAGATTTGCTAAAAAACACACAAAGGACTCCAAGATGGTGAGAAATAAGATTCTCTGGTATGATGAGACTAAGATAGAACTTTTTTGGCCTTAATTCTAAATGGTATGTGTGGAGAAAGCCAGACAGTGCTCATGACCTGTCCAATACAGTCCCAACAGTGAAGCACGGTGGTGGCAGTATAATGCTGTGAAAGTGTTTTTCAGCTGCAGGGACAGGACAAGTGGTTTTAATCGAAGGACTGATGAATGCGACCTACTGGAATATTCTGCACAAAGACCTTCTCCAGGTGCTAAGGACACAGACTGGGCTGAAGATTCACCTCCAAACAGCACAATGACCCTAAGTACACAGTTGAAGCAACAAAGGGATGGGTTCAGAACAACCCATATGATTGTTCTTGAATTCGGCAGCCAGAACCCTGATTTAAACCCAATTGAGCATATCTGGAGTGACTTAAAAATGGCTGTCTACCAAAGTTCCCGATCCAACCTGACTGGACTAAAGAGCATCTGCAAGGAGGAATGGCAGAGGATCCCCAAATCCAGGTGTGAAAAACTTGTTGCATCATTCCCTAAAAGACTCGTGGCTTCATAATCTCAAAAAGGTGTCCCTACTAAATACTGACCAAAGTTTCGGTATACCTATGGCTGGGTGATATTTCATTTTTTCATTTTTAATAAATCAGAAATAAAATCAACATTTCTATTTTTTCTTTGTCAATATTGGGTGCTGTGTATTAATGAGGGGCAAACATGATTTTAGAAAGCGCACCTGTAAAGCGTTGGCCTCAGATTCTGAGTACCCGTGTTCAATCCCGGCTCTGCCTGTGTGGAGTTTGCATCCTCTCCCCATACCTGCATGGATTTTCACTCTGGTTTCCTCCTACATCCCAAAAACATGCATTAATTGGACACTCTAAATCAGGGATGCCCACACTTTTTTACCCCAAGATCTACTTTCCAAGCAGCCAGCCTTTCACAATGGGGAGGGGGGGTTATCGCTGCGACTGCTGTGGAGAAACCACAAGAGAGACTGTAAATAGGAGGCCAGCTTGCTAGAATGCACCTTTATGTGCATGCAATTGACATATCTGCTACATCTGAATCAAGCGACGAGACGAATGAGAGGGTGACTTTTTTTTTTTTTTTTTTTTGGGCACGCTGTTACGTGATTGACCAAAACTGCCTCGCGATCGACACGTTGAGCACCCCTTCTCTAAATTGCTCCTAGCGTGATTGTGAGTGTGACTGTTGTCTGTCTCTATGCGCCCTGCAATTGTCTGGTAATCAATTCAGGGTGTATCCTGCCTCCTCCCCGTTGACACCTGGGATAGACTCCAGCACTCCTGTGACCCTTGAGGGGATTAGAGGCTAAGAAAATGGATGATTGGATGGCAGCAGTTGAACAAAGAGTGGAAAATTTAAGGTTGTTTTGAATACTTTACATACATTGTACGTGCACTATAAACTATTTTTCTCATTGACTAAAAGTAGTGCTGTGAATTTTAAAATAAGCGCAAATAAATAACAATTACATGTTCAAATAAAGTGCATGAATTCACAATAATTCTTTGAAAAAAATACAGATAATACTTTGATCTTAATGGTAGAAGCAAAATCATGTATTATAAAAATGCATTATAAAAGAGTACAGTATGGCTAGGAGGGACGTCAATTTATTTTTCCATGATGCACATTCTGTATCTTGGTTTGTGTGGGGTGATAAACCTGTTCTTTGATTGGCTATCGCTGTAGCATCTTCCTGGCATCCCATTGGCTAGGAGGGACATCAATCTTTACCCATGATGCTTTTAATTTCTCTTGGAGACTGAATTGTCACCTGATTTTTTTAATTTTTTTTCATTTGCTTTTTGAAAGTTTATTCATCTTTATTCACCGTGGGCCCCAAGAAGCTTCAGTGGAATTTAGTGATTTACATCTATCCATTTGTACACGTTTTCTCTCAGCTCTCAAATGTTTGCTTCCTCTACTGTCCCCCACGATGCCTTTTGCTTGTTGCACACCCTTCTCTTTGCGTAGTCCCCAATGTCAAAGGTAAATGAGCATAATTTTTATTTTTTTTACATTTTGTACTTTGAATACTTATTTTTGGCAGGGGTCTAGGAATGGATTAGGCGATTTACGTGTAAAATCAGGTTCTACTTACAAAGAATTCCCGTCACGAAACAACTTGTGGAACGGATTAATTGAGAGGTTGCGCTGCGCAACCCAAACTCTTGGGATTAAAAAAAAAAAAAAAATGTTTCAAGTCATCAATGATGAGTTCCACAGCGATGCACCAAAGGTAGCTACTATGGATCTTTTTCGGATTGGAGATGAGTCAAATGCTTCTTTTGAAGGCTTGGCCAAGGATGTGTAATGTAGTGGATAAACTGCTTTATGCACAAATGTCTTATGCAAAAATATTTGTTTAATAAACCAGTCACATTTGACGAGTGCGATCGCGCTCACAAATCTGCACAGTTGAGCACGAAAAATCACGCATGTAAAATTTGTTACGAGTAGAAAAAATAGATATTGAAATACGTCGCTTATTTTGTGTATTCTTGACATTAATTTACGTGTTTATTTCATAAACGTTAACTAAACAAGCCTGCTCCTAAACAATCAGTATTCACCCGTAAACAGGAAATAAAACAGGAAAATTCAACTGTACGGCGCATGTTCGGAAGTTACAGGGCCCTCGCCATATACAAACACATAATGAGTCTGGCGAGTACAGTTTTAAAATGGTGTAAAAAAAGACGAGCTTGTAAATTGGCTGTTCATCCTAGCATGTGATTCTGTACTATTATAGACTTTTATGTATATGCCAAGAATTTGTATTTGATTCCTGGCTTTAGCGTGAAGAAAGTTTTGTCGGAAGCTACACCAGAATTTGAGCGAATAATTAACATTGGAGACAACTGCATCTGGGTTCAGCATCAAGCCCACGCTTTCTTGCCATTGGTTCGTGCTAGCTGTGGATGCTACGGAAAATTTATAAGGCTTTGGGATTATCTTTCGAAAAACAAAGAATGGCAGTGATGTCAGTCCAGTTTATCAGCTGCCAACTTTGACGGATGCCCATTACGTGGGAAAGACGCCTAAAACAACTTTGCCTGCTGTCAGAAATTCTACTCCCCGTGCATGGCAGAGCCAAAAGATTCCTGAAGAATGGTTTTCTAAATTGAAGTGGCTCAAATTAAGGGACTCAATTTTTTTTCTTCCAATGGTGTATTGACAGTGGAAGAAACACACGCTGAAAATCATCGGTTGCGCCAAAGTTTGATGACTTCGTGAAGCATCAGCAGACAGCTCATCACAAGTTTGCTGCAACTACAAAGACGTAGTTGATGTAGAACGTGGGTTCAGCAGTATAACATTGTAAAGATGTCCTTAAGGAATTGTCTCAAAACAGAAAGTGTAAATGAACTGTTAATCGTTAAAATTGAAGGCCTTGAAGAAGAATTGTTTTGATAAAGGTTTCTGTAAATGGGTGACCAGTAAAAAAAGGAGAATCTTAATGGCAGGAATCATGCAAAAACTTAGTGTTGAACAGTGGTGTTATTTGTTACAGTCAGGAAATTAGAAGAGGTTTGAGAAACGTTTTAATTTTATGACTCATCTCTCATTCTTAATGTTTATTAGATTCGGTTACCAAAAAAAATACAATTCCTTGTATCACATTTACGTCTGAAAATTATTTTTATGCATGTAACTATAATAAGTATGAGATTGGGATTTACTTTGACTTGATCTAAGTTCTAACATTACACTAGTCTGTAAGTAAGTTTCTTTCGGCTTGTCCCATCTAAATGCGAACAGTCATTTTCCCCGTGGTACGCGTTATCTTGAAATTGCAAACCTTTCCCCTCTACATCCTTTAGGAAGATATAAATCATCTATTGTTAACTTTCATGAATGTATTGACAACAGGTACAGCCGTAAATTACAATAGATTATAACAATATATCACGATTGCTGACAGGAATATATTGCTATCTTGTTTCCACTAATGGCGATTATGTTGAACTAAACTTTCAACATTTTCAAAACATTGCGGGTATAGACCGTTTGTGTTTATTCCTTGACAGGCCAATGCATTTAACTTTTCTTCAGGAAAATTTTGTCAGATCAAGAATTTTTATCGATGAAAATTTTTAAATACTGTTTGATATCATGTTCTACTAATATCAGTTGAAATTCAAAATTAATATTTCTGAGTTTGAAATGTGTTTTTTCCATTTGTTATGTATTTGTTTATTTTAATTTAATTTAATTTGTTTAATTTACAGTTCTTCTTTTTCTTTTGGCTTGTCCCGTTCGGCATCGCCACAGTGTGTCATCTTTTTCCATCTAAGCTTATCTTGTGCATCCTCCTCTCTAACACCCACTGTCCCCATGTCCTCCCTCACAATATCCATCAACCTTTTCTTTGGTCTTCCTCTCGCTCTTTTGCCTGGTAGCTCCATCCTCAGTACCCTTCTACCAACATACTCACTGTCTCGCCCCTGAAAACCTAACCTTGTCTCCAAAACATCCAACCTTGGGTGTCCCTCTAATGAGCTAATTTCTAATCCTATCCAACCTGTTCACTACAAGCATTAACCTCACCTTCTTCATTTCTGCTACTTCCAGTTCTGTTTCTTATTGTTTTTTCAGGGCCACTGTCTCTAATCCGTACATCATGGCCGGCCTCACCACTGTTTTATAATCTTTGCCCTTCATCCTGGCGCATACTCTTTTGTCACATCGAACACCAGACACTTTCCGCCAACTGTTCCACCCTGCTTGGACCCATTTCTTCACTTCCTTACCACACTCTCCATTACTCTGTATTGGTGACCCCAAGTATTTTAAGTCGTCCACCCTCGCTATCTCTTCTCCCTGGAGCTTCACTCTTCCTCCTCCGCCCCTCTCATTCACGCACATAGATTCTGTTTTACTTCAGTTACGTTATATTAATCTAGTAAGTTATTTTAAGGTCTTGAGATTCCATCCCTAATCACAACCGCAACTTTATCTGGGGGCATGACTGGTGGACCACACACGTAACTATATCTGCGAGCATGACTGACCACACCTGTACATTTTTCAAACGTGAGTGACTGATAAACTGTTAAATAGTTTAGATTTTTATGACTGTAATATGTGTTATCAAAATGTTGTGCCACCATTGAGCGATTATTTTATTCGGATGAAGGATTCTGTTCTGACAATTACAGAGACCGGGACAAGCATGTTCTGTGGCCTGTCCCGAGATTATATTACCGTTACATTAGCACATGCACAATGATTATTATTAACAGTGATCAAAGTCCTCCGGATTTTCCCGGAATTCCGGATTTTCAAATTTTCATGAAAATTCCTCCGGAAATTAACACTAGTAACAGTAATGGCCCTCCCCTCCCAGTCTCTCAAGACGTATCTTATTTTGTGTAGTCTTGACATTAATTTACGTGTTTATTTCATAAACGTTATTAACTAAACAAGCCTGCACCAAAACAACCGTTATTCATCCGGAAACAGGAAATGCAAGTTAACCATACTGAGCGTGTACGGAAGTTAGGCCGAAAGCGCATGTTCAGAGCTGCTTTACGTACTTCAAGCACATTTACCTCGAAAGTCATCAACATCGTGAGCCATGTCAAAAGAAATTCACTTATACCGGGGGTGCTCATTACGTCCATCGCGAGGCAGTGTGACGGTGTTTAAAAAAAAAAAAAAAAAAAGACGTTAAGACTATCATCCACCTCGTGGTTTGATTCAGTTGTGGCCAATACGTCGAGCGCAAGCACATAAAGGCGCGTTCTAGCAAGCCGACCTCCTATTTACGGCGTGATGCGCCCCCCCCCCCTCAAAAAAAAAAAAAAAAACACATACACACACCCAACAACACATCACTATTGGTGACAGAAATGTTTGTTACAATGTATCGCTAGCTTGTTGCCACGAATGCTGATTTTGTTGAATTAAAATTTCAGTATCTTCATCACATTGCTGGTATAGACTGTTGGTGTTTATTCCTTGACAGGCAAGTGCATTTAACTTTTATTCAGATATTTTGCCAGATCAAGAATTTTTATTGATGAAAAATTTTAAATACCGTTTTATGTCATGTTCTGCTAATATCAGTTGAAATTGGAAATGATCATTTCTGAGTTTGAATTTTTTGTTTTATATTTTAGCTATGTATTTGTTTATTTAATTTTTAATTTACAGTTATGTTATATTAATCCAGTAAGTTATTTTAAGGACATCCCTAATCACACCAACTTTATTTGTGAGCATGACTGACCACACCCGTATATTTTTCAAATGTGACTCAAAATATTAAATGCAACTGATTATACTATTAGTATTACTAGATCTATATCCAAGATAGTGAGCAACGCAACGTAACAAGTTTGAGACGTAAACATTAACAGTAATTACTACAGATCAACTTCTTTAACATATTTTGCTGTACGGTGTCGAAATTCTAGGATATATTTTCTTATATATTCTATAACTATACTATAATATGTATAATGTAGGGAAAAGGACAATTTTAGATGTCTTTTTACTGAATAGTTCACTTAATTCATTTGTCTTAAGATAAGCTGCCATATTTTAAGGATATTTGAATGACAAATGTGATTTTGTGTTATATGGTGATAGAGTGATAGGGGGGCAAAAAAATCTGGGCTTGGCCCTTGGGGAACTTCTGCCCAATTATTTTTTTGGTCAGGACTTAGAAATTTTACTTTCAATTTTTTTCAGAATTTTGTTCACAGATATCACCAGAATGCACCACAGCCATCCATTTTTTTTCAAAAATTTCCTGTACTCCCCCCAGACCTTACTAGCAGGACTTTACACCTTCAGTGGTCACATTTGTATTTTCAGGAATTTTCACAAAGTCCACTTTCAACTCCATATTAATGATTGTTGTACGGACAGTTTTTTGAAAAACAATACAAGTACAAACCTTACAAAATATAAATACAGACCATTCCTAATATTCTAACCATATGGGTAGCGCCAAATTGTTGGTGCACATTGGACGTTGGTAGAAGGGTTTTCCAGATTTTTTAGGTCAACTTTCGGGGTGCGCATTATACTTCAGGACGGCCCATCAGTCATTCGCATTTGAAAAATGTATGGCTCTAGTCAGTCATTCTCGCAGATAAAGTTACGGGTGTGATTAGGGATGGAATATCAAGACCTTAAAATAATTTACTGGATTAATATATAATAACTGTAAATTAAAAATAAAATAAATAATACAGAACTAAAATATTTAAAAAAAATTCTAATTCAGAAATGTTAATTTCCAATTTCAACTGCTATTTGTCAAACATGATATAAAACTGTATCAATAAAAATTCTTTCTCTGACAAACTTTATCTGAAGAAAAATTAAATGGACTGGCCTGTCAAGGAATAAACATGAACATTCTATACCCACAATGTTTTGACAATACTGAAAGTTTTGTTCAACATAATCGCTGTTAGTGGCAACAAGGGTAGCGATACATTGTAACAAACATTCCTGTCAGCAATCGTGATGTATTGTTATAATCTAGCGTAATTTACGGCACTATCTATTGTCAATACATTGATGAAAGTTACCAGTAGATGATCTACATCTTCCTAATGCTTGTAGAAGGGAAACATTTTCAACTTCAAGAGAACGCGTACCACACGGAAAATGACCGTTGGAACAAAGATCAAGTCAAAGTAAATCACAATGTCATACGTTTTATAATTAGCGGGGCGGGAGGGGTGTGTTATGCATGCGCGCTACGCCGTGTCTGCCGTAAATAGGAGGCCGGCTTGCTAGAACGCGCCTTTATGTACGTGCGCTCAACGTATTGGCCACACCTGTATCAAGCGACGAGGTGGATGATTGTCAAATCTTTTGTTTTTTTTTTTTGGTCATGCCGTCACACAATCAGCCAAAACTGCCTCGCGATTGACGGATTGAGCACCCCTGGTGTTACTGAATTTCCTTTGACATGGCTGATTATGTTGATGACTTTTGACGTAAATGCGCTCGCACTACGTGAAGAAGCTCTGAACATGCGCTTGTGGAATCACTTCCGGACATGCTCAGTACGGTTAACTGGGATTTCCTGTTTCCGGGTGAAGACTGATTGTTCAGGAGCAGGCTTGTTTAGTTAACAACGTTTATGAAATAGACACATAAATTAATGTCAAGACTACACAAAATAAGCAACGTCTTTCAATCTCTATTTTTTCTACTCGTAACAAATTTTATGCGTGTGATTTTTCGTGCCCGACTGTGCAGATTTGAGACCGCGAAGGCACGTAAGCGCAGTTGCGCTTGTCAAATGTGAGTGACTATAACTAAACCAAGCCAACTATGAACTATAAATTTGAAAGGTCGCTTGCAGCTTTGTTTCATTTTTTTAACCCACAATGATATCCCTGTCTGTTTTTCTTGGTGTAAAACTGAATTATTGCTTGCAGAATATCTTAAGCAACGGATGTTGAAAGCTAAATGATGCTCCCAAACTGTTTTAAGTTTAATCTTATGTTGCCTCCTATATTTAAAAGACACAATTAGCTTTTTGTGCACTGTATTGTCTGTGCTTTCATCCTCGATCAGGCTGTACCAAGGTGGGATTTTAACATTAGACACAATCTCATCCTGTACTTTCTACTTTGGCTTTGGACCAAACCTTTTTTACTCAAAAAAGAGAAAAACTCGTCCAGCTTCACCACTTTTTCTTCGATTATTCACATACACCGACATTCATTAAATAAACAGATTTTTTTTTTTTTTTAACTTTTACCATTATTATCGAGAGAAAACACAAGCAGCTTGCTCTACGTAGCCCAGACTGTGTGGGTGGACGGTGCTTGTAATTATGAGTGTTCCCCTTTAAGAGCCAAAGGGGGGCAGAGTCAGATAAACAGCAGGAGACCTTTGCTTCCGTGTTTTTAAAAAAAAAAAAAAAAAAAAAAAGAGTCAGGCTGTGGTTTACTGCGCTGGATTAGTTTCCATGTGCGCTGAGAATGTCTATGCATTTCTACTCGTAACAAATTTTACCCGCATGATTTTTTAGTGCTCGACTGCAGATTTGCGAGTGCGGTCGTGCACGTCAAATGTGAGTGACTGCATTATACACAAGAAATTACGGTTTGTAGGGGCCAGCCCCTCTTTCTGCTTACTTAATCGATTCCAAAGCCACTGTCTTAAATCTATGTACAGCTTCGGCACAGCAGCTTCTGACTCTTAGATTTTCATGTTATAGGATTTTGTGGTTTGAGTACCTTTTGTCCATTTCCTGTGTTCCGGATTTACAGGGGAATCAGAAAGGATCCCCGATGTCAGGTTTAAAAGTAGAAGTTGCTCGCTTCACGTTGCTGCTCCCCCAGCTGCTTGCTTTAGTTCCCATTTTGTTGTTGTTGCTCAATTCTGCTTCCATCCTAACAGTGTGGATCAGACACCATCCATGCTACCATTGGCCAGGAAATGAAGTGATTCAGAGGATTTGCTGAAACAAAATTGAATTGTGGTTGGATGTATTGCAGCGTATTGATGAATCAATATATTTACCCACTCCTAAGGAAAAGTGATATGTGATTCCTGTTGATCTTTATGTGCTTAATGCTAAGACTCTGCTGTTAACATATATTTCCCCTCTTTTCAGTTCTACAAGCATGTTGTCCAGAGTGTGGAGAAGTTCATACAAAAGGTGACTCACATGAAACATCTTAAAATTTTTAAATTTTGGAATTTATTGACAAGTGTTGAAATAGGTTCTCTCCCTGTAAAATATGCACACAGCTCCATACATATTTGAATAGTGTTACTGGTCATTTGTTTTCGTTAATTGTAAATATAAAGTTTCACTTTGCAACATGTATATGAAACTGATGCATTTATTTTCAGGTATTCCCCTGTGCATCTGATAAACCACATTATTTGGAACAAAACTAATTTTAAAATGTACTTGCCAAGCTAAACTCTGAACTTTTTTTCATGACAGTGCAAACCAGAATACAAGGTCCCTGGGTTGTATGTTATCGACTCAATTGTGAGGCAGTCACGTCACCAGTTTGGCACAGAGAAAGATGTGTTTGCCCCACGTTTCAGCAAGAATATAATCATAACATTCCAGCATCTTTACCGTTGCCCCTCTGATGACAAGGTTTGACTGTTTGCCTTTAGGTCTTGCAATGCAATGTTATTTGTACTTTGATCTTCTCAAACGTTCATTTTTCCAGAGTAAGATAGTGAGGGTCCTGAACCTTTGGCAAAAAAATGCTGTCTTCAAGAGTGACATCATCCAGCCTTTGTTGGACATGGCTGCGGGGATTCTTCCTCCGAGCGTCACTCCCGTCATGTCCAGCAGTGCTGCCCCTGTCAATAACACCACACCTGGTCAGTCAAAGAATATTTATGGTGTCCAAAAATCTCATATGTGGAGATTATATGTTCAATAATGTCCTATAGCTTCATTTAACCTATTTGTTGTTATTGTATAAAGGCACTCCAGCCACCCCAGCTACCCCAGCCAATATTGTTCAGGGACTACCAGACTGGGCTTCCCAGATAACCAACACAGACACTGTGGCAGCTGTGGCGCAAATCTTACAAAGTCCTCAGGGGCAACAGGTTGGAGAAAATGTGGTTCTGTGCTGTAATACACTTGGTCTCTTCCTAATATTGAATTTAGAAAGATTCCTACTGACTTAAAAAAAATTTCTGTAAAATATTTTGTGTTTATGCTTCAAAGTATTTGAAATCTTTTTGTCTGCCACCAGCTTCAACAGCTTGTACAAAGCCTGCAAATGCAGCAACAAAAGCCTCAGCCCTCACTGCTTCAGGCCTTGGATGCTGGTCTGGTTGTACAACTGCAGGCTCTGACCGCTCAACTCACTGCAGCTGCGACTGCTAACACCCTCAACCCCCTAGAACAGAGGGTCTCCTCTTTTAACAAGGTACTACTTAATCGATCTTAGGTATTCATAGAATAATTTCCTCTTCGTTGTGGGAGTTAGGTTCCAGGTCTGCCAGCGAAATGTGAAACGCTGCAATACAGAGACTATATTACATTATTATTATCATACTATATTACTATGTCAACATCTACACAAATTAAAACACTTTTTGAAAACATTGCAAACGTATTTGAGTGGACAAAAAAAAAAAATCAAAGAATCTTGGCCTCGGTCTGCCAGGTGAGCACAAACATGTAAATAAGTCTTCTGCTTGCTTAAAGAAAGACTCTCCCCAAAATTCATATGTACAATAAACCCTCCAATGTGAAGTAATATTATTTTTACATGTATTTTGGACATTAATTGAAAAAAAAATTGATAATAAAGAACATTTTTGAAATCGAAGCCAAATCTGGATATGTGCCAGCTTTCACAGCCAGACCCGGAGTAAACATTCTTGACCCCGCCCCTGACGTCGCTGGTGCTTAGCATTACAGACCATTCGTTCTAGCTAGACCAAGATGCCGATGTTTTGTGCACCAAACTGGAACAAAACAGAGAAAAGGTGCCCAAATTTATCCTCCTTTAACTTCCCGTGGGGTCAACCTGACAGAATAAAGCTGTGGCTGTCACAGTTGAGGCTCGTTCATCAGCCGGGGAAATTTGCTTGCATCAAACCATTTCTGGTTATTAGCTGTTGAGCTATAGCCTCTTGTGCCGGTACTGTATGAGCAACAACATATTTTATGAGGCAGGACGGTGGAGCAGCTGTAAAGCGTTGGCCTCACAGTTATGAGGACCCGGGTACGAACCCGGACCTCCGTGTGTGGAGTTTGCATGTTCTCCCCGTGTCTGCGTGTGTTTAACCCGTCTCCTGCCTGTTGACAGCTGGGATGGGCTCCAGCACTCCCGCAACCATCGTGCGTCTAAGAAAATAGATGGATGGATGTGTATACGTGTAATCAATCACCTTAGGGAAGTCCCAATTTTTTGGGGGGAATTTTATATTCCAGATAAATATAAACCATTAGATAGTCCTACACTGTGCTCAGAAAATAGGCTCGTATTTTTGATAAACTGACATACCCCTTAGCATTCATAAAGCTCATATAGCATTCACATAGGATTCCAACACCATTAAAAATGTGTACTCACTGATTTTCCACTGGATGTACAAGTGCTCCTTTCATCAAACTGTCAAGGATCATAAGTAAATATATGTAATACGTCTTCGTCCAAACAAAAAAACTTTGTATCTATTATCTAGTATCTATGTTATGCAGATATGTTGATCATGATCCAAGTTCATTTCGATACGCTCCATTTTTTTGGTCGACATTTTCAAACTCACGACAACACTGGCATTCCGCCACAGTTGGCATTAGGTCACAATGAGAACACGAACACCAGTCTTTTGAAATGAGCCTGTCTGGAACATCTCCGAGGTCCATGTTATGCTCGTCCATTAGAGTCACGCCCCGTCCCCAACACGTCAAGTTCCGTCTGGCTGCTTGAAAAGTAGGTCTTGGGGTAAAAAAGTTTGGCCACCCTGCTGTATATTCTCTACATAAAAAACAACTCTTCAGAAAAGCATCAAACATATCTCCGCATCCCATATAATGTGATTATTGTTCGTTGTCAGCGCCACGCCCCCTCTCCAACACATCAAGTTCCGCCTGTGTGTATTCTGGCTCAAACGCATAGGCTTAAACATTGTACATTTTTATTTTTGTTTTGTTTGCTCAATGGCGGGACTTGTAATAACATGGAGCATAGGCTTGATGGATGGATGGATGGATGGATGGATGGATGGATGGATGGATGGATGGATGGATGGATGGATGGATGGATGGCTGGCTGGCTGGCTGGCTGGCTGGCTGGCTGGCTGGACGGATGGACGGATGGATGCTGAACACCTGCAAAAGACTTGATTGTTGAGACTCATAATTTCCGCTAGCCAGTTTTTTTTTAAGTCACAGGGGACAGCTCAAGAGTCAGACTTCCCGCACTAGATAAGTCACCAGTGCCATCTATGGCTATTCACTGGAATTGCAAGTGACTTAGTAATAACAGTCTGGCCTATTTGTAGAGCTACTAAACTATACATCAGAGGTTCCCAAACTTTTTTTTACAACGCCCCCTTTTTGGAGATAAAATATTTTCAGCCCCCCCAATCTCAAACCCTCTGACACACACAGTTTTCACTAATCACTGCAGTGGTCACTTTTACACTTTAAAATTATACTGTTGGGTTTATCAAGCCCCCAAGAATATTTTTTTCAACTAACAAAAACACTTATTTCTGACATATAGTGATATTTTCTGTGATTAAAAATTGTTAAAATTGGACACCCTATGGATGTTCAACAGAAAACTCTGCGACATCGTGCGATTACTTTATTTTTCCCCTTTCCTGCTTATCATGAACTAGGTTTGTGCCTCTTTTTCCAGAAACTCTTAGGGCAGTTTGACTTTGGGAATGAGTCTGAGCGTGGTGAAGAATCCAAGAAGGAAACATCATCCTCTCAACTGTGAGCTAATAATGTTTCATTATAGAGAATCATTTCACTGAATACGTTTTGATGCATCTAAGCCACGTTGTCCACCGTTCGCAGGCCTATGGTGTCAGAGCCCATCAACAGCTCACTGTTCCACCAACTTGCAGAGCAGCTGCAGCAGCAGAATCTGGAACAGTTTCAGAAGCAACTGCTGGAGCACCAGCAAAAGGTAGAATCACATAAGGATACAGTGTGCAGTTCTATTTTACTTTATTTAAATGTTAGCTCCTTAGATTAAAGATAAGTTTAAAAAAAATACAAAAAAAATGTTACAAAGGTAAATTTTTTTCAAATAATGGTAAGAAATAGAAACAGATTTTGAGGCAATTTTTCTACTTTTCATCCTTGAATGAGAGGTATAATTTTCTGTTGTTTCTGTCAATGTTATTGTACTTGGTGAATATTTTCTGAAACTTAGGGGTCAAATGGAAAGATTGAGATCTGTCAGAAAAATTACATCTTTTCTGAAAATCATTCACCTATACTTGGATAAGTTAACCAATTTACTGATGATGTATTTGGACAGGCTTTGAGCATAGAAGGACAGGAGACCCTATTTGGACAGGAGAACTCTGTTGCAACTGCTCAGGGTAGCAATCAGCCGCAGGTTCCTGAGCCAGAGACCAAAATGGATGACTCCATAGACAACCAGCAACAGGTACCAAAGGCCATGTGACTAGACTGGACCATGGAAGTTTAAAGTCAATGTGAGAGTATATGGATTATTTGTAGAGTTTACTCCAATTTTATCTGCCTGAACAGATCGGCCGATAATTGGAATTTTTTGCTGATCGAACGATCAGTTTTTTGACGTCATAATTCGCTGATCCAATCAATGACGTCATTGATCCGCTCCAAGACAGACATTTACTCCACATCGCCATTGTGCACACTATATCTGAATCCAGTTTATTTTTCATACAATCGTATTTATAATAAGTTTTTGTTTCTTTTGGCTTAAAACCTTAAATATTTGACAGCCAATAGGTTCCATCCATCCATTTTCTTAGCCGCTTATCCTCACAAGAGTCGGCGGAGTGTTGGAGCTTATGTCAGGTGTTAACAAGCAGGAGGCGATGTACACCCCGAACTGGTTGCCAGCCAATCACAGGGCACAGAGAGACAAACAGCCACACCCACAATCACACCTAGGGACAATTTAGAATGCCCAAATAATGTTGCATGTTTTTGGGATGTGGGAGAAAACCTGAGTGCCCGCAGAAAACCCACACTGGCACGGGGAGAGCATGCAAACTCCACAAAGGGAGGGCAGGGGTTGAACCCGGGACCTCAGAACTGTGAGGCCAATGCTTTACCAGCTACATCACCGTGCCGCCAGCAATTAAGTTATTTTTAAAAAACAATGTTGGTGGTATGGTAGAGCAGATGACACTTAATGCACAGATAAGACTACAAGACAAATTTTCTCTTTCACGATTCCACTGTCAGACTACTGCAATAAAATCTTGTATTCCGATCCCAACGCATCCCGTTTTTTACGGTCATTGGGCTTCATATATTTAGCTCATATGTGACCGGATACAATCATTACCATTGGGATGAAAACATGAGTGGTTTGCGCCGACTTTATTATAAGAAGAAAATGAGGGAAAAAACATGTGGTGGTGCTCACCAAATCTCAGGACAGGGGAGGACATACTTGTAAGGCTTGCTTGAGGGATGTTCACATACAAAACGTTACATAGCCTAGCAAGCTAGCGCCAGCGCTCATGGTTGTGTGTTAACATCCTGCCGTTGTACTGAACACATGATCCGACCAGAGCAGCAAATTGCTACACTTTTGGAGACAAGGAACATACTTTACAATTGAAAAATCTCATGGCACACCAGCAAACAAAAATGTCACAAAAAGTACATACATTAATTGCTCTATGTACTTAACTGCCATCAAATAGAAGACCATTAATTTGTTCTGTCTATCGCTATCACTCACTGGCATAAATAGATGAACAAATATTCATTGTTTATTGTAAATATATACTTTTTGAACAATGAGGTACACAAGTATCCATCCATCTTGTGATTGGTTCTCTTTTAATCTCACTGATTGGTAATCGACCCCAAAAATCCTGAATGTGTAAAGTAAATATTTCCCATTTACTTCCACCAAATTCTGGTTTTCTAAGAGAATGATTCCCAACCACTGCTCTGCGCACGTAAATGTGTCATCAGAATACATGTGAGAATGAGAATATGGGCATTTACAGTTTAATTAAATAATGAAGATTGGGGTGAAACATAACAAATGCATTTGTGTTATTTGAACTGTGTTGAATTCATCCTCAAGGACATGGATCTTGATGAAGGCCCGGATGGAATGGAAGAGGATAACTTTGAGACAGAGGACAATAAGACAATTACCACCCGCTCCAGAACACGGTCAAGGTCACGTTCTCGGTCAGTCATGAATCAAAACAAATGTTATATTTGTCCTCATTTAACACAATTTTTCATCTGACACAGGCGTGTTTCATAAAGAACAAAAATAGAAAACATTCCTATAATATTTGTTGGTGTCTCTACAGGTCTCCCAAAAGGCGAAGGTCTCGGTCCAGATCAGGGTCACGGAAGCGCAAGCATCGTAAGCGGTCGCGCTCACGTTCCAGAGATCGTAAGAGAAAGACATCGCGATCGTACTCAAGTGAAAGACGTGCCCGAGAGCGAGAAAAAGAACGACAGAAGAAAGGACTGCCTCCTATACGATCTAAAACTCTTAGTGGTAATTAAATATTAATCTTGTTGAGTTGTTTAGATCAAAAACTTAATTTTGTATAAATTATAATTGTTTGTATTTTCACCCTTTATCTAGTGTGCAGCACAACCCTTTGGGTTGGCCAGGTGGACAAAAAGGCCTCTCAGCAAGACCTCACAAACCTGTTTGAAGAGTTTGGACAAATAGAATCTATAAATGTAAGATACCCTGTCTAACTGAGTGTGATAGGGTTAGCACACCCTTACCCCCTCTCATTTTACGGTTCCATACATCCCAAACGATTTCTCCTTTTCATGTTGAAAATTTTTAGTAATTGAATGAATATTGCTATATTGAAATTTAGTCATGTCTTGTGTCATTTTATTTTACATCTTTGACCTTTACAGATGATCCCTCCAAGAGGCTGTGCCTACATCTGTATGGTTCACAGACAGGACGCATACCGAGCACGCCAGAAGCTCAGCACAGGTTCCTGCAAGATTGGCTCCAAGATAATCAAGGTACACTTTGCTGCTCTATGCTGTAATATGATAGAATGCAAAGCCATTTTCCCCATGGTTCCTTTGTAATTTAATTTGACCTCTAGCAGTAGAACCTGTGATGGCTTGATGTCTTTATAGAGTCTGTCTTTGTAGACACTTTGTTCGCTTCCCATCTTCACTTCTTGTGCTTTTTAATGCAGATTGCTTGGGCCTTAAACAAAGGAGTAAGACAAGAATACAAGCAGTTTTGGGACGTGGACCTCGGAGTCACCTACATACCATGGGAAAAAGTTAAAGTGGATGACTTGGATGGTTTTGCTGAAGGAGGAATCATCGATCAAGAGACTGTCAATGATGGTGAAATTCCATTCATTTATCATTTGTCAGAAATAAGTGATTGACTCAGATATGGCCCTACCCAAAGTTATCTGAAAAATAGAAGAAGCAATTATACATAAAAACAGACATTAATTACAGCCGAAAGTTAGCGTACCACCTTCTCTGCTGACTCTATATTATGTTGCTGCAAAATTTAGTTCGTTGTGCACTGTTCATCACCTTGAAATGCTGTCGATAGTTGTTAACCAAGCACCCCCTGTATTAGTCCTGCAATCAAAACTCCAGAATTTATGAGTATATTTACAATATCAGGTGTATTATAAGAGCTACAATATACTATATCAATAAAACTGACACATTAAACAAAGAAAATTAACTTACAATTAACCAGAATGTTCACCCAAACCATGTAATTTTGTTCAACTAAAGTCCACTTGCCAATGGTAACACAACACAACACAAACTGGTACTTTAATGCTCTCAGCTTTGTGGGAACCACTCTTATTACTGGAGTTTAGCTTCACACTGTTGCTGCCTTGCCTTCTTCCTCTTAAATAAACTCCATCTCTTCCAGTAGACTTCAGTGCTGCCCTGCATATTGCTGTACAGTGAATGTGAAATGTCAGCCTTATTGTATGTAGCAAATAAATGTATGATAATAGCAATCTTAACTAATGGCAGTAGCAACAAACAAACACAATTAATTTTGTTCAGTAATATTCAAGCTTTGTTTTTCTTCAGAGTGGGACACAGCTAAGACTTCAGAGGCAACCAAGGATGCTATAAGCCAACCACTTAGCACTGAGACAACACCAGCATCAAACAGTCAAAGTGAAAGCTACAACCAGCAGGTCACTATGATGCCTGTGCAGGTAATAAAGATGGTGACAATCAACAAACCTATAAATATTTTATTTGAATGGTCATTGATAAGATTGAATTTTGTGTATGAGCATTCCCTTTTGTTTTATAGTTCTTCCCACAGTCCACATTTATCACATTATTTGTACAGTAGTCAGACAACCCCTGAAAATGAAGGTTCAGTTGAACATTATATGAAAATTTTGGTGGCATTGCAACTAAAGCAGTCATTTTCTACTTACTGTTGTCTCTCCTACTCAGCTACCAGTGGCCCCAACTGTTCCTGGCGCAGTAGGCTTGGTGCCCCCTAACTTTCCTGTCAGTATGAGCATTCCCCCGCCAGGTTATGGGCCACCACCACCATTCTTAAGACCCACCTTCAACGCCTCACAACCACCTCCAGGTAAATATTTTTGAATGCTGCTATTCAAGGACACTGATGTGTTCCATATATATCTGCTATAGATGATACAGAGAGACCATATGAGAAATTCTTCCATGGTCCCCCCCTCCCCCCCATTCCCTTTTAAACAAAACTAAAGTGCACATAAACTTAGTAAAACGCATCTTGCACATATTCATTAGCACCTGTTTTCACACGCTTACACTTATATTGTTCTTCAAACTATAAGCAATGTGTACTTGCTTCAGACTGTCACATAAACAGCTGCTACTGTAACACACACTGGCAGCAACATGTTCAAAAAGAACATAAAATAGTACAGGCATCTACTGTTATTGATCAAAATTATATGAAAATTACCCAGGTTTTCTCTGGTCTGTTGGAACAATCCAGAATGTAATAGCAAAAGGTGGGACTACAACGAAAGTACAAACCTTTTAAGTTCAGATTCACCCGTCTAATGTACCGGTATATACTGGGCTTTCCACGATCAGGATTTTTTGGGAAGATCAGTGAGTTAAAAAAAAAAATCAGATCACAAGATAAAGCAATCGGTGTATTTAAATGACCTGTTGATTTACTGGATATACATGTGTACTTAATTGTTCAAAAAATATAAATTTACAATAAATAATTATCTTCATTTATCTATTTATGCCAGTAATGCACAGTGACAGACAGAGCACTGGTGAACACGAACACGTTTTTTGCTCCTGTTTTCGTTTTATAATACAGTTACCACGATCCATTCATCCACTTATCATATTTACACACAGACACCAGTGCTAGCACTATCTCGCTAGGCTACATAACGTTTTGTTGATTGCTTGCGAGCCACATCATATTAAAGCAGCGTGAAGACACCTCAAGCAAGCTTTACACGAATGTCTTTTCCTGTCCGAACCACCAGTGACCACCAACACGTTTTCTCGCCCTATTTTGTTCTTAGAATACAGTCGGCAAGATCCGCTCGTGTTTTCATCCCTACAGTAACGAGTATTTGGTTGCATTTGAGTTGACCAAATAAAAGCCCGCTGATCATAAAAAAGGGGATGCAGTGGTATACAAGAATATGATACAAGATTTTATTGTAGTAGTCTGACAGTGCAATCATGAAAGAGCAAATTTGTTTTATAGTCTGATTTGCTCATTACTTGTTGCCCTGTCTTAGTCATCTTGTATACCCCATTGCGTGTTTTTTTAAAAATAACTTTATTGCCTGTCAGATATTTACAGTACTATGTCAAAAGACGCACACAAAAATCTATGTAAATACTACCATATAAAAATAAATACCTTTTGGATTCAGATAAACTGCACAACGTCAGTCACTGATTGCATCGGCCAATTATGACACTAAAACCGATCAGCAAAAAATGGCAGATTCTGAATAGGCCAATACAATCGGTGTGAAGTATAGTAAAAACACATAACAAATTAAAAAATCCCCATGTAATGGGGGGCACAAATCATGAACCATAAATATAATGGGAACACTGCATGAAAGATTCTTAGCATATATTGTTTCATTTTGTCCTCCAGGTTTTATGCAGGCAGCACAGACTGCAGCCATGGCCACACCACCAGTTTGTAAGTGTTACTTACATGACTGCCTTTTGATTCAGATGTGACTATAACGTCATTTTGACCAATGTCTTTTTGACCCTCCTATAGCTCTAGTGCAACCCCCGGTGGCAACCAGCCAGGAAACAGTGAAGGAATCACCTTTCAGTTCAATGATCCCAACAACCTGCTCAATGCCTGGTGGCTTCATGTCCTCCGCTGTCCCTGGACCCAATGTGTTTAATGCGGTTGGAGTTCAAAGTCAGCACTCGAGTGACAAAAGGCCGCCACCCGCTAAGGGTTTGGAAGGGACACAGGAGCTCACGATTCAAGGTGAAGCAACATTACAGATGATACATTGATAGATGAGTCATCAACGCATGGAAAGTTACATTAACCTGTTGTATGTGATCTCCTCCCCATGGTATGCATAATGCAGGTCGGAGTGGAATTGGCCTCCTTGGCATGCAGCCCACAGCCTCCCTCGCCCACCCACTTCACCAGGCTGGAATGGCGGGACAAAGAATGCCTGGAATGATGCCGTTGGATGTCCGTCCTAACCTCCTTCAGCCTGGGGCTGGTGCTCGCTTCCCCCTCCTTCTGCAGCAGGGACCCGGCCAGCAGCCTGGTGGCCATCTTGACGGCTCCCTTCAGGCTCAAGCCCATGTCAGGCCCCCCTTCCCTCAACTAGATCCCTTTCACCGGCCCCCTCATCAGGCTAATGATAATGTAGCCAAGACAGAAGAGTCCTCCTCAGGGGCAGATGAGGGTAAAGACCAGGACTACCGCTTCCCCCCAGTAGACAAGCCGAGTACAGGTCTGCTGAGAACACCACCACCGGAGCATCGGACGCCCCTTAGTGGTGCTGGGGCAGGAGGCAGGCCCCCATTGCTACAAACACCAGGAACTCAGCCAGCTAGAGGCAATCTGCTTGGACGTCTGCAGGCTCTCGCCGGCTTTACCCCTGATAATCACTGGAACCAGTCAAGGGGGGACTTTGATGAACGTGATGGAATGGATCGCCCTAACCAAGGGCAGCACTTCCCTAACCGCTTTGACAGCCGTCCCGGAAACACAGCTTCCAAGAATGTTGGTGGGCCGCAGCCATGGAACCGTGGTGGTGGAGCCCCTTTTGAAAGTGACCTAGATGAACGAAGATCCCAGTGGGACAGGCAAAGGGATAGAGATGAAAGAGATTTTGACTTTAGGAGAGAAATGAATGGAAACCGTCAAGGCCGTGAGCGGGATAGAGACAGGGAGAGAGGGCGAGACCGTCCCCGAGAACACGACAAAGATCGCGAAAAAGAACGAGAGCGGGAACGTGGCAACTGGACTCCTGTCCTCCCTCTACCAACACCACTTCTTCCTACACCACCTCTCAACCCTGGTCTGAACCTGAATCAAGGGAAGCTGCTCACCCCACTCAAATTAAACACCCCCATTCAGTCACGATTCCACTCTCCCCTGCTGTCTCAAGCTCAGGCCAAGGCGTCTAAGTTTGGTCAACATCCCCCACCGGCTCCTGTTCAGTTAGCAGAGCCCAAAATATCCAGCCAAACAGCAGAGGTGGAACCACAGAAGAACATTGCTTCTTTGCCCGAGACCCCTCAATCCCAATCCCCACCTTCAGCTCAATTTGACAACAAGGCACAGAACCGATTGCCCAGTTCACCCGCTGAGGCACCATCATCACTGCAGCCAGAGACCACTCTACTATCTGAATCACTACACCAAGCCTCAGACCAGCCCTTTCCCCAGACGACCAGGTCCTCAGACACTCCGAGCCAGGCATCTCCTGTGGGCCTCACACAAGCAGCCAGCTCCCCTGAAGAGATAAAGTACTCTCTGGAGGAGCACATAAGCCCACAGGAGAAGACTGAGGAGGTCTTACAAGAGAAACCCCCTTCTCCCAAGGCCCAGTGGCTCAATGGGGCTGAGATGGACAAAAGCACGGTGTTCAAGCCCACACCGGACGCATCTCCTGAGCCCACCAAGTCTGCGCTTCCTGAAAGCGAACCCAAGCAGGAGCAGGCTCCGCCCCCTCCGGACGTAGACATTGTACAGAGTGAGGCCGTGGAGGAAGCTGCAAGTGAGCCAGTGCTAGACACTGACACACACACTGAGGGGACATAATCATCACTCAGTAGGTAACAGATCATTTTGTACAGTTGTCTTTTCTTCTCTGTACTCATGTCAGCAAAGCATCACAACCACACGGGACACGGCAAATAACGATCCACCAATACCGACAACTCTATACCAGTGTACTTAGAGAGCTAATTAGCTGACATATTCATAATTGTTTTTTTTGTATTTTTTTTCCTTTTTCAGTTGTACTGCCACCACATCAGATTTTATGAATTTATCCTATCAAATACCCAAATGTTTGGTTTATGAGGGGGAATGTGTTTTGACCTTCCTATGGAAGACAGGATGACATCATGGCTGTTCAGCAATGGATCGAATACAGTTGCACACAACTCTTAAAAATGGCACTTGCGGGCTCATTTCTGACAACTCCTTTTAAAATGCTGCTGCAAATTTTTTAGTGAATGCTTTTAAGGTGCCCTGTGTTTTTTTAGACACACAGCCTACCAAAACAGTAAGACAGTTACTACTCTTCAAAGTAGAACCATTTGAAATAAAACCATGAACATGTTGTATCCCCAAATCAATGTATGTAATCTGTTTCTAACTATACAGTGAAGCTGAGCAAACTAACACAGCATGGGGAGGAGCAATGGATAAGAAAATGACAGCAGGGATATGCTGGATGTCTGGTGCATATTGTTTTAGTGTGAAATAAACATTTGTCTCCTTGAACACGCTTTAGGACTGCTTTTCTGACCCAGGACCAGTGGAAACACTTCTTTCCCCACTCACACAAACACACACACGCTGTCACTTCAGACAATTTGATGTTCTTTGGAGCTCAAATTGCACCTATCCAACCCCGTCTACAGAGCACTCAGGTGGATGGGGAATGAGGGACATAGTTTTAAATTATGGATGACTTCAGCCTGGGTTCTGCTTGGTGACTGTTGCAAATTATTGGATCGTGCCTTTTTGAACTGACTCTTTCACAATGCTACTTTGCTATACGCACTAAACTGTGTGTGTGCGCTACCTGAACAGAATTAACAAAACTTTTGACGTGTGGTAGCTGGAGAGTTTGTACAACACGCAAGCTGGAAGAGACTATATACTTGTTCTGTGCATGCAGCCTTGTAGGCTCCTGTCATTCTTGTAGTGCTTTTTTGTTGAGACACACCGCTAGAGATGCTTAGGCTACTGTTCAACCACAGGAGATGTGATGTGAAATAAAAGTTGAAGGTGGATCAGATATTACTACTATTTCTTATTATTATGAATCTAGATTTTTTTGGAACAACTATCATACACCACAATAAACCCCCATTTCTTGCAGAGATTTATTCCGGACACACACACAATAGGGGGAAATCTGCGCTATACAGAGACAAGTACTAGTAGTCTATGAGTAAAGTTTAATTTTTTTACTCTCTCACTTTCTCTCTACATATAAAGAGAGTTTTATATATATATAAATACACTGTATATATATCATTATATACATACAGTAGTGTTCAAAATAGCAGTCCAATGTACCTAACCAGATTAATCCACATTTTTTGTTATTTTTTTGTTGCTACATGTCAAACAAGTTGCCAGAGGGTGCGGAAGATTATCATAAAACCAACAAAATCAAGCATTCATGATACACACACTCTTAAGGCTGTGCAATTTGTTGAAAGGCGTGTTTTAAAAAATAGCCGTCTGCTGTTGACTTAAACTCAAAATTATTTTGTACACATTTTTTTGTTTATCGGATTCACCAATCCTTACAATCACTAAACTAAAATTTGATTATATGACCACAGTTTTTTATAACTGCTTGACATCTGTGTGGCATGGAGTCAACCAACCCGTGGCACCATTCAGATGTTATTCCACCCCAAGATTCCTTAACAACATTCCACAATTTATTTACATTTCTTGGTTTTGCTTCAGAAACAGCATTTTTTTTTATCTCACCCCACAAATTCTCGTTGGATTAAGGTCTGGGGATTGGACTGGCCACTCCATCACATTAACTTTGTTAGTTTGGAACCGAGACTTTGCATGTTTACTTGTGTTTGGGGTCATTGTCTCTTTGTTCACTGGGTACTGTGGCTTAATTCTGGGGTTTGGGGTCATTTCACAAACTTTCTGCGGCCCCTTGATACAAAAGGAAAAATTTTATACTCATCAATCCCCAAAATGTTCCTCCATTTCTCTTTAGGCCTGTTGATTTGTAATTTGGCAAATTCTAGCCTCTTCTGCACATGCCTTTTTTTTAACATAGGGATTTTACAGGGGATTTTTGTAAATACACATCTCTTCTCACTCTCACAGTACTTCCGGTAACTCCAGACTGTCTTTGGTCTTTGTGGAGCTGAACGTTGGCTGACCCTTTACCATTCTGGTTATTCTACGATCCATTTTGATGGTTGTCTTCCGTCTTCTGACACGTGTCTCTCGTTTCGCTCTTCATTTTAAAGGAGAAGTCCGGTCGTTTGGATTAACAATGTATCCAACAGATCATGTCATATGTACTGTACCTTGAAAATTTGGCCTTAATTCTCCATCATTTAATGGTGTCTTGAGAAGATTTTTATTGCCAATTATGAATTTTCATGGGTGTCACCATTTTGGCGAGTCACATGACCTACGTGCGCAAATAAAGAAATCGCCAGTTTGTAGTGTCTACAAATGTGGTACCACCCCAATAAGATACAGTAAAATACCTTACTGTATCAAGAAATTTTGCCATAATTCAGATAGAAATAATCCGCAGAATGTTTGGTGGTATGTTCTGCCCAGTAAGAAAAAAAAAATCATTTAAGGAGTGGAAACCGGAGTGCCCGGAGAAAACCTACGCAGGCACAGGGAGAACATGGCACACTCCACAATTCTCGAACCCGGGTCCTCAGAACTGTAAAACCATCTACTATATTGGAGGCAGTATTAACTTGCACCAAGCCAAAGATCATTTCATTCTCACTTGGACCCTGGCCACCCTCTTGGCGAAAACAACCTTTCCCACAATATGAGGGCCTGCCTTTCACTGATGGGTTCTACCATCCTTCATGGCCACAAGTGCTGTCCTCAGTGCAGTCCTCCGCTGGCTGGCCTAGACGCACTCCAAAATCGATAGGATGGATGAATGGTGCGTCCCGCGTGTCGGCCTCCGTGCAGTCAGACTCCGTGTCATTCCCGTCCGAAGAACCACCCGAATATTCAACATTAATTACAGCCACATGTTCAAATCTGTATGGAAGTTTTATTCCTCCGTCTTCCCGAGCAACCGATACTGCTATTTCTTCATCATATTAGGATAAATCTGAGAAATCAGCGCTGGCCATAATTGTTTCCCAACGTAAGCGAACCTTTGTTCTGGCACGTAAAACATCACATCCGCGCACTTATGTCATGTGACTCGCCAAAATGACAACGCCCATGAAAATTCGTAATTGCCGATTAAAATCTTCTCAAAACACCATTAAATGACATAGGATTAATGTCAAATTTTCAAGGTACAATATATATGACAAGACCTATTGGATACGTTGTTAATCCAAATGACCAGACGTCTCCTTTAAGACGTTCAAGATCATTTTAGCTGAATAGACTAATTAGAATAATTTTTTGCACTCCAAACTTTTAAATCAAAGTACGCTGTTCTTCTGAGCAAAGTGTTGAACGACCCATTTTCCTGAGGCTTTCAAGGAGAAATGCATGTTCAACAGATGTTGGCTTCATCCATAAAATAGGGGGCAGCTGATCCACACCTGTTTTCAACAAAACTGATGATGTCACTGATTGAATTTATGATTCAATGATTGAACTGACTGAACAGTATTTGTTATACTATCACACCCCTTTCAACAAATTGCCCAATTGCACAGCCTTTGGAGTGTGTCTATTATGAATACTTGGTCTTGTTGATTTTTGGAGAATCTACTGCACCTACTGGTAACTTGTTTAATCTATAGCAATCAAAAAAGGTCTGAAAACGTGGATTAATCTGGGTAGTCACATTGGACTGCTATTATTTTGATCACTACTGTACATACTGAAAAATTAAATACATAATCTTATTAAAGCACACTTTTTCCAGTTTTCCTTATTGCTTGTTCTCACTCGGTTTTCAAATAAGATGAAACGTTTGCTTCAAGCTGTTCAAAAAGCATTTACATTTTATAAATTAAAAGTGTACATTTTTTCACCAAACCATGTTTTCTCGTGTAACAAAATTTTGCTAGCTTAATGCTAAGATATCTTATGAAATACGAAAGGAAGACTGTATGGAAATCAGCATAGCTATTTCAGAAGTTAACTCTCAACTGACGAAATGCACCCAAACATCTATTTAAATGCTAAAATGTTAAACTAAACCATGTGCGTTTGTGTTACGAAAGTCTGCTAGTTTAATGCTAATCTGAAACGCCATAGACCGGCTAATGGAAATTAGACGAGATACTCCAAATGTTTACTGTATAACTGACACATTACATGAAATATAATTAAACATTAATCCTTGAGCCAAACATAGTTTTGTTTAATAAAAATTCACTTGCTTAATCCTAATGAAACACAACAGGTTAACGGAAATTAGCTGTCCCAGAAATTATAAACCTTAAAACAACTGTTCCTTTAGTGCACATAGGAACAGCAAATAATATTCAAGTATTCTCTCTGGTCTAGGTGAATAATGAGAATTAAAATTCAAAATGTATTTCATTACACTGTCTTGGCATTTTGCAGCACAACGTGGTACACTGATGGTGAATGACTAAATCCGAATTAACCTGCATAGTGTAAAAATGCATTAAAAAAAATGACCGTTTAAAAATTGCGATAGATTTGCTGCCATTTCCAACAGTTCAGATGAGCAAAAACGCTACCACCAATACAATTACTCACATACCAGAATAGAAAAGCAATACATTTTGACGCATATCTTTAAATGTGTACTTTGCTGCTGTTTCTTTACAATTTCGTATTTAGACTGAACCTAAATAAATCTATCAAAGATGATAGAAAATTGATGTATTAACAACAGAAATGAAGCTGTAATGTTCTAGCTACCGTATTCACCTCTTCAGTCGACAAGAATTGAGCCACCACTCACTCAGACCACAAGGCCTTCTGCACTTAATATAATAAGGGAACACAATGGGATTAGTTCAAATAACACATTGTGGTAGAGGAAGATTCATTTATATGTAATTCCGCCCCTTCTAGCCACATTAGTATTCCATGTTCCTAAGCAGATAAATCATCCAAAATACAAATAGATGGCTCCCTTTGTCAAAGTTCATCCATAAATCTGTAATACCACAAAACAACGAGCCATGTAGATAAATCCTTTCCGAAAGTGAATTGTATACTATTTTCAATAAAAAGTTAATAGAATGAGTGAGGTGACTAGTTAGTATAGCGTATTGTTACAGTGCTCCATTGGCATCATTAGTGTAGATTGGATTTCTTTATTTAATATAACCTGCAATTACAAACAATGTGTAGGCAGGTAATTGTTGGGAGGTTAAAGATCTAATGACAAAGTGAAATAGTTTACTCCCTGTTCGTGATGAGGCGGTGATACTGACGCTTTAGAGTTGACTGAGCAAATTAACTAAGGTGGCTGAAGATCTGTGGTTGTCCGTGGTTGAAATCGGTCTTGACTGGCTGGTTGTCATAGCTGAGCTACCGGGAAGGAAAGAAGCCATGGGGCCTCTTGCAGAATCATTCCTGGCTCTGACCGTTAGAGGTCAGTATGGCACCATGTAGCATTCAGCCATTACTGTGCAAGAAATGGCCTCTGCACACAATTCTTTAGTATGACCAGGCTATAGAAAATTGCATGGGTGAAATCGATCATTTGCATTCCTCTTTAGGGATCGTGTGTGTGATCAGTGGATTGAGCTTCTTTTACATGGTAGTGTTCGGCATGCTTTTTGTTATGCTCGGCACTTTGTTAATTTGATTCACGCTTTTGATTGGTTGAGTAACAGCAGCCACATCATCTTCCTTCCTAGTCTGGTGAACAGTCGACGACTTTTGCAGGAGCATCCATCAATTCTGCATGCATGAGAGAGGAATCCCCTATCTTACTGTAATTTTTCACCCCCGTGGGTGGGGGCCGGGGGGTCTAAACTTCCTGCTGGAGCCTCATCTGCAATTATCAGAACATGCAATTAGTTTCCCAATCTTTATTGAGCCAAAGCATATATTTTACATTTGAAAAAAAAAAAATCCCACTTTCTCACTCAAGGTACTTGTCATAAAAAGATACATTACTTGTAATTGGTTGGAAATGTATTCATTTTTCAAAGATTGTATAATTGTTCATCCATATACTGTATGTCGGTGATGAATAGTGACCTGCAGATCAATTGACCCCTCCGTACAGGGCACTTAACCACGCCTCCTGAAGTTACGTCACCCCACGTGTGCTAACCTCAGACAAACAATTAGCAAAAATGGTGGCGCAGGAAGAAAAGACTAGAGCGAAATTGTCCGATTTACCAGCTGATTTCTCACTCGCATTATTAGCGAATAGTGAAATATCGTTGAAAAGCAGACAGCAGGGCTTCAAGTATTTCAGCGAGGGCTATTTCAGTGGTATTTACATGCCTATCGACGGAGAAACCATTGATATTAGCGCAAGATCTTTCCGGAGTCAGAGGAAGACCGAGAAGCTACATAAAATATTATAACCCAAAGACGAATTCGGCATTGATGGTTTCCTATTTTTGTGTTACCTATTACACTTGTGTGCAGAATTTGTATGTGTATCTGTATAGCCGTTTGTGAACCGCCATATGAAGGAAAAGAAGAAGGCGAGGCTTGATTTACGAGTAGTTTCTCTCGTTTTCTTTGTGTAACGTCACGCGCTCCCCTCAATAATTATTCTTGAATTAGTGCCGAACCTACGTAAGTCCCGACCGAGTACGACAATCACTACTTTAGTGTCCTCAAACATCCTTTCTTTAGTCTTGGTGTCTCGGTGCACGTCGAAGGCTTTTAGGAGTGCTAGTCCGGTTTAGCTTAGCTCACCGCCGAACAGCGACACGTTTGTGCAGTCAGATCATCGCAAAATATCGCTCAACACAGATCAAGTGTGACAATCATTCACACGTAGCTATGTTATGCAAGCGAAGAACTGCTAATTCATTTATATGAGACATGTATTGAAAATCAAATATAGTGCTTACCTTTGTGCAAACATATCTGTTCCGGTTGATTTTAGATGGATTCAGTTGATCATCGTACTCGGTATTCTGTTCCGATTGATATTAGATGGATTGAGTTGATGATGCCGTCTTCCACAAAGTTTGATCCATCGAAGACATTTTTCGGACTGGGTCTTCGGTTTTGGAAAGGGTACGAATTGAACACCACCAACTCGCCTTTCAGGATACCTGTCGTCACTATTACAAAGTCCGTGACTACACCTCTTAACCATATCTATTGTTAAAGAACCCAAATACGCGATAAAACGCTAACAAAAGCTATACTGGACCATGCAACGTTGTCTGAGGTAACAGGGGACGCCAACAAGGGGCGTGGTTTATGCAGATCTCTGGCCTCTGATTGGTCAGTGACGCGGATTGCGCAATATCCACGGAGGGGTCAATTGGCTGGCAACCAGTTTAGGGTGTACCCAGCCTCCTGCCCGTTGACACCTGGGATCGGCTCCAGCACTCCCGTGACCCTTGTGAGAATAAGCGGCTAAGAAAATGGATGGATGGATGATGCAAAATGTCCTGATGACCCAGTGGAGCTTAATCCAACAGTAAATCCATCCATCCGTGCCACCTAAAAGTAAATATCAACTTTAATTATTACTTATGTATTTTATTATTATTATTATTATGTCTCGGTGCACGTCGAAGGCTTTTAGGACTCGTTAGTCCGGTTTAGCTTAGCTTGGTAGCCGACAACAGAGACACGTTTGTGCAGTCAGATCATCGCAAAATATCGCTCAACACAGATGAAGTGTGTGAATCATTCACATGTAGCTATGTTATGCAAGCGAAGAACTGCTAATTCATTTATATGAGACATGTTTTGAAAATCAAATATAGGGCTTAGCTTCGTGCAAACATATCTGTTCCGGTTGATGGATTCAGTTGATGATGCTGTCTTCCACAAAATTTGATCCATCGAAGACATTTTTCTTACTGGGTCTTCGGTTTTGGAAAGGGTACGAATTGAACTCCACCAACTAGCCTTTCAGGATACCTGTCGTCACTGTTACAAAGTCCGTGACTACACCTCTTAACCATATCTGTTGTTAAAGAACCCAAATACGCGATAAAACGCTAACAAAAGCTATACTGGACCATGCAACGTTGTCTGAGGGAAGGGGCGTGGTTAATGCAGATCTCTGGCCTCTGATTGGTCAGCGACGAGGATGACGCAATTTCTACGGTGGGGTCAATTAAATGAGATGGGGAGATGTACAAAGCGTGCTGTGGCGTCCTGTGATTGTTTTCTTATGTAATATATGTGCTATGGCGCAGTAAAGGTTCAGGAATGTTACTCGAGAGCAGGGGTATTAAACTCGTTTTTATCACGGACTTCATCATCACGATGGTTCCCCTCACAAGGCCGTTAACAAACTATATAGATGGATGCCACCTCAACATGATGTAAAGCGATTTGGAGGGGGGGTGGATTGCTCGTAGTATGTGAAAAGTGAAGAAAAAAAATATTTTTTTGCACATCCCGTACACACTTTATTTGACTTAGTCTGCCGCAAAAATAATTTGGTGAGAAACGTATGCCATTGCAGTACTTTGTAGTAGTAATCATCAAAAATGTAGCGATCATCAAAAAGAAGGCAGTGTCCCCCCCCCCCACCCCAAAAAAAAAAAAGTACAGTATAATGTATTCATTGTTGAAAACCATTGGTGGAACACCCCGTTACATGGAGTTTGAACGTCTTTAAAAAAATTAGAGCTGTCTTTAAATGTTGAAATAAAGCAGTTCTTAATAATTAAATTAAAATATAGCATAGGTTAAATAAAACGCTACATGTAGAAATGTTAAAGATTTTATGAATTCTCGCGTACTTAAAAATTAAATACAGCTGAACTGTACTTATAAAAATGCCGTTATTGCTTTTTGTGATTGAAAAGTTTCTTGAACATTCTGGAATAAAATACACAAACGATAAAGAAAAGCAGCACATTATCACACTGGTTGAAATCACAAAGATGTTTTAGTGGGGCAAGAGGGGGGGTGTTTCGTTACTGCAAATGCTGAGAAGGACTTTTTAACAAACATCCAAACACTGCACAGGTAGGGCCTCGCTCAATTTCAAAGTCATAAACACATGACTTTGAGACAAATGTGCTGACCTCTGACCTCTATCTTACCATGCGGTTAATGAGAAAAGCGGGTGTTTTTAAAAAATTCGTTGTATGAATACACATGACGTTAAATACACGTTAAAGGATGTCAAACTGTGTGATATCAGATTGAAATTGATTTTCACAAATTACCCGCACAAAAGATCACAGTCACTATCAAGTACATGCAATAAAACGTCTCAGCATGGAAAATGGACTTAAATCATTTAGTTAGCCAGTAATTGCATATTCAGAATGTTTTCTTCTCCCATATTTGCTCTAATTAATCCCTCAACTTTCATTTGTGTCATTCATATAATGATACTTTGGCACACATTCAAAGCTTTTTACCACCGTGTTACAACTTGCCCGTATTTGCCAAGCCACTGTGTACCAGTGAGCGAGCGCATTAGTGCTTTGAATGCCTGTCACAAAATACATCGCCTCTGTGCACGTCGGTGTTTGTGTGTTGGCAGGGCTTCAGCGGTTGTCACGGAATCTGTCTCAATGGTGTAAACACATTTTAGGACTGAAGATGCTTTAAAAAAAAAAATTACAGCTCAATATCAATAGATGATTTTGCCAGTTGCCCCCTCATTAATTCATGTACACCCCCCCCCCCCACCAAGACCTGTTGAAGAGTTCCTGTTGATCACGGCATTATTAGGCATTGAGATCTTTGAGCTCGATATTCTGATAATATTTGATCTTCTCAGGCTGTAGTTTTATTTGTGTACAGTATGTAAAATGTGACGTGTGATGCTGGAAACAAACGTAACGTAAATTTATACACATGCTGACTCTTGACCTACTGTAGAATTAAGGGCGGGAGCAGCAACTAACAATTACTGCATATTGATATCGGTCGATAATTTGTCAAAATGAGCTAACAGATATTAGCACAGATGTTATGGAAAATACATACATACAAAGAACTCCTATTTTAACACACATGATCATGTACAATTAGCAAATACAACAATACTCAGAGACATACTGTATATTATCTCTCAGAATGAATATTTCTGCAACTTAAGCAGTATGGGTACCTCTGTGTTCCAGTAGAGCTCAGTGCTGCCCGGAATGTTGCAGGAGAACTACATCAGGCACATAACTTTAAATTTGGACATGCCTGTACAGTACGGTGGACCCCCACCCCACCCCTCGCCACCTCTACATACTAATGATTTAGCACCCATAGATTCTCCTTTTTTTGGATTTTTTTCTTTGTTTTTCATATTATCCATCCATCCATTTTCTTTGCCGCTTATCCTACCAAGGGTCACGGGGAGTGCTGGAGCCTATCCCAGCTGTCAACAGGCAGGAAGCAGGGTACACCCTGAACTGGCTGCCAGCCAATTGCAGGGCACATCGAGACAAACAGCCACACTCACAATCAGCAATTTAGACTGTCCAATTAATGTCCCATGTTTTTGGGATGTGGGAGGAAACCGGAGTGCCCAGAGAAAACCCACGCAGGCACAAGGAGAACATGCAAACTCCACACAGGCGGGGCCGGGATCAAACCCGGTCCTCAGATCTGTGACGCCAACGCTTTACCAGCCGAGCCACCGTTCCACCGTTTTCACATTATTAATTTTTTTTTTCTTTTTTTGTTCCTTTTTGGGGGGAGGGGAACACAACGCCCAAAACGCTTACTGGTGGTCTATCCTCAAACATCGAAGCATTTTGCAGGTTAAATAACAAATGTAGTGGCATCAATTATCGACTGATTTATCGCTATTTGCCTTATCCTGATTCACAGAAAATCGTACAGGTCCACTCTATACTGCAAATATTTTTAAAAAAAAAATTACCATTTCAAAATCCACAATATAGCCAGGCTGCAAAAGATGAACTGTAATATGTTGAGCATTTACTATTTTGGTTTCCTAGAAAACAAAACAATTAGTAGCCTCCACTACTGTGTGGCAATGTGTTTCATACCATAAAATACATTTGTTATCAAGGCTGTTCAGTCAGGTCAAGCCGTTTGCACTTATTCATTTTTAAAAAGTCCACACGTAATATGCGTTGTGTCATGTATGTACTAAGTATGTTTCTCTGTCCAGTCAAACTCTGAAGGAGAAAATGAGCTCTGATTGTCATGTCGGACTCTCACCACACACTGAGTGAGTGGGTCACCGTGACATTGAAGTTAAGGTCGTGACAGTTAGGTGTTGCAGGGATGAGGCTGGGAAAGTTGACATGAAGTAGTCGATAAGGAGGCAAAATGCTGATCTTCACTGCAATCGTTATCTGGGTGACAGGGGATCTTATTTATTGTGGAATGTGCGTCCGTTGTTTAGGAGGGGAGATGCTGAGCAAGCCCCAGCACAGCACATTGTCTTTGTGTGTGTGTGGAAATAAATGAGGGGCGGTGGGTGCGATTTGAGTCTGTGATTGCCCTCCCCTCCTCCAATGTGTCACCAGGCAGATTTTTACGCAGCGCTGCGAGAGGCCTCCCTCGCACATCCTCCTTAATAAAGAGCAGACGTTCAAGGTTCTCACTTCTCAGGCAGTCTCCATTCATAAGTCTGTCACCTTGGGTGGGGTACGAGGGGGGGGGGGGGGGACGCCTCAAAAAAAGATGCTTATTAGAAGGCTGACTCAGCAACATTTGCAGATGTGACACCTGTTTCATCTTCCTCCGACCCCCCCCAAAAAAACAAGCCTTATTGTTTTCTGTAACGTGTCATGACTTGTACTTCTACTTTACCCCCTCCCTACCTTTCTTCACCATGTGACTGCATGTTGAAGATGCTAGCTGGTAATTAGCCTTCCAGGCCTTGTCCATGTCTGCCCGTTTGTTTACGATACTAAGAAGAAGAAGTAAAAAGATTACTGGCAAGTGTGCATAACAGATGGAATACGTGGAATTAAATCCAATATATAGCAACTCATTCCACACCTCCACCTTGGTAGTGTGATGAAGCTGGCGCTCCGCAGTGTAATATCAGTTGTTATCCTTTCAGAGCTTACTTTTCTGTGTGATTGTGTAAAACGTGAGAAGAAACCAAAAATAACACCATTTTGGTGGCACAACATACTTTAAATCATCACCATTGCATTCCACTTCTTGATTGGCAGACTTTGTGAGGCACAATGATTAGGCCAAACAGGCAGCTGTAACCAGAACATTGGATGCAAATTGAGTGGCAAACATTTTGATTTGATTTTGAAAACACAGATTTCCCTGTTCGCAGATGAGGTGATGTTGTATGTATATATATATATATGCAAGACTACCATTATTAATAATGCCTTTTTCAACAATCATCTCTGGATCCCGGGCTTGTGTTGGGGTTCCCTTCCTGCGAAACCGGGGCATCTGACAGAAAAAAAAAAAAAAACCCAAACCAATCTCCAAAACCATCACGCCATTTTGAATACTTCTGATTCGTCCAAAATTTATATATATATATATATATATATATATATATATAGATAGAGAGAGAGAGAGAGAGAAGAGAGAGAGAGAGAGAGAGAGAGAGAGAGAGAGAGAGAGAGAGAGAGAGAGAGAGAGAGAGAGAGAGAGAGACATTGATCAATAACCAACATACTGACCAATAATATTGATCTTTGATCAAATCTAAAACTGACAAGTCTTTATCACTAATGCTCACACAGTTTCAGAACTAAATATTCTAGCATCGATTAATGGCATAATCAAGAAAATTATTCAGAATTATTGAATAACAATACAAACATATGGTAAAGTGCATGTGAGCTGCAAATATTAACATTGTCCACATGCCGCTATCCTCACACTCTACTTTGTACAGTAGCATCTGTGACTCGGAGAGTGTGTGGCTTCTAAAAGTGGGGCGTGGCTTGATGACTGTCGTGTGCATCAGCCAATGAGTGTAGTTGGCTGTTGTTGGCTGAGGTTAGCAGCTATCTGTTAAGTGGCTAATGGTTAGCCAGTCTACATGTTGAGTGACAGCTTCAGTTGCGGGCAAAAGAAACTGCTTTATGAATTTTGCTTGTAACGCGTTTGTTTTGTAGAGTAAAGTCATTAAAAGCACAATGGCTGCTGTGTATAGCTAGCCTTAGTAGCAGTTATAAGCTATATTAATTTAGCTGACCATGTTTATGCTACAGTGTGTCAGCGATCATGTACGTTATGTAAGCTAGTTCTGCTTTGCAGTGGACACATGGCACTTTATCTTATATATAACTGTGTAATAATCCTTATCTTTGCACTTTTATGGGCTATTTCGTCCTTTCTTGCCGCCATGTTGGGCATCCGCAGTGACGTTAGTCTGTGCTGAAAAATTGTCTTTGTGATATGTCAAAGCAGAGATTTCACGTCAAACTATTTTTCAGATTGAATTATTCCGAGTTAATCAATTGATTGTTTTGGGCCTAAATTTATAACCCAATGCTATTTCTTTACACCGATATTAAGCTTGAGCACGTGTTCAGAACTCGTTTGCAACAACAAAATCACTATCATAAATCTGACTCATGTATGAGAAGCAAATACCCAGTGACGTCTTCATTGTCCGTCATGAAATTGTCTTGCAATATTAAACATTGTGGTGTATGTGATGTGCCATGTTTTTTGTCATTTCTAAGAAAAACAAGTGTTGTTTTTTGTTTTTGTGTTTCATTGAATTTCACAGAGATCGTAATCATCCACCTCATCCGGTGAAAAACAACTCCAATATTTGTATATGAGTTCAAGCAAATTAGTGCCGAACGATGTTCAGCAATCTTTGTATTTTGGTTTTTCTAACCCCATTAAATCGATTTTAAATCGTGTGTATTTTTTGGCTCCCACTACAGAGCCATTCCTCCATCTGTTTTTAGACGATCATAAAAAGAAATAAGCAGAAATTCAAGTGACACTGTGACTTTTTGTTCCCCATAAAATGACAGCTTCTAATTCAGTTACGCTGCCATGTAATGGGGAGATTGGCTGCCAGCTCCATCTTAGCCATTCATTTAAAATGTCAAAGAATGATGCTTTAAATGTGGCTTGGAGGCAAGGGCAGAGAGGAAGGTTGTTGTTTGTCAGTGCCAGTCCATGCACGATGGTCCTGCCTTAAAGAAGTGTTTGCAGTTTTGAAAAGTTGCCAGCGTTGTCAACATTATCTCTGTTCACGGGGAGCTGCAAAAACAATTGAAGACGCTGTCATTATTATACCACTGCTAGTACGACTGGTCTTAAATCTGGTTTGGGGGGGTGGGGTGGGGGACAGGTCCTATGCTTAATGAGATAAAAGACAGCTTGCCCGCAACCCTAATGAAGACAAGCACAATAGAAAATGGATGGATTATTGTAATGTGTTAATCTATTCTCCCAAGGCCTTTTCTCATCTGCTGTTAAGCAACCCCCAGCCGCTATAAGAGGAAATAACAGTAGACTACAGTAGATGTTTTCGGGACAAAACCGGCTAAAGTCCATGTATTATAAATTTTACACACGACTGTTATCAACAGTCCTGCCAAATTTTCCTAATAAAATGAGGCTTCAAAATTGGAAAAAATGGGAAGCTGTTTTCTTCATTCTGTGAAGGTGTGGGCATGTCCGCTGAATGCGCTGAACCCACGACTTGCTCAAATGTCAACTGGCAATCAAATACCACTTCGACAACCTGGAAAAATGGAGGCTACTAAATCCAGTATTTTTGTTCTGCATGCATATAACCGTAAAAACATATTGAAAGCTTTCAGTGACTGGAATACAAAATCCAACCCTGTCCTTGCAGGGCTTTTGCCCGCCTCGACAATGAGGCGCTCAAAAGTACTCACAACAGCCCGAAGGCCCCCCCCCCCCTCCCTCCCTCCCTCCCTCAAATGAGACGCGCCACCCCCTCCCTCTTCCACATACTTATAAATCTTTTTATTTTTACTGTTCAAACATTATTTTTTTCCTCCTTTTTCTTTGTTCTTTCTTCTTGGGGGTGGAACCAATCTATAAAAAAAAATCCATACTGGCAGATTATCCCCACTTAAAAAAATTGAGGGGGGTTAAAAACAATTTAATATCTGCCCCCCACCCCAAAATGCAAACTTGGTATGGTTGTAATAGTAGGCACTGGTTTATGCACACCATATTTTTTAGTTTTTCTGTCACTCAAGGTACATTGATTTTAATTATTATTTTTTTATATGATGCCAAATGGCGAGGCGGTGGCCTCACAGTTCTGAGGTCCTGGGTTCGATCCCGGACCCGCCGAGGAGTTTACATGTTCTCCCCGTGCCTGCGTGGGTTTTCTTCGGGTACTCTGGTTTCCTCCCACATCCCAAAAACTTGCAACATTAATTCGACACTCCAGATTGCCCTGAGGTGTGATTGTGAGTGCAGCTGTTTGCCTCTATGTGCCCTGCAATTGACCCCTCCGTACAGGGCAGTTAACCACGCCTCCTGAAGTGACGTCACGCCACGTGCGCTCACGTAAGACAAACAGTAAAAATGGCAAATACAATACAATACATTCTGAACTGAGACAGACTCTATGCTTCTGATTTCATTCAAATCAACGATATATTATAGATTCTAAATACAATACATTCTTAACTGAAAGAGACGCCATGCTTCTGATTTCATTCAATCATTCACACGTAGCAATGTTATGCTAGCGGAGAACGTCTCATTCATTTATACGAGACGTGTATTAAAAATCAAATTTAGGGCATATCTTCGTGCAAACACAGTCTGGTTAACTTTCGGCCGCGAGCCAGCAAGAAATCCATACGTTTGTGCAGTCCGATCATCGCTAAATATCGCTCAACAAAGAATAAGTGTGTCAATCGTTCACACGTAGCAATGTTATGCTAGCGGAGAACGTCTCATTCATTTATACGAGACGTGTATTAAAAATCAAATTTAGGGCATATCTTCGTGCAAACACCGTCTGGTTAAGCTTCTGGCCGCGAGCCAGCAAGAAACCGACACGTTTGTGCAGTCCGATCATTGCTAAATATCGCTCAACAAAGAATGAGTGTGGCAATCGTTCGCACGTAGCAATGTTATGGTAGCGCAGAACGTCTCATTCATTTATACGAGACGTGTATTAAAAATCAAATTTAGGGCATATCTTCGTGCAAACACCGTCTGGTTAAGCTTCTGGCCGCGAGCCAGCAAGAAATCAATACGTTTGTGCAGTCCGATCATCGCTAAATATCGCTCAACAAAGAATAAGTGTGGCAATCGTTCGCACGTAGCAATGTTATGCTAGCGCAGAACGTCTCATTCATTTATACGAGACGTGTATTAAAAATCAAATTTAGGGCATATCTTCGTGCAAACACAGTCTGGTTAAGCTTCGGCCGCGAGCCAGCAAGAAATCAATACGTTTGTGCAGTCCGATCATCGCTAAATATCGCTCAACAAAGAATAAGTGTGGCAATCGTTCACACGCAGCAGTGTTATGCTAGCGAAGAACTTCGAATTCATTCATACGAGACGTGTATTAAAAATCAAATATAGGGCATACCTTCGTGCAAACATATGTGTTCCGGTTGATATTAGATGGATTTAGTTGATGATGCGGTCTTCCACAAAGTTTGATCCATCGAAGGCATTTTTCGTACTGGGTCTTCGGTTTTGGAAAGGGTACGAATCGAACTCCACCAACTAGCCTTTCAGGATACCTGTCGTCACTATTACAAAGTCCGTGACTACACCTCTTAACCATATTTTTTGTTAAATAACCCAAATATGCGATAAAACGCTCACTAAACCTATACTGGACCATTCAATGTTGTCAGAGAAAATGGCGGGAGCAAAAACGGGCTTTGGTCTATGCAGATCTCTGGCCTCTGATTGGTCAGTGACGCGGATTGCGCAATATCCACGGAGGGGTCAATTGGCTGGCAACCAGTTTAGGGTGTACCCCGCCTCCTGCCCGTTGACACCTGTGATCGGCTCCAGCACTCCCGCGACCCTTGTGAGAATAAGCGGCTAAGAAAATGGATGGATGGATGGATGGATGATGCAAAATATCCTGATGACCCAGTGGAGCTTAATCCAACAGTAAATCCATCCATCCGTGCCACCTTATAGTAAATATCAGCTTTAATTATTACTTATGTATTTTACACATACATACAATAAGTCCTCGTTAATTTTAGTTGGAGTGGTTATGTTTTAAACATGTTGATACAAACCTCATCTTCCTTCACACATTTTACACGATTGGTGCTGCTGTCAAACTTTCTCCTGCCGGTCCTCCAATCTGTCCTGTGTGTGTGTGAGAGGGAGAGAGCGAGAGAACCCCTGATGCATGCTGGTCATTAATAAACATGCTCATGAATGTTTAATGCCCATCAGCGAGGTGGCAGAGGGACTTTTGCGGGTGATAATGGTGATTGTTAAGACACATATACACACATACATATGCATTTATTCATATTTTATTTTTAAACCACACAATCTGCCTTGTACACAACACCTGCTTAAACATGATACACTTTCCAACCTTTTTGTAAACACTGTTCTTATTATTTAATACCCTTGTACACTTCACACATAACCCGCAAATCTGTCGTGTTCTCCCATTGACTGGCACGAAATAAATCTTGGCATTCTGTTGCTTTGTGTGTGTGTGTGTGTGTGTGTGTGTGTGCGTCTGCGTCCTTGTGTATGAAATGGACAAATTAAAGCAAAGACGTTCATCTTAAATGTAAGACTATTCAAAAAATATATAGCGTTTACCATTTAGGAATGAAAGTCATTTTGTGCAGAGTGATTTTCTTTCTAGAGACTAAAAAACAGCCAAGTCTGCATCTGGTGGTTTGTACAGTGTATGAAACTATAGAGACTACAGATATTTGCTGTCGTGTTCAACAGAAGCACACTGTTTCCTTGTCTCACTGGGACCAAATTGTTTGGACTCTCTCAAAGAGTCAGGGAAGGGAAGGACCTCACTGAACAACATCTGTGACGGGTACACCCAGCAGAGAGTGCAGTGTGACAGGGTCTATTGACAGCAGATGTCACGCCAGTGTGTGTGTGTGTGTGTGTGTGTGCGTGTGTATTGGGAGGTTGAGAAGTCCGTGACCTAGAGACGATGTGGAGGATATTCCCCTCTGTGCTCTTTCACTCGCACTGCTGTCTGTACATTTCCAGCTGGTCTTGGCCATTTTCCATCTTCTGATTACGGCCGCCCTGGACAATACCCCAGTTGACTTTCCTCAAAAGGTGCCCTGGGTACTTATTGGAGTGATCACGTACCAATCGCAGGGAACATACAAAGAAACAAGAGATTTCCTCAGTTAACCTACCATGCATGTGTTTGGAATGTGGGCAAAAACTGGAGTATTGTAAATGATCTTTATCACACAATAGGTGAAAATCCACAACATTGAATATGTTTGTAATTTTACTTCCATCGCGCTGGTTCAAGCAAAACATGTACAGTGGAGGAAATAATTATTTGAACCGCTACTGATTTTGTAAGTTCACCTACAAAGACAGTCTATAATTTTAATGGTTAATTTATGTTAGAGAATACTATATCTAAAGGAAAAAAAATGGAAAATCACATTTAAAAAAAATACTGAAGAATTTTGATGACTGACAAGTCCTCTCACTTTAAGAAAGTACTCCTGAAAATCCATGAAAGACACCTGTCTCAACTTGTTACCTGTATGAAGACACCTATCCATAAAATTATTCAATCAGGCACCAACCTCCCCATCATGAGCAAGATGCTATGGAGATCAGGAACAAGATTGTAGACATGCACGAGGCTGGAATGGGCTACAAGACCATTAACAAAGGCCTGGGTGAGAAGGAGACAACTGTAATATTTAGAAAATGGAATCAACATAAAATGACTATCAGTCTCCCTTGCAAGATTTCGGCATGTCGGGTGTCAACAATAATAGGAAAGGTTAGGTATCAGCCCAGAATTACACGGGAAGAGCTTATTAATCATCTCAAGAGAGCTGGAGCCACAGTCACCAAGAAAAACTTGAAACTGAAGATTAAACATTAAAATAATACAGCACCTGTAAACTCCCCCCTACTCAAGAAGGGACATGTACAGGTCCATCCAAAGTTTGCCTATAAACCCCTGAATGATTCTGAGAATAATCGGGAGAAGCTGATGTGGTCGAATGGGGAAGAGGAATTCAGACTGTGACCCCCAAGAACATCATCCCCGCAGTCAGGCATGGAGGTAGAAGCATTATAGTTTGGGGGTGTTTCTGTACAAAGGGCTGCCAATGAGTTTGCATGTTCTCCCTGTGGCTGTGTGGGTTTTCTCCAGGCACTCCAGTTTCCTCCCACATCCCAAAAACATGCAACATTAATTGGACATTCTAAATTGCCTGCGGCTGTTTGTCTCTATGTGCCCTGCGATTGGCTGACAACCAGTTCAGGGTCAACCCTGCCTCCTGCCTGTTGACAGCTGGGATAGGCTCCAGCATTCCCCGCGACCCTCGTGAGGATAAGCGGCAAAGAAAATGGATGGATGGAATAATAGACTAATCTTAAATTATTACCTCTTTGACAGCACTGTGTATTACTATTTTACAATCTGCTAACATGCTAACAACATAAAGCAAAGCTCTCTTGTCTCTCAGCCCAAATGGAAAGCGTGCATTACCTCCACTAGTCCACACATACATGTACCACACACACTACACTCCACAAGGACTGCAATGGGCCCAGAACCAGCAGGTCTGCCTTTTGAAATGAACCTAAAAGTGTTTTTTTTTTCTTCCCAGCCTCTCTCAAGGACATAAAAACTTGGTACTGTGAAGTTTGCATTCATCTTTACTCAACTTAAATGACACTGGAAACAGTCCACAGTAACACATCCATCTATAAACAACCTAAGCCATTGTTTCTAATAGTTTACAAAAAAAACACAGCCAGACAGTCCACACACTTTATAATGGAAGAGTTGAGGGATATTCTGTTTCCATCATTTAACAGCGTCTCACCATTCATTCCAATTCATTTTGTCTAAAAGCTTACAGCAACCAGCAGACGTGAAGACGAGATATCATGCTGGCAGGTGATTATTTAATGTAGTACAGTGAGTTTGCAATTAAAGGGATTTTAACAAGTGAGTGTAATTTTAACTGCCCCCTCAACGTGGGTGTGAAAGTGCTTCTCCGCAGGGAGCGAGGAGGTAATGTGTATGAGAACCTCGGTGAAAAGGGTTACACTGCTAATTGTGCATTATGCTACGGCCAATGAAAGGCCTCGTGGGCTGATACTCTTTTTTTTTTTTTTTTTTTTAATGATGATTTTGATTAGGGGGGAAGTTGTTCCTACTTCTCATTGTTAAACTTTCTCCTCTTATGTCAGGGTCAGCCTGATGCTTTATTCAATTAAACATACAAACCACATTACTCTTGAGTGACTGCTTGAATTTGGCTCATTGAAATCAGCTTTTGCCATTTTTTTCTTCCCAGAACTTAACCATTGTCAAGTGTTCCCTCGTCTTGTCATGTTATTCTCGGCAGACTCAATTTTCGAAGGCAATAACTCAAATCAAGTGACCCCGTTTTTGGAAGAGCCAATATTCATGCTGCAACAAGATTTTAAAGGACAAAAAACTGGAAGGTCAGCAACTTGCAGAACAGAGTGGATCAAACTGGATTTTTGTGTTGACATTGTAATATTCTCTGGATAAGAATACAAAGTAACGAGTGTATTTTCTTTACCTGGAAACAAAATGTAACAGAGTGAGAAGACCTTCCGCAAGAAACATTAACATAATGGTTTGATCAAATGTTATTAATAGGTTGTTTTCAGCATAAGACTGAGATTTTCTGAACGACAAAAGAGATTTTGTTACTTCACACAAAAGATGTTCATGTATAACTAAGAATCTATAATCAGGTGAACTTGTGATCTCTGAAAAGTGTGAGTGTCTATGGGAGTGTGTGAAAAATAACAACCCGTGTATAGTGACAACATTCTATCCATCCAGCCATTTTCCAAGCCACTTATCCTCACAAGGGTCGCAGAAATACTGGAGCCTAACCCAACTCAGTTTTGTGCTGAGCAGTAATGGGTTGCGAGGATTTGTAGCCATTGATCCAGAAGAACTTTAGTGAGGTTAGACAGCATTGATGTTGTGGCTCAGAATGTGTGTTCTACTTCATCCCAAAAGTTCTTACACAAACAACTCCTCCGAGTGCACTCTTGTGGATTTTGGTGTGTTCGCCAGTGCTCGGAAATGGGCCTTCCCTAAACTCTTACTGTTGTTGTTAATTGTTACTGCTAAACAATTGGGATTCCTGAGGCCTAACACAATTAGCATTTCCTTGTTTTTGACTGACAGAAAAAAACAAAGGAGAATGTGTGAAAAGGCACGGAGGTAGAAGCATTCTAAATAACTAAATTATATAAAATAGACACCAAACGACAAAACAAAGAACAAAAGTTTTAACTCTTAGTGGTCTCGTGGTTTGCATGTCTGCCTGACAATTTTGAAGCTCAGCCTTCCTTTGTGAAATTTCCAAGTTCTGTCCTTGCTTGCATGGCTTCTCTCAGGATGACCAAGCTACCTTTTTCCCCCCACATTCCAAAAACATGCATGTAAGGTTCGTTGACTTTATTTATCCATACGTGTGAATGTGAGTGCAAATAATGGTTTGTCTTAATGTACCCTGCAGTTGGCTGACAACTAGTCCAAGGTGACAAATATTCTGGCCATATTACGAACAGTCTTCTTCTTTTCCTTTCGGCTTGTCCCGTTAGGAGTCGCCACAGTGTCTCATCTTTTTCCATCTAAGCGTATCATGTGCATCCTGCTCTCTAACACCCACTGTCCTCATGTCCTCCCTCAGAACATCCATCAATCTTTTCTTTGGTCTTAATCTCGCTCTTTTGCCTGGTAGCTCCATCCTCAGCACCCTTCAACCAACATACTCACTCTCTCGCCTCTGAAAACCTAACCTTGTCTCCAAAACATCCAACGTTGGCTGTCCCTCTAATGAGCTAATTTCTAATCCTATCCAACCTGTTCACTACAAGCATTAACCTCAGCATTTTCATTTCTGCTACCTCCAGTTCTGTTTCCTGTTGTTTTTTCAGGGCCACCCTCTCTAATCCGTACATCATGGCCGGCCTCACCACTATTTTGTAAACTTTGCCCTTCATCCTAGCGGAGACTCTTCTGTCACATAGAACACCAGACACCTTCCGCCAACTGTTCCACCCCGCTTGGACCCGTTTTTTCACTTCCTTACCACACTCACCATTGCTCTGTATTGTTGACCCCAAGTATTTGAAGTCGTCCACTCACGCAATCTCTTTTCCCTTGTGCTTCACTCTTCCCCCTCCGCCCTGCTCATTCATGCACATATATTGTGTTTTACTTCACCTAATCTTCATTCCTCTCCTTTCTAGTGCGTGCTTCCATCTTTTTAATTGTTCCTCGGCCTGCTCCCTGCTTTCACTGCAGATCACAATGTCATCTGAGAACATCATGGTCCAAGGGGATTCCAGTCTAACCTCATTTGTCAGCCTATCCATTACCACAGCAAACAGGAAGGGACTGTAACACTCGTAATAGTGTTAAAATTGTATGTGTCCACGTGTATGAGTTTGGTAACTGATTTGCCTCAGTTGTTTCACAATTTATACAGTACAATTTAGGAATTATTTGGACTGTGTGAGAATCCTGTCCTTTTTATTACCATGTGTGTACTTGCTTTCTGTGACGGACGTTTCTGAGACAGTAGGTCAGTGGGTGGGAAGAGGGGATTGATGGTTGTTAAGCAAGAAAGTGGCCACAAGCACAAAGAAGCCGTTGTGATTGTGGATGTGTGAGTGATTGCAGTCAGACACACCCCGCAACAACTCTTTTCATGCGTCGAAATCCCGCAAGACAACATGAAGGAGATAATTGCAGCGGCTCAAATCAAAGACAAAAGCCATTACATAGCAGAGGTGACAAAGGGTGGGATAAAGATAAGACGTGAACAAAACAAAGGCTTTTAATTGGAACATGGCAGTTCTGATCCAAATGATACAGTAAGCAGCTTCCCAAGGTCCTTACTAATGAGAAATCAATGACAATGTGTAACGCAACAAGCTCTTTCACTAATGTTAGTTAAGGCAGACACTCAGCACCTGATTGAGCTTCACTTACCATTTATATATGCGAAACAGTAAAAACACACACCTCCTAATAGATCATTTATTCAATAAGGGATCCCTGGAGTCACTGATGGTGAGGTGGTACACATAGCTGACTTTGGTGCGGGCAGCGTAGGATTGATTCCCGCTCAGTGAGTGTAATGATAATGTGCCTGCGACTGACTGGTGACCAGTTCCTTGTGACCCTTTTGAGGATAAGCGTATTGGGGAATGCAATGGGATCCCTGCATCCTTGAGTTTTTCCTGAATCGCAATTGTTGCCTGTGTGAACAGGACAGTTTTCAGTTGAAAATGACATTACAGTATGTTAAAAAGGATCTCAATTCACCGATTCTTGGGTATGTATTCAAAATACAGTAAGACCCTTGAAGTCAAACACACATTTCTTGGGCACGGTCAGAGAGAGGCATGACTCTACAACAGATCTACTGGCCTGGTATGGATATTTGTTACAGAATTTTCAGTTACCTTTTTGAAGTGAGGTCATTTTAAAAAATTTCAAGATGCTCAACATCCGTCCATTTTCGAGAGTGCTTATCCACAGGAAGACTACCGATGAGCCGTTACCCATCTGAGCTGACTTTGGGGGAGAGGTCGTCAAGCCAATCGGATGCCGCCTATAGACAAACATTTACACGCCGCACCTTGAATAAACCAAACATGGAAGTTTTTACAATGTGGGAGGGGGACGGATAACCTGGGGAAAAAAAAACATCCAAACCTGACTACTGTGGGGCAGATGTGCGTAACAACTAGGCCACCATGATGCTTGTATACTCAACTCCACTGAAAAAATACATCCATCCATTTTCTGAGCCGCTTATCCTCACAAGGGTCACTGGAGTGCTGGAACCTATCCCAGCTGTCATCGGGCAGATTGGCAGGGTACACCCTGAATTGGTTGCCAGCCAATCACAGGGCAGACATACAACAGTCGCACCCACAATCAGACCTTGGGGCAATTTAGAGCCTCTAATGAATGCATGTTTTTGGGATGTGGGGGGAAACCAGAGTGCCCGGAGAAAACCCACGCAGGCACGGAGAGAACATGCAAACTCCACACAGGCGGGGCTGGGATTGAACCCCGAACCCTGGACCTCAGAACTGTGAGGCCAATGCTCTGACCAGTTGCTCCACCGTGCCGCCACATTTTCTTTCCAATAAATATAAACCCAAAGCTTCAATTGAATAAGGAACCTTTTCTGTCCCAGTTGGCTATGCCTGTTCTCACTTTGTATTGGTCTTCGTGATACCTGTAGCTGTTGGACACTGACTAAAAGTTTATATTAATCATACATCATGGTGGGGATATGTGGAAAAGGGATAAAATTGTCATGTTATTGGATCGCATGTACTATGGAAAATGCCAAGCTACATTTGAAACCAGGAATACTTTTGTTTTGGGCAAATCACCTTTTGTACTAATGGCACACCTTTGCACGTAGCCTCTTGACATTGCTGGAGATGCATGATTAGATACAGCGTTAATTTTAGATTAAAGATACGCTTGACTAACGACAGTCGGTATATCCAGCAACAGAATGGTAAGATACAGAGCCGTGCTGTATCGATCTATGACGACTCGCAGAGATTAGCATGAATTATCAGCCTCCCCATGGAGCCCCCGGAAAAGTGTTTAAGTACAACACAGTATATAGACGTATGGGTCAGATTGTCCAAAGAGCCCCATTACACACCATGGATCTTATGGGGAGCGTGAAAGAAATTCAGATGATATGCTGAGTGTTACCAAAGGGGTGGAGGTATTTTTAGTTATACACACGGTTGAGAGAAAATGAAAGAATGCTTCTCATACATTTTCTGCATGAATAACAATGCATCCTGTCAACGCATGCATGCACATTGATTGTCTGTCGAGACCAAACCTGTTTCTTATCAGCTCATTGATCCATGTGACAGACAAGCATGAAAACCTGACAACAGGAAACCACATTAAATGTGCAATTAAATGACTCAAGCCTGGATGCAAAACATTGAAACACGTGAGTGATCATAATAACAACAAAATTTTTCAATAATATTTTAGAATACCATTTCCATCAATAGTCTGCATTGTAGTTGTATTGTTTTGTTAAGGCTTAGAATATAACAAAAGGCCAAAACAAAAAATACGTTTTCTCTAGTATATATATGATCAATTTAAGCAAAATACTTTATCCATAATACTTTATCATTAGCGTCAGTGTATTTGCAAAGTTAGAAGAACCATATAAAATTCAAATATCTCACTGTAGAGCCACTCACACAAAATGGTTAAGGTTGAAACGGAAGTTAAATACAGAATTAGGAACGGAGCATCACATTTTTGTTTGTTCACCTCTTTGTTCGTTAGCAGGCAACTTCCTGGTTAATGGAGGATAAAAAACAGATGGGAGGTGCATTTATGAAGCTTGTGGGGAGTGGAGGGGGTGAATAATTCTATCGATACCATATGTCAGAAAAGGTCACCAAAAAACGTCACTGAAGGTAGTGGCCAAAGACTTTTTTTTTACACAACACTGAAAATACAGCTATATATATGGTATAAATCGATAAAACTATTAAATTTTTTGTTTTAACAGTGCAATAATGGTAGCAAAACTGGAATGCCACAATTTAGAGTGCAGACCTCCACCAAAGATGAACTGTAAGTAAGTGAAAAATTCATACAGCTTTGCATTTAGATTTTTTTTGGCCTTCTGTTTGTTCGTTAGCAGATGATAAAAAAACAACACCCTTGTACAAAACATTACCAAAAAGGACTTAATTAAATCTAATTGTTGTTCCTTCTTTACATAGTTTTGCATATTGATTCGGGTGACTGTTAAATAAGATTATATTAGTGACTACTGTGGAAAATTCTCATAAAAACAATGCTAGTGGTGGCCCAAGACTGCACAATGCAGCAAAACCACAAAGAACTAAAAAAAGGGGTGGATAGATTATTAATCCTGAAGACTTCACTGAATGTAAAAGGTACATTCAGCAAGGTTAAAAATGTACTATACATACAGTACATAGTTCATTTTAATTTTTTACATTTCAGTTCACTACTCTTAAGTCAAACAGATTGATCAAATATATGTTGGATATCATTTAAAAGGTTATGCGGTGAGAAATGTTTGAATTGTGTAGAAACCATAGTTGATATGGGCAGTTTGTCATCATGTTTTTGCAACTGCATTCAAAGGTTCTCTTTACACAAACGTTTTTGGCCCTCATTTTTGTCCATTTCTAAGGAAACTAGAAAGTGGATACCGTAGCTGGTCATGTTGCTAATTAGGTTTACAGAAAAAAAAAATGAAGTCACAAAAATGTACTCAAGTCCATCTCCCAGTCCTCATTTGATCTTCCTAATAATCCCCAATTACATGATTAAAAAAAAAAAAGGCAGGTCCAGGACACTGCATAGATTCAATGTATAATCCTAAAATAACAAATGGGGAAAACCTCAACCTGCAACTTCACCCACTATTACTACTACTTATCATGTATATGTATGTATATATATATAAAAAAAAATACGACAAAACTGAAATGGAATGGAGTCGTAATTAAGGCAATTACGAACACCTTTGGATTTCCATTTGCTGTTTTGGGGACAGCTGTGGAAAGTAAGCGCCGGACATCTCTGCGAGTCATGAATATGAACGCGAACACGTAAAAAAAAAATCGTGAATACGTTGACGGCGTGTCTCGATGAACGTGAACCGCGAGAAACCGAGCGAGTAGCCGGGCCCTCTGGCTGCCTCTTCCCCCTTCACGCTGCCCGAGGCAGGGAGGAGGAGTTCAAGCCCACTAAATCTGGGAGGAGTCGCTTTACTCGTCTCCACGCACTCAGTCCCGTCTGGAAGCAACACCGATCGTGGAACTAACATATACGGAGCCAACCTGTTTTTGTAATCTTTCGAAATCCGACAAACTTGCGTGTCGACGCGTTGAGGAGGCTAACAGAATTTTCGAGCGGAGCAAACACTAACCGGTGAGTGTACAACTTATTTTTACCATCACCGTTGTCCGGCGCCATCTAATGAAAATATCGTTTCACGTCGCCAGTATAATAAGATATAATATTCTTCGAAATGTGATCCAATACGTTTAGTTTAATTAGAACTTTTGCATTTCCTTACGAAAAACATGATCAACGACGTTTGACCAACAAGTGTCCTAGCGCAGTTTTAGTTCAAGAAAGTTACACTCGCGTAACTGCCTCTGCCTTCACTTAGTACACACTCGGATTCACTCCGTTCCTTGGATGTTAGCATTTTTTTTTTGAAAATTTATACAATTTTAAAATTGTCGTTGTATTGTGTACTGTAATAGGGTCCACCCCCTCCAAAAAAAAAAATCGGATTTCTAGTTACATTTAAATTGTCCATGGGTTTATGTGATTGTAAATAGTTGTTGTCCTGCGAGTCTCTTATGATATGCCCAGGGTTGCCCTTCTCCTTTACCCTATTCAAGCTGATTTAAAAAAAAAAAACAACTCACGGATGGATGTTATTGCATTCAAAATGTAACTTTAAAGGTAAATAACATGTAGCCCACAGTGATGTCAATCTCTTTGATTTTATGGGAGCACTGGCTGGCACTCAAGTCAGTCAAATTACATGGCCACGAGTTGTATTAGACTGATTTAGTTGGGAATGGAGAGCATTGTTGTTAGGCCGTGTGCTGCTCCCAAAGGGCCCTCAAGCCCCATACTGGGCCAACAAAAGGGTACTCCTCCCTCCCGAGTGGGTTGCCTGACCACAGCAAACAGCCATGAAGAGGTGCCTAATGGCATTTTGCCCCCCTCTCACCATGGCAACCCACAACTGGGGCAGTCCTACCTTTTGAACGTGGCTTGGCGGATGCAAAAATAAAAGCGCTTGGCTCATGATTGGGGAGTATTCTCTTGAAAGGTTCTGCTTGGACGCCACCCAGGAGTGTGTGCTGAGTCACTCCTTTGGGGTATTTATTTCCTAATTAGCATCATTAGTGATCAGTTTGAGGCATTGGAGTTGTGGAAATACTGTTTACCTCATTTGTACTGGAATTAGCTTGAGCCGGCACGAGTTCCACAGTAAGCTACTAAACAGTGTCTGAGAGGAGGGACCAACCTCATTGGTTCTGCTTGTTTAATGGACCACAGAGAAATGGTAATCGACTTCCATAATTGTTGTATTTCTTGTTTGTGTGCTCCCTGTTTTAACTGTGGAAACTATACTTGGTGGGTCAGAAGTTGTGGCACCGTGTTCTTATTTTTGTCTATGCGGTTCACATTTTTGTGGCAAGGAAATGTTATCCACCACACGGAACACGATGTTTGTATTTCATTTTTTTTCTTGTGACTGCGATTTGAGTGTGACCCATAATTTCCTTCTAGTGGAAAGCATCTGTTGTTTCTTGTTGTTCTCTTTTTGTGACAGCAGGAGGAGTTTCTGCTGTCAAATATATTGACTCACGACAAAAGAGGGCTGTCCTTTCAGCCATCTTTCTTCGTTGGTGGTCATGGAAACTTGAAACAGTGACATCATTACCACATAAACTTTCTTTTTGCAAATTGCTCCTTTTTTTTTCTATGTCACTTCATTTAGTGTGAATTATGCATGGTGGTGCAGGCTAATGGATGATGGAAAATAACTTTTCTTCTCCTGATGGTCTGTGTGGCCAGGAAGATTTTTTTGGGATTGTTCCAGCGCTTCTGCAGTCTATTAGGAAGTTTGAGTCGCCGTTAATTCTGAAGTCGCCAATGTTTCATGTCTTCTCCCTTCTGCATTTTTCTCCATATATGGCAAGGTGTGCATATGACTTTTCAGGCATGGCTAACATCTGTGCTCGCTGTCACATGGTGGCGTCCTCTAAGGTGGAGGTGGTGCACCCATTTTCCAGAGTGAGTTAACATTAATCCAGTAGGACAAAATGGTTGTAATGCATTGTACTTTTATGGCTTCCAGGTTCTTTTTTGCAAATTTGCAATGTAGATGGTGGAGTGAGACCAGTGTGATGGCGACTCGCGTGTTTCTATTTTCTGCTACTGTGGTTTGGATTCTATTTGTCTTGTTCACGCAGCAGCATCTGGAAAGGTTGCTATAAAAAGAAGCCTAACTAGAGGCTGGTGCTGACAGCATCTTGGACCACGTCTTGTCATTTAGCAAGTGAAGGTCACCTAAAAGACACATGACTGGCTTTGACCTTGGTTTGCACACAACCCTGATAGTGCTGTCATGGCTTTTAATGGCAGTAAAGTAATATTCACATTTTACTTGATGCATAATTCAGTGACTGAAACTTTATTTAAAAGTTTTTGTTGCAGCTGTGCTTGCGGACTCACGCATGTGTCCACTTTGAAAGGATTTACTCGGTTAAGATGCACTTTGTGTATCTGCTGCTGCACAAACGGAAACCTTCTGTCCAGGATCAGTGGAGCAGCGAGGTCTGATCCAGCAGAACAAGGTGCACCACCCAATCGTGCTCTTTTTAACAGCCTCAAGCCTTTGGGGCAGATTAAAGCACCCTTCAGGGTCACCTGCAAAAAAAGGACAGTCTGTAAACTGTGCAAAGAAAATGAAGACTGAACCAGGGTGGCGGCTTTATCCATTTGTCACTTGGTGCAGGATTTAAAGGTTCCAGGTGGACGATTGGAGTCGCTGTAGGTAGGGGGAAAATAGATGGGAGGGAGCTTTTCTCTCCCCCCCCCCCTCTTTTCAGCGACTCACCATCTACATCATCAGCCTCTGATGTGTTCTGATTACAAAAACTATCAAAATTTAATCTGAGTTAATAAAATGATGGCAATCAGTAATGAGTGATGTTCTTAGAGATGGAAATTTATAAATGAATTAATTGTGGTCCTAGTTTCCAGTCATACTGGGAGGCATTCCTAGGTTATGTAGTCAAATTAGATAATCAACATCTCTGGTTAGTGCAGTAATGTGAAACATTATTGAAAACTGGAGCCAAAATATTAAACATTAAATTATCAAATCTCTTGGTGTCAATTCAAATTTGTACCGTCTTTTTTATATTGCTCTATATTGCATCAGTTTGTGCAATTGTACTTTATATTATGTCCAGTATGAGTAGCGCCACAGAAAAAGCCTTTAGTGTTTTTTTTTTTTGAACTGGTGCTCATGTCAGTTGCAATACAATTAGTGTACCCGAAGGAACCATTATTGCTTTGATTAATGGAACTGAACAATATGGAAATGGGAACAAATGCTGTTTTAATGACTCATATAGGATGTTGATGGCTTCCTTGACGATGGCAAACATTGCTAAAGATAGTGATTTTGAAGCACATTTGTGTTTCAGATAGCTTTCCTTTTTAAAATGTTTATTCATTCATTATGCTAAACCACAAATCTTGTTTATATGGAAATGTCCCTTTTGCGCACTCGTGACCCAAAGCTTGCTAACGTCGATCTGTGATGAGCAATTATGATTGACCCAGGCCTCCTTGGTTCAGACGCCATCAGGTGCCACTAACTATCTTTATTGGAAAGGCAAACACAGATGGTGCGCCAGCCAAAGTGCTCACTGCAAGGGTTCTACTTGGTGCTGTCTTCTATTGTTCATCTATGATGGATGGTGCAAATTCACATTTACACCAGCATGTCCCACCTGCTCATCACTGGGTGGAGATTGACTGGATTAACTTTCCATCTTCAAGATAAAACGATAGGAAATGTGCACTTTATCTGTTGTGTAACACGTTCAACTCAAATGTATTTGCAAAACCTCTTGGCATGAATGATGGTATTTTGGCCATCTGTTATCTGTGGATCTATTTTCAGAGTCACAGCAGAGACTGTTGTCGCTTGTCTCAGATGACATAATATAGATGGCGCACGACAGCCAGGGCTTGTCGTACGGTGATTGTGAAGGGGAGCATTAACTCCCCACTAGTTGCATGAAAGTCAGCCAATACCTTACGTCTAACAGGGTTGAATTACTTCCACCAAGGGAAATCAGTTATCTGTTTCTGTGCATAATTACATAAAACATACTGATTTGTAGAGGGGTAGACCTTGAGACAATGATTAAACCATTCAATTTAGGTGCGCATTCAGATTTATTTTCCCATTGTTGTTTGGCTTTGGTGGAGCTAAAATGCCAACCACAAACAAGTTACAATGTTGCTCAGTAGCATGCAGACCTCCAGCCTATTCTTTTTCTTTCTTACAACTGAATTGTACAATTTCATTGATTTACCTCCTCATGCACATGGCTGTTGACAATAATGCATTAATTACAGTGGTACCCGTACTTAGGAAATAATTGGTTTTGAAAGTCATTTGGTAATGGGAATTTTTTAGGAGAAGCACTTTTTACATGTAAATAGCCTAGTTCTTTCCAAGCCCCCCATCTTAAAGTAAGCATTCGAAGTACATAATGGGTGATTGGCTGGTAACCAGTTCAGGGTGTACCCTGCCTGTTGACAGCTGGGATAGGCTCTGGCATTCCTGTGACCCTTGTGAGGATAAGCGCTGAAGAAAATGGATGGGTGTTCATTTACCTTTGGCATTGGCAACTATGCAAAGAGAAGGGTGTGTGAAAAGCAAGAGGCATTGTGGAGGACAGAAGAGGAGGCAAAAGTTAGACAGCTGAGAGAAAATAAATATACGAATAGACGCATGCACACAACTTTATTCCACTAAAGTTTCTTGGGGCTCATAGCGAATAAAGATGTATAAGCCTGCAAAAAAACACAACTGAAAAACTCCAGAAAAAGTTGTACTTTAGCAGTGTGTGACAGCACTAGCTTGATTTGGTCATAGTTTAGTGTCCAAGGGAAACGAAAAGGATCATGGGTAAAGATTGACGTCCCGCCTAGCCAATGGGATGCTAGGAAGGTTCTACAATGTGAGAAAGCTTTATTGCACCACACAAACAAAGATACACGATGTTTACGTTTGGTGGAATTTGGGGTCTGCGAATACAGTGCCTATTTTTTTTCCCTTTCATATCCTGAATTTTCCTTTGTAACAAGAGACAATATTTTTCTACTGAGGCGTTTCGTAGCCTGAATTTGTTAACAGAGACGTTCATAAGTGGAGGGACCACTGTATATTCAAAGAAATAAAATGCTGAAGGGATTTTTTTTTTTTAAATCAAGTCTGTTTTTGTATGTATAAGTACATTTGTGACGAGGGGTTGCGTCAGGAAGGGCATTTGGTGTAAAAACTGTGCCAAAACAAATATGCGTTCATCTAAGATGACACACTGTGGCGACCCCTAACGGGACAAGCCGAAAGGAAAAGTACATTTTGTGATTATTTCCGTCACCTTTGTTGATGGTGAGTGGAGATTACTGAGACCATTAAGTGGGAACTGTGGTAATTTTACCTGTTCAGTTGTTTAACAGCGCAAGACATCATGTTCTCTTTTGTGAGAAGGTTTTGGGAGGCACTTTGGTAGTGGTTGTTTCATTACAATATTGAAGACCCTCATTAGCACTCCTCCTGCAGTCCAGGCCACTCTTCACTTGAGCAGTAGGTGGCTTGATCTCCTAGCCAGATAATCTCTTTTCTTGATTTATTGTTCCCCAAGCTTTGTCATGTTGGTTCAGTCATTTGGCGTATGACCAATGTAAACATTCTGGTTTTGTTAGGTCCCTGGCTATCCTGTATTGACTCCTTGAACATGCTCAATTAACTCTTTCCTTAAAAAAAAGGGGTGGGTGGGTGAATGTAATCAAATATCGTGTTTCCTGGAGCGATACAATCATCAAGCCTTGTTTGGCTGACAGGCCTCAGCTGTCAGACTGAAGAGGATGTTAGCTCATTGCAAAGTATGTTACAATAACACTCATCTTTCATCTTGTTTTTAGAGTCACCAGGGATAAAAGCGCTGCAGTGTGCATCACAGGGGCACCTTGCCTGATATCATTGGGTGGGAACCTTTTTCCTGAAGTTCTCTTGACAGCTATACTTAATGTATGACAAAAATGATGCAATCATGAAAGCTTCTTTTATGTATTCTGCATTGCGGATTGGATGTTTTATTTAGGCTTTTTATAACTGTTCCTCTGAGATGTTTTTCGAATTGCACGGTGGCCCTGATGAAATTCTCTTTTTGTGTCTGGGCCACAGGCAGTAAGCTCCCCGTTCCAGCCTTACATGATGCCCAAAGGGTACACAAAGTTTCTTATCAAACAGAAGCATCTAGATCTATTCCCTATTATTGCATGAGATATTAGAACCAAAGGTCTGCTTTGTCTGCCCAAGTGGAGGGACCCATCTCCTTCAGTGTCTCACTTACACACCGCACCTGCATGGCTAAAAAGCAGAGAAGATCAAATTCAATGTTAAAAGTTTCCATTTGCAATGTTTATGCAGCAATTCTTGTACAGATATCCTAAAACACATCAAATTGGGTTCAAACGTCTAGGTCATAGCTCGGGTTGTGATTAAATGGATGGGCAGCAGCCATTTGTTCAAGCTATTGTAAATATCAAACATTCATGCAGATATGCTGTCTTTGCAGGCGACGCCAAGGCTATTTATGGCATTTGACATTCAACAGTCACTGAAGAAGCTGACTTCTAATTTGTCAGCAGCTCTGTGCTAATGTTATTAAAGGTCCTACAACCCAGGGAGTGGACTGCTTTATTTCCATGCTGATCTGGTCCTGTTGCTTCTTGCTGATCACACCTTACGTCAGTCTCTTTGACAGAGATACTGCAATTACCAATAATTCAATGAGCTCACCAACTTCTCTATCTGGCTGTTTGGTATAGATGACACGAGCTAGAGGATGGAAACATATTTGGTGGCTTTTCCAGATGTTACTAAGTGTCTACAGCTTAGACTGACTGGGGTAAGAGTGGAACACATGACTCACGACTACAAGGGATGTGCAAAATCAGTCTAACAACTCGTGTGTGTGTGTGTGTGTTGGGAAATCACTGTGTGTGGATAAATAACGGCTGCTGTGGCTCACTTGTGGAGAGTTCCATCTCTGAGAAAGAAATGACCTCACACCAGTGTCTACCGGCATTGACACGTTGAACAAAAATATAGATATAAAAAAAAAGGGAAAACAATCCTTCTAATACAAGAACAAACTTGTCAGTCAGGAACATTATGATTCACCTTTTATGAATGTCTCATTCTTTAAAAAAACCACAAACATGGTGAATATTTGGATAATGTTCTATGATCAAACAAACTATAAAAACTTTTAATGGAGTAATTTTGAAATAAGTGGTTAGTAATTGATCACCAGGGAGTTTTTTTTTTTTTTTTTCAACGTCCCAAATTCTTGTGTGTGTGTGCGCGTGCACTTAAACAATAAATCCATCCATTTTCTGAGCCACTTATCCTCACAAGGGTCGTGGGAGTGCTGGAGCCTATCCCAGCTGTTAACGGTCAGGAGGCAGGGTACACGCTGAACTGGTTGCCAGCCAATCGCACTGTACATGGAGACAGACAACGGTCGCACTCACAACTAGGAGAAATTTAGAGTGTCCAATTAAAATAAATATATATATATATATATATATATATATATATATATATATATATATATATATATATAATGTATGTGTGTGTATTTACATGGAAAAAGATGGCACGCTGTGTGGCGATCCCCCACGGGACTACCCGAAAGCAATAGATAATATATAATATTTTCTGACTCTCGTATCTTCGCAGGTGTTTTTGGACTGCTGGAGCCTATCCCAGCTATTTTTGGGCAGGAGGGAGGCTACACCTGAACTGGTTGCCAGCCAATCACAGACCACATGTGACAAACAACCATTTGCACTTATCAAACCTAAGGGGAATTTAGACTCTCCAATTAATACATGTTTCGGGGATGTGTGAGGAAGCCACTGGGAGAAAATGCAAATTCCACACAGGCAGGGCTGGGTTTTAAGCCCTGGTTTCCAGAACTGTGAAGCAGACTCTCTAACCAGTGGTTCACCGTCCTGCTATATGAATTCAAGTAGTTAAATGACTTTTATGTTTCTTAATATTCACTAAGTCAATGATGTGATGACTGTTGACAAATGAGTTATGTGACTGATGAATCGATTGGCATCCAAGTGGGATGAAATGAAGGGTGTTGTAGGGATGAGTGTTTCATCCAAATGTAATCATTTCTGTTTTGGGGTCTCACAATAATAAAAAGGACGATGATGATGATGATGATTGTGATCAAAGGAAAAACAATAATTGGCAGCAGCGTGAGCTTTGTATGCAAGTTTCCACATTGTAAAAGCATCCTGAATGTACCATTTTGCTTGCAGCAAGCACGTCATGTTATTCTGCCCTCCCTGGGCGTGCTTTAAAATTTTATAGATGTTTAGAGACACCCTAATTGAAGCCTATGGTAAAAGTAAAAGAATTACTCTCAATAATATATATATTTAAATAGGGCAGCATGGCGTCGCAGCTGGAGCCTCTCAGTTCTGAGGACCCAGGTTCGATCCCGGCCCTCCCTGTGTGGAGTTTGCATGTTCTCCCCGTGCCTGTGTGGGATTTCTCTGGGAACTCCAGTTTCCTTCCACACTCCAAAAACATGCAACATTAATTGGACACTCTAAATTGCCCCTAAGTGTGATTGTGAGTGTGGCTGTTTGTCTCTATGTGCCCTGCGATTGGCTGGCAACCAGTTCAGGGTGTACCCTGCCTTCTGCCTCTTGACAGCTGGGATAGGCTCCAACGCTCCTGCGACCTTTGAGTATAAGTGGTCAAGAAAATGGATGGCTATATTTAAATACATTGTTTTAGAAATCACCATCTTTAGCTAAACAGTTAATGGAAAAACCTATTGACTCCCATGTTAAAATTAGCATTTGATCTTGGGAGCAAAAAAACCTTCAAAATGAATATTCACACAGAAACGCCATAGTAACACATACAGGTGGGTAAAATAACAATACTCAAAGGCATATATTCTTACTAATGTATTAAAGTTTAATAAAACTTTATCATGGCCTTTTTTTTTTTTTTACGTAAAAATGTGGCTCAATGCATGCTTCGCACCACACTGCCCCTAAGGGGCCAAGGCCCACAAAGCAGGAAGAGCAAATACAGTGACTGCTTTGCACGAAAAGACAAAATGTTTCGTCCACTCTGTCTGACATGAAAATCAAACTATTTCATGTTTTTGGTCAATTTGGATTGCCAAGATTATTTTTTACTAAATGCCAGGATTTCTTTTTGATAAATATTTATACTAGGCAATTTGTATTTTTTTTCCCCCCCATTTTTTTAAATATAATTCAATTTTTTTTAATTCTTTCAGTTGTGTTTAAAGTAGAGTTTTGGTAGTCGAATAAATAGTAAGTTTAATAATCAAATTTATTATTACTACTGATCTTTATCAATTAAAAAAAATATGTAATATGTTGTGTTTTTCCTCTGAATCCCCAGCCTTTTTGGAATGAATCATTCCTGCTTATACAATGAAAATGTAATGGTCTTAATTTAACATCACTTATTGTTGGAATTTTTGGAGCCTCAGATATCTGCCTCTGTCTAACAAACAACTGAACCCTTAATAATAATAATTATGATACCGCGATTTCTTGTGTGTAATGCGTGCCAGTAAAATTGACCTCAAATTCTGGAAACCCTTTCTGAAGCTAAGCACTTTTTTTGAACACAATACTTTATTTAGTTGCTCCTATTTTGAAATTCACAGACAAACATTGATTAAAGGAAAAAAGTTGTGTTCATCTTTGCCAAGGGAAGCACATTCAATTAAATTTAATGGGATTCAAATTAAACTGTCAAGCATTTCAAAATGCACTATCATTAAACAAAACTATAAAGAAATGAATGGCTATTGTTCAGTCATCATTCGCATAAAAAAATATCTAATTCTGCGAGGGCATTTAAACTTATGAGCACAACCTTACATATAGAGTATGCAGTCATACATAAACCTGTTATATTGGAATGAAGGTTTACAGCGTTTTCAAAACTTCTGTAATGCAGCAGACATTTATGAAATGAATTTTTGGTCATTTTCCCTTATACCTATGTATAACGCGCAGTATTGCCTTTTGAAAATTTCTCGTGAGGAATAAATGTACATTAAACGATAAATTACGGTAACTGTTTTCTTTTGAGTTTATTGCCCTGTCTTAGAAGTCCTCAGGTATAGTTTTGTGTGCTACTGCAGGGCTCCAGCGGCAAGCCCTGTGGTCTGTGCCTCACCTCCACTTGGAAACTTGTGGCTGCCTTCTTGTGCACTAATAACAATGTTTTATGGTGCACACGTCCATGCTGATATGCATAGTCTTGGGCTAATAATAACAATGAAGAGACGTGCCAGGATCTGGGTTTTCCTGTCAGTCGATACGGTTGTTAGGGTTCAAGGGCCCCAGTGAAAGCTGTATTCATGCAGTCATGTTATATTAATGGGCTTTCGTATCATGACTCTCACTGGATTTTCCGTTTCTCTGATTCATTTGCTCGCTTACTGATGAGAGGTCTAGTTTTAAAAGTAAAACTCTGGTGAATACTCTTAGTTTGCATTCTCCTTCATGTGTACCCAAGTTGGATTAGTTAGTGCCAACAAGGAGAGAGGTTTTATCTTAGTTTGCTGTTGCCTTGGGGGGGACTTAAGTGACAATTTTAACCATCTGCAAGGTAATCCCTTCGCCTTTCTGATTTTTATTTATTTATTTATTTATTTTAAAAATATAATCTTCACTGTGTGACTTTTGGCAAACCATGCTTTATGCTTTGCCCTGCCACTGGGGGCCTAGGGCCATAATACATACACGGCATGAAAAATACCAGAAGTTCTTTACAATGCTGTATCATAAACATGTTGATGCAGCTTCACAATGTTTCTTTTTTTTTTTTTTTTTTTTTTTTTTTGCCATGATAATCATTGTTGTTCAAGTACTGTGTATCTGTTTCCCCTTCTTGCCCCAGGGGTCCATTTTTTTTTTTCATCATTGTGAAGTGAGATAATGTGCAAAATGTCTGTTTCCCCATCAAAATTATACATTGCCTTTTTCTCCTTGAACCTCTGGGTTTGTAGCATGTCCACCAGAAGATTAGGAGGACAGAGGATGGTTTGTAATCAGTCGTTCACCTCAAGGGTTAAGTATCCATCTGTATTCCCTTCTAAACCCACCCCGTTTAGGAGGGGGAGGGGCGTAGTGAATAAATACCACCCTTGTCCTCTCATAATGGAACAGCTTGACCTCTCATGACCCCTGCTGGTAGTGCATCTGCCTGTCAAATCCCACCAACAGGCTCCTGTGGGACATCAGTAGGCTACCACATCTGGCCCTCGACTGCTAATTCTAACGTTTCTGGAACTTCTTTCACTATTTAATCATTAAGGCCTGGTCAATTTTTAGGGGGTGTCAAAAAAGCTCTCGATTTTAGACTGAGGTTTTTGTTTCTCTCTGTTCAGTCTGGATGATGACTGCATAATGACCAGGACTCTTATTGACATTCTGGTCCCTCGAAATATGGATCGGATTATAGGAGTTTAGCATAGACCTTCCGTTAATCACATCAGCAAAAAGTGCCACACATATGCCCCAGTTTGCCCCTTATCGGAGTCATGTCACGCACGAAAAAGCTTATCAGTACTGTATGTCTGCAATCCTCTTAGACAAACCCCAGTTGAAGTGTGTAAATCAAATTGTTTTGCAAATGGTTATCTTTTCACGTGACTCCACTTGTGTCAAAAAATGGTTTTGGTTAGAAAACTGTAGCCTTTGGTTGTTCCATTTATTTTAATGCTGCTAGTTAAACACACCACAGCTTTGTGTAGCACCTGCTATGGATTATAGGTGATGGCGGCTCCCAGCTAATATCTTGTGATAATTCCTGCAGTGAAACCCAATCTTAACTCCAGCTGTTATGACTGTTTTCAGACAGCTCTAAAATACTAAGATTTGAATCGGTTTCCTCTTGTCGGAAAGAAGGATTAGTTGACTCTTGGACAAACATCACGTTCACACTGCCAATACACTGGTGCACATACATCACCAAACTAGTACAGACCAGTGAACAGGATTATTAAAACCCATTACCAGAGTCTCTGCGCAACCTTTCATTTCTCTCATAAAAAATTCTCCACATTTATCAAGCAACCTTCTATGGAATTCTATTAAACATAGTCAATCAAAGCAAGGAAAACAGATATGACTCAAACTGGGTTTTATTTGGAGAGGACTTTTATTCAGATCTGTTGCAACATGTTGACTTATACATCCAGTGTGGCCTTGAGTGGAATCACATGACTGTGCATTTGGGTGTGTGTCGTGAACCAGCTGTATCGCCGATCGTAGCTGCTCCAGGATGCTCACATTTCTGCCTTATCTGAGTCATAAACCTCCTGTTGATATGCCTGATAAGTCGTACCGTATATTATGTTGAGTTCAGCTTGAAGCCACAATAAAGCCACAGCGTTTGATCACAGGAGTGATGATTCCATAAAGGTATATATTGCTTTCAGCATTTACCTGAGCAACACTGTGCTTAGGTTGTCAGTTCCTCTCTTCCAGCAGATAGCTGTTGATGTAGGAGGGTGGCTACTTTTTCCATTTTTTTTTTTTTTATTTTTTTTTTTTTTAAATCATGACTGGGAGCTGTACTTTTTAAGTAGGGTGCTCTCTTACTGGAGGTAGCAGTAAGTATGTTAGATTTTATTTCAGTGGGAAACTCTCATGCTTAATTCCAGATGGCCAAGATGTTTTCTCACCTAACGGATGTTTATGTAACGATCCAGACCGTGGTCCTGTATATATGGGACTCTGGTATAGGTCCATGTGATGATCCTGGGACTCTGCTGGTTAGCACACAATCTATTGCATGCTGCCTGTCTGGCTGCATTGAACTCTGAAATTAGTCATGCTCTGTCTAGTTGTCTCACAAGTGAGTGATGGGCTTTCAAAATATAAATCATTACATTTGAAAATTAAGATTTTGGAAAAAAAAAAAAAAAATCATGTAGTCCCTGTCTTCAATAATGTTTGTAGTTGGATTGATACTCCATTACAGAAATGCCCTAAATTTATAAATATGGAACTCTGTTGAATAAGAGAAAATGCGAAATAGTTCGTGCTACGTTCTGTAACAATTTAATGAAAATTGAGGACACCAAATAATGCTGTAGTAACAGACTGGGTGTTAGTCACGCAGACCCCAGCAGTTAATTGGTCGATCAAACTTCAAACTGTCACCACTGTACAAAATGCTTTTTCTGAAGCAGTGGTTGTCTTTCTGCAATAAACTATCCATTCTGTGAATTATTTATCATTTGATAGGCTTTTGATAGAAGTATTAGATTCAAAATGCTATTATAATGGTAATGCAGTAATTTGACAGATGCTGTACACACATGTAGACCTGCCAATGTGGTAATGGCCCCTAAAGGCCAGTGAACAGCAGCATTTTGTTATTGTGACGTTGAGCATAATGAGCAAAGCAAGCAAGCAAGCAGGCAGGCCCAGACTATGTAACTGCCCGTAATAGCCTCACTGCATCATTTTACCTTTCACTCTCTCACTAAGATTTTGGCACAAGTGACTGATGAAAGTGCTGAGCTAGCAACCATCACTTCGACGGGTCACTTGGCTTTGCCGAGGTTACTTAACTCTTGACTTTCATGGCTTTGGTTTTCCAGGTCATTGCCTGTGGCCATAGTTAGATCCCTAAGAGATTATTTCATGTTACGTTTGGCCTGGCTTTGATCTGCTTATTGGTCAAAATAGGCCATAAAAAGAATGCCATTGCTAGATCAACTAGAATGTACGTCTCTCCTTGACCACGACAGTAACCTGCCCTCTTGTCTTCATTTTTTAAATTTATTTATTTATTAATTTTGGTTCATGTTCCAGTGATTCACCAGTACCTGTCTGGATTTTGGGATATGGTTTTAGCTGGGTTCCAAGTAAAGCTGATTCTAGGGACCTGTCAGTGTGTGAGCACAAGTGCAAACCCCTGCTGGCGTCACAATTCCTCAAGAACGCAGAGAGGGATTAATTCATGTCTGGAACAAATGATGAATGAGACCCCCCCCCTCTCCCTCAGACACACACAAACATGTCATACAGTGTAGTTTCAAACCATCTGGGTGTGCAAGTGCAATATCTGCTAGCATAGCAAGTGTTTGTTTTGGAACAAAGCCACACAAGGTTTGGTTCAGTACCCCAGATACTGTGGTATGCAACAGCCACGTGTCATTTGGGCTGGAAAGACCTTTTAGCTTTTTTACTTCCTCTCTGGGACACTTTAACTGATTGATAGTGTCCATGATTTCATGCACACTCCCTCATCTTTTGTCTTTATTATCCTCATATGCTTTTCATTTAAGCCCATGCTTTGCCATATTTCCATTAACCAATTAATTTCAGATTTCAGTTTTTTTTTCCATTGTCCTCTTAATATGTCAACCCATCAGTGGACTGGACTAAATTTGTGGTGCATCATAATAGGTTATCAATGCCTCAATGCATTGGAGCGTTTGTGACATTTTCATTCACGTTTGTAATATTGAGTTACCATTTCTGCATGTGGCTCTTCTTTTCCCTAATCCCCATGATTCCATTGTTGCTCTGAAACCTTTGGCAATAGTGTTGGACCCCCAGCAGCAAACTCTCATTGTGGTGCACAGCGAAATGATCTGTGATGGATCATCCGTGAAAAGCTTGGCGCGCGTCTCACCGTAGCATAGTACGGTGGCTTTGCTAATGAGTAAGTGAATCTTATTACTCACTCTACCTCACACTACAGTGTGATAGATGATACTCACAAAGCACTGACAGTCAATTCCAGTGGAGGAACCCACATGAACCGAATAAAGTTAGAATCATGACAATGAAATGGTTTTGTTACTGTATTAATGGAGGATGCAAATCAGTTAATATTTTCACTTCACTCCATGTGAAACACTTTTTGTTTTTCAATCACTTTATCAGTGAGGAGATATGGAGCTATGTGACATAGAAGCTGTTTGCATTTTTTTCCTTTCCATCTGACCGTTTATCTGACCTTGTGCTTCCATGTTTCACATCCATGGCCTGTCATTCACTCTCAATTACTTTATCAACAACATTCATTCCTAGTATGTTCTCTCTATCTTCTTCAAAGCAGCCCCGTGGTCTTGCTTTGGTTCCATGCTAAAGTGAACAATGTGACAAAGGTGTGAAACAACTAAGCTCAGATGTGCTGCTCATCTCAGAATTTTGGGAAAATATTGCCACATACTTTTGTGAGCTGTTTTGTAATGCAATTCTTCATTTTATTATTTATGTGTGTATGAATCTGAGTTGTGGAGTTCTAAGAGATGACTACTGGTAATCCTATTTACATTGTATAATGTGAACAACAGTCCTAATTACATTGTGTACAACTGTCAAACTATAAAAGGAAATAAATGTGGTTTTAAACTAAGCTCTGGGGTTAGTAGTTCCGGGTTTTTTTCAAAATCACAATTGATTTTGACCAAAATTGAGTAAAAAGTGACTTTAATCAAAATAGTGGGAAAAGCATCATATGACCAGTGACTCCAAAACTGTAGTAGTCAGACTACAGTTATTTCTCCAAATAATGCGGTTTTTTTTTTTGGGATATGGGACGAAACCGGAGTGCATGGAGAGGACCCACGAAGGCGCACATGCAAACTCAACACAGGCAGGGCCGGGATTTGAACCCTGGTCCTCAGAACTGTGAGGGCAACGCTCCATAGCTGTTTCACCATGCTGCCTCATATAAATAATCTATATGGACACACTTTATAAACAGTTCCCTCCAAAAGTATTGGAAGGGTGGGGGCAATTCATGTTTTTGTTGTATACTGAAGGCATTTGGGTTTCAGAGCAAAAGTTATGAGACTAAAGTCCAGAATTCCATCTTTGATTTCAAGCTATTTATTTTACATCTAGATGTGTCAAACAACTTAGGATAGAGCACTTTTTGCTTAAAACCACCTACTTTTCAGGTGAGGAAACGACAACAAAATGTTTAATTTTCTCCCATACACACCTCTGGTCTTTGCTTAATAACAAATGCAGTTTTCACAGGGGAAACCCAAAGCACTCATGTTTAAGCAATCTAAAAGGCAACACCTGAGCCACTACAATTACCCTTCAGTCACATTGCAATAATTTTGCTACTTCAAAAGTGGGTGGGTTCAAACAAAAGGTGCTCTGTCCTGAGTTATGTAACACACCTAGATTAAAAAGGTGTAAATCTGAACTTTTCTCATTCATCTTTTGATCTGAAAGCCAAAAATCTTCAGTATACAACAAAAATAAAGGAATTGATGTTGCTGTTTAAATACTAGTCTGAATACACAAGCCATATTTTATTTTTAATTTTTATTAGCAAGTTTGTGTTCATAACATCATGGTCTTGAACCGTAGTCATGCTCATTAGCGTAGCATACACATGAAGTCAGCTGACTTGTTTTACAGTTTTGCACACGTGGTTTCCACATTTAGCGGATAGGCTCAAGCAAATCTGTGACCAGAATGGGATGCCCCCCCCAGCCAATTTACATGTTTTTCAAATGCTGAATGTGACTAGCACAGAAAACTATGTGGTACACAGATGTTGTCGTAATAAGGGTTATGAGTTGAAGTACCGCACTAGTACTGATGTGAACTGTGAATTGCATTATTTTCTTAGGACTGGTGTTTCATAACTTATCAGGCTGAAAATAGGTACTGGTCAGTATCTTTTGGAGTAGGTTCAGGAATACTCTATAATACTTTAATATTAAAAATGACATATGCCTCCCAATAAACTTCAATTGGGCAATTTGAATCTCCATACCTTCAGGCTGAGACATCACACTACTTCACTTTAGTAGTGTTAACCTATCCCTTCTTTTGGCCATTTGAAAATGTCATGGCAGTTTTAAAAGCACACTTGAGCCCATGTAGCAGTAGCTGGATGGACCCTCACAGCACCTGAGTGCACATTAGTTTCCTCTTAGAAAAGCATAAAAAAATAATAATAATAATTAATTCAGAGAAAATCCTATAGTCTCTCATGATTTACACACTAGAGGCTGCGACATTTTCTCTTGCCAAATGGGAGTGAATTTTATTATGATTCATGAGTTTGGGTTGGAGCGGGAGCAAACCAGTGGGAGGAACAGGTACAAAAGTCACTAGGGCAGGGTGGAATGGGAACTTTTACTACTTAGTCACCAGGTGTGGAAATCGTGATGGGAATGGAAACCATGGTTTTCGCGGGATTCTGTACAATTTTTATCTCGGGATTTGGAGGAAAATGAGATCAAAATCTGTGAGTGGGAGGCAGCGGGAGTCAAAATCCACTCCTGTGTCACCTTGAATACGCACATACTCCACACATATGCAGAAACATATTCGAATGGATCACTGAATATCACACTTAACTGTATTTTGAGACTCGCACACGTTTTTATGATGGAGCATGAATACCTTAATTGGTAAAAATAAAAGATATGCTAAGTGGATTTCACTCAATCACAAAAAGATTGGACCCCTGACCCAGATTTAAACTACCATGGTTTGTGAATTCCTTCAATTCTCACTCCTCAATTCCCACTAACAACTACCCTGTAAGTGAAGCATCTGGAGACTCCAGAGATTTTAATCCTTGTTTGTGGGTGTAGCAGTGTACTCATTTTTGCAACCATGACCAATCAGAATCAATTTATGGCCTCCGTACTTATTGTCTTTTGGGAATTACGTCAGACTGCAGTCCCACTTGGCACCTCATAAACCGCTCCAAGCAATGTTGTTTCAGGGAGAGGAGTATTAGCATGCTAAATGAATTTGTATAGTTCTTCCCTCAGCTGTCCTCCATTTTGTCAGGCCATGTCCCACAAGCATTACCCCCCCTGGGATTTTGTTTTCATTAAATACGGATTATTGAAAGTAGTCTGACTAAATGTGACATTTTACATGTACAGAGGCATTTGCATGCTGTAACAGTTTAACACTAATCCAGCAAAAAAAAAAGCCTAAAGAAACTAATTTATTTTGTGATTTTTGTAGTATAGATTAACAGGCGACTGGAATGTATATTCTTATTTATAAGGAGACTTGAGGTTAAATTCTAATTTTCACTTCTCAATGAACGTTCCCAATTCCTTATATCTCTATTTGCTCATGTCTGTCTGGTTAATGCTAAAAAAAGCATGATTCACTTATATAATTTGTAACAAAACAAGTGCTTTTCATTTAGAATATATAGCTTTTGTGTTTGGCTATGGAGGGATTGCTTTTGTCTTTGCAGAATTTTGTAATTGATCTGGTGGGTCTCAACTTTTGGCCTGAATAAAATGGCTTGAGCACCTGCTCTCTGTGAATATGCTTCACAGTGGCGCACTGCCTTCTTTCTGTCTTTTCATGTCCCCCACTCACTAACCTTTGAGCAGACAAAGGGCTTTGAGAGCGGCCCAGACTCATCCACATCTATCGTATGCCGAACAATGTTGTTTAGGTCAGATGAGTCCTGCTGGGCCTGATGTTGTCATGTCAGGCAGCAGGTTGATTGATGCCTATTTCACAGCTGCTCATATCATGTGGTTCAAGGATGACTTTGAAAAGGAGTTTGGGGAGAAAAAAAATCATTTTTTTAGGGAAGATAATACATGATTGGAGCTCAGGGGTTTTTGTCACACTTGTTTAAAAAAAGCCACATCTCCACCAGCATATGCAGTACCAATTCTCTTGCCATGGTTTGAAATGGTAAACAAAAATCAATCTTTCATTTCTTGGCATGACATTATGCCAATGTTACATAGACTCTAGCCAATAAATCAATGAGGAATGTGAAAATAAATAACTGCTTTCAAATCCTCTATTATATTGTCACCATTTGTATTAATTTCCTCCCATTCAACGCCAGTGTATGGACGCACCCTCCACTAGCAAACCATTCAAAATTACCATTGGTGCAGGCGGACTACAGTGGAAAAAGCAATACAGCTTTGTGTCTTAATATAAACTGTAATGTTCAACCAGCTGACTCGTGCAATAATGTTGTTAGCTGGTATAGAACTTGGCATTTTGTTTTAAAAAAAAAAAAAAAAAATCAACTACTGGTCCTGTGCTGAGCTGTGCTGTGGCCCTCTAAATCGGCCCAACTCAATTATGCGACCACAGTTATGTGAGCCATAGACAAATCGAAGCATGTGTGGAGTTTGAAACCATTGGCAGTCTTGAAAGCGTATTCACCAGGGTACAGCTTAGTCACAACATTTCAAAAGCATCTCCCAAATTCCATTGGCAGGCAATCTTTGGAGTCCTTTTCTTGGACAGTTTGGTGCTTTGACCCCAAGAAACAAGGAGGTAAGCCGTGTAGCAGACTGTTTCCTGTCAGTTCAACCACACACACAGACTGCCTCCCGAGTAGCTGGCCACCTTGCCCTCCTCCTGGAGTCATTGTGCTATTTCGGATCACACAAGGGCTCCAGTCATCACTCCCTCTCCAGTGCCTGTAAGGCAGCGCTGCAGCCACTCCACGCCTGCTTGTCTCGCCCAGTTGTCTCAGACGGCTATGGAAAACTGTCTTGGCGGTAGCAAGTCATGCATCCTTCTCAAATTCAAGCCAATGGAAAAGCAGGGTTTCTGTACCATATAGGGAAAAACAACTGGCAGGAGTCGAGGCTTTTAATTGATGGAAGCTATAAAAAAAAATCTTCCTTTTTCTGAGTGCTTCTGTTGAGTTTTCCTTCACTGTTCGCCTGCTTTTCTTGCCTGTGTGCCGTTACCAAGGGTTACCCCAGGAGGACCGTGATTCGCCTTTGCCTTGGAGCAGGGGGGGGGGATTCCACGTGTGGTTGTGTGTGAGCCCGATGTAGCATGTGTCTGTTGCTTTAAGACTCAACCAGCCTTCATAGGTCGAATCCACTTTGAGGTGACAGAATAGCAGTGAGATTTCGTCTTTGCAATCTCTTCAAAGAGCTTTTAGATTAAAGGCCGGTGCAGCAGAGGTAAGGCATCTTGTTTTATCTCCCACTCCCTTTTGTCTGTCCTGGTGGCAGGAGTGGTCACGTTGTTTTTTAGGATCTTCTTATTGACATGCACTGGTGTTTACATGTGTGAGTTACTGCACTGAGTCCGAACAAAACCTTTACAACACTACTTGACTGTAATTGTGCATATCTTTTTTTTCATTTATTTTTTTATTTTTGTGTATGGATGCTCTGCCTTCACAGAGTTGTCTTGTAAGCAAAGTTAATGAATGGACTTTCACCATTTTGAACGTTATCAAATATATTGATGCATATGCTCTGGTTATTTTACTCTTTGGCCTCATCACCACTACAGTTATACAAGAAACAAACTTATGCAGTTATAGCTAATTGGCTGTGCTTCTTTTGTTTGAACACCCCCCCACCCCACAAGTCACTTTTGTACAGGACAGTAGTCATGTGCTGAATCAAATTTATAAGGATACTTATATTATTGGTTCAACTGTATCCACTGCACAATATTTTTTGAGTGATTCATACAATGGCAGTTGTCACCATGATGTGATTTGAATTACAGAAAAGAGCAGGGGATGGCCTACTGATTGGCACCTTCTTCCTTAGTAACTTTGTTTTGTTGTACAAAAACTGGATGCTGTTTTGCATAAGTTTGCTTTTAAACACAAAAGCTGTAAAGCACTGCTGCTTCATCAACTCTCATGGGAGAAAGTAGTAAGGCTGGTCCACCAGTATGCGATTTGACAGGAAGAAAGCAGTGCGACTGTGTCAACAGGCAGTAGTAATAACAAATTACCTCATTGTTTCAAGTTCGCAGCATCATTAAGTCAAAAGGCCTCAACTGGTTGTTGTTTACTGTGTGAGTAGATTAGTCATTCGTTGTGACTGCATTTGTTTGTCAGTCCTGGTATTTCTGTAACATACACAAGGCCAAAATTGTTTAAGAGGCCACTGTCACAAAAATATTACAAAAATCAAACCATAAAACCCAAAGCTGTCAAACATTAATTTCTGCATGCACTTTGTTGTGTGAATTAGTTATGTAGGAGGTCCCTCTAGCATCAATCGTAACTGATGTGGCCAAAGTCACTCCCATTCAACGTAAACTAGCAAATGTATTGTCCACAGTCGAGTGAAATACATACGCAATATACATACAAAATGTCTCCGTTCTTAAGTCCCATCCAGCTATGGATTCCTCAACTCTTGCTCAGGCTTCTTGCTGAGGTGAAACCACCAACACCACCCTGCCAAGCATCCAATTATAGGGCACCATCATGGGTAGTGACCAGCTCTGACATTTGCACGGCTGCTGCAAGAGTGCTGCTCATCAAGGCACTAAAACAACAAGTGGCGACAGTCAATCATTTCTGGCATTCTCCTCCCCAAGATACAGTATTGCTGCAATATAGAGTGCAAACGTCAACGTTCTCCTCCTTTTGAATGTCCTGCTGGTGCAGTAAATAGCCCAGCATGGGTCACACGATGGACACGAAACAAAACAACAAATCATGTAGCTCATGAAGACCACTGCCCTCTACTTTTGCACCATAAATGATTATATACAATATTTTATTTTCTGCATTCATGATCTCCCTTGGAGCGCAATAAAGTATTGCAACCCCCCCAATCCCCCGTAGCACTGCAATGTTGTCGATTTTTGAAAACTACATGATATCACTATCTGGTGAATTGGGGGATTGCCTTTTCATATCGCTACGTGGTGATCTGGGGGCAAGGGGATTGTGCTGCTTGCCAAGCTGCTGTGCCACTAGCTTGCTGGTTCACTTTTCTTCAAGGTTAGATTCAATGACAAAAACGATCAGAATGTGTCTGTCTGTCCTTTGACAAAGGCTTCTTTTAAGGAAAATTAATTTCCTAAACCCACTGTTTGTACAAAATTGAGGTGTGGTCCACTCAATATTATCCCTAGCTCCAGACCCAACACACAGTGCCAGACTAAACATGAAGCTTGCGTGGGAGTTATTCAAGGGCAGCGTGAGAAGAATGCCAGGTCACTGGGTGTGTCAAAGAGCGCCGGGATCCCTTGACCTCTGAGCAGATGGCCTGTAGGCTCTCCATTGAGGAGAGCAGGGGGATGAAGGGGAAGAAGGAAGGAGGGGGGCTTCAGACTCAACGCCACGGCCATAGCTTAAAGGCAGATTTTTGTATGCCCAAAAAGTGGCACAATATTTGGTGACAGTGTATGCATTTACTTTTTTTTTTTTTTTTTTTTTTTTTTTTTTTAAAACACTTTGAATGTGCTTTAACAGTCGAGTTTGATTTTATTTGAGGGTATTTACATCAATTTATCAGGTGAGCAGTGTAGGAATTACAACAGTGTATGTGCCTTCCATGTTTTAAGGTACTAAAACTAATGGGACAAATTAACAATCATAAATAAAACTTTCAATTTGTAATATTTGGTCGCAAAATTCTTTGCATGTAATACAACTGGAAGCCATAGATGTCACCAGATGCAGGATTTTATCCTTGGTGATACTTTGCCAGACCTCTACTGTAACTGTCCTGAATTCGTGCTTATTCTTGGGACACATTTGTCTTCAAGTAAAATTTAATGCTCAGTCAGATTCAGGTCAAGTGATAGACTTAGCCATTCCATAACATTCCGCTTCTTTGCCTCAAAAAAAAAAAAAAAAAAAAATCTTTTTACATTCTATGTTTGGGTCATTGTTCATCTGCACTATGAAGTGTCTCTCTGAAGCACTTGACTGAATATGAACAGATGTTGAACTCTACATGCACATTGATAGCATATATTCTTTGAAAATTAATCCAGCCCCCATGTAATGACAACCATAAATGATGGACCAAGGATGTTTTTTTTTTTTTTTTTTTTTTTTTTGGGGGGGGGGGGGTTTCAAATGCAACACCCAACATGAAAAACACAACATTGGAACTTTTTATAAAAATTTTGTGAACTCCTCATTGCTCCTCTCACTTACTCTGTTCTCAATGGCAGAAATTTATTTTCAGTGTTTCAGCAACTCGAGAAATGGTCTAGAAAGGCTTGTGGGCTCATCCATATCCTAACCCCCCCCTTACAGAATTCACATGAACTCACATTGCCCTAATCATTTCATCTGGTTAGAATAATGGGCCAAGTTTATTGCAAACCGGCATTCTTTGAATGGGTTACATTCTACAGTCCAGTACTTCCCAGGGCTTGTTTCCTTTGATCATTGTAAAATTAAACAAGAACCGCAAAATAAATAAATAAATATATATATATTATTATTATTATTATTTTTTTTTTTACATCATTAGCACTTTGAGCTTAAGATGCTGAAATTGCTAAATGCCATGATAGTTTTTCTGGAGATTTGTGTAATCACTGTATAGAAATAATTCAAATTACTCAGCCACACTATTCAACATGACCTTGTGGCAAGGTGTATTTTAGCAGGAGCAGATAAAACTCTTAATACTATACACCACTTAATCCCAAAGGTTAAGACTTTTGACAGTGGTGAGCTTGCTTGGTAACCTTAGATGTGATGCGGTGTAGTGAAGGGTTAGAGAGTTAACACTACTTGAAACACTTTTAGAAGGATGAACCATCCACATGAATATGTTGTATTTCCATACAAGAATGACAATCCTTGACCAAAGACTCATTGAGTCTCCTCAAAGAGCACACATCAGCCATTTCTGGTTTTGGTTCTTGCTTCTGAACAAACTTAGCATTGGCAGGAAAAAAAAAGGAACGAGCCAGGATTCCAAGGTTTGAAAATAAACAGATGAGTAAACTGCAGCCAGTATTCAAAAACATTTCCAGCACTGTGCAAAGACGTCATTTTGTATTGGGGAGGGGAAAACGTTTCCAGTATTTAGTTGGATTGGCTGATTCAGAAGCGTTGGGGTGGAGAGAACATTCAACTTGCTGTGCTTCAGCAGACACACGATGGCATTATGTTACTACTGACACTTTAACTGCTTGGTTCAATAGAATCTCTTTGTATTTCATGTTCTCGTTCACCCTGTATAAATGGTACTTTTTTTTATTTGTATGAAACTTTTTCAACTCGACAACTTTGGTGCCTGGACTTTTTGCAAACCTGCCAGTAACAAGCTTTAACCTCTACAGACTGAAAAACTTTCACCAAAAGTAAGACTCTTATAAATTGCAGAGTGGTGTTATTTGCATTCTAAGAACTTCATTTAACATTGAAAGAAAAACATTTGATGTACTCTGCCAATTACAGTGAAGAAAACAAGTATTTCAACACCCTGCTATATTCCAAGTTCTCCCACTTAGAAAAAAATCATTGAGGGACTGAAATTTTCATCATGGGTGCATGTCTGCTGTGAAAAAAAAAATCATACATTTGTGATTTCTGGATTTATCTTTTTAGATTCATACATTGTAATTTCTGGATTTTTCTTTTTAGATTATCTCTCTAACAATGTATTTGTGTGGGACAGCTGCAAATACGTATTTTAACACCTGTCTATCAGCTAGAATTCTGACCCTGGAGACCTGTTAATCTGCCTTTAAAAGTCCACCTCCACTCCATATATTATCATGAATGCCATGCACCTGTGTGAGGTCGTTAGCGGCATAAAGACAAAGTCCACCCCATGCAATCAATAAGACTCAAACTTGTAACATGATGGTCAATCTCAATCGGAATGGAGCCCCATGCAAGATATTACCTCGTGGTGTCTCAATGATCCTTAGAAAGGTGAGGAATCAGACCAGGACTACACAACAAGACTTGGTCAATGACCTGAAAAGAGCTGGGACCACCGTTTAAAAGGTGACTGTTGGTAATACATTAAGACATCATGGTTTGAAATCAGGCATGGCACGGAAGGTTCCCCTGCTTACCAGCACATGTCAAGGCCCGTCTTAAGTTTGCCAATGACCATTTGGATGATACAGAGGAGTCATGGGAGAAAGTGTTGTGGTCAGATGCGACCAAAATGGAACTTTTTGGTCATAATTCCACTAACAGTGTTTGGAGGAAGACGAATGATGAGTTCCATCCCAAGAACACCAGCCATACTGTGAAGCATGTGGGTGGTAGCATCATGCTTTGGGGGTGTTTTTCTGTACATGGGACAGGACGACTGCACCGTATTAAGGAGAGGATGACCGCAGGCATGTATTGTGAGATTGTGGGGAACAACCTCTTTCCCTCAGTCAGAGCATTGAAGATGGGTCGTGGCTGGGTCTTTCAACATGACAATGACCCAAAGCACACAGCCAGGAAAACCAAGGAGTGGCTCCATAAGAAGTATATCAAGGTTCTGGCGTGGCCTAGCCAGTCTCCAGACCTAAACCCAAGAGAATACCTTTGGAGAGAGCTGAAACGCCATGTTTCTCAGCGACAGCCCAGAAACCTGTCTGATCTAGAGGAGGTCTGTGTGGAGGAGTGGGGTAAAATCCCTCCTGCAGTGTTGTGCAAACCTGGTGAACAACGACAGGAAACGTTTGACCTCTGTAATTGCAAACATAGGCTACTATACTGTGTAAACGTTAACATTGGTTTTCTCAGGTGTTCAAATACTTATTTGCAGCTGTATCACACAAATAAATCGTTAAAAAATCATACGTGGACATGCACCTATGATGAAAATTTCAGAGCCTCCATAATTTCTAAGTGGGAGAACTTTCACTACAGCAGGGTGTTCAAAACTTATTTTGTTCACTGTATTAGGGGTTAGCTCTTTAATTGGCGCAGGTATAATTTATAACTCATTAAATTAGTCAATCAATGATATTTAAAATTAATCTGTTTCTTTCAGATGAGAGGCTGCGAAGGAAATAGTTTACTTTGAGACATGAGGTGGCGAGATCCAGCACTTAGGAGCCCCATTTTGAGACTTTGAGACAGGTGAGTCAGAGGGCATCATGTTGGGTGGGTTTAACCATTTGGTATGTTTTTCATTTCTACCACTTAAAGGTACAAAGTGAAAAGTATCTAATACAAGGTTCACAACACAGTGCCCATGGGCATCGGGTAGCCCTCCTTAGACCACATGAGTAGCCTGTGTATCTGTTCCCAAAACAGCTCACCAATGACTGGACATGGCAAATTCCTCGGATTGTTGTGGTAAACATTTGAAAATGTAAACACTTTTAAAAATTTGTAGGATTAAATTGTTACATGTTCAACACTGATTATGATGAGTGTCTTCAGATTAATGTGAATATAATTTATGTAATTTGAGCAAATTTCATGGCTCAATCTAGTGGCCCTAGTAGCTCTGTTTAAACAGGTGGTTCACCTCTTTACTAAAGTATTAAGTGTAACTGGGTTGTTGCTAATAATAATTATAATCCCTTTTAATCTTTATCACATGGTTATGCTGCCTTTAAGTCTTGCGTATTTTTAAGGCCACGTGTTCAATGTTAGGCAGCTCTTTGATCTTCGATTTACAAACCCAATAAATAGATAAAGTCTTTGCTTAAACTATTGTGTCATAAAGCAAACCACTGGCTTTGAATGACTATTTATGCTAGTATGTTGTGTGTGACCAGTAATAAAAGATGTTCGGCCACAGTGCACTGTCACGAATAGTTTTCTGGAGTAGCCTGGAAGTTGTCTTTCTCCTCGTCTGGGATTCCGTCACACATAAAAGCCATGATGGCCGTAAGCCTTTTCATGTCACTTTTCTCAAGGGTAAAGTCATAAAATGAAGAACAACCACAGAATAAGCGGGTGAGTTCAACCAGACTGGTGGGAAAACATTTACCTGCTTCAATTTTGCTTTGGATAAAGATTTAGATTTACTTCATTTCAAGGATTGTGGAAATGTTCGTATTTTAATAAATGATGAAATGATCTTGCATTATGTCTTACAAGTGTAATGTGAATACCATTCTTTGTCTTTTTATTTACATAATCTCAGTGATTTGATGGTAATTTATTTCCAGGCAGGCAGCAATGGGAAATTCTGAGAGCCAGTACAGCATCCAGAGCCTCAAAGCCACCAGCTTTGGCTTCTCTGGGACACAGAAGCCATGCTCACTAAATCTTGGCCCAGCCACAGATGACCCTCTGTCACCTCACGAGTGGTGGAAAAGTGCACCAGTGAGCTCTGGGTATAAGGCCAAATGTGTCAGCCGAGGTTGTCTTTCCCCTCCAAAGAGCCGCCAGCCTTACTCTGGCCGTCACAATGACTATGTCTCCAGAGGAGTGAGGGGCAGCCAGAATGAGCACCGCTGGCGTCGTTCGACTGGATGTGGTATACGCAAGCGGCATGTATCCGATGACTATGAAGATAATCCGTACGGTGCAGAGCTCAATGGCTGTACTTTGAATGGTCAAAGAGACAAAGAGCAGGTTTTGGAAAAACAAAGTAGCCCAAGAGTGGTGATCAAGAAGGATGGCAGTCTGAGAGTGGAATTCACAAATACCTCAGGTAGCGATTTCCTCCTGGATGAGGTTTCAAGTCCTGTACAACTCCTCAAGTTCTCTGCTAACTTGGAGTCCCCCTCAACCCCTAGTTTGCCAGGCTCTGGCAGCAGCGAGCCCGATGGCCTACGCAGTGGTCCTCCGCCAGCCTCTACGTCCTCCACTGCTAGAACCAGTAAAGGAAGCTCTCTGAGCTCAGATGGTTCTTGGTATGATTCTCCTTGGGGGGCCAGCACAGAACTTTGTGAGCAGGATCAGTCTTGCTCTTCTAACAGTACACAAGTGCACTCCCCTATCCACCAGCATGACCTTTTCATCGAACAATCTACCCCTATGTCCATTGTAAGCCTCTATAATAACTCCACAATGGCTGCTACCTTCCCCACAGCCAAAGACTTGTCCTCCCATTTAGAGGCAGCGCCAAATGGCCAACAGCCACATACAGCCTCCCTTGCATCAGTCTTAGATGTTCCCTTGAAGGAGGAATGCCTTGAGGGCCACCAATATTCATCATACACCCTTCCCTGTCGAAGGCCCAAAGCTCACACCATGAGCGAGGGTCTGCATCAGTACACCAACAATGAACAGCATCGGGAGGGAGCTGCATCAGAGTTTGGCTTCCAAAAGAAAGCGTCCATAAAAAAACACATTCGACGTTTCAGTGACTGGACGGGCAGCCTCAGTCGTAAGAAGAGAAAGACCCAGGTAATTGCGGCTTGAATTATTTCTTATGTGCTGCATTTCACTAGGTTTGTGTCATAACAAGCTTTATTGTTTATTGCTTATCAGAGGTCATCAATAACAGCTATGCAGTCTTTGGGGACTGTAGCAGGTTTGGCATATCTCTTTGGCATGAGTATCAGATCACAAAACCAGATGTAATCACTCGGCACAAGATGTACTTTGTAACGGGCACGGTTTGATTTTTGATTGTGAGGATGGAGAGATTATTTTTTTGATCAAATGGACAGATGCTTAGTGGGAGGATTTATGAATTGGTTCACCCAAAATATTATTACATAAAATGTGTTGCTTACAGAGCATCAAGCGTGTCATTCATGGGTGATGTAAAATGAAACTTGTTCCATACTTTTTCATGTCAGAGGAGATGTTGGAAATAAGTACAACTCTTCTGTCTGACTCCTGTAAATCGAAAAAAAGCAAATTGAATTCTTACAAAACATTCAATTGTTTTTCCTTTTACATAGTTTGGCCTTGCCTTGTAAAGGCTGTAACATGCTTGTGGGGAAACTGAGATAATATAAGCCTTTTAGAGGCTCAACTCGAGCAAAACCTAATCCTAGCTCAATATTTAACCCCATCCCTCTAATGTTAATGAATGACTTAGGGTTGTTCTGCTTGTTATTTGACCCAGACTGTTTGGTCGTGTTTTTCGTTCCAAAAAGAGTGTGTGTGCTAAAATTATTGATGCTCCATTTAGGTCTGAGAGTAAACAAAAAATTTACCTATGATTCTATATTGACATTTGCTTCTAAAATATGGAGTTGTAAAATGCAAAATAATCCCCCCAGGTAGTTTGTAATGGGATTTTTGCTTGCCTGTGTAGTGACAAGCAACTTTTACTCTATTTTACTCCCTTCCAAATCCCTTTCTAGCCAGCACCATTCTAATGTATTGCCATGTGGTTTTACTTAACTCTTTATGAGAGCTATCACACACTTGATTTACTTCAGCCTCAATTTTTTTTTCTATGAAGTTGCTATCTTTCCTTCAGAAATCTCATTTGGTTTTTAAATTAGCTTTGAGTCCAGATACTCAGAGAAAAAAAAAAAAAAACAGATTTAGATATTCATGAATTCCAGAGCATTTGGTTTCCTTCCAGCTTATCATCCAACTCCAATTCTGGTGTGAATATTAAAGGTCACGTTGTGACCAAAGAACCTGCATCAATGAGCAACAGATGTGAGATGGTTTCTTGACTTTGTGTGCAGCACAGATGATTGGAAGCTGAAATGTACTTGTCTTCCCTTACAAATGTTTTGTGCACATATGCTACTCAAACTGCTCTCTGACCTTTCCAATGTGAGGCTGGGAAAGAGTGAAATCTGTTGAACTTAAAGCAATCACATTACCATTATTTTCTATTAAACTCTGTGATAGATGAGAACTATAAAGGCAGAATAAGCATGGAGGCTCATCTGTACCTTCATGTTGAAAGGCACACACCTCCCTCCAAACAGTTGCCTGCGCTACAATTGATGCAGCAAGCTATTCAAGTACAGGTTACTTTCATTTGATTTGGAGAGTGCAATTCCATCAAGTTCTTATTTGTGGGATTGGGAACCCACTTCAGGCTGTAAATGATGTGAAATTGTTTGAGGCCTCAGGGTTCTAACCTCCCCAGGTGCTGGCACAGGAAATTTGCCCCATTTTCCCAGCCTACTGCAAGATCAAGCCACTGTATTGCAGACCTTTGAAGTAATTTTGAGTGATTTGACTCCGTTTTCAAAGGTTCCTCTTGAACCTTGCAGTGCCTCCTGGCTAATGAAAAGTGCACAGCTTCAGTTATGTTTTAGACTCAAGGCTTGGCATACATACAGCGGTGTGTAATGCTCGGGGCTAGCAAGGTGTCATTTTAGTAAAATTGTAGTTCATGAAAAATGAACCTGTGAACTTGATTCTCATATATTGCATTAAAGACACAATTGGTAGTGGTCACTGCCTCATATATCCATTGCACATCTAGTCCATGCCTCTCACTTTTACACTACTTGTCTTATCAGGAGACCAGGCACAAAGACCTGAGTGACACCTTTGACAGCGGAGTTGATGGTCTGACCGTTGATACCAGCTCCCCGTCTCAGGCATCAAGCCTCTTGTGGCTCCCAGGAGCCCCAAGAACCCAATCATCAGGGGCTATTCACCAATCAACAAATGATGCCCTTCGCCAGAACATTTATAAGAACTTTATGAGAGAGCTGGAGACGAGTAGTGGCCAGGGAGGACGTGAGAGAAGAGACCCTTCCACGGGCGAAGATGAGGGGGAGAGCAGTAGTGAGTCAGCTGATGGCTCTTTGGAGCAGCTGGACCTGCTGTTTGAAAAGGAGCAAGGGGTGGTCCGACGGGCAGGTTGGCTTTCTTTCAAACCATTAGTAACACTGCAGAAGGACAGGAAGCTGGAGCTGGTGACCTGCCGCAAATGGAAACAGTACTGGGTTACCTTAAAAGGTGTGCATTTACATTTTGGTTGATTTGTCTAGTTCAGAGTTCATGTCAGTGAACATTGTTTAATTCAGCCACATGGAGATTTTTATCGTGTTTAGCGGCTAAATGTTATAAAAATCTAAATAATAGCCTTTTAGCCCCATTAGTTTCATGACCCAGTGGTATCGCTGGTAAATGTAAAGGATACTTTTTGGACAAATGGGACGTACCTACTTACTTATCAATCAGCTAACCCCCCCTGAATGTTATTTTATTTTTTTTAAATGCACAAGGCCTTTTCTGTTCCAGCGTGATGAAGATTTAGTTCTATAGATAGATCGTTAGATGAATTTGCTGTGGGTAAACTTTGAGCTCTGACCTGAAACCCAAGCAGATACCTTTGGAACAGACTAACACTCTCATCCAACACCTGTGACCTCTTACCGCACCAATCTTGAACATACTTCAAAATTCTGTCTGTTATCAATTGCTGTGCAATGGCTAGCTGTCGCAATACTATAGTCCATTTGAATGTAAGCACAGAATAGTGATTTCCCCGTTTTTACTTCTGTTTTTCCATTGTTCGTTAATTCGATGTGTGCAATAATAAACCAAACCTGCATCAATTAGCCTCTGACATTTTTGGGCTTTCATCTCCTCTCTTAGGATGTACTTTGCTATTCTATGAGACCTACAATAAAGGCTCATCAGAGCAAGAGCTCTCTCCTCGGTACTCTCTCCTGGCTGAAGACAGCATCGTCCAGGCTGTTCCAGAGCACCCCAAAAAGGAGAATGTCTTTTGCCTCAGCAACTCATACGGAGATATCTATCTGTTTCAGGTAAGGTCCATGATGGGTGGTATTATTGTGCATGTATGAGAGGTGCTAGTCTGATGATAGGTATGCATAAAATGTGACCAAACTTGGCAGGTAAGAGGTCTAAGAGTACATTTGCCAGTTGTGCTTACTGACCTAGATGTTAGTATTCCCAGGCACATGGTGCCCCCACCACTTATCGTTAAAAGCTTGCCACACTGCATTATGGTGTTCCGACCATATGTGCATTTAATAAAATGAGCCCCCAAAGGCAAAGAGATCACCTCTTGAACATGGAGACAGCAATGGCTTTATATCATTCTTCACATGACCTGTTAAACATAGGTTATTCTAAATATGCAGCATATGAAAAAAAACATTTAATAAATTGCATTTTTTCTCACTAAACATACTTCCAAAGGAGAGATTGAGAGACCAGACAAAGCACAGCTGTCAGTTTCCTATAATATAAGACTTATATAGGAGAGATTTCCCTTAACCAGACACGCATCACCAGGCCCTCCCTCTGGAGCCATGCCTAGAAGTGGCTCTCAAAAGGCGCGCCTGGTCACAAACCCTCCACACATGGGGCCAGCCGGTAACAAAGGGTTACGTGGGTCCCCCTTTTCATGATCTCACCACCTGTGGGAGGGGCCATAGGGGTGGGGTGCAGTGCAAGCTGGTCGGTGGCCGAAGGCAGGGTCATTGGTGATCCGATCCCCAGCTACAGAAGCTGGCTCTTGGGATGTGCAATGTCATCTGTCTTGCAGGGAAGGAGAATGAGCTGGTGTGTGAGGTCAAAGTTTCAAATTGATGTAGTTGGACCCTCCACCACACAACGCTTGGTTTCTGGTAAAAGTCCTCTTGAGAAGGGTTGGACTCTCTTCCACTTTGGAGTTGGCCATGGTGAGTGGTGCCGAGATGACGTGGGTATACTTATTGCCTCCTCTGTTTGGTGCCAGTACATTGGCGTTCACCCCGGTAGACGAGAGGGTAGCCTCTCCCTGCCTTCAGGTGGGTGATGGGTCCTGCCTGTGGTTATTGCTTTTGCACCAAACAGAAATTCAGAAGACCCAGAACCTGTGTGGTGACCCAGCTGTGATCTCCAACTCTCACTGGACCGGTTCCCAGCAGACTGAGAAGCGCCTGAGAGGAAAATCAGCACCTCCAAATATGATACCATGGTCCTCATTCGGAAAGGGTGGTTGTATGATCTCTCCAGGTTGAGGACTAGATCATGCCTTAAGTAGAGGAGTTCAACTATCTTGGTGTTTCGTTCACAAGTGAGGGAAGATTGGAACTAGAAATCGAAAGGTGGATCGGTACAGCATCTGCTGTGATGCACACAAGCTGTGAGTCATGACCAAAGGGCTAGATCCTGAATATAAACGTCCACAGGGTATCTAGGCTCTCCCTTAAAGATAGGGTGAGAAGCTGGGTCATCCGGGAGGAGCTCAGTCGAGCCGAAGAGGAGCTAGATGAGGTGGCTGGGGTATATAATTCGGATGCCTCTTGGGCGCCTCCCTGGTGAGATTTTCCAGGCACATCTCACCAGAAGGAGACCCAGGGGGAGGATTCAGGATATGCTGTAGAGTGTTTTTCTCGGCTGGCCTGGGAATGCCTCGGGAGAGCTGGATGAAGTGGCTGGAGTGAGTGATGTCTGGATGTCTCTGCTATAGCTACTGTCGCTATGACCCAACCTCGGTTAAGTGATAGAAGATGGATGGAGTTGCGATTGAACTGAAAATTTTACCACGTCTGGAACAACCAAAGAATTCCACATGTACAAATAAAGTAGAACAAAGATCAGAAATGAAATTGTTTAAGCATACCTCAAGAACATTGCAAACTAATTGTGACAAAACATAACATCATTGGTGACAGGTTCATATCTCATATGCAAAATAGGTCAGTGGAAAGCCAATCATACCACCATAAATTTGCTTGGATCAGGTACTCCTTGCAAGATCTGGGGAAATTTTTAAAGGGGTACACTCATAATTACAAACAGATCACACGCCAGCAACTATATCTGTGGGCATGACTGGTGGACCACACCCATAACTTTATATCTGCGCGCATGACTGACCACACCGTACATTTTTCACATGTGAGTCAGTGCAGTAGCACCTTTTAGAAATATTTGATGAGGAAAAATTGGTTACATGTTCAATATTTATTTACTTGTTCTTGTTGTGACAGAATAATAGAAGAATCCCATCAGATTTATTAGGGGAATTCCCATGTTCAATCGGGATCTTTTTTAATTCATCAAATTGATCTTATTCTTGCCGCACACTGCAGGCCGGCAACCAGACAGACTTAGAAAACTGGGTGACAGCCATCCACTCAGCCAGCGCCTCGTTGCTGGCCAAGCGCCAGGGAAAGGAGGATACAGTACGTCTGCTGCGGAGCCAGGTCCGTGGCCTGTTGCAGAAGATTGACATGGATGGGAAAATGAAGAAGATGGCTGAGCTGCAGCTTACCGTTGTCAGTGACCCCAAAAATCGCAAGGCCATCGAAAACCAGGTAAGGTGTTAGGTGAAGTTTTGAAATTGTTTCTCAACAACAACAAACGAAGGCCTCAAATTAATTTTACAGCTTGTCCCTTGGGACATATTCCCTCGAGACCAACATTTATTAATTTTAGACTGTTTGCGTGGCTTTTTTGCCAACCACATGCTGTGGTGTACTGTTATTATACTGATTGTTTTTGCTGTGGTAATGATCTTGTGCTTTTATTTTTGTGGGGAAAATTACCTAAATGCATCAATCCCCAAATGCTTCACGAGGGGCCCAGGGGAACATCTTTCTCCCAGCATCAGATTGGGTTTCCAGATCTTTGCCCGTAATGGTCTCAACATTTGTTGTTATCTGGCTATTCCTCGTACCTGGGGGGAGAATCCCAAGCACCAAGGGATGTGTTGCAGCCTCTACTGTGTAAATTATAAATGCCAAAACAAACAAGTGCTGGACGGAAAAGATTAAAATAACTTTACCACACCTTGATATTGGTTCTATGAGTGTCTGTAACTTGGCTTATTCTTACCTTTTGTTGATTTCAGATTGGTGACACACAACACTTATATTCTTTTCATTCATCAGTACTACTCTGCAACCAAATTTAGCTCCTCAGACCATGGGTGCACACAATTAAAAATTAACTTTTGAAAAAACATCAACCACACGTCTTTTACACAAGATGCACAGTATTGAAACTACAGCAATTTACAAATCAATCATAAATTTAACAATACAATAATAACCTTAACGTGGAAATTGTCCTGAGTAACCTTAAAAGCACACTCACTTTTACTCTTTTTCCATTAAAGTGTTTCTGTGTGCTGTATAAACTGTGCAAATCGTCACTTCCACCAGAAAGTATTCACACCCCTTCACGTTGTCCACATTTTGCTGTTAGACTTACTCTAAAGCTAATTTGAGTAGTTTTCTTTAAAAAAAAAAAAAAAAAGAAAATCTTAACATTTCCTCAAATGGAAAGTTTACAAACAACCGACAAAACGTTCAAAAGTGAGTAGAACTCATTTTTTCAAACCCTTGTGAAAATCGGAATTACATATTTTCCAAGTGCTTCTGGTTTAATAGTTGATGTTGGATTGTGGTGCTATATATTGTTCCAATTGTATATTATGCCTATTTATGCAGTGTTTGTTGGTTCTCAGCTATTAAATTACTTTTGTATATGTATGTTGTGTGTGGCATTCTCTAAATTTAGAATTAATAAAAAGGACAAACATTTTATGTGATGCCAGCTTCTGTGTTTGGAAGCTTGTCGATGATGCCAACTTTTGAAAATGTGAAGATTTAAAAAAGGTATGAAAGTTTCAGGGCTTTTCTCTTGTGTTTTTTAAATCTCAGAGGTACTTCAAACAAATGCCTTGTTTATAGGGAAATAGGGTCCCAGTTGATACAGATTGCAGGTCCCATGCATTAACTTGTTGAACATTGGGTGTTACGCATTTCATAAATGCTATGGTGATTTTGTGGAGATGCTCAATTTTTCTTCTTCTTACACAGTCAGAACATTTCCGTGCATTTATTTATGAACATGGCCTGTTGTAATTTGGATCAATTCTTGCAACCAGACCACCACCACCACCAAAAGGAAGATTATGCCATTAGTTTGTGTACCATCTCAAGAGTAGAATCAGACAGACGGGATTTGAAGTCAATGACAGGGTCAGAGGTGCATATTACTCTTTATATCTGTGCCCACAGGCTAATGATAGATTGAATGTTATATTGGAGTTATCCAGAACTAACAGGGCACAACTTTGATCTACCAGTCGAACTCCAACTGTCTATAGAAACCCTCAGGCAGCTTTTGAAGTTAACCGTTCCTTCTTCTTATCACCCTGTATCAAACCTCTTTTCTTGGTTTGTCTTCTATGCATATTTTAGTGTTGAGTACTGTAGTAAGAGCGTTTGAAGAATTCTGCATTGGCAGGCTTTATTCCCTAGCTTTCAACACTACATGACACGTCTTGTCATTATTTTTGTCCATTTGTGTTGTTTTAAACTTATGTTTCATTTTTACTTATGCACAAGTTTGTTTCAGCGACAGATTTTAAAGTGCAGTTGATCTTGTGTAGCAAGGGCTGCTCATTTACACTGATTCATCAATCCCAATAGGTTTGTGTGTTTTAATAGTCGCACTTGCAACCTAAAATCCTATTCATATTGAAAATTATGAGTGAATACCATCTTGTACAATTGTAAAGTAGTAGTCCAACCAAAAAAAATCTTTAATTTGAAAGCTATCTATTGAACTATTAAGAAAACATGCTGGCACATTTTAACTGGTATGTTTTAACTGCCACATCTCCGTACATATCCCCCCCTCCCTTTTTTTTAACTATAGTTCAAAATGGCTAATTTTAACTATCATCCCGCGCCGTACTTTTGCCTCGAGTACAATCTCAGGTCTTTTTTTGGGCTCGTCTGTGGTTATAATTGTCACGGATCATACCAGGTTGCTGCCTTTCCAGCGAGCCACCAGCTACTTAGCCTGCTGGCTACCCAGTCACCTTAGTCATTTTTTTCAGCCTTACATAAACTTTCTTAATTTTTGCAGAGGTTCGTAAAAGGCACACTTGCTTCTCAACCTGCTACTTTCCCTATCATAAAGACGGCTATGAGAGTGAAATGCGCCCTTTTGGGACAATGCCAAGGGGTCCATTATTATAAATGAAGTCACAGTGAAGGGAAGACCTATTAAAAGTCCGTTTCTGTAGTGGGTTGTTTTGTCAAACTGTTCTCATTAAAATGAGTTTCAAGTCCAAAAAAATTAGCACTTCTCCGCTCTTATACGGGGCAAAGACAAATGGTAGAGGCAACTGTAAATTGCGGGGGTTAACGGCTGGTATGCAGCATCACCATTCCTCAAGACTTAGCATTAAAAAGGGTTTTTGCTGTAAATGTCTACACTTATCTCCTAGATATTGACCCTCCAATTGAATGCACTTAGCTTCCACCAACATGTGCAAGCAATCATAGCTTGATAGGAGCACTTTTATGACCCTTACTCATCCTCTTTTCCCTCTTCCCACTTTTCCCTTCTGTCCTCACCTCCCCATATTATCTATTCTTAGCCACTACACAACAACTGGACTCTGAGCCTAAGTTTCAACACAAAACTAAGGTTTCTTCTTCTCCCCCCCCCCCCCACCCCCCCACCCCACCCTTTAGATTCAGCAGTGGGAGCAAAATCTGGAGAGGTTCAACTTGGATCTTTTTAGGATGCGCTGTTACCTGGCCAGTCTTCAGGGGGGTGAGCTCCCCAACCCAAAGAGTCTGTTAGCAATCGCTAGTCGCCCTACCAAAACTACCCTTGGCCGTCTTGGGATCTTCTCTGTTTCATCTTTTCATGCACTGGTAAGAAAGCAAAGGACAGGGGCCATGAGGGACCATGATGAATAACTGTGTAAATACTTGTAACATTCCTTTGATTGTAATTAACATGTTGAGCAGCAACCTTTAAAATTTTATCAATCTCTTGCAAATGGACTCTTATGGAAACCTGAAATCTTTAGATGGTGTGATTCGAAAGTATTTTTAGAGTTGGTTGATTATAGTCCTCATGTTGTTCTTTTGTTCAGATTTGTTCCAGAGATGAGGCCACACTGCGTAGACGCTCATTGTCACGAACCTTTCGAAAGCACAAGCGAGGCATTTTCTCTTCCCTCAAAGGGCTTGACACCTTGACAAAGAAGAGCAAAAGGGTCTCTGCATCACAGGTATGGCTCAACACAATATTGGTAGTTTTTGCAAAGATATCAGGTCAATACATTTATAGATATTAATGTGACACAATGATAATGTGCCTTAGCACCTTAAAGAAGTGATATCCATTTGATAAAATCGTGAACATTTAAATAAAAAAATCCAGCACACAGTCCATCTCTTAAACTTACTGGACTGTAAATGTTTCAGTCCTTAAATGTTGCAAAATGTAGTTAAAAATGCCATCAAACTGTTAAAAGATCAAAGATGCAGTGAGTGTTCGTTATTTATGATGTTTTCAGCGTGAAAACTAAAATTTACGTGCTAAAGGGGTTAAAATATTCATTATCCTGAAAAGATGGGTTTCAAAGATGATCAAGTTCCCTAAATCTTCTGAAATATATAATGCAGATAGATTAAAAATGCAGTGTTAATCTTGTCTACCTGTGGTCAAACTCATTGTAGCCAGGACACCCTAAATTGAAATTCTTCAAAAAGTGTTCTGAACTCGCTCGGTTTGAGAAACAGATGAAAAAAAAAAAAAACCCCACGAGAATTAAATCAAGATATATGGACACTTCTGTTCAAGCTATGCGTTGGCGCTCCGACAGCACCAACTCTACCTTTAAAATGACTTCAAAATCATCTCCTCTAAGGACCAGAATAAAAATTTTGTCTACTTTATATAAGAATTTTAGCACAACATGGACATAAAAAGATCCGACATATACAGTGTTCGCCTCTTTTTAATTTTTTTTTTTTTTTACAGGCATGCATCACCTTATAAAAAACATCAAATCATTGTTTGTAAGCTTATGTCCCACCATTTCCTTTCTTGTGTCCACATGCTAGCGTTCTATCAACAAATATAGGAGCAATCATAATCCAGGTGCACAGGTTAAAGTCCTCCCAGGTTTGCAAATACGAATTTATTGACATATGAATCCCCAGTGCGTGCACAGAGATTCACATTTTGAGAGAGACCACAGGAAACAGTTGGTTATTTTCAGATTATCCATCGATCCATTTTCTTTGTTTCTTATCCTCACGAGGGTCGCGGGGAGTGCTGGAGCCTATTCCAACCGTCAACGGGGAGGAGACAGGGTACACCCTGAACTGGTTGCCAGCCAATTGCAGGGCACATTGACACGAACAGCCACACACACAATCATCACAATCATACCTAGGGGCAATTTAGAGTGTCCAATCCATGTTGCATGTTTTTGGGATGTGGGAGGAAACCGGGGTGCCCGGAGGCAACCCACGCAGGCACAGGGAGAACATACAAACTCCACAAAGGCGGGGCTGGGATTGAACCCGGGTCCTCAGAACTGTGAGGTTGACACTTTACCAGCTGCGCCACCGTGCCACAATCATTATGGCCTGAGATCATCAGCATTTTTTTTTTTTTAGTTTTTTTTTTTTTTTTTTCCCCCGGCTGTTGGGTTAAGCGGAAAGGAGGAACTGTAGCCCTTTTACTGCCAGCACAGTTTTAGTGCTATGTTTTTTTTTCTTATTACAATGGGTATTTATTGAGAATCAAGAGTTGATCAGTCGAACAGTTTCGAGAGGGTAGTGAGAAAAGAAGACAAAGCAGTAAGTGAACAAGATGAAAAAAACTAAAGTATTATATATCTACAGAAAGGACATTAGATATGAATCAGTTGTAATACACCTTTGAGGAAAGGACAGGACAAAATAAGACACAAGGACAGGAGAGGACGCATGCAGGACAAGGGTAATGAACCCGGCTGTACAACTGAAGTGTGGTAGGAGTAACTGTAAATTATCAAAGTCTATAGGAACATAGTCTGAGTGAGGCGATACCCAAGCAATTTGCATATTCATTCAGTTATTTGTCGAAATGACTGAGTGGCCCCAGACCCTGTGAAAACGTGCGAACACATGCAAGTGAAGTGACAATGTTTCGCACGCATCATGACTGACACAAGTGTCCTGTAATTGCTGTGTCTGGACCGTAGAGGATGAGAACCCCCTCCCAATCATTTGAGAGGCAGAGTTGGGGCCCAGGAGACCACCCAAGAGCAGCCAGGGGACGGGACATGTCACCTCCCCTCCCCAGGAGAGTAAGATGCCCCCCAGCCACCTACACTAGCCCCCAAAAACCACCACCCCTTGGCCAGGCATGGATAAACGCTCCACAGCCCGCAAGGGAACACCCTCCACTAGAAGAGGACAAGGAGACTGCACCAGGACCCAAAGAGATGAGGAAGAAACATCCCTAAGGGGCGACTGAAGGGGCCCCAACAGCACTTGCGGAACCTGGGCAACTCTTATCACCAATGCCCTTTCAGGAGCCCCATCTGGTCACGCCCCCACAGAACTGCAAACACGGGGGTCAACGAGAGAAGATCCCCCACCCCATGCATGTGTCCTTTCATCATGCAAATCAGTCTTAAAGTATAAGAAAAAAGAAAGTTTCTTGAGTTATGGGTCAATCAAATTGGTCAGTCAGTAATGAGGTATACTTGTGTGCTCTGTAATTTTAGGAGTTGGAGGAAGTCACTCTTAAGACACAGTTGGCATTATGCTGTGCATGAGGCAGAGTTGGCGCTGCCGCAAAAACATAAATTATGAATAGCCATATGTTGGAGATGGCATTCCCCAGTTTTCACTCAGCCCAGTAGACACAATCAGAAGTTTACTGTTTGGATACTAATTATTAGATGGCCCTCCATTTTTCCCCTCAGGTACAACCACTTTAAGCACTATTGTCAATTCAGCATGAAAGCTAATTGGGAAGAATAAATGGTGTGTTTGTGGGTGTGGGTGTGTTTTGCAGGGGAGAGGGGTGGTAGTGGTTGGGGTCGGTTCCTGGACATCTACTACTTTTTATAGTAGTACTCTTCATTTATTATCTGCCCTGATTGTGGGAAATCCAACTCTAGAGTTGCCTGTGATGACACCCGTCCCAATGACATTTGTTGAAAGATTTGCATACCCCAGCTCTCTGAGCATCCAAACAAGTCCATATCAATTTGATGCATTTATACATTCACAGGCTTTCAAATTGTCTTGAGGTCTAATCCATTTTCCTGCTGTTACCACCCCCCCACAATTTTACTCTTGAGTAGTCTTTCTTATACAACTTAATCCAACCCTCTTTTCCTTAGGGGATAAACAGAAGGGTAGCTGGCAGTCCTTCAACCACTGCGTCCACACTGACTCATTTATGTTGACTTAAGATCATTTAACCCTGCGTTCGACAATCTTGTCCCAGAGTCATGCTTGCCGGTCTTCTCCTCCCCTTTTGTTCGAGTATCATCCCCTTCAGCAGAGCTATAGGTATACAGTAAGAAGCTGGCCCACATTGGGCTGTGGGAAGTAGGCCAGAACAATCTAAGGATTTGTAGGAGAGTTGGTAATGCATTCTAAAATTACCGCTAGTTAATTTACAGCAAAGCAACGCTGTTTACAGTCACTTTATAGTCCTGTAAGGGACATGAGAGTTACTGAAGTACCATCTGGGGTCAGATGGGGTGCTTACTGTCATCTGCCATACCAGCAGGCAGCTACACTGTCAGAAATGATATGCACAATAGAAGTAAATTTCTGACACTTTAGGTACATTCTACACTTAGATCTGCTCGATTTGAAGTCATTTTAACCTCACAGGGTCTCCTAGTTCCATAACTTCAAATACCAAACATCATCAAAGCTGGAGAAGTCAAGTGTCATGATTACATAATTGCTACCTTTGAGGGAAGTGTAATGTCCCCTTTTCTTAAAAAAAAAAAAAAAAAAAAAACAATCCTCTTGATCAGATTTGATACAGCTGCATAGTTTTTTTTTTAATTACAATTTTTTTTTTTTTTTTTTATAAAAGGCTATGAGCAAATACTATATATAGACCAGGGATCCCCAACTGCCATGCTGCAGACTGGTACCACCATTTTGTACTGAAGCGGACCGATCGACTGGCCCCCACCCCCTCCAAGACAAAAACAAACAAAAACCCCTTCTAAAATGTTGACAATTTATCCATAAATAAATCTCTACAGGCTAGTAGTGAGCAGTTACCACACATCAAGTGAAGGCTCATATTTTAATTTAATGATTGTTTTGAGCATTAATTTCATGTTTATTGTTTATTTCGTTCATATATTTCAAAGGTTGAGTGGCCTAGAGTTTCAGGCTCACACAATTATTTCAAGTCAGCACAAGAATCCAGCTGTTTCAGACATTTAATAGGGAGACTTTATTTGTCTGTTATTAGACTAAAATCTTTATCCCACAGTGTGAACTTACAACCTTTTTGCTCATACCTACCGTATTTTATTTAGCACATTCCAAAAGCCTCAAAATCTCTGAGCCCACCATGCACGGCTATAGTTACCTTTACTGAATAGCACCTTTGAGGTCGCATATTGTTACTCAAGTAGGTGGGCACATAATCGCTCATGAGTCAGTGGTTCCCCACTGGCTCCCTCTTAAATGCCTGTCCGTTGATCTCAGGTCTTTGAGAGCGACGCAGGAGGTCAAGCTCATTTTCCGCCTCCCAAGAACACTGAGGTGAGTCATTGTCTTCCCTCATTTTGTCCAGTAAGTTTTTTGGATTTTAGATTTAGTATTTTAAACAAGCGTTCTCCTGTGATAAATGTCATGATAAATTGTTGTCGTGGTGGTAAAAATCATGGCTTTGATCATTGGTATTATTAGTTTTTTTGACTTAAGGTGACTTTTATGTCAATTTCTTGCCCAACAATAAAGCAGACTCCACTTTCATGTCAGTCTGAGATATACAAACAGCATATTTACAGAGCGTCTGCCTCACACTTCTGAGGTCTGGGGTTCAAATCCTGTCCCAGCCTGTGAGGAGTTTGCATATTCTCCCTGTCTCTGTGTTTTTTTTTTTCTGGGAACCCCAGTTTCTTTCCACATCACACAAACATGCATGGTAGGTTAAATGAAGACTCTTAATTGCCCATAGGTGTGAATGTGTGTTTGAATGGTCATGTGACCCGCGATTGGCTGGCGACCAGAGTGTACCTCACCTACTGCACGAAGATAACTGGGATTGGTTCCAGGACTTCCATGACCCTTGTGAGGATAAGCGGCTCAGAAAATTTAAAAAAAATGTAACCGATTTGAAGAGTGTAAGTTTTGGCCATCTGGGTGGCCAGACGTTACAGGTTCTGCGCCCAGGCAATTGAATACTTACATGCCAAGATTAAGGTTGTGAGTCAGTGCTCGGATTCAATGTTCCTAACCTGAAACAAGACTTGTCTCCGTGCTTCTCTGGTTATCTCCAGTAAAGATGTAACCGACACTGTATAACGTAAGCCTTAAATAATGCGGTCATGGGGATTTATGATCAGGTTTTATTGCAAACTCCTTTTGTGTCACTAGTGGATTGCAGAATTCCAATCATCTGGACTCTGAAAATGATTGATTTCACTTGTGCTTTTCCAGCGTTGTCAATTAATGGTTCAGCTACGTATTTGCTAAAATGTAAGCACATTTGCTTCAGATAAAATGTCCTCAAAGCCTTTTTTGGGTAATTAGTCATTTGGTGGTAACAAATGAGCACAATATTCACTATTAGACTGAATGAGTGTCTGTACGTTCCACAGGATGCAATGGTTCATCATCTGTGGAGAATATGACAAGTGTCAAAAACTGCCCCACCATCAAATATTTAGGGTTAGAGTGGAAGTGGTTTGGAAAACAATGTGGTCTTTCATTGGGTAAATGCTTCATGTTGTTTCCAATGTGGGAGCCTCTCCGAGGTAGTGTTTTGATCTTTCCTTTAGTCAGGTTATTTTGATGTGGGGAGTAAGATTTCACGGTGGGAGTAAAGAAGGAAAGACAGTGAGGTTAGAGGATAGCACAGATCTATTGATTTTGCTAACACATTTTCCCCCCTGTCCAAATATCGAGAGTCCTATTCATTGCTTGACAGTATAAAACGTCTTTTTTTAAATTACGTAATCCTATAAGTTGAATCAAGTGACAAGTATATTGGTCTTTAGTGTATAATTCTCATTGCTTCCATTGTCCAGGATCTTATTGATATTGACACGTTGCTATCATTTTATGTGTGTGTGTGTATATAGTACGAGGTGTTGATAAAACACAATTCATTAAAAGGCTAACATGTTAAGTCTTGGGTTAAAATCTCCATTCAGTTTCCACTGATGAGTCGTTCTCCACTGTCTTCTCTAGTGAAAAGGACTTTGGGTGGAGCTTTAAAGAAACTAAAAGTAATGCTCCTCTAATTGATGTAATTGAATGAAATTGACTGAAATTGTCTCCAACATCTTCTTCTTCAAGGCTAGTCAAATCTATTTGAGTTGAACCTGAAGTATACGTGTTCCATGGTTGCTAAGGGAAGCCGAAAGAGTGTGTTTTGCAGAAAGGGTGTAGTATTTATGCAACAGTCACAAAATGTCTTTTTTTTTTTTTTTTTTTTTATTTAAAGAAACTCTGGCGACTGCTTTGGGAGTAGTTTCCGTTTTAGAAAGGAAGGACTGAAATATCATTCTGAGTGTATTTCTCACTGAATGCAAACATGAATAGTGCCCACACACCAACCACACAGGGCACTTGTTGATGTCAAAGCATGTGCCGTCTCCACAGTCTTGTTGGCTCTTGGTGGTGGAAGGTTGACCAGGCAACCGCCCGCCTGTTCTAACCCTCTGTGACCATGAATGGGCGTACAGTGTTAAATCAGCTGCTGCTAAGGTCAGTGAAGGCAAGAAAATCTTAGTTTTCCAGTCACGCCATAACGCTTGGACACAAACGGGGTTGTTAGGTAACCAATTGCAGTGTTGCTTTGTAGTTCATCCTCTGTGAGTAAGCATTGACCTCACTTCCCTAAATGGTTAAATAAAGAAGCAGCACCTTGTGTTCATCCATGCCTGCATGTAAGGGAAAAACACTGCTGGCTTTTTATTTTTGAGGACTAATCATGAACATAGAAAATAAAGTCCATTGCAGTGTTTATCTTGGCAAGAGCTCTTAATAATGTGTGTTGGGCTTGTAGCTAGCACGCTGAAGGTTTTTCAGAGTGATGAGCAAGCACCTTTTTAAAGCGCAAAAAAGCTCATATCAGATTCAAAAGTCCTCGACACCCACAGTCACACACTACTGTACATTAAGAATAACTTGCTGTATTTGGCATGTGCCTAATGCATTTTTTCCTCTCATGTCTAAACCACAGTCATGTCATCTTTTGCTGAATCACTAAACTGCTTCATTCAATGAGGTTTGGGTCATTTGATGTGATGGTTTCCTCAATATCTAGCGCCTTAACAATTGTGGGCACAAGCTATAATTTGATGTCTCCCACAGGCCCATAACGCCACAGTGGCGTGTTTCCCTCCAGAGACACAATGTCTGAAGCATAACCTCCTAGCTGCTCCAAGATGAGAGCTAAAATCTCCCTTGTGAAACTCAAACTTCACTCATAATGTTGCCAGAAAAAAATCAAATGTTTTTTTTCCTCTTTTAATACACTTGCTCATTCATTTCACGTGATTTTTTTTTTTTTAAATAGTGGCTTTTTATATTGATTTTTAGAAATCAAATAATTGTCAGATTGATTCCTAAACCTTCTGTTTGTCCCCTTGATTGCACAATCATTGCTGTGAATATCACATTAAGGGACTGACTCACAACACCAAATAAAAATCTTAAAAGTGGATTATTATGACATACTTGAACCACAGCAAACCACTTCGAGTAATCAAATAAAATTGATTTATGTGCTGTTACTCGGAGCCTATTGCTTTCGCCCACACTTGTTTACTTCTATTTAAACCTTTTTTGTGACATCCCACCCTAATTTATCACCCATCTGTTATACTACAGAGGGTGGATGTGCTCACCAGTATCTACTCCATGTCGCCCTCTGAGGATGGTGTGCGGGATATCATCAGTTCTACCACAAGCATGCTGACCTGTGTCTATATGCCAGATGGCCTGACAGCCCAGGTTCACATTAGAACTGACCAGAAAGCCGCTGACCTCGTCTTTGAGGCTTGCAAGGTTAGTCATTTGTGTACATCGAGGCCCCCCCCCCCCCCCCCCCCCACACACACACACACAAATGTCCTGAATGTTAGTCTGTTAATGTTAAAATGTTAACGGTAAAGCAGTCTTTGTCGGACCATATGCTGTCATTTTGCACTCCCATGTGGGCTAAAAGCAAAACTTGTATTCATCCATGTCAACGTCGCAGGGTTCCATAAGAGTGAAGGATAGGCTGTATGTAATCACTTGGGTTATGCTATTTTGTTTACCACAAAGCTCTCATCACTGAGTGTAAAGTGTGTGAATAATGCACGCCTCTACCGTACTGCAGCTGTCAAACCAAGGGTTGCCGCATGAAATATGTCTGATAAGTATGTGCACACAAGCTGCTGAGCATTAGAATCTCTTGTGTAAACAGGCTAAACAGCTGGACCCAGACCTGCACCGGCTTCGTCTGCGCATCAAGCCTGGCCAGGACACAGAAATTCGATCTGTGGCGCCTGGCGAGCTTGTCTGGGAATTGGTGAGGAGATGAATCAGATACAAAAAGATTTTCGTTCTGCACTTGTTTAACATAGGTGTTTTGATTTGATTGAAATTCCCTGTAGGCTTATGGCCAATTGGAGGTGGTCCCAGTTAATGTGTTTACCCTGCAAATGAGCAGGATAAGTGGCAGTGGAGATTTTGGTAAGTCAAGTCTTGTAAGCACTTTGCATTTCAGCTTCATTCTCGTTCCATCATTCTGGTTCTCTTCCCTTGTCCAGGATTTGCAGTAACAGGACATATTGACAGTCAGAAGAACAGTCGGATCTTTGTCAGTGAAGTGCTCCCTAATGGACAAGGCTTCAGTGAAGGTACCAACAGCAATACCAGAAAGACCAGAAAACTCCATGAACAACAACATACACTGTATTGCCAAAAATATTCTCACCTGCTTTGAATCATGTATGATTTTAAGTAATATCCCATTCTAAGTTCCTGTGGTTTATAATGATGTTGGTCTACCCTTTGCAGCTGTAACAGCTTCAACTATTCAGGCTTTCAACAAGGTCCAACACATTCTTCCAGGAGCATATTTGTGAGGTCCCACACTGTCGGACAAGAAGGCCTGAATCACTGTCCACTCAATCATCCCAAAGGTGTTCTATCGGGATGAGGGCAGGACTCTGTGCAGGCCAACTAAGCTCATCCATGCCAAATTTTCTCATCCACTTTTGAATCTTGCGTTATGCACTGCTGCACAGACATGTTGGAAGAGGTAATACCCAAACTGCTTGTCCACAATCTCTCTGTGTGATGAAGCATTTAGAATTCACCTGCACAATCCTGTCATCAACCCTATAGAAAAAAATTGGATGAATTAGAGGGGAGACTGAGAGCCAGGTCTTCTTTTGCAGCCTCGTGTGTAACCTCATAAATGCATTTTTGGAAACATTTTGATTAATTCCCATGCACACACTCCTGAACCTTGTGGAAAATCTTCCCAGAAGAGTTGAAACTATCTGCATCACTGGGTGGAGTGATATCATCGTAAACCCTCTGGATTAGTAACGGAATGTCACTTAAATCCATATCTGAGTCCAAGCAAGTGAGGAAATAGTTTTGGAAATGTAGTGTATGTGTTACATGCTTCTGGTCCTTATCTTTCATTGTGTTCCGTTTGTGTTCTAGGTTTACGTCCAGGTGATGAAGTTCTGATGCTGAATGGCCGCTATGTATCAGGTCTGGATCTGACCCTGATACAGACACTTTTTGCTGAGCAAACCCTCAACCTGTGCCTGAGGCGGGATGGACCGCGGCCTCAAAATTCTGCCTCTGACCACCCAGTTCCTCCTCTGGCATTCAAGCTCAAAGCAAAGTCCTCCTCAGGTACTGAAGTACAGATGCAATCATATGACTTGAAAATTCTCCCAACAGTATCAAATCCAGATATCAATGTGATTATATGATCTCATCTTGAAAAGGCATGCAGCTGGAGAAGTATGTTTGACAGTTGTTAGTATTGACTAAAAATGGAACGTGTACTCATCACAAGTATTGGTTGATATTGGAGGGAATTTTATATGGACATGCGCTCATTTCCTCTCCCAATTGTCTCACCTTGTCTTGTTGACAGATCAGTCTTGTTTTTTTCTATGAAAGGCTGCTATATTTAATTCACCATTAATTAGTGACAAAATTATTTCTGAAATTGGAATTGGTTATGCATAATGTTCAAGCGCAGACCTGAACCTGTGATTTTTGATTCCAAGAAAAAAATGTACTTTACAAAATAAACAAAATGACCCATTAATAAGCTACATGATTAAAATTAAATCAACCACACTGTGCGGATCACATTTTCCCTCAGCATGTATGCATTGTCATGCCTTTTTTATTGTTTTTATTTCTCAAAACAGTCAGAACATTTTACGTTATCGTGATGGTAGTAATTCATTTGCATAGCCTTTCCTTGGTGTATCTTTAATTAAACTCTAAGGGATTAAAGACTTGAAAGCCTCATTACAGTAAACGGTGTGATCAAAGAGCCTGCAGTTTTCTTGTCAGTCTTTAGAGGGCGCATGATCCCAGGCTGTCTGATCAGGCAGCAGGGAGGTAAACTCTGAGAGGAATTAGTAGTTGTCAAACATAAATTCCTTTGAGAAAATGGTCTTCTCTCTTGATTGTGTAAGATGAATTCAGACTGAATATCTTATTTGGCTGTCTGTAATTTGATTGACTACAATTGCTGGTTCAGAAAGGACACGTTTAGCTCTGTAGGAGGTCCAGAAGTTTTCTTTTGTTTCCTGCTGCCAGATTGGCTTACCTCCCAGTCTACAATCAGGGATAAAGTCCTTTCATGTGCCAACTGCTACACAGTTTGGAATGAGAACCTTGAATTTAATGAGCTGCAGTCCATATCAGAACGCACTTAAAAATATCTTGTTGCGTGGCTCTCCAAATTTACATTACCAAGGCTTTCAAGAAAGTACTGCCAATGTGTGGGTTTTTTTTCTCAGGGGCACAATGACAAACATTAGATGATTGGATTTAGATTTTTTTTTTTTTTTTTTTTTTTTTTAGGTGAAATGACTGAATGCCATTGTCATTTATAGACCTTCCACAGTGCCTGTTGGATGCCTTTCATGGCTTTCATACCTGATTATTTGTGTTTTGTAGTGGTAACTCAAATTTTATAAGCACACAACTTAACCCACTCTCTCTCTCTCTCTCTCTCTCTCTCTCTCTCTCTCTCTCTCTCTCTCTCTTTCTGCAGACTTGTGCACTGCAGCGGTGGGTAGTGAGTCCATGTGTGCCAGGATGGAAAGTCTCTCCCACTGCGCATACAGGCCTGTTCAGATCAGCAAGGTGGGTGGAGCTAAAGGGTGTTTCCATTGTCATGCAGACACCCACTTCACATACAGTGTGTGTCTTTTATTCCAGAACGTGTGCGTGTCCACGTGGGCTGTCACAATGGCGGCCATGTGGCTGTCTGAAACCAGACGGGCACCAATTTCGCATATTCCCATAATTAGAATTCTCCATCATAACCACTGGTACAAACACATCTTATTACTGCCATGCAGGGTGATCTGTGAGGGGAAGAAATAATCCTCAAACACATCTTGTTTTTCTATATCTGAGAGGATCACTGGCATGCATTTCGCAGCCTCTTGACTAACAGTAACTCAACAGCTAACACACATTCTCAACTACTTGCTGCATGTACACATTGTCAGAGATGCAGCTTAGGGCCAAATAAACAGTTGTCAGATAGCCCCCGTTATCCTGACATTCGCTCAAACATCATCTTATCAGCTGTGGTGGCAGGCATCATCTTTTCAACATAGTATTCCCCTCTTCTCAATAAATTTTGCTTTCTGGTTGAAGACAATCATGCAGCTCTTCTCTTCTCATGCTCTTTTGAAATATCTCTTCTATAAACATGCCAAATGGTAGTCCCTGATGAAGTATGGCAGATTGGGCTTCAATTTCTTTCTTGGTGGTTGCTATATATCTAGTTGTTTTTTTTCAGTAGCTAAACTAATTTTAATGAACTCATTAAAATGAGTGTGAGCCTGAGCCTTGTGAGAGGTATTCCTCATTGTTGTAATGCAATAGGGGGAAGTGAGTATGCTGATGTTTATTGAGAGTGGTAAATGAGTCTGTATGGTCATCATGAAAAGCCATCTGTTAATGATGTAGACATGTCTGGAATCATCCAAGCCTGTGTGTGTGTTAACCAATGTGTGTGTTCATGCATATTCATTCATTGTCTTGCATCAATGCATGCAATGCAATTCCACGTTCTGTTTTGCAAATTAACTGTTGTACACATCAGGAATGACACCACTGATTGGAATGATCACTACAAAGAATGATCTGTGGTATTCTACTCATTTTCACTGATTGTTGATTGTACTGTACATTCAGGGAAAATGTCTGGAAACCATTTCAATTGTAATGGCTACTATAACTTGCCAAAACTTCACCTCAGGTCATATAACAAAAGTAGAGGGCAGCCTCATCATCTTCACTTAGCTCTCCTGTTATTGTCTCTTGAGTTCTTTCTAGTGGCAACTAAATTGACTCATAATCCCTCTGCAGTGCACCACTGCTGCCCAGGCTTGGCATTTGTTTTTTATAGAGGAACGAATGGAAAAAGTGTGTCTGTGTGTTTTCTTGGGAAAGGGGCTATGAATGAATGTGCTGCATGTGAATCTCTTCTTTTGTCATTCTATACAGAGTTAAAATGATTACCTCGATTACACACTAGTGTCTTGGAACACCTCCTTAATTCCACTGACACGCCTTCCCCAAGAGGAAACAGAGTCTGCAGCAGTTCCCAGCACAGTATGAGGCGGCTGTGATGAGAATCAGCACTTGAAATCTGAGACCATGGTCCTCAGTCGGCAAAGGATGGCATGCCCTCTCCAGGTCGGGAATGAGATCCTGCCCCATGCGGAGGACTTTCTATTGGTCCGCTGTGGTCAAGAAGGAGCGAAGCTCTCAATTTACTGGTCTATCTATGTTACTACACCTCACCTATGGTTAAAGCTGACTGAAAGAACAAGATCCTGGATACTCGTGGCCAAAATGAGTTTAATCCACAGCGTGTCTGGGCTCTCCCTTAGAGGGAGTGTGAGAATCTCAGTCATCTGGGAGGAGCTCAGAGTTCATCGTCTGTTCCTCTGCATTGAGAGGAGCCAGATAAGGTGGCTGGGGTATCTGATTCAGATGCCTTCTGGATGCCTCCCTGGGGAGGTGTTCTGTGCACGTTCCATTGGCATGAGACCCCGGGGATGACTCCGGACACACTGGAAGGATTACGTCTTTTGGCTGGCTTGCGAACTCCTTGGGATCCCTCCGGAAGAGCTGGATGAAGTGGATGGGGAGAGGGCATCGCTGCTGAAGCTACTGCCCCCATGACCCGACCTCGGATAAGTGTTAGAAAATGGATAGATGGATTCTAAAATCGAATAAAACATAACAATCATGCTGTGTATTGTAGAGGATGAGGTCATGGATCTCTGGTAGACTGCCACCCTGCATGCTTGATGTTAAGGGACCATTAAATTGTAACAGATGAACACTGTTGTATTTATAGCCATGCAAAGTTTGACATAAAATAGTTGCCTGCAATGTCTTCTATGAACCAAAAGATTAAAGCTCAGTCAGACATAAAGCCTCTTTGTCCAGACAGACATTTCTGTAAGAGCATTTAAATTGACTGACGCGCTTTGACTGGAGTCCTTGTGATTCTGGCTGTTAAGTCTAGGTAATGATGCTATGTAGCTATCCGCTTTGTCAGGTTAACCATTTCCTTATTTTCATTTTAGTCTTGTCGTTTTAAGATAGCCCTCTAATAAGAGGGGATTTTAAAATCTTAATATGTGACAAAGAAAAAGTGAAAATATTCAGTTTCAGGTTTCCTCTTGGGTCTTGAACTTCAAAAAGTTTAGAGTTGTTGCCTTTAGATATTAGATGGTACCACTTTGAAAAAACACAATCTCCTCTTGCTCGCAGCTACAGTCGTCCCCTCTCTTTAACTCTGGTGAATCTGCTTTAAGTGCTTATGTGGGTCTGTTTTTCGTGGAGCTGCAACTCTGGGAGGTGTGTGTTATGACTAAGCCCATCAGCCGCTAGCCATCTGGCTGTGAGCAGGCTAATAATCTGGGTTTACTGTTTGCAGTGCAGTTAATGCCTGTCTCTTCCTCTCAGTCCACACTGCTGGAAACAACCATTTAAGATTGAAAACAAAAAGAGAAGAAACAGACAGATCTACAGGAAGCTAGAACCGTGACATGGATCTGCTTTGAATGACCACACCAGATGTGACCAACACCACCATGGCTGTTGGAGTACCTGTTTTGGCTCCAGCAGTGAACACTTAGGATCCTGGCCAGAGTCTATACTTCACCACCTTAGTTGAGCTCTTCATGCAGGACCAGTCCCAGCTCAGGCCCTCTGTTCCCTGCTGACCATGAGTTTTTTCTGGCCTCCCAGCTCTGAAGCTGAAAATGATCTGTTCCTGGCTTCTGTGCTGCTTAGTCTTGGACGCTTCCTTAAAGACAAACTGACCTGCTTGGTGCAGAATGTGGAAAACTGCTTAACCTGCCAGGGTAACACAAAAAAAAAACAACAACAGGTACTCTAGCTATGGGCTGTGAGACTTGGTCAAACATGTTGAGAGGAATTTGTGTAACTTTCTGCATAGATATATGGATACAGTGCCTTGTGAAATTATTCGACCCCCTTGAACCTTTCAACCTTTCGCCACATTTCAGGCTTCAAACATAAAGATATATATATATATATATATATATATATATTATTTTTTTTTTGTCAAGAATCAACAACAAGTGGGACACAATCGTGAAGTGGAATGAAATTAATGGATATTTTGTACTTTTTTAACAAATAAACTGAAAAGTGGGGCGTGCAATATTATTCTGTCCCTTTGGTTACAGTGCAGCAAACTCATTCCAGAAGTTAAGTGAGGATCTCTGAATGATCCAATGTTGACTGATAACTAGAATCCACCTGTGTGTATTCAAGTCTCTGTATAAATGCACTGTGATAGTCTCCGGGTTTTGTTTTAAGTGCAGACAGCATCATGAAGATCAACGAACACACCAGGCAGGTCCGAGATACTGTTGTGGAGAAGTTTAAAGCCGGATTTGGATTCAAAAAGATTTCCCAAGCTTTAAACATCTCAAGGAGCACTGTGAGAGCAATTATATTGAAATGGAAGTAGTATCAGACCACTGCAAATCTACCAAGACCCAGCCGTCCCTCTAAACTTTCACCTCGAACAAGGAGAAGACTGATCAGAGATGCAGCCAAGAGGCAGCCATGATCATTCTGGATGAACTGCAGAGATCTACAGCTAAGTGGGGGAGTTGGTCTATAGGACAACAATCAGTCGTACACAAATCTGGCCTTTATGGAAGAGTAGCAAGAAGAAAGCCATTTCTCAAAGATATCCATAAAAAGTCCCATTTAAAGTTTTCCACAAGCCACCTGAGAGACACACCAAACATGTGGAAGAAAATGCTTTGGTCAGATGAAACCAAAATCGAAAAAGCAACACAGCTCATCATCCTGAACACACCATCCCCACTGTCAAACATGGTGGTGGCAGCCTCATGGTTTGTGCCTGCTTTTCTTCAACAGGGACAGGGAAGATGGTTAAAGTTGATGGGAAGATGAATGGAGTCAAATACAGGACCATTCTGGAAGAAAACCTGTTGGAGTCTGCAAAAGACCTGAGACTGAGATTTATCTTCCAACAAATATACAATGGAATGAATGGTTCACAAATAAACGTATCAGTGTGTTAGAATGGCCAAGTCAAAGTTCAGACCTGAATCCAATTGAGAATCTGTGGCTAGAGCTGAAAACTACTGTTCACAAACGGTCTCTATCCAACCTCATTGAGCTCGAGCCGTTTTGCAAGGAAGAATGGGAAAGAATTTCAGTCCTGATCTGCAAAACTGATAGATGCATACCCCAAGTGACTTGCAGCTGCAATTGCAGCAAATGGTGATGCTACAAAGTATTAATGTAAGGGGCCGAATAATATTGCACACCCCACTTTTCAGATTTTTATTTGTGGAAAAAAAAAGTTTACAATATCCAATACATTTTGTTCCACTTCACAATTTTGTCCCACTTGTTGTTGTTTCTTGACAAAAAAAAAGTATTTTCTATCTTTGTTTGAAGCCTGAAATGTAGCAAAATGTAGCAAAAGGTTGAAAAGTTCAAGGGGCCCAAATATTTTCACAAGGCACTGTAGATATCTTCTTCCATTAAGTACCATCCACCTTGTACTCTACCACAGCTTTTTTCTTGTAGGTTTCATTGGAACCATGTAGCAGAAGCTCATGTGTTGGTGTATTTCAATATAATTGGTTTACCAGTGTTGTCTTGAGAGCAATGTTGGTTTCTAGATGATTTTATGTAGAGTGGAAAAGGGCTGGCAGGAGGGTTTTTTTTAGGGGTCCAGAGTTTATACCCCCCCTCCCCCAACACACACACACAAAGCATAGGTTAATGTTGCACACTAACCCAGTTCCTGTACCCTAGGCAATAAATATCCCAATTTAGTGTTTTAAGTTTTTTTTTTGTTTAAGCTTATTTAAGACAGCAGTTATTATGGTGGCCAGCAAAATGTTTAGTGACAATGTCACGGTCCAGTGGCTTTTGCCTGTGCTGAAGACAGCTATCACTCTCCTAGTGTTATATTGTCTCATCAATTCATCTTCAAATGTTACTTTTATATTAAACTTACACCACACACTAACAGTGGTACATTTGCTATTGTGGAAAAAGTCAAGTCAGGATTGGTTTTATGAGCTGGAACAGAAAACTATATAATACAAACAAATACTTCAAATTGTTTAGTGGTTTCTCAATCTATAACCTATGAAAGTTTAACTTTTTAAATGGAATTCTAGAAATAAACTTTTCTGATGCTATTGCAATTTTCTGGGGTAAAGTGTATGTATGTCATAAAAGCAATTGCACGGACTAGTGTCGTGCATGCTTTGGTTAATGTTGTCAACAAGCATCTGTTCTTTAAGGTTTCATTGGGCAATTTAACAATGATAGCAATGTATATGACCAGCTTTATTTTGCCATTTTAGCAGTGTTTGTGCATTAGTGTGAATGTGATGAGCCTTGGGTCTCAGGAGAATGGGTGCTTTAATCTGAAACTGGCTTCATTATGAAAACATGCTCTTTCTCCAAAAGGCCTCTGAGAATTAGTAGAATAATATTTGTTTAGGATGAATAATAAAAGATTAAATGGGCTGGATTGTAGCAGAATGGTACCAGTCCATGTTCTCATCTCCTCTTGCCTCCCCTCCACTCTGTTTGATTTATGAGCGGGGGTTTTCTGTAATTGAGCTTTGAAAATTCAGCACTATTGTGCCACTGCTGTTGTCCATCATGCCAAATGAATTCTGGCTCGATAGCTGACCACCAGGTGACAGTCGACTTTTGAAAAGTTTCGTTATCAAGCTACGAGAAAAGCAATCTTGAAGCTCAACTGCTTGTTGTTTGTTCTCCATTTTAATTCCCTGTATGCTTGCTTGTTTACTTCAGCTAAGATGGGGCATCTCGACTGCTCATTAGATGCAAGTGTTTCATCTATGATGCGTGTGTAATGCCTTCATTGAAGTGTTGGCAGCAATGGAGATTTCTTTGAGAGTTTTGAGTTTTGTCGTGTTTTAACACAATCTCTGGGAACATAGTATTGAAAACCGGTTAGACAAACCTTTTTCCATCATGTTTAATGAACCGGACAAAGGTTGTATATTTACATGTGGCATCCCATAATTTAAATCTTTTCTAAACTTTAAAACTTTGTCACAGCTCCATTTACACTTAAACATGCATGACAACAGTTTTTTTTTTTCCTTTTTTTTACTGAGCTGCCGGGTTGACTTAGAAATGCCAGTCAGTTTTCCTTTTCGTTTCTTTTTTTTTTCTTTTTTCTTTTTTTTTTTAAACCAGTTTACTAATACCCAGATTGTTGGAGCGGATGATTTTGATTTAATAAAAGAGCTTCTGCTCATAGCCAAGAAACCTTTGAATGTATTAAAGCAGTGATTCTGAGAGTTGTTCTTCTTATTGGATAGCTATACAATCCAGAATAACTTGATAGTGATGGACAGGTGAAGAAACACTAACAATATTGCACAAAACATCGAACAAGTTACTGTATGTGGAATGGTCAGTTCATTGTATTAAGGACTAATTTCAAAGAATGACAGCATTGCATTTTTTTAACTAATAAAAGTAAATTTGGTTGTAATGGCAGTTGTTTGCATTCCTGCCCTGTTTCCTCAATAAGCATGTAGCCTCCCATTTTTGAGTCAGCCATTCCTCTGTGTTTGGCAGTACAAGCCAGAACAGTCCACATTGTACTGCTGCTATTGAGGCTGAGCACCGATGCTACACTCTGGTTCCAGTGCTCTGGAAATTGTACATGCAAGTTACATGTCTAAATGAGAGGAAGAACCCGAGGGTGAGAGGACTGAGCATCGGACACCTGAGAAACAGAAAGGCAGAGGGATGCATGAGATGCTGGGAAAGAGTACACAAGCCAAGTGGGCAGAAAATCTACTATTTATTGATGCGCAAGACAATCTCACAGCCAGTGCATCACTGAACGTTTACCAGTACAAGAACGACTGGTCGGATAACATGCAAATTTATGTCCCAAGGACTGAAGACTAGACTTGCTTTTGACCTGGCCTAGCTGCGAGGGTGAGCAAAATCAACCTGTGAAAGTAGAAGCCGAAAGGAAATAGATATTTCACTGTGTCGTGTGGGTGTCTGTTGGCGTGCAAACGGTTTCTGTGGAAGCACCATGCCGACATGCAGGGGGGGCAGGCTGCGTAGGAAAGGATGCTCCCTGGCCAGAAGAACACAGCGGCAGGCAACAGCGGCATGGAGGCTGCTCTACAGGTTGCTCTTCATGGTGAGCAGGCAGAGACGAGGGTGCATTTTTCCTGAATAGCAACAACAACCATACGGTTAACAATTTTGACTGAACTGGATGTTAAAACACATTGACACTCAGAGGCCACTACATTAGTCACATTTTCACAATCAAGATTCAACACAGCTGCATCAAATCTGACTTTACAATTACAGTAGTGCTTAGGTTTTTATCACCGTATCGAATATTAATTTTGTAAGCTGAAAGGTTTTCGTTTAAAAGGGGACATGAATTGCTCGTTGATTAAACTTCTACTTATCGAATTACTTGGTTAATATAACACAAGAGCCAAAAAGAGGCAGAAACCTGACTGCGCTGAGCTGTAAGGCAGAAAAACCTGGAAAGGAATTCTCTGCAGTATGGCTTTACTCCGTCTACCGTTTGCTGTACTTAATGTGGGTTATTGGGGCTGACTGTCAGGCTGTGTTGGTAAGATCATCACATTTCCTCAGACAGTGTGTGTGTGTGTGTGTGTGTGTGTGTGGTGTGTGTGTGTGTGTGTGTGTGTGTGTGTCTCTCTCCCTCTCACTTTGTCTCGCACTCTCTCCCCTTTATTATATCCACATACACAGTACTTTGGACAGTAACCAATAGCGCAAGTCATTCATGTGAGAGGGAGAATGTAAGAAGGGGTGGGAGGGATCTAGGAAATCACATTGTATGAATTTTAAACAATTGTATATTCTTGGGAATATAAATATTCGGACAATCAGAAGTTTGTAATGAAAACAGTGTTTGAAATTACTGAGGGTAAATGTAGTTCTTGGCCAGATTTGTGCACAGTGTAGCTGGTATTTTGGCCCACTTTTCCATCCTGCTTGTTCTCTTATGTTTTGCGGCTGTTACTGGCCAACACAGACCTTCAACTCCTGCCACAGTTTTTCCTATTGGGTTGAGGTCTGGAGACTGGCTCGGGCACTCCAGGACCTCGAGATGCTTCTTAAGGGTTCACTCCTTAGTTGCCCGCTCAGGCTGCGTGTTTGGAATCATTGTTATGCGGAAAGACCCAACATCATTCCATCATCATTTTTCTTGTGGAGGGAAGGTGGTTTTTACCCAAAATCTCATAATACATTGCTCCATTCATCTACTCCTTAGTATTTATTGGTCGTCTTGTCCCCTTTACAGAAAAGCAGCCCCAAAGCATGATGTTCCCACTCTCATTCTTCACAGTGCGTATGTTCTTGGAATGCCACTCATCATTCATCTTCCTCAGAACATGGCTAGTAGTTTATGCTATCCATCCATTCTCGGTACTGCTTATCGTGTTCAGGGTTTCAAGGCGCTGGAGCCTATCCAAGCTGACTTTGGGTGAAATACAGACCACACCCTAAACTGGTTGCCAGTCAGTCAAAAGGCACGTACAGACATGGACAACGATTCACATTCACACTGTCGCTGAGTGGCAACTGAACCCACTCTGCCTGCAACCAGGTCAGGCGAATTTACTGCAGCACCGTCGGTGGCTTGAGTTTATAACACTGCTATTTTGGTGTCTGCTGGCCACTGAACAATCTCCCAATCCTCTCGGTCGAAAGAGAGAGTGAATTATCTTTTATTACCACTGTCTGTTAATAATTATGCAGTTTATCTCTTTTCACCTAGGTGTTTGCTTATTGTAAAGTAGCTCATCCTAGCTTTGTGTATGGTTACGATTTTGTCCCTGGTGTCCTTAGACCAGTGATTTCCAACCTTTTATCAAGTTAAGGCACATATTTTAAAAATCTCATTGCACACCAAAAAAAAAAAAAAAAAACAAACGAAAAATCCTCACCAAATGTGGATACATGAATTGGTGTCAAATAGAATAGCATTTATTTCTTCTGTCAATATGCCTCGCTGGCATAAATGGATGAAGAATATACTTTTTTTTTTTTTTTTTTGTAAAACTGTATAATTTGTCACAACACACCTGTAGAGTACTCCCTGGAACACTGGTTGAGAGTCTGAGTTTGATGCCCCCCCTAGATTGTTTCTCACAGGTGAAGTGTGCCTATGATGAAAATTACACAACCCCTCATCTGAAGGACGACTTACACAATCGGTGGCTGTCTAATTACTTACACCCTGTGTGTGTGTGTGTGTGTGTGTGTGTGTGTGTGTGTGTGTGTGTGTGTGTGTGTGTTGTGTGTGTGTGTGTGTGTGTGTGTGTGTGTGTGGTGTGTGTGTGTGTGTGTGTGTGAGTGATTTCACATGAACATGTTCCCAACCTTTCTGTCAAACAATTGTTTTTTTCCAACTCTATGCATCTGTTATCTCATCCATTTATGTGACTTGCTCCTGAATGTATTTTTCTGTGTGTTTGCGAGAACCAAGTCAGCACTTTAGTGATAGTGTGCCACTCTGCATGCACACAAGCTTGTTTGTAGGCTTCACTTTTCCTATGGCTGGACAAATGATCGCTGTGACTCTTAACAGTCTTCACAAGCATTCTCACGTTTTAGGCAACTCGGCAACTTGACTATGTCACTCTTAATATGTTTTAACCTCCTGTATTTCCTTCAGGCACATTTTCCCATCCTCTTACCTGATTGAATATTGAGTTAGTGTGTGGCGCTGAGCGCGGATGCAACATCGTTCCCAAATACCATATTCAAAATGCTGTCTGGCGGTGGCTGTGGTCCAACATATTTTGAAGAATACATGAGGAATGAGCACGTTACACACCATACAACATTATGGAAACTGAATCTTGGGAACAGAAGGGTAAAGTTTTCTAGCAGTTGTGAGGTCAAAATAGATGTTAATGTGGTATAAATAATTTACATTCATTATAAATAAAATTGGACTGTAGTGACTCCGAAGGATTATATCTGAGAACACAAGAAAATGCAGTCGTCTATGACATGAATTTAGTGTCCCTGGTTGTCAAATGTTTCTGCTAATGGATAAGATTCTCTGGGCACATGCGAGACAGGACAAAGATGTCATTCAAGGTCTCTGCCATTATACTGAGTGCAAGCTGCTACACTACCTATAAGCTCGTTGCACAGCCCACACTGCACATATCTATTTCTATTTTAGATGCTAGAGAGCCTCACAAGCAAATAAATGTTAAAAATGGCAATCTGCGAGAAATGTAAATTAAAAAAAGTAAATTCAAGACAGTAAAGTTATGCATCGCTATATTAAATACAGGTGAACCCCCTGAAATATCCTGTATGGATTCAGTGATGCTGCATAGCAGGAGTAGCTTACTTAAAACCTCATCACTAAACATGAGTGGCTTTCAGATCCTCTCCACATGCATCCAAGTGTATGACTGTACACTTACTTTACTAGTGAAACACTGGTAGCAGGCTTTGTTCCAAGCGTAGGTATCTACAGTTCAGTTAATTGCAATAACTGTGAGTGAGCCTGCCCATCTGCAGTATTTATTTTGGTCCCCCATCATGAGAATTGTACATGCCTACAAATGAAGTGGGCAGATGTAGGTAGTCCTTCCTGTCTTCGCTTGAAGTGTGTCTCTCAAATTGTCACAGCTACATTTAGGAACACCTCTAGGGTAGGCCATGTTACATTGAGCCAAATGAATCTCTGTTGGTTTACTCGGAACAGTTTGGAAGGTGTTGTTGTTTAAAGCTGACATTCCTCTGTGCTTTTAAGTCCTGAAAGAATTGAATAATCTGTCACACTCTCAAAAGTGACGCCTGCAGGTGTGGGACATACCGTATATCTGTGCATCTGTGCAGTCTTGAGCTCCACATGCACACTTTACATGTGCGTTATTTTAAATGTTTACCCACCAAAAGCAGAGTGCTGACACACAGTGGACCTGCCTGCCACATGACTACCACTGTGCTACAGATTAAAATCCTCAGGTGAGTTGCGTAACATTTTCACCGTAGGAGTCAACTTCAGGTGTGACCAAAGTAGCTTCTTGATGATGGCCGATGGAGAATTTGTCTGAGTAGGATGTGCTTGGAATGTACATTTTGACTGGTCAGCACTGTCCCTATTTTTGGCTTGAAATCCCACAATAATTGTGTGCAACGCTGCATTCAAGCTCATTCCAAATGATGAAGTGTTTTGCTTACACAGTTGTTCTCCGAAGACCCTTACAAATGTGTTTTTGATTAATTGTACTTGTAATTGACAAAACACTTGAAATGTAAGGGCTTCAAGTATTTCAGCGAGGGGTATTTCAATGGTATTTACATGCATATCAATGGAGAAACCATTGATATTAGCGCGAGATCTTCCCGGAGTCAGAGGAAGACTGAGAAACCACATAATATATTATAACCCAAGTACGAATTCGTCATTGACAGTTTCCTATTTTCGTGTTACCTATTACACTTGTGTGCAGAATTTGTATGTGTATCTGTATAGCCGTTTGTGAACCGCCGTATGAAGGAAAAGAAGGCGAGGCTTGATTTACGAGTAGTTTCTCTCGTTTTCTTTGTGTAATGTCACGCGCTCCCCTCAATAATTATTCTTGAATTAGTGCCGAACCTACGTAAGTCCCGACCGAGTACGACAATCACTACTTTATAGTGTCCTCAAACATTCTTCCTTCAGTCTTGGTGTCTCGGTGCACGTCGAAGGCTTTTAGGACTCGCTAGTCCGGTTTAGCTTAGCTCGGTAGCCGCCAACATGGATGGATGGATAAATAGGAATATAACATGGAATATAAATGTGTTAGTACCTTAGTGACAGACCAATATACTTTTTTCAGGGTCGATACCAATTGACCCCTCCGTACAGGGCACTTAACCACCCCACCTGAAGTGACGTCACGCCACTGAGAGAGACGCCATGCTTCTGATTTCATTCAATCATTCACACGTAGCAATGTTATGCTAGCGGAGAACGTCTCATTCATTTATACGACACGTGTATTAAAAATCTAATTTAGGGCATATCTTCGTGCAAACACAGTCTGGTTAACTTTCGGCCACGAGCCAGCAAGAAATCAATATGTTTGTGCAGTCAGATCATCGCAAAATATCGCTCAACACAGATCAAGTGTGTCAATCATTCACACGTAGCTATGTTATACAAGCAAAGAACTGCTAATTCATTTATATGAGACATGTATTGAAAATAAAATATAGGGCATACCTTCATGCAAACAAAGTCCGGTTTAGCTTAGCTTGGGAGCGCCGAACAGAGACACGTTTGTGCAGTCAGATCATTGCAAAATATCGCTCAACACAGATCAAGTGTGTCAATCATTCACACTTAGCTATGTTATGCAACCGAAGAACTGCTAATTCATTTATATGAGACATGTATTGAAAATCAAATATAGGGCATACCTTCGTGCTAACACAGTCCGGTTTACCGTAGCCGCGAACAAAGGGACACGTTTGTGCAGTCAGATCATCGCAAAATATCGCTCAACACAGATCAAGTGTCTCAATCATTCACACGAAGCTATATTATGCAAGCGAAGAACTGCTGATTCATTTCTGAGACATGTATTGAAAATCAAATATAGGACTTACCTTCGTGCAAACATATCTGTTCCGGTTGATGGATTCAGTTGATCATGCGGTCTTCCACAAAGTTTGATCCATCGAAGACATTTTTCGTACTCGGTCTTCTGTTCCGTTTGATTTTAGATGGATTCAGTTGATGATGCGGTCTTCCACAAAGTTTGATCCATCGAAGACATTTTTCGTACTGGGTCTTCGGTTTTGGAAAGGGTACGAATTGAACTCCACCAACTAGCCTTTCAGGATACCTGTCGTCACTATTACAAAGTCCGTGACTACACCTCTTAACCATATCTATTGTTAAAGAACCCAACGGTAACAAAAGCTATACTGGACCGTGCAACCTTGTCTGCAAAAAGGGGGCGTGGTTTATGCAGATCTCTGGCCTCTGATTGGTCAGCAACGCGGATGACTCAATTTCTACGGAGGGGTCAATTGCAGGGACCAGGACAAGCGTGTCCTGTGGCCTGTCCCAAGATATATATTACAGCTGCATCAGTGCATGCACAAAGATTATTATTATTATTATTATTGATGATTGTTGTACAGATGAGTTTTTTGAAAAACAATACATGTACAAACCTAGCAAAATAGAAATACAGATCATTCCTAATATTTTGACCATATGGATAGCACCAAATTGGTGGTGCACATTGGGAGAAGGGTTTTCCTGAAATTTTTTTAGGTCAACTTTGGGGGACGAGCATTATACTTCAGGACTCATTATACTCGAGAAATTACGGTAAAGGATAATCATGGGGATGAAAATAGCACAATTCCTGCTTCAAAAAAGCATAAATGGCCACTGCCTAGTAATGCTAATGCTTGTACTGTTCAAAACCTCCATCCACAATGTTAAGTTCTCATCCGCTGATGTGACACAAAGTTGCAGAACTGACAATAGTCGTTATAAACTCACATGTTCTCTTTTGGGTTACGCAGTAGCATTCTTCATCTGCACTGTAATGTCTTTGATACAAAGGCAATTAGAATACAGTGAATACTTTATATACTATATATAATACTACAGACTCATGGTACACTTGGCATGTACATTGTAAACATCTTTTTCACTGGCATGTGGGTTGTAGGTTTCATTTCTATAGCGTAAGGGTGGGGCCAATGAGGTACTGCATAATAGTCATTGAATTTTTCATGCATCCCATGTATTGAATCTGATTGTGCAACCATGCTTACTTAATGTTGCTTAGTGAGTGTATTTGTGTGCACACATATTCTCCTGTATAGATACACAATTACCATTTTGTCTGTCTTGTTGGTCTCATTTGGTTCTCACATTCTACTTTATGTTGACCCTCCCTCTTCTCACCCCCCAAAAAGAGTGTGGACACAGTGTGCAACCTCTATCAGTCCTTCCAGGAGCCAGAAGGTTCAGCCACTTGCAACCCGATGGAGGACCTCAAGGAGCCTCGTCTGAAGCAGGCTGATGATTTAGGACCAGGCTCCAGGGGAGACGCCGCGCTTCTCCGACCCTGTCCCAAGCATATGAGTGGCACTGAGCGGTTACGCAAGGTCATCCAGGAGCTTGTGGACACAGAAAAGTCCTATGTGAAGGTGAGAATTGATTTAATTGATCAGTTGTAAACCATCAGCAGATAATTGAGGAAAAAGTACCATGAAGGGTAAATTCATTGAAAATAACAAAATGTTGCTTTTCATTCACTGATTCAGGTTTTGAAAGGTTTTTGCTGTATTTGAACATATTGTGATGTTGATATGACAAGTTCCCCTCTTCATAGAACACATACTAGAACTCATGTCAAATCTTCCTTCCCCAAATAATTTCCCAGCGTGACCTTTTCCTTCCTGACACCATTGAAAATATATCATTCATGATCTTTTTGTCTCAGCAATGATAATCATGGCTGACATCTTCTCACTTTTCATTAGCTCCCACCCCTCGTGCATTTCTCCCCTTCAGCTGTATTTTGTAGCTGAGGTGATTGTATGATTTTAGCGTGCATTGGTGCAGGCCTGTTGGCCCAGATCTGTGCAAAGCGGAGGGCGACACTCATAAATCCACCCTAATGAGAATATCTCCACTGATACCAAGACAAGCTACAACCACATTAAATCGGTTAGGGGACGGGCCCTGCAAGCGATAGTTAAATGGAGGCTTGAGGTGCGGGACCGTGGGAGACTGGGAGGCCATAAAATGAGAATTAATGTGAAGATTTAAATGGTATGCACATTAAGGGCAAAACGCATTCTTTCCACTGACATTCTTTTTGTCTTTTCTGTGCAGGATCTGGCTTGTTTGTTTGAAATCTACCTGAAACCTCTACAGAATGAAACTTTCCTCACGCTTGATGAGGTACGTACCATGATGATTATAGTAAATGGGACAAAAATTGAAAGTAACATGTTCGTACTGAAAATGTCTTTTATAAAATTAAAACATTTTTATGTTTGCAAAACTAATTATAAAGAAAAATATCTTGCATTTTCATTATCAGTTTCATACATGAGCTGTTGGCATACATTGGCTGTTGATTTTAAATTTTGGATAAATACAAAATGGATATGCAAGTAAGGTGGCATGGAAGCAACGCCATCGGGCAGTACAGTTGTATTAACTGCTCACCAGACTAATTGCAAGTTTTGATCATTTAATCAAATTTTTAAATTTCACTTGAGATACAGGAGGTAAAAGCAAGCTATCTTTCTATCTCTCACAAATCAGAAAGTCAATTTGAGAAGTTTGCAATTCATCAACAACGGAAGCAAAACGTGCAAATGAACTTGATTTGAGTTGAGTTAGACATACCATATAAAGGCATTTTTAAAAAGGCCCTACTCTATCTAGCATGTGTCTCGTGAATGGGTTGTGATGCATCTAATCTAACCTTAAGACATATTGTGCTCTGCACTTATTACACTTCATGTTGTTGACTGTTATACAGTACTGGTATCTGTTAGAAAGTTAATGGATTTGTTAAATGGTATTTCAGAGTTTTTAATGACAATTTATTTTGGGGTTTTTTTCCCCCTTTTTATCTCACACTTGACCCATATCTTAAATAATAATAATAACAACAATAAAAGCATACTAAAATGAATAAAAAGTAAAACAAAGTATTTTTGAAAAAATAGTTTAAACAAAACAACTCTATTACGTAATTATAATTAATATTTAATGTAAATAATCGTGGTAGCTAGTCAGAATGTTTGTGAAATGCAACATGAAATGAATGATGATGAGGTTAAACTCAGCCAGGCCATATCTTATTACCACTGTGAATGCCTGGAGGACAAATTAGCATCTCCTGTACAATGACCTTCCCAAAGGGACGTGCCTGTGAAGGCCATCTTTTCAACTAACCTCTTATCCTGGAGCATAGAGGGGGGGAAAAGAACCTTTAATTGTATCCTTAAGGAGAAATGGGATTTACAATTGTCGATCACGTAGACTAAGATTTAAGGTTATTCTTCCATTTGTTACGTGTGAATGCAATGGGAAAAAATAATGGATTTCAACAATTGGGAGCAAACAGCTGTGAGCACAATTTTACTGCTCTGTATGTAACAGAAAATAAATGGAAAATAAACAAACCAAACATTAATAAATATCATGAGTAACCTTCCCTCCTTTAGGTCACCTCACCACTGCTCAGGAAGCAAACAGGCATCTGTCTGGCAACCATTCCCAATTTTAGTACATCGTACAGATACCACCTTTGGTCTTTCAGATCTCTGCACACCACGACTTGAACCTGACTCATTACGTTTCTCCCGTGCCAACAGCCGCTCTATAGCTATGAACAGGAACAGAATGGCACAATGTTCTTCTCATCATGTAAATTACATTTGTTGTTTCTGTGACTGTTTCATATGCTAATTCTTATCATTAGAGGTGGATAGAGTAGCAAATATTTTCCTGAAGTAAGAGGCTGTTGCTTTGGAAAAATGACTCAAGTAAAAAGTACCCCTCCATGTAATTACTCAAGTGAGAAAGTACTCACTGAACAAACTACTCAGTATTGAATCACTGATAACTTTGGGGATTGGGAACCAGTTTATTTTTAAAATCAGGAGCCAAACGTCACAAGTGGTTACATTGGTTAGGTGCCCGATGGGGAAATCGAAGTCTAAACGGATTGTCCTAGCAACCATTGATAAATAAGCAATAATTACTAAATAAAAGAAGTGTGTCATGTTGATCTTTCTAACCAAGTTAAAGTACTGTTTTGACATAATTGCTCATGTAAAAGTCAAAAGTACAGTTCATTGAAACTACTCTTGACAAGTAAAACTTAACCAAAAAGTTACTTGAATAATGGTAACAGTAAATGTTGCATGTTCCTTCCCACCTATTTAATATATCCGTATTATTGCTACTTCTGTGGATATATAAATGTACTGTTTATATAAATATACAGTTTTTTGCCAGTTGTGACCTCAAACACATACGGTTTCTTTCAAAATGCCCTGGTCGATAAGGCACCAAGCAGTGGGAAAATTAAAAGAACATTATGGGACAGTCGGAAATCTCCAGACAGAAAATGGACAAGGTCGTGTTTTCCCCAGAATGGCTTTTAATGAAAGGTGGGTCAGCTCACCTTTCATGGATGTATGTATCAGAAAAATAGTGCGTGTGTGTGCGAGACATTTGTATTACAGCTATTGCTTGTTCCTTAAATGCTTTTGTAAGTGATGAAGGCATCATACTACACTCCAGGGTGCCTGTCTGACTTGCTGTTCCGAATTACAAGCTATCTGGGCTCCCTCCTCACCTCACATTTCCTCACTCTGTCCCCTATGTCTCTCACATTTCCCTTCGCCCACAATTCTTTTCCTTTCCATATTTCTCCAAGATGGAGAGTCTGTTCGGCAGTCTGCCAGAGATGTTGGACTTCCAGCGGGTCTTCCTGCAGACGCTCGAAGAGAGGATTGCTTCTTCCCCTGACTTCAGCACACTTGAAACGCCTTCCCAGTTCAAGGTTAGATTCTGTTTACCGGCCAGCAGAGATTTTGTTTAGAGCTCACTCAATTGGACGTTTATTTTGCCACCTCTGCAGACCAAGGTGTCTACACCAAGTGCTTTAGGTTGATGTAAACCAGTGAGAGAGTGGCGCGAGGGTTGCCGGCAGATTTATAGGCCTGACGTGGCAGGTCACGAGGGTCCATTGATCCTGGTGGTGGTGGTTCATTGGTTAGATTGTGAGGTGCTGAAAGCTGCTTCACTAAAGAGGTTAGGTGCGAGGGAGAGGACTGGAGGTCGAAGCGCTCAATTCACCTCCCACGAGAGGGAGGTTGTGAGTGTTCGGCTCACGACTTCCCATGTTCTCACTTTGCGCCTCCTCCTGTCTGTGCACTCACCTTTCATATCTGTCTTTTCACAGAAGCTCCTGTTTTCTCTGGGGGGTTCCTTCCTGTACTACGCTGACCACTTCAAGCTCTACAGTGGCTTCTGTGCCAATCACATCAAGGTCCAGAAAGTTCTGGAGAGAGGTATTTGATTATGGACATCTACGAGCACTGCCCAAAACACGTGCACAATCTTAGGAAGTGCAACTTAAATTGCAGGAACAAAAATTCTGCCTTGATCAAGCTCAATTTTGATGCAGTCAGAAGTATAATATTACATAAACAATATAAAGAATATGTTATCATAGTTTTGGTTTTCAGTGTTGCAGAGGATCACTGAAGAATACGATGAGGCGTTCCTTTTCTATTTGGTCCTAAAAGGTAACAAAAGAAATATCGGAGTCTCTACCTGCTAAACCAGCATTGTTACATCTGTGTTGCATCAGTTACACCTCACAGCATCCTGCATTCTCAGGTGGAGGGTGGGACCTCTTTCAGTTCCAAGAAAGGGGAGTCTGCTTCTCACTGTCATTTTGTGATCCGCGGTTACAAAAAAAAACCCTCTTTACAAAAAGATGGTTCATCCTTTGGATAACCTTCAAATGACCTTCTAAATGTTATTAGTCTAAATTTAAAGCATATGCAGTATGTCCTAGAGAGCTGAATAACATCCACGCATCTTCCCCTGATTATCACATAGTAGACATTTCAGAATGATTTATGCTGGTGAGCATGCTGGCCTTTCAAACACTGTGGCAGTGCTGTCCGCAGCTATAAGAGGCTGTGCTTCTTGATCATCAAGGTTTGAGGAGGCTGATGGATAATTTTGTCCGATTACCAGATTTGCATGGTACATTTCTCTTTAAAAGCCGAAGGGCATTTAATAGGATGAGACGCTCAGACCAGTCTCTAAGTCAGTATTACTGAGAGAAGAATGATGTGCTGTTTATTCTGTGCGAGTATTTGGAGCAACACTTAATGCACTGAAGGACAGCTATTTCAATTAAAACTGCATTGTTAAAAAAACAATCTTTGTACTTATGCACCTCTTTATTGCACTAGTCGGCATCATTGGTTAATCAAAGAATGTCTTCCACATTAGGGTTTGATGGTCTATACTTTTTCCTGCCTTAATACACCTGTCAATTATTAATAAAAATATTTTTTAACAACTCTGCTAATGAGATCAATAAGAAAATAGGGTTGTCGCAATGTTGCTTTGGCACCTTTAAATATATACGTCATTTTAAACAATTGCTATGATGGGTTCATAAAATTAATCAACTAATTAATCATCTCTCAATCTTACTTTTTTTCTGAAGAAAATGCTTCTCCGTTAATATTGGAAAGGATGTTATTGTTCAGAGAAAATGCACAAAAATATTATAAGAAAAAGTGTATGCATAAAGAATCACGGACGAAATTACATTATGTATATTCTTCATTGAGAGAAAACCTGGATGCATGAGTGGAAAGTGTGTGGCAGTATCCACAGGGTCCATACAGCCTATTATGGAATCAAGAGTCTTAGATACTGACACGTATCGGAATGACGTGCATCAAACAGTTGCACAGTGTAGCACTCGCTAACTATATAGTGTCTGTGTGAAGTGAGATTGTGACTTGCCATGATTCAGAATATGCCACGGCCTGACCACATCCAGCTGATCCAAGGGCACCTGGGATGTGTTGTCAAGCCTAAACAAGTAAATGGGTGGCTATCTCTGCCGTCTTCATCACCCGCCTCCTCCTGACATTATGCCACAGACTAGCTTCCTTGTTTATTTGTCGACTCGTTAATTGCCTGCCAATTACTCTGGGAGGTGTTGACTGAGCTGCCTGTCTGCAGCTGGGAGTGCTATAATGAATACATTAATGGCACCCCTCGATGGAAGCATGTTGCTCAAGGAAAATATTTGTCCTCTATTATTACTCATATTTCCATCTATTCTAATGGCTGTGGCGATAGTATCAGTTTTTTCATTATTTCTACTGCAGTATGAACTAAAACCTTCATGTTAACAAGAAGCCTACACTACCCCCTGCTGGAGCTATGTTAAGTTATGTTATTGCTCTATGCCTGCACTAGACTCTTAAACTGAACTCTCATTGCTGTGACATATTTGGTATATATGATTTGTTTTGACTTGAGTAACATAAGATACAGCTTTCAATAAGTGTTTCCATATTTACAAACCAAGTTTCAATGAAGTACAGGACATCGTGCAAAAATAAATAAAAACAGAGTATAATGATTTTCAAATCATGTTCATCCTATATTTAATTGAATACACTACATAGACAAAATATTTAACGTTCAAACTGATGAACTTTTAAGCAAATAGTCCTTAACTCGGAATTTTATGGCTGCAACATGTTCCAAAAATGGCTGGGACAGGTGACAAAAAAGACTGAGACAGTTGAAGAATCCTCGTCAAACACCTGTTTGGAACATCCCACAGGTGAAAAGGCCAATTTAGAACAGGTAGGTGTTAGCATTAGGTATAAAAGGAGCCAAGGAGTCATTCACAACAAAAGATGGGGCGAGGTTCACCTCTTTAACAAGAGTGTGAGAAAATAGTAAAACAGTTTAAGGGCAATGTTCCTCAACATACAGTTTCAACCAATTTAGGAATTTCAACATCTACAGTCCATAATATCAAAAAAAAAGATTCAGAGAATCTGGTAAAATCACTGCATGTAAACGGCAAGACTGAAAACCAGTGTTGAATGCCCATGACCTTCGATCCGTCAGGTGGCACTGCATCCAAAAAATGACATCAGTGTGTAAAGGATATCACCAAATGGGCTCAAGAACAATTCGGAAAACCCAATGTCAGTAAATACAGTTCAGCGCGACAGCCGTAAGTGCTACTTAAAACTCTACTATGCAAAACAAAAGCCAAACCGCCACTGGCTTCTCTTGGCCTGAGCTCATCGAAGATGGATTGATGCAAAGTCAAAAAACGTGCAACGTCCATATTCAAAAGTTCTGGGAAATTGTGGAAGTCATTTCCTTCTGGGCAAAGGGGAAAAGAATCAGCTGGACTTGTATGGATGCAAAGTTTAAAAGCCAACATCTGTGATGGTATGGGGCTGTGTTAGTGCCAATGGCATAGGTAAGTCTGTGAAGCGACCATTGGGGCTTAAAGGTACATACAGGTTTTGGAAAAACACATGCTGCCATCCAAGCAACGTCTTTTTTATGAACGCCTGTGCTTATTTCAGCAAGACAATGCCAAACCACATTCTGCACGTACTACAACAGTGTGGCTTCAAAGTACAAGAAAGGTCAATCTCCCATAGAAAATTTTTGCCGCATTATTAAGCGTAAAATACGACAAGGGAGATTCAGCACTGTTGGAACAGTTAAAGCTGTACATCAGGCAAGAATCGGAAAGAATTGCAGTGCATTTTGAGTAGTGACTTCAAAGCTATAGTTTTAAGCCATATTAAATATTTGTGTTCAAATCTACATAGACCAGTAGTGCTTCTGCGTGACGACGTGACCCCCCCCCCCCCAAAAAAAAAGACATCTGTTAGCCTATCATCCACCTCGTTGCTTGATTCAGGTGTAGCCAATACGTCAATTGCACGCACACAAAGGCGCGTTCTAGTAAACTGGTCTCCTATTTACGGAAGTCGCGGCTATGCGCATGTGCAAACCACCCCCGACCCTGGTCGATCACTAGAGGCTGGCTGCTTGAAAAGTAGATCTTGGGGTAAAAAGGTCTGGGCACCCATGACATAAACCCACACATACTCTCTTGTATTGTGAGTTATTCTTCTCGCAATTAGTAACAATTTGGTCTATTTGTTTTTCAGCCAAGACGGATCGGGCCTTTAAGGAATTTTTGGATGCAAGGAACCCCACTAAGCAGCATTCCTCCACCCTAGAGTCTTATCTGATTAAACCGGTGCAAAGAGTTCTCAAGTACCCATTGCTGCTCAGGGAGCTGGTCTCCCTCACTGACACCAACAGCGAAGAGCACTACCACCTCACAGGTAATCTAAAAGATGAAAATACATGCACGTTGTATACAAATGGACTGAACCATTTCGTCTCTTGCCATTCAGTATTAAGATGTCCTGTGCAGTCCGTGCTAAGAGTTAATTCCTGCTAAGACTTTTTTTGTTGGTGCGTGTGCAGACGCGCTTCGGGCCATGGAGAAGGTGGCCAGCCACATCAATGAGATGCAGAAAATCTACGAGGATTACGGCGCAGTCTTTGATCAACTTGTCACCGAGCAGGCCAGCCATGATAGAGAGGTACACGCATACTTCACAAGGGATCTCTTATAGGCCTGATGGTGCCTCTTAATAAGAATTAAGTCAAATTGAATATTCCCCACACACATGCAGCATAAAACTGCATTGCTACTTGTGCTGTTTATGCCATCTTCTGGTTTCTTTGCCTTGTGGGGACTGAATACATTTACAGATTGATAGAATATTTAGTTGGTATCCTTTGCAGTATCAGTATTCAAAGTGAATGTGAAATAATATGGTCCATAATGCAGTAAAGCGTGCATGTAAACAGTTAGTTATCAGAGAGAAACACACACTATGTCTACAAACGTCTGGTTTGTTACTTAAAGTGGGTGTGTAAATGAAAGTTCTTTTTAATATTTGTATTCAAATAGTCTATGATATCTAAACAAGTAAATCTTCTGTCCCTATTTTGTAAATGTGCCGTTCTGGTCTTCTGCCCCACTGTTAGAGGCATAATTTGTTTCACCAGGAGTCCATGCACACAAAAATGTTTTTGATGTCTGGGGTGGTTGTTTATTTTTCCACACTTGTGCTCTGCTTATGCTAAAAGAAGCAAACAGCCGGCAGCTCAGAACACTAACTGAAGAGGAGATTTAACAAAAGCCAAGCTCACCTTTGACCCAACAATATGTGGGACTGGATGAGGCCGGATGCAATGAATCAGACAAATCGGCCCTTAAAATGAGCTAATTTCACTGTGGCGGGAACATTCTGCTAAAATATTATTCTTTATTTCTTTTTTTAAAGCATGTCACAGACATGTTATTGTGACACCTTGGAAATGTTAGAACAAATTCACAACATATTTTCTTTGAGGTGATTACATAAGGATTGTCAGAGCTGTTAGTTGTTGGCAGTTGCAATTCTAATACTCAATTTCGATCATCCATCCATCCATTTTCTTAGCCACCTATCCTCACAAGAGTGGCGGGAGTGCTGGAGCCTATCCCAGCTGTCAACGAGCAGGAGCTGGGGTATACCCTGAACTGGTTGCCAGCCAATCCCATGGCACATTGACACAACAGTTGTACTCAACAATCACACTTAGGGGCAATTTAGAGTGTCCAATTAATGTTCATGTTTTTGGGATGGCGGAGGAAACCGGAGTGCCCATAGAAAGCCCACGCAGGCACAGGGAGAATGTGCAAACTCCACACAGGGAGGGATTGAACCCGGTCTCTAGAACTGTGAGGCCAACACTTTCCAGCTGCTCCACTGTGCCGCCTTTTTATATATATATATATATATATATATATATATATATATACACACACACATACACACACACACACACACTAATAATCTCACATAATTTTGTGTCACACAGGTCACTGAAATCTCTATGGGTGAGTTTCTTCTGCATTCCACTGCAGTGTGGCTCAACCCGCATCCATCATTAGGCCGCATGAGGAAAGACCCCGAAATAACCGTGTTTGGTAGGTCTGGCTCTTTGACTCTTGCATACTGGGTAAAATAAATAGACTCAACAGCCACATTTGGTACACATATCAGAAGAATACAGAGTTTTGATGGACACTATCACACCAGTAAATAAACTGATTTCTAGATGCATCTCTCTTATGTATTGGATCTCATAGGCTCACCATTATACCTAATGATGTGGCGAGTGCCTACGGCTGGATTTAAACTGCAGGGTTCAAGTGACACAATTCAGATTATTTTATTTTTTTCCCTTTCAAGTGACAGAATTCGTATATTGACCATGACTGCATTTAAAAATTAAAAAAAACAAAACAAATTGGATATCCTCAGGCGTTTGTCTATATCCGATACACCATATTGTCAAAAGTGTCTGCTCACCTGCCTATACATTTAAGTGATATTTACAAGCTCCGAGCATGCTTTGCGGCATTATGGAGGTCCTGAATAGGATTTAAAGTGCATGTTCTGTGTCGGTAATTTTGTGTCATTATTTTATTTATTTGCAAGCTATGATATTCTTTTTCCTGTGGTATTAATTTTACTTTTGATGAGACAGCGTGAGCGTGTACATCGTCAGAAATGACCTGCCTACACAGGCTGTGTGGGGCAGTGTAAGCTTCATCTTCTTGCAGATGTGAAATGCAATTCCTCCTCACTGCCTCGTGCGTGCCATCATATGCTAACTTACATATGTGCTAAAAATGTGCAGGCATGCATAACAGTGTAACCAGTGTGTTCAAGTCTACCTCATTGGATAAGTCACACAACAATTGTGCACGTAACGTAGACAGTCCATTTTGGAGAAAATGTAAGAATTTTAATTGCATCTTATGGTACACTAGGCTAGGGGCTGCTACTGGGTCTCCTGCTAAATACTCTGCTGGACACATCTCATTTTGAAGTCACTACTCAAAATGCACTGCAAAAAAAAACAATGGTAGCCTAATACTAAATTTAGATTTTGCTCCAACTTGTGATTAGACGGGTGATGGTTTTTTTTTTTTTTTTTTTTTTAAGCTCAGTGATCGGTCCCAAAAATCCTGATCATGTAAAGCCTAATTCCCACAAAGTTGGGAGCATGGAATTGTCCATAATAACAACTCCTTATTTACACTGGAAGTAACTCTGAAGGATTCAGTACAACAAGATTTTTTGGAAAATTTATTGCTCCCAACTTTGTGGGAGGAGGTTGCAGATGGCCTCTTCCAACATGACTGCACCGATGCACAAAGCAATGTCCATAAAGGCATGGTTGAGAGAATTTGGTATGGATGAACTTGACTGGCCTGCACAAGGCAGTCGAGTGAATGTTTGGGCGGAAATAGTGTGTATGCCAATGTTGCACACTTTGAGCTTGGCGCCATCAAAATACTGAGCGGCGATGTATAGACAGCACCAAAGAACACAAACAAACATATGGGGGGAAAAAACTGAAAATCTGAACTTCAGTGACTGTATAGACAAATAATTTGGAATGTGGAAAAACAAAATGAAATAATGCAGACATTTCCCCTCTTTGAAAATAAGGGTAAGAGTAGGCCCAGGCCAACACTGTGGTGTCTAATACTATTATTTGCATTTTATTAGTTACTGTTTACTTTGATGTTCTCAATGCCAATGCTCAAGTACTGTAGTTGTTCACGTGTGATTTAAGCACTGCGCGTGTGTCGTATTATGTGTTCCATCAATAGGAATGGAAATTGGATGTCTAGCCATTTCAAAATATTGGATGTAAGCAGTCGATCAGAATTGGGAACTTGAACCTACAGTGTAAATCCAGCCTGTATTTTGTCGTATTATCTTGAACAAATGAAAATAATATTTTTGACTGCTAACCTGATATGCAATAACCCCGCAAAGTTGGACTGCTATTAACATACTATTAAATAATCTCACTTGATGGGGTTAAATCCATGTACAGTGCATGGGTTTGGGTTTGAATCAAAGTCTTGCTCTAAAACTGTTACTTTTAGACATCTAAAATGCCTCTCTGTGTTGCACTGCTTCATTCCACTCCCCCCATGAGGCATTCACACGCAGAAGATGCTGAGATGTGTTTTTCTTTTTTGCCAGTCTTCAAGAAAGCCGTCATATTGGTCTACAGGGAAAACAACAAGCTGAAGAAAAAGATGGTGAGGCACTTCGCTCATGCCCATTCACATGGCATAAATGGTATCTTGGAATAAAACAGAACATATCTCTATCCTCGTTTTTATGGGATCAGACCAACCCGCGTTCGGCGCTCTCTCACGGTGACCCGGACCCATTCAAGTTCCGTTGGCTCATCCCTCTCTCTGCACTCCAAGTTAGGCTTGGAAATACAGCAGGTGAGACTTTTCAGAGTACCAGTGTTGTAGTGTAGTGTAGTAAAGTAAAGTAGTGAGTGAGATGACATATTTTAGATGAAGTCAAGCTTTCCTACACTAAAGCTACTGTACATACGAGAAACATGTGGCAAACTATGCTACGGGAAAGGAGATTCACAAAATCTGCATATCTTCCCTCTGCTCTGCTGTTGTCCTGCTGCACACTGTTCATCCTGCTTCACTGCATTATCAAACAATTTGTGGGGATCTTTTATCAAAATCTCATCTATAGAAATCTTGGGGAGGACATGAGGAGGATAGATAAGTGAAGTCGAACAGAAGAAATGCATGTAAGCATTAGCATTTTGTAGAGAAGTGCAGCTATTGTGGTCACAAAAGTAGCTTTAGTGCTGAAAGGTTATTTGAGGTATAAAAGGGCAACGTTATGACCACCCAATGAGAAATATAGTTAAGACTAGTAGCGTTGCTACTTTCAACACTGCTGCTGCCCAATACTGCTAATCACTCACAAAGAAAATCCACTAAATCTGTTTGTTCTTTTCTCATCTTCTCCCGGAACACCCCCCTAAGCTCATTCTCCTTGCACCCCCCCCCCCCCCCCTTCAGCTTCCTCTAAAATGATAAACCTTTTAAGACTTCAGGATTAAAACATTTTTTCCCTCTGCTTTCTCATAGGACCGGGCACGGAAAGCAGCTGTATCTGGGAGCTGATTCATTCTAGGTCTGAAGTGGAAGGGAGACCACAGACTGTCTTCCAGCTGTGTAGCAGGTTAGACATATACTCGGTACCTTTTCTAGACCCAGTTTCCCCAACCATATTGAGCTGGTGAACATATTTTACATGTGACAAATCACACTGCACATCAACAAACAAATGTGACAAAAAGTGGATGGTTGTCATCTTGTAGAAGGATATTTCTTGCATATATATATATATATTTACGCACACGAACTAGGCAATGAGGGAATTCGTTCATGTGCACTAATTGAGAGTTTTAACTGAGAGGTCCAGTAGTTCTCTCTGATAAGACAGAATGTATCGAAACTGCAATTTACAAGGGGTATTTTTTGCCATACATGGGTGATATTACGTTCACACTAAATGCAAAAGTTCTCTCCGCCTCGTGTCCCTCACTTGAGATTGATTGCGGGAGGGAATAAAATACACATTGTATGCGCATTTGCTTAATTTGCAATGTACATGCAGAGGAGGAGGAGGGGCTTCTCCTCCAGGAGGTGAAGACATTTATTTCCACAATTGTGAGCAGCAGTGGGTGATGAAAAAATTCTTGAAATTTGAGCCCATACAGAAAAAAAGCCATGAAATAAGTAAATAATCCAAAAGGAAAACTATGGGATACAGAACTACTGACTGTGAAAAGCATACCATAGTTGTACCCTGTAAAATTCAATCCAGATGTTTTATGGACCCCCAGGTGGTCTTTGAGTTGGCGCACAAGCAGCAGCCTCCTGTTCTCCATCTGTAAATAGAAATAAAAAAAATAAGTGCGTGTCTGTGTAATCAAGTGGGCGTTGGTTGTGGTAAAGCTTTGGCCAATGCTCTTGCCATCTTGTTTCACAGTTGAACAGCTGTAAATGAATAAATGTACTGACCAGGTATCACAATTTTTTTTAAAGCATTTAAGTGTGGTCCTGGTACTGATAACAGGCCATGGTCCCCAGACTGCAACAATCACCGCCTCCATTTTCCTCATCCCAACAACTGTACAGGCTGCTGTGCGTGACGTACTCTATTCTCAACACGCACGGATTGGCTGTGGCCACGTAATTGTTGCTTGTAGTTCAACCCTCCCAGCTCCAAATTTCTCACGTCCTGTGAATTGCATCGATTACGGCGTTAAGTTTCTCACTGCGATGGTGAGAGTAAGGCTTGCTGTCAAGAATGAAAGTCCCGTAATGCACTGAGAAATTGGGATCAGGCTGAATGAATGTCATTGCTCTTCTCTCTGGGGACAGACTGGAAGTCTCTGGCAGCATTCCGCTTAATCTACATTTTGACTGAAACCATCAAGCGATCACACTATGTGCTCAAGTCACCTCGTCTCTGTCCTCCTCAGCGAGCCCGAGAGCAAGGTGAACGTAATCAAGGTGATCCGCTCCATCCTCAGGGAGAACGCCCGGAGGAACACGAGAGGCGAATCCACTTTGGAGCGTGGCTGTAAAGAACGCCTGGCGGCCATGCGCAACGCTGTGCCTTCCGCCGCTAGGATGGGTGAGTGTCACAATTTGCCACAGACTCAGTTTATCCCTCCAAAAGCATTCCTTATGGAAAACAGTTGATAATGGAATAAATCCTCCAAATTTGAAGGAACTTTAAGTCGTACCACTTCATAACCCACTGAAAATCCATACATCCGCTTAATGTTGTCAATAGGATCTTGGGCTAAAGTCTTATCTATTTTAGACGAGAATCAGGATACATCCTGGACCGGTCGTCAATCATTCCCAGTGTACGTATAGACAAAAAATCTGCGCTCACATTCACTCCAATGAACAATGTAGTTTTCAATTGAGTGTTTTTGTACTGTAGAAGGAGGTTTAATTACATTGAGAAAACACCCACAAGCAAACAGCCTGGAAACAAGGAAATTCTATTTTACACTAGCAACGTGCAAAGGAGCAGCACACAAGAATAACAAAATCAATAAACTCAAAAATATGCATGTACAACATCAGCCAATGAGGCTTGGCAGCATGAACATGTCAACTGTACATGAATAAATACAAATGTACTGTACTACACTGTACATTCTATCCATATTGATGTGAATGTGACAGTATATACTTTGAAAAATACATTGTAGGAGGCATATTTTTTTCCTAGGCAAATCTATTGAATAACATTCTAAAGGAAGAACATGTTCTTGGTTGCTTTCTATTTAGCCTTCAGGTCATTTGCCTTAATGTGTGAAGTGTGAAATACACCTTCACCAGATCATATCTTTACTTTTTAGGTCATAAAAAGACTGGAAGGCAGTGAGCTGGATGCGTGTTTTGCCCAGATAAGATGACCATGTATGACTTCCATGTCCATCTTCATTCCAGGCTCCTCCAGGGCCTCCTGGTTGTGTCGGCAGCCCCTCGCAGACCTCAAGTCCGGACCGGACTCCGACGAAGGTAGCCTGAGCAGCGGCACCTGCAGTCTGTCGGGCGCCGCCGCCTCCCTTCTTCCTGTCCAAGAGAGCTGGTCCGGGACGCCGCCGGCAAGTTACTCCCGGCCTGTTTCCGGCTCTGTGAAGGAGTCCGACATTCTCAGCGACGAGGACGATGACGGCTTTAGCGACACTGCGGCTGCCAAGAGGGACGCTCTTGACGCTCAGTTCTTCCAGTTAAAAATATCCGAGGAACCGGTGCTGACGTACGCGCCCTGCGTCCAGCCTGAGGGGGACGCTCCCGAGGCCGGACCCAGACTGACAAGTGACCAAGCGGTTGCAGCAAAGAGGAAGAACGGCAGCCTGCGGAGGAGCCAAGGGGCGCTAGTGTGCATGAAGGATAAAAGCACCTCGCTGGATGCGCCGTCATCACCACCAGGCGCCGTGGACCTCAACGCACTCCTGGAGAGAGAGTTTAGCGTCCAAAGTCTGACATCAGTGGTGAATGAGGACTGTTTCTATGACACGGCCCTGGAGAGACCCCCAAGAGTACGGGACAACAATTCCAGTTAGCACTCAGCCGTGGTCAGGTGGAGAACTGGAGGCAAGCTGATTGGCGTATGGACTCTCCCAAGGGGGTTGTGGGTCACCTACAGCCTCAAGGCCGTGCATTGTGTCCAGTCTGCTGTGACATTGGAAAACAAGTGCAGTTTTCAGCAATATTCATATTTGCTGGTTTTGTTCTCTGGACCAAACTATAGCATTATTTTTGGGGGGCCCTATCTAGTTGCTTTGGTTTCATGTCAAGATGAGTTTGAGTTTCATTTAGACTTCAGTTCTTTGCCACCAGCTTGTGGCATCTATAGGCCATTTACAGTTTTTGGCGTAGGGGTGAATTTATAACAAGTTCGCTCTTTGTTGTTACTTCAATAAATACTTCAAATTTTGCAGTGATCAGATGAGCGAAATCCTTGAACACCACAATCAAACCACATTGTACCAATATGGTCGAGTGTTTCACATTTCGCCGCGGGCCACATAAGTCCGTTTCTCAGATGGCTGGAGTATATTTTTAATTTAAATTCAAATCATAAATAGTGGTATGCAAATAATTAATGAGGGATATGGACCAAGTCCCGCTGGCAAAAGCAATAATCTGTAACTTGCTGGTGGCAAATCTCTCTCTCCCCCCCTCTCTCCCTGTTAGACAAAGCTATGGCCTGACTAAATGAAACCTATCCCCTCAGTTCAACAGAATTCCTTGGCACCAAGATGCTAAAAGTGACGACAAAGCAATTTTTTTTATGTCATAATTTTGGTTGGGCCAGAAACGTGATGAGTTGGTGAGTTATTCAGTTAATGATGGAGGAAATGCCCACCCACCCCCACCCCCAAAAAAATCTGCGAAGCAAATTTGTGAATCCTTGAAGCAAGTTGGTAGCTGGTTGACTGTACAATTATTGTCCGTTTAAAAAAAAAAAAAAAAAAAAGAATTTGGTGAAAATGGTTACTTGTAAAAGCTAGTTAAAAAGTTGCAATTTCAGTAATGTATTTTTAGAAAAAACAGCAAGTAGACTTACTTTAACAGGCAACATATGTCCCCTGGCCCTTTGGTTTGATATCTGTGTTGTGAACTCGGAACAGCATGATTAATTTGGGGTCGGGGCCATTAAAATACAGACAGTACATTTTTGGTTATATTCCTGCCTCAATAATACCTCAAATGTAAAGTTTATAAAAACCCCATCATATGCTGGTTAACCCAAAATAATGCATGGATATTTCTAATCTGCATTTAGTTTGCGAGCAGACACGGTTATTGTTTTCTGCAGAGGTTAATACTTAATAAGCACCAACGGAGCTAAGGAGAAAATTTTGGCAACAAACGTGAACATATGGCAATTGAAGGGCACCAGGTAATCAATAACATGGTGACGGCAGCCTCACATGCAAAAATAGGACAAACTATTTATTTGGAGAGGGTTTTTTTTGTAATAAAGGTTGACTTACGTTTATTTTTAAAGCATGTGATGGTTTGAAAGAAAATGAAGTTTGGGGCACGTTGGTTTCACTTTCTATTATGACATCTCGTTTCCTGTCACCTTTAAAAATAGCTGACAGGAACACATTTTAAAAGTAGACTGAATGATGAGATATGATAAAAGCAGATTGAAAAGGAAATGATGGCTTCTTTGATATACTTGGGAGATGTGCACGCACACGGTGCCCCAGCTAATGGTCACATGTTTCACTGTGAGCAAAGATCCAAAGACGTGCTGCAGTCAATGATCAAATCTTTTTTTTTTTTTTTTCCTTCTGTATTTTCTGCACTAAAGTACACTGTTTGCCTTTACAATTGAAATATTTTCCTGTACAGGTTTTAATGTTATTAACGGCAGGTTTTATTTATTACTTTAGTGAAGATTGTTTATAAAGCCGGTTTAAGGTGTCAGGCATTTAAGATTTAGATTCACTTGCAAATAGGAAAAGTAAAAGGCAGGTTTATTTTCTAATGTGGAGCCTTTGGATTAGATTTTTTTTTTTTTTCTGAGGAGAGGAATTGTTTCAGGTAAGGCTTCTTTGTTTTTGAATGACAATTTTGTAAAATGATTTGTATGTTTGTGTGCATCTTTTGTACGCAATCTTTTCTACATGATGTATCCTTTTTCTACTTGATACTGGACAACTTAGAAATGAGGCAGAAAAATATGCAACAAATTCAAGTGCTCTTTGTTTTTTTTTGTAATGCAACATGGATGGAGTTGAGGTACTTTCAAAGGCAAACCACTAAAAGACATTATTCTTATCATGCCTTCAATGTTAGTATACCAATGAATGTGAATTCCTCCTGATGAATTATTTTCAAAATAAAAACTTATCTGTGAACAGTGCTGCGTTTGCTTCTGAGTGTGTGTGTGTGTGCGTATTCCACACATCAGGTGAGGCGTTTTGGAGAAAATTGCTTATTTTTCTTTTCTGCCTTTGTTGACAATCCCCTGATGGGGAACATCATTGGCTTTCATAACATGCACAATTCTCCCAAGTTGACTTGTTTTGACCAAAGATGACTTCTCCACCCAGCACACGTTCATATGTGTGATCTGTTGTCCTCCTGCCAAGTGACAGCAAAACACTGTAAAACAAAACTAATGACCTGGATATGCTTCAGCCATGTTGTTTACACCAAAAATACACTTCAGTTAACATCAGCCAGGTGTTAACACTGCTCAATCTGCTCATTGTTTTTCCATCCCAATATACAAGCCTGCTGGAACTGATTCAAAACATAATGACACTTTGGACATTTTTGCTTCCGGTCTACTCTTCTTGCCAGTGGTTCAGACTTTATTATGAATGCCAAGTAAATTTACACAATTACTCTCACTGCTTTACATTGGCGCAAAGCACCATTTCCTGTGTGTTGTTCCACAAAAAGATACAATTAAATACATTGAAAAATGTGACAGGAGCACTCACTTTGTGTGTGATGAACATCTACAAACCTTTAACCTCTGCTCAATTCCTGCTAATGTCTTATCTTCCAATAAGCAGTTGGTGGTCTTGGATGCATGAAAAAAAAGCATCAAAAATGCAGGCTGCCAGATGGAAATGTCAAGACTATAAGAGCAGAGCTAGGTTTTGCTTTCTGGTCTTTGTCATGTTCAGTTTGGTTGCTCAGGGCTCGGTGGCATCGCCTCCGGCATGTTCGTCCGCATCCCCTCTCCGCTTGGCGAGGTGTTTCAGCCGGAGCTCTTGTCGGAAGTCGTAGCCGAGCAGATGGGGCTCCCGGCTGCACATGTGAGCGTAGACGTCCGCCAGCGCCTTAAAGTGGGGGATGGTGAGTTCGGTGGGGCGCAGGGTGGGCTCCACATCTGCCTTGCACATCAGCTCCTCTGTGAGGGCGTCCCGACACGCCTCAGGGAACAACATTCTGGGAGGAGGAAGAATCGAGAGGAGCGGCTTTGATTATTCATGATTAATGCTTAAATAGAAGGAAGACTCACCAATTATTAGAAATGTGCTCAATTATTTGAAATCGTGCAAAGAGCTTATTGTTCACCTTTTGCACTTTTGACCTGCAGCGCATTAATTCTCAGACAATGGTGGAACCATATGCCGCAGGTAGTCAGAACTATTTATTTTTTCCGTCTTTCATTCCGGGTATCATTCGAGGCCACCGTGACATCTTATGCTTTGCACTTTTGTAAGAATTTCACTTGGCGTTGCAAAATAGCTGCCTGGGAAGCAGGTTTTCTGTTCGCCATTTCAGTTCAGCACCATTCTGGGACACTCTTCACGGCTGCCACACTTATCCCTACGCACCGTCCAATCTGCGTCCCAACGTAGCCATGGGTAATGCTTTATCACTCTCCAAAGCACGCAGTGAATTGTGCTTTTGTCGATGCGTTTCAGTGTAGCCATCCGGATAGACTGTCCTTAGATTCGCGCGAATCCCTCCTGTGGGCGTTTTATCGGTGGTGGGCGGCAGTAAGCCTGCGTGGTTTGAACTGGATTCATCCAATCACGCTCACTCATTGAGACATTCCCATTATATATTTATATATATATTTTTTCCTCATTGTTTATTTAATTAATTATTCAATAGGTCCATCCCGAGTAGTCAATAGGCATGGCCGCACAATCGCCAGTCGTGCGCTGCTCCCGCCAACATGTCGAATATTCCATCAAATCCGCAGCCTCGTCGTTGCTATGCCACCTCGGTGACTAATAATTGCTACTCTCATTCCCGTAGCCGGCGCGGTGTTGATTTCTGGGCTTCTCACAAGCACGGGGGAGGCTGGGCCGTGCACGTGAGCGCGTCTGTGCGCTCCTTTTGCTTTTGAAGCTCACATTTTTTGGTCAAGTTCCGTTAGGGAATCTTCTAAAGTGCACGGGACGAATTACCGACAAGGTGTGAAACACCACAGTCAGATAACACCATGACATCAGTACTCACCCAATTCCTCGGTGGCAGTACTTCCTGCGGAACTGGAAAACATTCCTGACGATTTTCTCCACTAGTTTGAAGGGCTGCTGGATGAGAGGTTGAACCAGAGGGGTGAAGTGCACAACTCCGACGTCCACCTATGAGCACACAAAGACAGCAGAGAATGTAAAGCTGACTTTGGGAAAGAATTGCAAGAAGGCGTTTGGGGTGTGAAATACACGATAGTGGAGAAAGAAAGGTTGCTGGACTAAAGAGAGGAAAACGATGATGCGGCAGCGGAGTTGTCATAGTAACACCACAGACCAAACACTGAGCTGTCTTTGCTGTGGCATCATTTTTTTGTTCACCTTTAAAGGCTGACTCACCTCTTCTTTTATGTCATTATTTTATAATGTAAATGTTGTTAAATGTCACTCCGAAGCCGTCGTACATTGTATGCCTGTTTGTGACCGAAGTGTAAAAAAAAAAAAAAAATTATACATTTGGATTTTCTTGACACGTTTAGATCCTCCCTTGACCCCACTGACCTTTCCCCTCACAACTCTGATATCGCTTCTGCATACAACACAACATTAAGCTGATTTATTTCGTGTAAGGTGATTTTTCTTAATAAAAAAGGACAAAGAGAAGCATTCGGATTAAACTTGACGCTAATTTGATTAGTGAGATCGGTATTGTGCGATCATTAGCATTTTATGCTGATCGGTTTATTGTCATAATTCACCGATCCCATCTATGTCCGCAAAAGACATTTACTCCACGTCACCATCGTGCCCGGGATATTTGAATACAACAGCAAGTTTATATTTAGCATTCTCTCTTGTCTTTTGATGTAGAACTCTAAATATCTGACAGACAATAAAGTTATATACAGTACAGTATCTGTAAAATGGGAGCGACAAGACAGTTGAGAGAGATGATGCATAATGTGCGGCTCAGACTGCAAGAAAAATTAGCTCTTTGACAATTGCAATAAAACCTCGTACTCCGATACCACCGCGTCCCTTTTTTCATGATCATTGGGCTTTATCCTGTCAATTCAAATGTGACCAAATACACTCGTTCCTGTGGGCATGAAAGCGTGAGTGGAATGCGCCGATTGTATTATAAGATGAAAATGTTGGGGGTGTTGGTGGTCAGGACAGGAGAAAACTTCGAGTAAGGCTTGCTTGAGATATGTTCACATATTTTTGTGATACGGCTCGCAAGCCATCGACAAAACGTTACATAGCCTAGCAAGCTAGTGCTAGCACTCATGGGTGTGTGTGTAAACATGCTGCTGTTGTATTGAACAGATGACTTGACCAGAGCAGTGAATTCCAACATTTTTGAAGTCAAGGCACATAGCGGTACTACAATTGACACATCTCACAGCATACCAACAAACAAAAATGTCACATGAATTGCTGAATTTACGTACCTATGTTCTCTATGTCACTATGCCTCACTGGTATAAAGATATGTGCAAAGAATTTGTTCATTTATTCTACACACATATATATATATATATATTTTTTTTTTTTTTAACAAATAAGTACACAAGTATATACAGTGAATGAACAGATTATCTGAATAGACTCATTGCTCCATCTTGTGATCAGATCGGTGATCATCTCGTTTCAACTCGCTGATCCGGCGTGTGCTTGTGTAAAGCCTATTTCAGATCAATCATAACACGAGTGTGTCAATGCGCCACCCAGTGTGCCATGGATCCCCCTCCCCCCAACCCCCCATTCCCAAGCGGGATCAGTGAAACCTTAAATATTAAATATTAAGTGCTGGGTTTGCATGAAAAATCTTGGTTTCAATGCATCCTTTCCCACACGTCAGCCATTTTGTGATGGTTCAAGTCTTAATTCTGAACACAGTCCCATCTCAAGTAGTTTCAATCATTTACTCTTGCGTTCCCACTCTGACATTTTTGTTTTTAATGCAACAGAGGTTTACAAGTTATGATAGGCCATGTTAATGGTCGAAAAAAAGTTTTCGAGTGATTTATCTTGGTGTCAAGGAGTGTGTAATTGTGGAGCTCCCTGCGCATGTGGTCCTCACTGTTGCCGGCGCATGACGACTTGTGGAGGTGCTGCCCCCCCATCCTTCCCGTGTCAGCCCTAAGCTGACGTGACACGCCGTTGAAGAAGTCGTGACAGACTCGGTCGGCAGAGTTGCTTTAGGAGCTCTCACTTTAACCAACAAGCAAGTGCACACGCTCGCCGCTAACACCCGCCCCCCTCTGTCCCCGATCGCTTGTTTTCCTCTAGAGGATCATCTTCCTTCATCTTCCCAAAACCAGAATGGAATCACACGGAACATCGGAAGACAATTTCATAATCCCACATCTGGGCATTTAGTGGTCCTTTGTAAACAGTATTTGACATGAATGTTATAGCTTAATGGGGGTGGCGTGAGCATACAATCTGCGTGTGTGTGTGTGTGTGTGTGTGTGTGTGTGTGTGTGAGAGAGAGAGAGAGAGAGAACCAATGGCCTGGCAAGGCCGGGCACAGAGGAGCTTAGCACTAGTCGGTCCAGTGGCTGCGTTCTGGCTAAGCGCATACACATCACAGACATCAGTGGTATTACTCATCATCATCATCATAATACATTTCATTCCCTTTAAGGGCTTTTGGGTGCTTTGGAAAGATCCATTAGAGAACAACATCCATAACTTAGTGGTCCTGGATTGGAAGGAACTTGCAGAGAGCTGCGTTTATTCCGCCACTAGTCACGCAAATGATCAACTCGTGCACCCTTCAAGCTTGTATTCTTGGACTTTGGTGACTCATCCGCTCTTAGCCGGCCTTTGCATTGCTGGAGAGACGATAGGAATTAAGTGAGGGAAAGAAAGTGGTCCAAGGACTCGTGAGCGGCTCCTATTAAGATGTTTAGATTTTCAAGTAAACAATTGTGGCTGCATTTAGCTGTGCTGGTAAACCACAGGACTATCTCTTATGACATCTGCAAACGGGCCTGTGGAGCCTCACTGCACCGTGAAGTGCAATAATGGGACGATGCATGTGTGGAGAAAGCTCCAAAATGGCTTTCTTTCATGCAAAATCTTGTCTGCCACATCACGTTACCTTTGTTTGTCAACATCTCTTTCCCCCGCCAAGTTTACGTTTGGAAAATGCATTTTCAAGACAAAAGGATGAGCAGCAGATGTCTGCAATGCTGACCCGGCGCACGGCTCAGAACAGCAACCTTATCGGAATCAATTTTTCCACCTGTCGTGCACACACGAGGGATTTGTCGCCAGCATATACTGAATATCAAAATCACACCACCATCTGTTCCGCGGAAGCAATAAAAACGCATGACTTTAATTCCACCCTCTTCTGGAATAATTGGGCCATTTATATTCCATATTCCATGATTTAAGAGAAGAGCGCAGCGAAAAGTGGATATCGGGACTATACGTAGGGCGGCATTTCAGCCATCAGCTTGTCCATGTCACTTTGCCATGATGATTTATGGCTGGCCTTGCTGCACAGCTTCACTAGGTAGCCCCGTGTAATATATATTGCGCCCCACCATTAATCCTCCCCTCATAACCTCAGCATGCAAGGAAACTCTACAGTAAATCAAATGCCAGCACCTGGCCTGAAACTTCAGGTGCTACCGACATGCTTACACTCCTTTTTCCCCACAGGCAAAAAAAAAAAACATTGAAATCGCGTAAAAGCAATTATCATTTGTAGGCAAAAACAAGTGACTCATCAAAACGAGTTTGTTGTGTAGGAATCGATGCTAAAGCAATGATTCTGAAAACTGCGGTGCAATGTGGATCACGTCAACTCTGGTGTGCGTGTGGAGCATTCACACTTCAGCCGGTGTGTACATTTTGGCTGGTGCATCACATTACAAATGCAATATGGTGCATAGAAAGATTTGCTGGAAAAGCAACAACTTTTTTTCTGACCTACTTGAAAAGTCCAATATCCACATAGACATACTTTTCCACATTTCACGCGTTTGACCTTTCCTCCGTTCAATTCTCTATTACCGCTTTGCTCTTTTGTTCTCTGGCTCCGCCTCCCGTTCCCACCTGCATCACGACGACATTTCACCCAGGGGTGAGTGAGCGAGCTGTAATTTGTCACGTCCGTCGAACGGAAATGCGATGGGAGAGGCCCGGGGGCGCAAGGCACCTTGGAAGCTGTCCCACCAACAATTGCGCTTACATAATGAGGAAAAGCAAAGAGGAAGGAAAAGCTGGGAAGCTATTTACAGGAAGCCGGGAGAGAATACGTGGGAGAACGGCTCACCGGGATGTTGCAACCAAAAACGAAGACTTACATTAATCATGAGGACACCTTGAGAAGAACACCCCCACGTAAGCACAAAAAAGGCAGCCTCTCAACCAGAGACGGCAGCCTATTATACAAGTCTGATGTTGCTCGAGGGCTTTCCAGAGGAAGGGCTTTGGCTTCCTGAGCAGGCAGCCCAGCGTAGTTCCCACCGAATGGCCCAGGGCGTGCAAGAGGACGGCAGGCCGAATCGGCTCCTTTGAGAACTGCCGTCCCCATACAAGTTCGCAAAATCTGTCCAAAGTTGTTCATCACAGGTAACTACTTTCCATGGCCAGTTGAGGTGTGCAACTTCAACCGGCAAAATGTCAGAATCCCATTTATGAAGCGCTTCACGCTGGGCACAGGCCGTGCCAGGCCTGGCGCAGGCGGCGCTGACAGCGACGTAAGCGCTTTCACGTAACACCTTTGCACCTCAGCTGCGGACGAACGGCCATTCTAAAACGAGCATGGGAACCAATTACACAAGGGGCTGCAGAAAGGAGAGGAATGCTAATTGAACGACAAAAGACGCACACGCGGGTCATACAACTGGTCAGGCTGCGCTGCGGGAAGACTGGGATGGAGGGATTTGCTGTGAGGTGATAAAGAAGGGGCAGGTTGGGGAGACCATGCTTTTAATAGCCTGTGAAATCTTCACACATCGAAGTCACACATCTGCACTACTCCACTGTATGTTAACTGCATTTTGCTGCTTCGCTCTTTGCACCTTCACCCACCTTCCTTTTCAGAGCTATTTATTTATTTATCAAATTCCCCGGAGAGCAACACCAGAATCAGCACTTAGGCTCTCATCACTTCCAAGGAGACAGGTCACATACGACTGCGTCTGCAGAAAAGTGGAAAGATTCTTTTTCCGGGAGCTGCGGTAGGACAGAACTAACGCAACATATTTGAAGGAATGTGATTTGAACCATCTAAGTAATATAATTCAGATTGAATATTTAGTCTCTTCAGGGGAACTGAAGAGAGGATTGGGCCATGCAAAAAAAACAGATCGATAGATGTGCAGAGCAACTGCGAGCAGCTGATCTGAAAGGAATAGATGCCACTTGCAATGGTCAGCGCCTGCAGCTTTGGAGGTGTTGCAGAACTGCTTGTGCTGATACGGCAATGAAGCACAATACCAACACAACACGTTTGCGTGCTGAATTGTATCGGTCGATCGGTCATGTTGGTGTGCGCTCTCAATTTGGCCTCTTTGTCATTCAGGAACGGCAGAACGTTCTTGTCACACGCTCCCCTGTTGTATGGCCTCCACTGAAAAAAAGAGATAATCAGAGCTGTATCGGGCAGAGTCTGCGAGGTTAAGTCCCCCACTAACTGATCCCTGATCTACATGATTCCCTAAGGTAGGTTTGTTTCAATCTGCTTCGGAGTTTCCGATACACCGCAATGAAAATAAACAAGTTTTATTTAAATACACACCATTTAGCCTTCAATACACATGTACAATAGTTTTATAGTTCAGGCGTAGCAAAGAAGATAAAGGCGTGTGTGTCATTAATTGTAATATTTCAACTCACTAAAGATATGGATAACTTATCAGTGAGGGATTACATTTTGGAAAATGTCAAACTTGTGGACTAAGTTCTCGCACGTGTGTGTTTGATTGAGAGATGTTGACAAGCTGCACGGACACACTTCCCACTGACAGACGCACGCACGCACACACCGGGCAGGAGAGAGAGGAGAGAGGGCGGGCTTGTGGGGTGGGGGCGATCGAGAATAGAGAGAGCGCCAGAGCACCTTGGCTCTTCCCCCCCAGCAGGCTTCGGTCCATCCTGTGTGGTCCGTCGGGCTGGGGTGTGCTCTCCTCCGCTGTTGCTAAGGAGATGGACGTCTCGAACGGAGCTGCGGTCCGGGCTAAATTGTCCACGGCGTCCCTTCCTCGACTTCCTGTCGTCATTCAGCGTGCAACGCGTGTATGTGTGTTTACCGGAATCATTGCAAACAACGTGACGCGTCAGCGGCAGCGCTGCAGCAGTATCCAGGGTAAGACGCAACAAAAGAAACCGATTACTCCCCCATTTGGGACACGAGACAATTAACCTAGTTTGACTAAAAAAAGATTTTATGCCGGAATTAGTAGACTAAGAAAGTTACGGATGACTTGTGTATTTATTGTTACATTACTTATGCGAACGGAGTGCTTTTTTCGGTTTTAAAAACTGACTGCTGGTAAAAAGTACTCAAATCTCAGTGGAATAAAGACATTTAATGAGTATTAAGGTAAGCGGCACTGCAGCTTTAACTCTCCATAGCCACTGAGCATTGCAAATAACACAAAGTCATGTTTCCCTCTCCAGTATCACCACTGTGTAAGGCACAGGAGAGGAGAGGAGAGGAGAGGAGATAGAAGATGCACACATGCACAATAGATTCCTTTCTGTTGCTTACCTAGGGTCAGGCACAGTCAGCTCTTATTGCTTGTCTTTTGTTTCCAGCCACTAAAGTGCGTCTGTACGAGCTGAATGAGGGGAGAGAGGAGGCAGTGCGAAGGCAGCCACTCTGTCCCTTCTCTCATTTGTCTGTCCCTCCTCCAGACCAGTTGGAGCTGCAGCCGAGGAGCTGAAGAAGCAAGGGTTTGGCGTCCGAGGGAGGGGAGAGGCACGGCGCCGGTGGTCGCCGGTCAGCGAATGCTACCTGGCGAGGACGTGGAAGTAGCATGGCGTCCACGGGCATGCAGATATTTGGATTTGTGCTGGCGCTGCTGGGCATCATGGGTGCCATGGTGGCCACTCTGCTGCCCAACTGGAAGGTGAGCGCCGACGTGGGCTCCAACATCATCACGGCTATCTCCCAGATGCAGGGACTGTGGATGGACTGCACATGGTACAGCACGGGAATGTTCAGCTGCACGCTGAAATATTCCGTGCTTTCACTTCCCGCGTACCTGCAGACTGCGCGCACCACCATGGTCTTGTGCTGCGTACTGGCAGCCATGGGCCTCTGCCTGGCATCCCTGGGACTGAAGTGCACACGCTGGGGAGGGGGCCGGCGTTCCAAGCAGCATGCGGCCATCGCCAGCGGCGGTTGTTTCGTTGCAGCTGGATTTCTGTGTCTGGTGCCTGCTTCCTGGTTTACCAATGAGGTCATCACCAACTTCTTGGACTCAACTGTGCCCGAGAGCAATAAGTTCGAACCCGGGGGTGCTGTGTACGTGGCTTTCGTTTCCGCCGGGTTCCTCCTGATGGGGGGCTCCATCTTCTGCATGTCCTGCTCGGGGAAGAGGCACGGCCCCCAGGACCTGGTCCTGCTCCCCCCGCCTGACAAATTGCTACTGCAGCAACAGCAGCAACAGCTGCTCCAACAACAGGAGCTCCAGCACCAGTATTGTTCTCTTTCCCCACTAGACAATAAGACGGGCTACAGCCTGCAGGACTATGTGTAGGAAGGCAGGGTTGCGTATCCGCAAGCTTACAGGAGAGGGGGAGGAGTGGACGATCACGGTTTATGATTTATGAGTAGGCTGTGCTCCACACAGGTGGGAAAATATGAGAGGGGAAGTAAGTATCTCCTGCTTTTGTGTCTTGCGCCTGTCTTTCTTCTGTTTTGCAAGCACAAGCAGCGGAGGTAATCCCTGAGCTGCACCTTGGAACAAACAGACGGAAGGCGTCAGGAGCACAGATGAGGTGCTGCACAATTGAAGGGAGTCGCTAAGCAAAAGCAAGACATCCTTCATCAGTAAATCACTGAGAGGGTTCCTTGGGGAGTGGATTAAGCAAATAGGAAGGATCCCCCCTCCCCCCGCCCAGGGTTTGAATCGAAAGAGAAAAAAAGCAATCACTTAGCTGCTATTTACAATCTTTTGGGGCTCTCTCAATTGACAACAAACGCAGTAGGTGGACATCCTTACATAAATGGCCATATTTTTGTTTGCTGTTCCAGTGACTTTGATGTCTTGCCGCTAAGCATGCTCTGTGTGGCGCCTGTCTTGTGTTTTAATACAGTGGGATGTTCGTTAGAAGTCTGAGACATAGCCACACAATATGCCTGTGCCTGAAAAAGCTGTAGAGACATTAGCGTGCGGAAAGTGTTCAAAGAGGAGGAGATGTGGGCTGCTGGGCAGGATTTGAGCAAATTCACACAAACAGATGCCTGATCTCCTCCTCTTGGCAGGTGGAAATTTGAGAGAGATGGAGAAAAATGAATGCATGAGTGGACCATGTGGGAGTGGGGTCGTTTTCTTATTGCCCCCTGAAAACACCCCGTCACTAAGCTGTCAATTTTGGCCCATGTAACCATTGCTGGGACACACACACACACACACACACACACACAAACACAAACACACATGAGCGCCCTATTACACATGCACTCCCCCACTCCTTCACATACTTGTGTGTGTCCTTACAGACACAGTAAAGACACACACACATGCTGCTTTTTGCATCTGTTTTCACCCCTACCATCCTCCTCCATGCTACCATGGAAACCAAATTATTGTCTGAGGGCTGGTGCTTGTCAGCCAAGTGATTTGTTTGTGGTAGGACAGCTTTTTTTTCCCTGCTTCGTCCCATTGTTCCATAAGCTTCAATCAGAGCCTCTGTGTACACGACTTAGTCTAATCCCCTTTATTAGCCAGTGAGAAGAGGCAGCATCCATGTTTAATTGTTTAGCCATTTATTATTATTTTTTTTTTGCCCAGACACATTTAGTGGCAAGAGAGGCATAGAGGCAAATGTGAAGTCTTGTTCGACTGGCGCACTATATGGCGGGCAGCTAAAAAAAAACGTTTGAGTCATTCTCCATATGTGACTTGTTTTCCAAGCTTGTCAGCATCGAGGCTGCACCTGTGGAAGGTCTCAATGTCGTAAATAGGAGCCACTTCATTGTTATCACCATTGCCACCCCGCCTCAAACCACACACATGCACACACGCACACTTTCTCTGTCCCGCTTTCGTCACATGGATGTGATAGCTGACGGCAGAAGTCTGATGCGTGTTAAAAGCGTGACCCGACACACACACACGTCTACATACGCTCAGCGCCTCAAATGTCAGGGGCACTGTTGCACTCTCACACATCCATGTCCCAGTGTGCGTGTACGCTTTTCTAAAGAAGGAGTGCAGAAACATTGGAATTATAACTGAGACAGGCTTTGGCAGTGATGCATCGGACCACACGGTTCCCTCCTTCTCTCTCATAAACACTCTAAGCTTTCTGTGGAGCGAGCAGATGGCTAAGCCACGCTCGCCACCTGCAGGCCGACGCTGGCACACCACAAGGCATAACTGTGGGCATGATCTCCAGTCCTGGCAGCCCTCCGGGACCAGATTTCTACGCCATCTTGTCCCAGCATCTCCAACAGAGCTGGCCTAGTGACAATAACTCAGTGCCCAGGCACCAGAACCAATGCAATAAACAAAAGCGCGAAGAATGTGCCATGTCATCAACTAATACTGACGTTTTTGCGTTTCAAGAATGTGCCAAATACTGTAGTCTCATGATGACATTTTATTACTATTCGGAATCCTTTATCTTTATTTTTCTAACGTGTTGTTTGTACGTCAATTGTACATTAGCGAATGTTTTATGGATTTGTTCTGCCAGACTAAGTCTGAAGTCAACTCGATGCTTGTGTGCAGTCCAGGGCGGCTTTCGAGGGTTAGTACAAATCCTCTTTATTCCTGATTTCCCAAAGCACAGAGAGATTCGCTAAGCACGAGTGTGGAGAGGACATGAGAGTGGAATTTTCTAAATAAATATTTTCATTCAGGAGTATTGAAGGGTTTGTGGCAGCTGTACACAAGTATCAATGTGATTATGCTGAGGGATTTCCTTACGTTGTTCCTATAGAAGATACAACACCATGATCATACCATATCTTCTTTATAAGAAGAGTACTCCAATGCACCTTTTTTGTGTTACTATTTTGAGAGTAGTTTGTTTCAAATGGTTGAGCATTTCAAGCTCCCTGCACCAGTACAAACACAACACAAGTGGCACTCTAGATGAGGAAAAAAAGGCAATGACGTCTGACCGCTCCAGCAGGGAGTTACGAGCTAGAGGTTCCTCTTTTTTGTCTGTGCAGCTTGATGTCAGCACGCAATTTCATTAGCTTAGAAATGGCCCGAGTGCAAAGTGCTCCGAAGAATTTAAAGAGTTATGTGCATAGAAACTGTACCGATATATTAATTTATCTTTTTGGATAAACTGCAGCTTATTTTTGTGGATGCTTTAGCACTTCTTACTTTGCCAGAGCATATTTGTGATGATGAGCAGCTCACAAGTTCTGAAACGGTTGTCTCAATGTGCTTGTGCAAGTAGTTCTATTTTTTACTAATAAAACTATTTTATGAAAGCATCACGCCTGCTGGGTATATGTTACATGTCTGGCGAACAAGCATGAAGACGGCAGTCACCCGTCCTGCCAAATTGCCAGAATGTGAGATGGTACAGACCGTGCTGAGCCCAGCCGGCCGACCGAGCTGCTCTTACACAGCACAGCACCCTGGGGAGCGGCGGCATTGGTTTGACTGTACTGTATGCATCCATAATACATTGCCATGTGCAAATGGGTTTTGAAAAAGGAATTCTACTCAGAATGTCGCACCCAAGCATTTCCTCACTGGGAGGACAGCATGAATAATAACCTTCCATGGAATTATAGGTACAAGTAGAGAGAGATTAATTCTGCATTATTAAAGCACTTTATTAGTATTTTATAAATGTGTTTTTACTCCAAAATTATTTTAAACCACGATTAGATGGCAAGAAGAAAATATGCTTGGGTCAAGTTCAACTACTACTGTAGCGTAACCCAGCTGACAAGAGGTGTGGAACACCCTGGACTGGTCACCAGTCAATTACAGGGCACATGTCAGCAAACATGACAGATTCTGCAATAAGCACCATTCAATATAAAATCTCATTAAAACATAAGTCAAGAGAAAATTAAAATAAAATAAATAATAAGCCCCCTACATCTTTTGATAACTGTTACTGTAGTGTCTCACTATTTTAGTAGACAGGTTCAATTCTGACTCAGAAAAAACAGAATATGACATTGGAATGCTATCATTTGCCTAATAGGGAACCAGGAGGTAAGCCATGTACGTAAGTATTTATGGTATAAAAATCAGAAACAATCCAGAGATGTGAAATGAATACCAAAACCTGAAACATTATCCATACAAGTAGCATATATGAATGCCGAGAGTGAATATTATGTTATTTCACTGAAATCTCTGTCTTCCGTTTCACACGCAGCATTTAGAATACAGAAATTCAGGGTTGGCCCATTCTTACAACTGATTGGATTTTGACCAGCATCAAAGAGAGGAAATTCCTGAAACAAACATGGAATATTCACGCTTCTCTCACATTCTCCCACTCCTCGTGGTTATGCAACTAGCGTGGATCTTAAATAGCTACTCCTCTTATTGGGAACACACTAATAAGAGCTTCTCTTCAGTGTATTTAACCTACATTCTCCATCAAAGGCTCCCACCTTGACTTGCCACAATGACAGATCCAAGCATGAACTTAGACGAGTGGGTTGGTGAGCGGGCGACACTTCCAACCAGGGGTTAATCTCACACGGTGCCTTTTTTTTGAACATCCTCCCCCACCACGTCACATTTGCACATATCTTTAGTTGCCTTCTTAATCTACAAATGACCTTTGTGAGAATGTGGAGAAATGGAAACCGTAGGCGATAATGAGGCAAAGACAGCACAGTCCAGCATCCAGGCTGGCAGGGATGAGAGAGACATTCGTCCATTTTCCATCAGTGCAATGGCCGAAATGCAATAGAAAACTACAGTAAATGGCCCGTGTGTGTCACTGAACTTAAGTGCCGCTCACTGTTTTGGACAGCCGTTATGCTTGTGAACGATCATACTCGAGATATAATGTTCTTATTGATGCTGAAAAAGAGGCTTGTGGAGGTGGGGGAGAAGGAGTATGACCTTCCTTTGTTTGGAGCGACTCGTGTCCCTGGCGCACATGCAAAGCTGGGGAACCATGGCAGCGACCTTGCCGCCACGGTAAACTGCTAAGGAAGGCAGTAAAAACCATGGGGATGACAAAGGGACAACGTGGAAGAAAACAAAATACTGTGACAGTTCAAAAGGAGGCCGTTTAATACAGGGGGGTAGCTGTGAGGTTGGGAGGATTTGGTGGCCAGGCAAGGCTAAATGGGAAAAGAAATCTCTGTAGCTGTGTTCTAATTATAGTACCGAAGCAACATGTAGGCTGGTGAATGTTTTCTGAACAATACAAAATTGACACATTCACTTTCACAGGTGTTTCCACAAAGACTAAATCGTGAAATCACAGTACATTACGTTTAAATAGGCACATTCAAGTTAAAAGCTTATAGATTGTTTTTTTTTTCTTTCTGCTGTTATCATACCTTATTAGCAGTGTGAGGCTGGCTACGTTTTCTGTGTGTGGGCACAAAAACGCACTAGCAAATCCTCTTGGGCTTCAAATTGAGCGCAGACAAATTTGCTTTACTTTAGCCAAGTTTCCACTAAGAGGTTTGCCTTAAAAAGGTATAGTTTGCAATGGTAAATCCAGATGACCTTCACGTTTTTCAAGAGTAGGTTGGCTTGCGTTATTTGGAGGAAATATGTGGATAATAACTTCAACAAAGAGAACAATGCTGTATGTTGACATCATCATAAATGGACAGTAGGCTTCACCTTTCAGGTACTGTACCACTGCAGTTGGTCGACTGACAGGAAGAAGCTAAAAAGTAGAATACATATTTTAAGACTCAGTTTGTTTTAACTGATAATTTGTTGGTTTTTGTCCCCGTTGGCATTTTTTTTTTTGTTTAGGGATGAATACAGTCATCAAACTGAAAAGCACTGGTTCCAAACACAGTCTGGCTGTGGTGTGACAACTGCAACCAAATAGCAAATTAGGTTTCCCTCATGCCGGCATAAATATCGTGTTACGTAGCTACATTCGTGCAAACATACAGTACATATGACCCCACCGCCACATCTGCAGCCTGTATTTAGCGGTAGTTAGCAAGTCGTACGATAACAGCACACCTGTGGTCCAGAAAATCAATTGTTTAAATACATCATGAAAGCACAATTTTGCCAAATGCTTCCCTCTGTTTGAGGAGGAGAACGGTATTCATATATATATATATTTTTTTTAACCTTGTAGCAAGAGCAAAACCTCAGGCTTTTAATGTGTTGGCACGGGTCCCTGAAAATAACTTTCCCCGATCCTCTTGATACCACGTTTGACCCGCTTTACGAGACAGGAGGAGGCTGGGATGAATTACGGTGGCCGTGGAGCTTCTGCACAGTAGGAGGTGAGAAAACCGTGCAGCCCCGCAGAATAAATTTGAGCTCTTGCTGTTGAAGGCAGGGCTGGGCCACGTCAGGTCATGGGAAAGGTATCCATCACTGCATTTGCCACTACATTAGTTCACCATCCAAATACCATGCAGAATTTCGAGAGATGATACTTGGACCACAAGCTAAAGGCATAGGCGAAAGGAGAACCAATATATAACAGCAGTGCATACATCTGCATCCTCCCTGGACAGTCACGAGCACTAATGGATGTTCAATGCTGCATTAACAAATTTAATTTCGGCTCAGCTCATCTGGCCTGTGGTCTTAGCTGATGACTGTGTACAAGGCCAACATCTGTAGGACTTTCTTCCCGCGAGGCTCAGTTAGCTGAACTGAGCCATCCGTTGCAACCATTACTCAAGACCGGGCCGATGATGGCCCAGACATACAACCATCTGTTGGAGGTACGGCTCGCGCTCTAATCAGATCCATCTTCTAATGAAGCGGCCTTTTGGCTGATTCTGTAAATAAGGCTTAACTGTGCCGGTCATTTTCCTGACACACTCGTAACGAGCAAATGTTTATTTCATCTAAAATGTAATCGAATGAATTAAAAAAAATCAAATTGAGCAAGTTTTTCCAAAGGTTCAATGATTTGTATTTTTTCTTAACACTACAAATTACTGTGTTAACCCTTATTACACAAAACGCCTGTGCCTTTGAAAGATTTCCTGGTTCTGTTTTCTCACAATTACCCTCCAACTTGCATCACAGTGCCAGGAGGCAACTGCTTACAAATTTTGGTTTAACATATATGGCAGTAATGTTCAAATGATTATGGACTAATAGTTGTACAAATCCGCTCTGTGCTTTGTAGCAGCACATTTTTTAACACAGAAGGATAGTGTAGAAGGAATTATGGGTGGCTGTGAATGATAGTAGCAGTGTACCAGCTACAAAATGGTAGAACAAGGCCACATTTGCAGTGCAACGCAGCTTTTGAAAAATACAGCCCAAACTGTGACACAGTTACCAAGTGCCGTTACCAAGCCGTTTGTCCAGCATCTTTTTGTTCTACCTTTCCCCCAGTGTGCATTTAAAAATTTTCCCAAATGATCTATTTGCTGGGGAACTGTGGAGCTTTACAGAAGCACGTTGCATGTGATGAAGCATCTACTGCATGACTTATAGGGCTACTTATCACAGTCTGAAGTGGACTTTGAAATACATTCTGCTCATGAACACAGCTCCATTCTTTGGCAATTAGCTCATTTCTATGTAAAGATGCCGTGGAGATGAATCTGGATGGCAGGATGTGGAAGGTAATGATAGTTTGATGGGTCCCTCTTGACCCATGACGAGAATATAAATGAGAAATTACTATGATTACAAAAACAGCAGCAGTAAAGATTGCACACACAAACAGTGTGGAGACACTGTGCGGGCTTACCGTTTATATAACACCAAATTGACACAATCCGCTGGTTAAAATGAAACTGATGCAACCAAATACAAAGTTAAAAGAAGTTTTGCCAAAGGTGATTTTGGCATGGCTCCTTGTCATGGTCATTCAGAAACTCACAAAAGTCACAATAAATTTTGTTGTGGCATTTAAAAAAATGCACTCAGGATGCTCTGATATTTAGACGCTCATGCCACTCTACCAGCCTGCCATATACCTTCGAACACAAATTACAATATGAGAGCTCTAGAAACACGGTGTCATCTGGCAAGCATCCAGTTTTCTCGAGCTCTGCTCCGTGCTGCTCGGCACTGGTCAACCCAGTCGCACACCCCCATCATGAAGTAGAAATGGAGGAGGTCATGACGGGCCAGGCAACATGCTGCAGTGCGGCACGTCGAGAAACGTTAGCAATGGTGTGATGAGGTATCACTTCAGTTATGCTGCTCAAGGTTTTCTTTTGTAACTGCAATATCTTCTGTTACAGGCTGTATTTAAGTGAAACGGTCCTTTAAGAACAATGGGGAAAAAAAAATGGCGTTGGATTTTAAAATCCCAGGAATTCAGTAAGTTATTTACTGCATTTAAAAAACAGATTTGAGGATGTGATGTTGAACAAAAGTTTGCATTGTGTGCCTCTGAACAATATTTGATAAAAATACATTTTCATCATAACTGCAAGATGTAATGGCATTATCAGGTACATGGTAGGTGAGTACTCAAATCTAAGTACATGTAGCTATGCTCTGTCTGAAAAAAAGTGGTACCAGTGCAACCCCAGGTTTATACAAGTAGAAAAGCTGACCTCGCTGCCTTTCAATGTACTACGCTGACACTGCTGGACGCATTTAAAGACACAAAATAAGATCTCACAATTCACCTCAAGTTCAATCAATTACTTTGTGTGTGCTGAATTCATCAATTAGCTGATACAGGTTCCAGGATGCGCAAAATGAACTGCACGGCAACATTACTCATTTGGCAGATGTCATCTTTGGTCCACCCAGTTGGTGGATCAGCTTCCACATCTCTTTGTGTAAGCGATCACAATCCAGGGGTGCACCAGTTTTTTTTACACGTGCATACCTTTAGCAAATCATGGCCCCATAGGCTATACTGTAATTTCAATCTAAATTTTTTAATTACTGCATTAGGTTTTTAACGACCAGCAGTTCTTGTTATGAGGTTTTTTTTAAACCTTTCAAATTGCAGTTAGTGTGGACAATGCACCAGTTCAAAACAACGACGATTTTACACATGCTTAGTTTCACTGTTTTCATTATACTGCAAATAATAGGATTTTACTACAGCTGGCAGAGGTAACTCCCGCTTCTTAAATTAAAATGGACGTCTTCTCCATGGTCAGCAGAGTGTATCTCCACCTCTTAAGGGCTGAATTGCACCATTTATTTAGTCCATTAGAGTTAAGCATGCCTGCGAATGCCTCAGAAACTGAGAATATTACGTGACATTGCTCCCTTGCCCAAAAACTGATAAATGATGCAATCTGCTCCAAAACATTAAAAACAACAATTGAGTCAAAGTGTTGAGTCTGAAATGAAACCCAATTGACACAACTTGTATGAGTCAATCTTGTATTACAAGCAATTCAAAATTATGGGTTTAATGCATTTCACTTGGCCAAAACGGGCCGTTGAAAAGCCACGAGTTATAATTCAGTGTGAACAGTTCTTTATTGATATATTTAAAGCAGTGAAGTTGAAAATTGCAAAATCAGTCGCCACCCATAGGACATTTTATTACATTTGTAATAACAGTTAAAATGGTTGCAAAAAAAAGGAAGAAATAGAAAAGAAAAAAAAAAGAGGTGGATACAAATACACAAATGGCCAGCACAGAACCCAGAGAGTGAACTGAAGCGATCCAAAGATCGGGCTGTGTGGGAATGTACCAGAGGAGTGTGACTAAAAAGAAAAAAGTAGGAAGTGGGAGCACGCGGGGCTCAGGTGTGATCTGCCTCGAGTGTATGCCGCTAGGGACAACGCCATCAAAGCGTCCAATCCTGACTCTCTGAAACCCTCAAGGACAATCTCAGCCACTCAATAAGACACAAAGCAGATGGGGGTAAGGAAAACAACGCTGACAAATAAAATAGGACGGACTATCACACATTGCGCTGTGTCAGTAATGCCAACAACGGTCACTCATACAAAATGGATTCGACAAATCCTTCCTAATACATTGATTACTGTCCAGCACCACGGCACCTCCTCCCGCCTTTTACTGTGTCCTAGAATGGTGCACTGCTTATTTTTGTGCGAGTGCACAACATCAATCCACTTCCAAAAAAGTCAATTGCCATAAGGATCGCGTTACACCTGCTACTGGCCCAGAATTGCCACTGACGACAGAATGGAGCAGAGAGAAACTGTGAGGATCGAAAGCCATTATTTTCACACAATTAGGGAAGCACGATAGTTTTTCCAGACAGCTTATTTGGGTTGGATTGTATAGGTAAGTTAAATACAGTTACTTCCAGCCAGTATAAATGATTCAACATACCTTCTAAGGAGAGCAGCAACTCAAAGGCCGACAGCAGAACAATGAAACTAAGGTTTAGGTATGCCAAGAGCACACAAAAAGAAATCACTTTTGTGTAACAATTTGAGCAAATCCCTCTTCATTAACACAATTGGTGAGCCTACAGCCTCAGAAGCAAAGCAATAACACTAACAATTAGACCAGTGATCCGATTTACTGGCAATGCGTGTGTGGTATGCAAAAAAAAAACATTTGCACACTCAATGAAATAAACTAGTATTTTATAACAGCAGAATTGGCTATACATACATCGTGTGATTTTTTTTCCTGCTTATATTCACAGTTACAACACACACACTATATATATAAACGTATATTCAATAAAAACATGGAAATATATTTAAATATATTTTTAAGCAGTGAACAAACCAAAATGGTCTCTTTTTTAAAGTGCAACTTTGCCATGTAGAAATCTTATTAGATAGACTGAATTTGTTTTGCTTTATTTTACATGGTCATGGTGAGATATGAACATATAGTCTGTAATGTAATTATTTTAACACCTTGGTTCCATCATATCAGTGATCCCCAACAAGAGTGCTATGGCACCTAGGGTGCCATGAGTTTATCATGGGTGCCATGGGAAACGATCCAATTTCACTTAATTTGGCCAAAAATTATTAGTTGTTCATGGCAAAATATTTCTCTATCAATCTCTGGCATCAAAAACAGAACTATCCCATGCTCACCCATTGGATGGCAGAAGGTGCAATAAATAAACCTGTGTATCTGCCTTTTGCAATTCATACAAGAGGCATGGCTTCTGTGAGTACCATACACAAATTAGATTTGTGTTAAACAAAAAAGACCCATATTTTACAATAATTTGAGAGGAGATCATCATTATTTCAGTAGCGGAAGTTTTGTTCTGTGGTTTTTGTATGACATTTTGTAGATTTAAAATGTCTCCCTTGAACCACATACGGGAAAAACCTCTTGAAAAGGAACCACTCTGTGCAGATTCCAGTTGAAATAGATTACTTTGATTGAAGTCTTGTTGAAAATGCAAGGAATTGAAGAGTGGATATACTCTAACTTTTTAAAAAGTAATCCTCATGAGTAAGCTGAAATGTTATATTGCATACTTCTCCCCTCTACAAGCAACACACACCAAGGGCAGCATATTTCCTGCAGCAAACCTTTTAAAAACAATTCATTTTCATGAGAGAACATTTTATTTAACCAATTTGGCTGACTAAATTATTTCCATTGCCTAAAATATCTATTCTGCTCAGCCATTGCACGAGTTTAATAGTTTTCCTCCCTCGACAAAATAGCACACATTTGCAATTTAATACAAAGGAAAAAAGTTTCCCTCCAGTCAAGCAACCAGCACACTGCAACCTATGAGATCATTTTAAAATTTTACTGGGCAAAAAATATAATGAGAAGACTATTGACAAAAAAATACTTTACTACAAAGCTTTTTACTGAGGCATTACATAAGAGGACAATTGAAAATACTGTCCATGTATCTCACTGACAGACTGCACATGGATTAATCAGTTGCACTGGACTACCACAATTTGATGTTCATGGGTAAATAATGCATTCTCCAAACTTTTTTTTGTTGCAGCATTACTGTGCCCAAATGCACAAGCAGGGTACAGGCATGCCAGGATGAGTTTGATGTGGAAGAACTGAACTGCAACCCAGTCCTTATCAAACACCTCTTTTAGATGAACTACAACAGAGATTGTCGGCCAGGCTGTCATCCAACAACTGTGACCTCTGTCCTCACCAGCGCTCTTCTGAACGGAATCTCCAACAAACATATTAGTAATATTCCCTAAATGAGTGGAAGCTGTGAAAGCTCAAAAGGAGGACAAACTCTATTTTCACTGTAGGTATCACGCCCTGGAGTCCCAGAACTTTATTTCATATGTCCTGGGCTTACATACCACCATTAAAAGACTCAGTCCTCCGCAATCTTTTATAGGGCGCAGCACTAGGGGGTCTGCTCATCAACCTGTCATCATATTTCCTAATGATATCACTTCCACCAAGTGCCTATTAAAACATTTAGAGGAGGAAAGATGGCCTCGTGTAGGCATGTGGGAGGCACTGAATCATCTGCAGTGCAGTGTGATCCTTCTGTAAATCATGTATGTAAGGTTTGTGTGTGTGCGCGTGTGTGTGTGTATACAGCACAGCATGCTGATCCCTATTAATTCACAGTTAGATATACACACAAAGAGTAAAAGGAACGTGTTGAGTGGCAGCTGACTGTGATGAAATAATCATCGTGAGCCATCTCTTCAAAAGAGAATGAAAAATCAGCCCTGGTCCCATTCACTCTACCACATTTTACCCCTCACAGGGAATGAATTATTTATCGATAGTGCGTCCTAAAGTACCACAGTATCTTCAAGGGACCAAAAGTCCATCCCTGACATCAACTTAACACCTATCCTTTAATTCAGGCACTAAGGAAACATGGTTTCATTTGTATCAGGTTGTAAGGAAGCCCTTGAGTCTTTAAGGCCTTGCGTCTATTATCTCAAAATAAATATCTCAATGCAGCTGTCTATATCCAGTTCTGACATTTTTAATTTTCAAGTCTTTCCAGCAGGGTTTTTATTTCTTTAATACGCCCTCTAGTCTTACTATAAATCCCGGCCCCGAAAATAAAGCAAAAACATCTTGCATTCACATGTTACATAAGCACCAATGTCTTTCTTCCTCCGCTCATCCACACACGGGCTAAAAAACCGCGGCAGAAATGGGGCCTAAAAAAGAATTCGGGCCTCATTACGAGGCGCAGCGCAAGGGTGCCACATCTCAAATACCCACCAGGCATCATTACATCCCAGAAATGGTCCAAAGACAGAACTGAGACAAAAGTGATTCAACACAGTCATAATGAAGCCTTGAAGCAAGGATGGGGGGGGGGGGGGGGGTTGATGGGGACATGACAAGGGACTTGTGATGGGAACATGGGTACAGATGAAGAAGGCCACAGATTTCTTGTTGAGGTTTCACAATTGGCCTCCAGGAAGAAGCACGAAATACTAACAAGACGTCCATCTGCCACTGATGGCCTTGGAGCAACAATTTTACAACTGATAGAAATAAACAGCAAACTTTGGGAAAATAAAAAAATAAAGAAATATGTGTTCTGAAAGATCAAATGCTATTTGAGTAACACCCCCCTGAGGAGGCCTGCGAGGATTTTCTCCGCTTAAGCAAACACATCAGAAGATAATTATTGAAGGGGCAGCAATCAAATGACTCCACAGAAATTAAAAAGACTGCCTCGGTAACAAAATATGAAGCAATTTTGTGCTTGCTTTGACACAGTGCTGAATGCAGAGAGAACCTAAAAATCAAGTCCTACCTCTGGTTTGGGGACGAAGGCCTTTCCAGAGATGGTGAAACGGTGGTGTACGGTGCAGAGGTACTGAGCCATGATGGACAGACGACTCCTATGTTTGCTCTTTGTGCTGGCTGTTAACCTCTGGTTGCAAAAGACAACCCCACAATAATTAGTATTCACTGATACATTTTTTGGTAAACCATGGTTACAGAGTGAGCTAATTCAAATATTCTTAGTCGTCGGCATACTACCAGAATATATTTAGGAACGTAAACGACACTCCATGCCTGAAATTCATAAATGTTTCTAGTCAGTCATAAAAACTGTCTCAATAGCTTTGTGCTTTGGCGCTGCATTCATTTTAGTTATAAGACTTATTGGGCGTCATTAACCATCTGTGCTTACATAGCGCTTACAAACATTTGATGCACAAACCTGGGATTTATAATTATGTTGGTACTTGTTTTAGAACATCCTCAGGCCACGCCTATCCACATTTAATGCAAGATCAGCCAATGCAAATACGTCAAACATCTTTTATCCAAGATGCACAATCACAGTCAATTATAAAAAGTAAGAATAACTCAAATGAGGAATTTGCTAACAGGTTATAAATAAATAAATGGGCATAAATATCCCTGAAAAAGACACTTGTCCTTATATTCACCCTGGTCTGTATCAAGCGCTGCCTTGTACAGTAGGATATGTGCACTTATATGAATCTGTAGTGGCCGCCTCTGACACTCAATTAGGAAGTGCAATCAAACAACTCCTAGTTTTTTTCAAGGCCTCAATACACTTTCTAGTCCCTACAACAACGTGATTTCTAGATGTTTCTGTGATTCCGCATGTGCAATATACATACAATTGTGACATAAGCGAGTTGGATATTCTTTTGCTTCCAAAGCTAATTTCATGAACAACTACAAATGCCTCTTTTCTGTGATATATTTGTACATTACCATATATATTAGCAACATATGCAGTGTTGTTCTTTTGTATGTTATGTGCCATGTTATCTTTCACATCAGGATTCATTAAAAATGATTAATATTATTTGTTGTAGGTGTCTGAGTTTAGCAACCATTCTATTCATTCCAACTTTTTTCAATATAGGATAGAGATTAAAAAATGTATTAGAGCACAGGTGTCAAAATCAAGGCCCAGGGCCCAGATCCGGCCCGCCATATGATTTTATGTGGCCCGCAGAGGTAAATCATGTGTGATTTTTGTTCAAATCTGTACCAAAATTTCAAATTGTCATATCATAAATGATAACATTGAGATATTGCAGGCATTTTTGTGCTAGCAAATATCAACAATAGTTGAAAAATCCATTACCCTTGATTTCAGATTCCAAAACTATTTCATAAATTTCATGTGTAAATATGATGATGAGGCAAAAGATTTCGATGCTTTCAGAGCCAAAACATCCCTATGATGGAAACCATAACGACAATGTGGCCCGCCACAAAAATTAGTTTGACACCCCTGTATTAAGGTTTTGTATCAGTCATCTCTTATGACTTCCACCTCCCACAATGGTTGAGATATTGAAAAAAAATGAGATTTTTTTGGCCAAAAATGTCGACATGGGAAATGTCAACTTTTATTCTGACGAACCTCCTTCAACAGAGTTTAAAAATCCAGACACACAAACTGTGCACAAAATGTAAGTCTCACACCTCTGCGACCTCCTTCTGAAAGGTAAGAGTGAGTCGGGTGCGTCCATATGCAAAAGGCCCGGTCCTGTTGGCCATGTTCTCCAGCCAACTGATGATGAGGGGAGTAGAAACACTGAAGGGAAGGTTGCCAATGATGTGAAGGTTTGGTGGATCTATGGAACACAAACATCAAAAGTTACATTTGGAAAAAAAAAAAAAATTGCAGAAAGAAGAAAGTTAAATGTACAATTTGGAGTTTTGCCAAAATACACCATGAAACGCAGCACGGTGACATACCAGCTAGCTACATTTATATAGCGCCTGCAACTGATTGGTGACCAGTCCAGGTGGACCGTATATCTTGCCCACCATCAGCTGATGGAAGCAGGCCAGATGGGATAGAAATGACCTGTGTTAAGAGCAGCAAACTACAACAAACTTTCTTTCTTTGCTCACCACCTTTGCTTCAAATTGCCATGGCGTGAGTACATGGCGTGGCAGCAGAATTTCAAAGAACACATTTCGTGTATCACAGTTCATAAAACTTGAATTAAGGATGCAACTCATTGATAAAATAACCTCTGACACAACGAATCCAGACACTCGTTTAGTAAAAAAAATTCTCACCGTCCTCCCATGGCTGAGAGACACTTCCTGGGAATCCTCTGTCCATTCTGTAGGTAAGAATGTCACCGTGGACAATCCTCAACCTGCCCGGCGCCGCCTCAGACAGCAGCTGTGGAAACAGAGTTGGAACAACATCCAATTTGAAGTATGAAAGCGCATTCATTAACATGACGCAGTCTCATCAGTCACACTCCAGGTGGCTAATGAGGCAAATAACGATAAATCAACAGTTTAGAAAGGGCAGATGCAAGGAAGTGCTGAAGCTTTTTGTCAAAATGAACCAGTGGCATTGAGAAGTTGGTGCAATGACATTAAGCCATCTTGAGTGAAGATTCTCATTTACCTTTAATCCGGGGATGAAGCGTGAATCTTTCTCCACCACAAGTAGGTCCGATGCTCCGGCATTCAGAATGGAGCGGGTCAAGCCCCCAGGACCGGGACCCACTTCACATACATGGGCATTGTTCAAATTGCCTGCCTGCCGCACTAGTTTGTCTGAAAAGGAAGAGACGGATGATCAAGTTAATGCCTTTGCGCAGGCAATCGGTGTATAACAAATTTTAGGCTTGGAGAAGAGTCGTGTGTCATGTAAATTACACGACACACTCCATTCATAAGGCTTCATCAGTCTTGCCCATCTAAATTTAGATAAATAGGGTGCGATGTAGCAATATATGTGTGATGAAGAGGAGCTGCATTAATCTACCGGTCACCTTGCCCGATAACAATAGAGCACATCTGACCTGCAGTGCATTACATATAAGTGAAGTATATTAAGCTCCACAAGGGCTGATGACTCGCTTTCATTTATTTATTCCTTTAGCAGGAGATCTCCTCAACCTGACCCAAACAGGAAAGCCTGTCTGTTTTAATTCTGGAAACAGGACTATGTGGAGCTGTGCAGTCAAGTGCACTGGTGTAGACAAAATAATGAGGAATAGGAGGTAGCAGGTATTGGTGCAATGCAGATAGAGTGCGAAGAGGAGAGGGAGTGTGTGTGTGTGGCACTATGAACAACCTGTGAGCCTCAAATCCAACAGAAAGTTTTGGGATAGCTGTTTCTCCGCCCGCAGGTTGTACAGCTTGATCAGTTCACTGATGGTGGGCAAAGGAGGCAAGTGGAAAGATGCAAGCTTCCTGGAGGCAGCCATTCCGTTTAAATATACACTATTGAAGTCAAAAGACAAAAACATGAGCCACAATATGCCCGGCATTACAAACCATGAGAGTCATAAATGTCTGGAAAAGGCAACAGGGGTCAAATGGACACTATTATATAGAGACGTGATACAGGAATGTTGCCATGAGTCTTAAATGGTTAATTAATATTTAAGATGTGCACCTTTGAAGGCAGCTCACTTCTGTGTCAAAATGGACAATTGAGCAAGAACATGTGGAGCAATTTTAATCAGGGTGTCCACCAAGCCTCATTAGTTTAAGAACTGTATTACAAAAACAATTGAAACATTGATGTAGTCCTTGGTTATCAAAGTTTCGATTTACTTTGCTTGTATGTATTTCAGCCACGCCATTGATTCAATGCTTTGTTCAATCAACACCCCCAAAATTGCTTCTCCAACTTGTATTTGTGCTGTACTGGATGAAATTCAGATGACGCATTTACACCGAAAGGCCTTGTACGCCATCTCGTGGCCTAGTTAAATACGGCAGTAGAGTACTTTCCACATCAAAGTACACAGCGTCCACCACATTTCAAAAATTGTTTTATTTACTGACATGTTTGACTAATAAGTTTTAAACGCATTTATGAATCTATTTTATGATGAGGTATAAAATAATTTAGTCACAGTTTTTAAACATTAAGTGGATGACACTCCTGCGTTCATTTCAAAAAGTGGTCATATGGACGCCAACTAGATACTTAACGTTGATCATAACTATATTATAATGTCATGATTTACGAGTTGTGACACGAGCAGGCGTTAGCATTAGGAGCTAATGTTTACTCCTCATTCGTTCAGCAAGAGCTAGCAAAGGTTGCGCATAAATATGCTAGTGCGTGGCAGAACGTGGATTCAACAAACTGAGGCCAGCGTGCAAATAAACTGGAAAAAAAACTACACGACCAACGAAACGAAGTAAAGTAGAAACGTAAAGCATGCGTCTCACCCGCGCCGCTTTTCTTCCGGGCATTTCCGCGTTCGTCAGGACAATTACGTCAGACTACCCAATGAAATTGCGAGATTTGGAAATTCTACCAATCAATGGGCGGAGGCGGGGTTTAAAACTTGCCCTTCAACAGTCGTTTGTGTTTATGTGTTGAGAATTCATGGCCAGAAGAGGGAGCTTTGTAAGTGACGGGACGCTGCCGAGTGTAGTTTTCAAGCACAAACTCTGACATTAATACTGTACTAATACAGTAATCAGAATTCCTTCTCCTCAACTTTGAAACCCTTACTTTCTGCTATTCGCACCCATAACGATGTTTTTCCTCCATCTTGGTACTCCCCATTCGTTCTCTTTTGGGTCCAGACGTGCAGCTCCTCGTTCTTGGGACTCACTTACAAAACTCTTGAGAGACACTGACTATATCCACAATTTTAAGACCCCTCTAAAAAGACATGCCATCTAGGTTAGAGTAGGAAATTTATTTCTAAATCATCATAAACTTAAGTTAGTAATCTGACTCCAATTTGTGACCTTACCCAACTGCTACTCATCCAACAATACGCGCGCTCGTTCTGCAATAGAAAGGTATCAGGAAGCCGGCATTTTCACACACGAGTGGATTTATTCCTTCAACAAACACCTGGGTCTCGGGTCCCTCTCTTTACAACCCTGTACGTCTCTGTTCCCTGCAACCGACGTACTCTACATCCGAGTTTCCCAGAACAATTTTTCAAGTACAATCTACAAATTCACTATTGGTTCTGTGTCTCCTGCTGGTATCCTTGGCGCTCTCTCATTGGTCTCCTTTGGTCCGCCGGATGTTGGCCCGACTCATCCCCTGCAGAATCGCGTGCTGGCTCCTCCTGGTGGTGGTTTCCTGACAGTAGTTTTTCCACCAACTGCCTCTGAGTCCTCTCGTCTCCGCACCATCCTTGCAGTTCCCACCGTCTGTTCTAAAACATTCCCTTCTTGCACATTCTTGCACCACATACCCTGTTTCGTGCCACCAGTCTCACACTTTCATACACAGGATGCAGCAACATCTTATGAACTACTTTAAGCTCAAACTCTTATATTCCTTTATTAGTTAGATAGATATTTTGTACTTTATTTTCATTGGCTTCTTGCAGGTGTTTGAGACTATAAGAGCCTCCCCCGCACCACTCGTCAGTGGCACGGCCTAGTTCATTTCGCATACTGTCTTGTCTTTCCCTTTTCGGTCCTCATCGGCCCTCTCTCATCTTATCCTATTGAGGACTTCTTGCATGTCCTCACTTGGTTCCCCCTTCCCAATCACAATTTGATTCGTGTAACATACTTGTGGTCAAATATCTCAACTAACTGTTGTTGTAATGTGGGTCGCACCCCCTATTCCTCGTATTCGGTCTGCCCCCTGTTCCCTTAAGCCCTTTTCTGTCTGGCTTAATTTTCAATAAACATCACAATAATTTAAAAAAATGAAAACATAAGCAGGGAGAGCTTTTCAAACTTCCCTGTTGCACAACAAAACTGTTTGAGCAAAAAAGAATGCATCATTCTGTATTGGAAATCCAGCTGAACAGGACAGGTTAAAAAATAAAAGAAAGAAAAAAAGAAAGAGAGAGGAGTGCCGGCTAGTATGTCTGGGAATTTGTCCGATAAGCTGGGCCGGGCGAAAGGCAGATGTGTCTGTGAATAGCAGCAGTAGAGTGTAGCTAATGGTGTTTATCCGGATGGTGTTGGGTGATTTCCCCACAAAAGAACTTTTGATTCTAGTGCCCTTAAAGACAACTGCAAGAGGAGTTGAAATATATAACGCAGTGCAAGATTTTTTTCACAGAATAAACGGTATTGTTGGATAAACTGATGTGACAGTGACTACAGACGTTGCTCCTGCTATGATAAACCGACACAGGATTTATTGCTCATTGCTGTAAAAGTGACACAGTTTCCAAAGTTTCTGCAATACCACAGCATCATTCACCAGCGGGCGTTACAGTATGTGCAAAAGTGATCGGCTTTGGGCATGAAGATCATAAACAGCAATCCACTCAAGAGCTATGCAGCACAGAACAGGAGGAGCTGTCCGCTGAATATGATGATGTTACTACACATGGAAATTTGACGGCTCTGCAGGGGATGACTTCTTTCTGTTTTTTTTTTTTTTTTTTTTTAACTTATGAGAGAAATTCAAAGAAAGTTAATTGAATCCAAAGGCAAAGATACCTTACTGGTTGAGGACACTGAGTGAACATTTAACCTCATATTTTTAAATATACATTACTGTCAAACTGAACCATTTGAACTGTGGGCTGTAAGGCAAAAGTAAGATCATTAACATGATCAATGCCCAAGTAATATAAACAATTATTTAGGAAAGAGGACATGCCTTAAAAACTCAAAAATGCAACTTAGTGCGTAGGTACAATTTGCATTATAGTAACTAGGACATGCATTTATATATCTTGCGCTTGGGAATTAGAAGTGTTGTACTTTGCACACAAGTCTTTCCTATTTCGTCAGGGCATCTAACAGTCTTTAAAAAAATTTCAAGCACAAATTATTGAATTATTTTAAATTAAATTAAATTAAATATTAATTTACATTGTCACCTAGCATAAATTGTAAAGCAAGCCAATTATGAATATATATTTATAAATATGGTCTCCCTATATCGCAGACCTTCACCTGTCACGGGTGGCTCTGGAAGATATGCCAGAGATAAACGCAGTTTCCACTTCTCATTTCTTTCTAGGTTTTATCAGGGCTTATGGAATTTTCTTGACTTCTAATTCTGACATAAAGTGTGCTTGGAAATTACACTTAACGTGCAATTAACTTTCCTTGGATGTTCAGACAAAACTGTAAGTGGAAGATCAAAAAGAAAAAGAAACACCCAAGTATGTCATTTCCATAGCAGTTCAAAAATTACTGGCTAACGCAAATAAACACACAAACCAGAAGAAATATAAAGTCTGCACCATATTCAGCAATAACCTCTGGCTCAGTATTATTTTGTGTTATTTTACTTGACGTCTCAAGGGTGCCATAAGAACTAAAACACAAAGTGAAACCAGATGTATACAGTAATGAATCGAGAATTGCTTGGTTCAACTGTTCAATATGAACAAGTTATCTGTGTTTGTTGTCTTGAAAGATATTCAAACACTTTGCACAGTGACATATTGTTTTGATATACACTGTATCTGTATATAGTACTGAATTGCGTTGGTTATGAAATACTTTTTTTTATGGTGCTTTTGTTTAGTCCAGGCAGCACGTCGGACCATTGGTTTTACATCTGTCTCACAGTTCTGGGAACTTGGGTGCAAATCTGGTCTAACTCTGTGTGGAGATTGTAGATTCTCTCTATGCCTGGGTTTTTTTTTTAAACATCCTTCCACATCCCCTAAAAATGTGCATGTAGGTTAATTGAAGAAATTTCACATAGGTGTGAATGGTTGCTTGTTTATATGTGCCATGCGATTGACAAGCGACCAGTTCAGGGCCCCTTGCCTAAAGATAGCCGGGATAGGGTAGAAAACAGATAGATGGAAGTTTGGTCCAGTTTGAATACTAATTCGATAAGAACTTCTATTTTAAAGCATGGATGGTAAATACAAAAAAAAAAACAGCTGCTTGCATATTATATATTCGCATTATTAGTTACTGGAACCAAACTTCTTTTGTCACTTATATGTCACTCACCATCCGGATGAGATCCAGTACGACAGACACATAGCAACAATTTCAATTACGTGTACTCATACTGCATTATATTGTGAAAAGTTCCTATGGTTCTGACCTTCTATTTTGTTTCCCAACCTTTACTGAGCCAAGCCACATATTTACTCAGTCACAAATTGAAATGAATTATGTATGTTCTGCTAGATTGTGGAAGCGTTTTTTTTCTCCCTGCCTGTCACTGTAGTCGGTTACTCGCATGCATAGATATTTGAATAAAAGACAAAAAAAAGTCAAACAAAGCCATTGATTTATTTTCTGTAATTCAGTAATGTTTGTATGTCTGCTTCAATAACACTTCCAGTTCATTCACTTCAACTAGTATTTCACTTTATACTCGTGCTCTCCCAAATTTTTCATGGTGAAAACCATCAGATGTACCAAAAGCGAAAAACCGTCCATTTTTTTCAACTGATGTATTCATGCATACTCATCTCCCAGACTAGTCTGCCACCTTCATAAAAGGCAAAAGACTCACAGCACAAGAATGTTTGATGCTTTCTATTTACATGACCTTTTTTTTTCCATCATAACATAATTGTCTTGCTTTATAATCCCCTTACGGCATTGGCCCTGGGTCATTCTGTTCCTTGAATGAGACACACAGAAAAAAGTGTTCGCGAGTAGGTTGCTAAAGCGGCAACAGTGTTTTGACGACAGACACAGTTGATGAGCCCGAGGGGAAAAGTGAAGGAATAGAAGCGTTGCACGAAGCACAAATGGGCAATTGTATGACCACATCGTCTTATTCTAAATATTATTGAATGTACATCAGATATGATTATCGGTCAAGTTAGTGTGGGAATGGTTCTCTTCAACTTGACCAAATTTCTTCTGCGATTCATAACACATGGGCCCATACGGGTCATGTGCGCATTACATGCGCTGTATAAAGAGTGAAATCATAACAACCTTCTTCCTCGTTGCTTTCCACCACATGACTTCACTTTAGGGTGTGGGATTTATGGCCTTCCATCAAAATACACTCTTCATGACCTCATTTTGGATCAGCGTTCTTCTTTGATACCACAAGTAGGAAGATGTCATCATAGTGAATATCACAAGGAATTGTTTTTCTTCGATTTGCTTGGCTTTAGGTGACACAAAAACACATATTGGATTTAGTTATAGCGCTTGTGGAGCGACGTCCTGCAACATAATTACACGGTGTTCTGTCACACAAGCACGTGCACATGCACATGCAGAATAAAGTGATAGTTGAGGCAACGTCAGGAGTTATCAACCAGATGGCCTGTGCAGTGTGTTTTCACTTCATCAACAGCATGACATCAGCACAACACCCGCCCAGTTTGATAATGACTACATGAAACAATACTGCTCTTGTGTCAGATCCGCACTGAATCGGAGAAGAGGGAGTAAATGCACTCGTCGTGCCATCATCTAAAGTAACTCCTGAGTGACTTGATATGCTTCATGTGTCTTTTGTTTGCTTTGGTTTCCAACATCTTTATATTTGCCAGGTGTTTTCCTCAAAATGCTCAACAACACTGGAGCAAACGGCATCAGAGGCCCACAGAACACATTTGAGGGAACAGCAGGAAAAAAAAAACAGCCATCTAGTAGTACAGAACTAAAAGAGCTATGAAGACTAAGCAGAGACAGATACTGGTGACAAGGTGAAACCAAAGACATTGGTTCGGCATTCTCTTAAAGCCCAATAGATGTGTCTATAAACATTCTAAAATAGATATTGTAATGAAAAATACGAAACACGAAAGAACAAAGAGCAACCTTCCCGCAGGTAAAACTGGTATAAGCACACGAGATTGGCTGAGGTGGCTCCTGCTGATAATGTCACTTCCTGCTTCTTCTCCAAAACAAATCCATCGAGAGGATTATCACAGCGTGAGTTACAAAAAGCCATATACGTCAAAATTATGCTGTGAGTTGAAAAAGCGGATGGGTCCATTCCGGCTGCCTTCTTTCTATTAAAAAAATACTAAAAATCATGCTTTTTGTGCCAGTGGACCTTTAAATTGATTTCAGCTCAACTAACCATGCATTTCTTTTGGTGGGGGGATGTGGGAAGAAGCTGGAGTACCCAGAAAAACGCAAGAATGAGCACAGGGAGAATATGCAAAGTCCAAACAGCAGCATCCTACTGACTGTGAATTAAACATTCTTACCGCATACCAAAAAATTCTCTTCAAACCAATGGATAAGTATACAGTTATGAAACACACAAGTGGTTTTACAGTGAAGAGTTTTGTCCCATGATAATTAAAAGGCACTTGTAAAAGCTATTCGAGCCAACTGAGTGAACTTCTAATTCTGGGTGAAAGACCGCAATCATGTATTTGTCACATGGGACATTTTGTCTCATCTTTCTTTTGCTTTTATGTGAAACATATTCAAAAAGAGGAAGCTTTCCAAGGAATGTACAAAGTTACATGAAGTAACCAGGTCAACATTCAAAAATGGACTTCAGTGTCACCATACATACTGTACATAGCAAAGTAAAGCAAAGCAAATTTATTTGTATTGCGCATTTTATACACAATGTAACTCAATAAATAAATATAAATACATGAATAAAAACATTTGAAAAATTACAATTAAAACATATTTTAATGGAACAAATATCACTGAAAAGTGGAAGTACTCTACAACACAAGAAAAAGGAAGAGTTTTAATCTGGATTTGAAAACACACACACTTGGGGCTGACATCACCTCCGTTGGCAACTTATTCCTTTTTTTTTTTTTTTTTTGCAGCAGCAGCATGATAGCTAAATGCTGCTTCACCATGTTTGCTTTGGACTCTGCACTCCATGATTAGACCTGAGTCAATCGATCTCAGAGCTCTACTGGGTTTGTATTCCGTAAGCATTTCTTTCATGTATTCAGGACCTAATTCAGGATTTTGTGATTTATAGACCAGTAACAGAACTTTAAAATCTATTCTAAAACTGACTGGAAGCCAGTGTAAAGACTTTAGAATTGGCGTTTTATGCTCTGACATGTACCAAATGGCATGTGGTCACGATGGTAGAGTAACAGTTACATTGCATCAAGGTTACTACTGGTGTGTCATCAACTAGTTTTAGTAGTGATATTTCCATTTGTATGGAAACCTGAAATGACTTTGTTCTTAGGTTCTGGGGTATCATACTTTAATGATAGGGCAAGGCATGTTCTGAGTTACATAAATGCAGTTTAAAATCAAACCCGTGTCAGTACATTATTTTTTTTAACGAACAAGATGAAATCATGTCACCCTTGTGTGCCAAGTAAAATTGGTAAAAAGAGAGATTTGTCAATTGGCTTCGTTAATTCATGTGTTTGCATATTTTTCAGGGGAGCCTGTTGTTCATTATTCATGCCAAAAAAAAAACCCCTCACATATTAACTATTTGCTGGCTCTGGCTAAAGCAAAAAAAGGATTGCTCATGGTTTTTCTTTATTCACAGCGATGCTCGGTCCCCATCCTTTGTGACTAAGCAAAGTTCAACTTTCGATCTATGTAATTAATGTGAGACAGATTTATTACATTTATCTTTAACTAATAACTGTGGCTAACTTGTTTTTAACATGACGCGTAAAATTTTATACTCTTTGCTGGCATAGACATGGCATAGAATAATTTTTCCATCCGTTTTCTAAAATGCTTATCCTGTTCAGGATTGCAGGGAATTGGAACCAAAGCCAGTATGCGAAATGACAAACTACACCCTGGACAGGTCCCCAATTAATCACAGGGAGCACACGTGGCAAAAAACAAGCATTCACACTCACAATCACATAAGCACTGAGTTGGAATTGCCGACACAGAATTCAGACATGTGAACCACTACACCATCCGTGACCTGACATAATGTATCTAGTGTCTTCAAAGCATACATCAAGTCCATATTAAACACATGGTATGCATCACGATCCATATTCTTAGTAGACTCAAAGAAATATCCAGATACATAATTCTTGGGTTATGGCCCTTTTCTTTAGAGATCAATGAGATCATTGAACAAAACCACGTGTCATTGTTGGAGCGTCGACTGAAAGCAGGTGGATCTAAGTGCGGAAAAACTAAGCATTAGCAGCAGTAGGAGCAGCGGTCAAGTGGAAAAATAGAGGTCCTTTTGTTGCTGAAAATCTAAACATTGGACTGAAAATCTTTGATGGATAAGAAGCTAAACAAAAAATACTGTAAATTAAATGTGAATAGTAAAGGTTGAGACTATGCAATAATTTAAAACACAGCCAATATATTCGAGCTTTCAAGCACACACATTTGTTCACAAATTGGCGACTGATGCCATGGAAAGTGCTGCTATGTACAGTGGAAGCAAATTATGGTCCAGTATTTTGCCAGAGGACATTTGGACACTCGGAACTGGGATTTTAACCAGCTACCCAACGATCACTGCACAACACACGCTACTGACTGAGACACAACCACCCTTGTTATTGATGTGCATTAAACAGGAGGAATATTAGGTATACCCACACAATCTAGCGACATCTCCAGTATGTACTGTATAATTAATGTTGGCTTCACAAATCAAATTTTAATTGATCCTGTCAAAGAGGTATTGATATAACAATATAATACAGTATTGTAGAACTGTCGTGGTGATACCGAGAGGTGTTGCCAATACTTTGTTTACTTGGTTTTGCTGCATGAGGCAAAATAAAACGAGAAGTACAGCACAACAAAATTACAAGATATTGTTAAATTAATATCGCTTTGCTATCGTCGATCAAATCATATTAGTTTTTCCTCATTGGCTTTGTGTTGCTCATTATTAGGATTGATTGTTATCAGGATTACATAAAAAGTACCCTTCATATGTTTATGTTTTAGGCTTGTGGAAGAGTGGGACATGCTCTGCAAGAATACATTACATTTTCGTGAGAATCGAAATAATCACTGAAGTGACCAACCACAAAGAGAGAGAGAGAGAGAGAGAGAGAGAGAGAGAGAGAGAGAGAGAGAAAGAAAGAGAGAGAGAGTGTGAGATGCAGTGTGTACAAGAGATGGGTTAGTGAATTGACACAAAACAAGTAGTTAAATGTTTATGGAACACAATGCAGTTTATAGAGTACGTACCCCGATAGGACTGACATTGACTGTGGAGAGAAGGGAATGTCATTCAACGTCACAGAACTTGCCAAATGTGAGACACCTGATCAGTACGCGACGGGTCGGGATGGAACGTACTGGGATCTGTGGTGGACTGTAGACCGAAACTTAGTGCGCCGTTGAGCATCTGGGCTCAGCAGCCCCATTACTCCCACCTCCCAACACAGATGCCATGTTAGACCACGAGAAAAAGTAAGACCTGAATAAGGGGGTTAAAATGGCCAAGACTCCACACTCCACTGTTTTGGGCTAACAGGACTGCCAGGGCAAGCGGGAAGAAACATGTAAGTGTAGCCTTTGACTGACATGCTTTGGGTTGTCCAGCCTTGGCGGACATCAATGATATATTAGATTTCATTGGAGAAAGAGAGCCTAATAAAGTGTATTATAGAGCTCAATGTCTACTATGCGCTGACCTCACTGTCTAAATTGTAGCAGAGACAGCTACACAGAAGTGTTGGAAAGTTTGGCCCACAATCTCATTCCAAGACCACCTACACGTCAGCAGTTGGTGGTTCCTTGGAGCAACTTAAGGTTTCGGGTGGCTGCTGTCACCGTATTTTCCGTGTATGATGACATGGTTCAGCTGTCATCCAGGGTCAGCGGGGAGAGTTAGTACTCTTGCTGGCTGGCCAACTCCTCTAAGATTCAGATAACCTCAGCTGCCAACAGCACCCATGCTGGCAAGAGAGGAGGTGTTATATATAGATTGGAACTTTTTTAGCTCCTGTGACTCTGAAGAGAAGAATTGCGAGGGATGCTCATCTGTGAAAAAAGGATGCCGGACTGTACTTCCATTTTTTTCTTTCTGGGTGACAAACTCCTTCTCTAAGAGGTGAAAATCTCTGAATTTTCCTTGTTTTTATGTCAACACTTGGCTCAGATGCCTTCTGGAAAAAGATTGCTGTGTTTTAGTGTTCAACTGAATAGGCTGTGGGAGTGAATGAGGGAGGGGGTGGGGGTAAAAGAGAGAGAGCAAGAGAGTAAAAGTGGGAAGTTACAGTGCTCCATTATTGCTTTCTTTTTATTCCCTCCCTGATCTGAGCAAGTGAGAGGGAAAGGAGCATGGAGATTGCTCATCGCATTGATCAATAGCCAGTACGACCACAGGACATCTTAAGTGGAGATTTGTGGATGCTTCACCCCCCCACATCACCAGGATTACACACGAGGGGCCACCACCGACTAAACGTGAGGAACAACGCAACAGGTAACGCTTTCATTTGTGCGTAACAAACTGCCTTGTTCCTCCCGTGAGACTGAAAAAAAACCGGTGTGGTGTTAGTAGTCATTACAAAAGTTTTTGCCCTTATTTAAGTCAACTGACCGCTCCTCTTCACTGTATTGATGAACAAAGTTAATGCATTAATTCAGTGATTTAGATTTTTCATAAATTATTCATTCGAGACTTGAATACATTGTTGCACATGCCACTCGAGCTTTGCTATTGTTAGAGTGACTGACAAGTGGTTAGCATCATGAATAAAATATCTGGATGAATTACATTTTATCGTAGTATGTGAATGTGACTATTTAGTCCACAATTGTATGTAGGCAGAAACCCACAAGCCAACGAAGGATGAAGCGACACTGAGTCGTGAGCATGAAGTCATTGTACAGTATATGAGGACTATGGACAGCCATTGGCCGGTGTGTTTGATAAGATTGAGTCCAAACTATTTTATATATGTAAAATGTAAGCGCTAACCTGTGCTAATATTGAAATGCAAAAAAAAAACCAAAAAACTTAAAAACAAAAAACAGCAGAATCTCCCATAATTTCACTGACAATGATAAATCAGAAGGTCAGCTCATTGCAGATGTTACACAAATGTAAAAATAAGTTAACCTCTGTGAAACCCGAACATCCACCTTAACTATGATGACTAGTAATTACACGTGTGATGACGCTGGTGTCTTAATGCTATGAACGTGAGTGTGCTTATATCATCTAACTTCCTTAGTATTTTCTTCTACGTCTCTTCCCAACAAAGAGAAAGCAAAACTCATGGTTCCCGCTTGACAGACTGACAGACAAGAAACACTCACCACTTCCCTGCATCCTCCAGCACTATGACACATTTCATCCAGCATACATCCTGTAATAGTGTTAAAATAAAATTCAATTTCATCCACATGAGGTCATCAGCTTGTAGCCTCTTTCTCTCTTGCGGCAAAACACCCCCGCCTCAAGCTGACGTAGTACAAATGCCACAAAGAGAAACGGGGGCAACGGACTGCTCATTAATGGTACTGCGTGCTCATTTCAGCTGGTTCCGAGTGCATTCTGGCTTGACAAAGTGCTGAACGTGCACCCAAAGGGCCCCTTGAAAAAGATACATTTGTGAATATGGTGCAATTATTGGCTTGCAAATGATTCCGATTGACTGTAAATCTTTCTAGTGTTAGATGGTGGTCAAGATTCAATCTGGAATCTGAAGTTGCCCAACCTGGAATGAGCATCGATGATGTACTGACTCGAGAATGTATGTTACGTAGTTTAGGACTCATTAGAGCCAAAGCGCAGCAATAATTTGTTCAGTGCATACTCCTTCAACATATAATTTTAATATATTAATGGCCTTTAACAAGACAACAGTCACAACATTATAACCTTGTCTACTTTATGTGAACAATTGTACTTAAAAATCAAACAATCTTTATAAAGCTACAGACAATAAAATGAATTGTTACAACACTGGTGTTCAGATGCACTCATCTGACTTTCATGTGGCAGTGTGGGTTCAATTCATACTGAATGACGACATGAATGATAAGTTTAATATTATGTCCGTCTCCATGTCTGCACTTTGAGTGGTTGGTGACCAATCCAAGTGTCGGACACCACTTGCCTTAAGTAAGCTGGGAGAGGGTCCAGCTCTCTGCAACCCTGAAAAGCCCTAACTGTGTACAAAATGGATGGATGATATTTGTATTTTAGTTCTCTTCGTGCAGGTTGACAATACATCTGGAGAACATCTCAAATTTCATGAGGCAAGTACTCATTTTGCCATACATGTGGGAACATACAAATATGTGTACAAATCGTAATGTTTTTTTACTTTTCCATGTAAATAATTTTTTTTATAACTGATGGTCAAGGAGATTAAAAAATGTACCACTTCCATTATATTAATACTTAATATGGATACATGCTAAGTAACAATGCTCAGTAATTTGTGGCGCTATATTGCTATCAGAATCATCCGATGTTTGTAGGAATATTGGCTAAGAAGTCACCCCACCACGGTACTTTCAGACTGTGCTGGAGCGCGGAACTTAAATCATAGAGCGGAAGAAATTCTTTAATCAAAAAACAAAACAAACAAAAAAAGCCTGACCAATTTTTTTTTTTAAATTGTAGTCTCCAAAAACTGAACACGTTGGGGCAAAGGAGGACGTCCAGTCGCCCTTTCCGACTGACATTCACGCAACGCAGCACATGTTTAGAGTCATAAAGTGCTGGTCGTGTGTGTGGTTATTATTGACTTGCTAAACTTTCAACACACAAAATGTTAAATAAAACTCTCCAGGGACAATTAAGACTTTAAATAATACTGGCAAGAATGTGTTCTTCTTTTATTAGATCTGGGCACTTTTAAGTTGCCTGCAACATAACTATTCTTATCTATGATGGATGTTGTCAAAAACGATATTGTGTACAGTTCTACACTATATCATTTTTGTTATTCACTCAATTCAATGCCTTCATTTTCCTTTTATGATGTCATAATATCAGTATTGTGCCGGGTTGGTAAGGTTAGGATATTGTAACTGTTCCCCGTTCTAGCATCTAGATTATAGACCCACGAGGCCACATACCTGGCTGCAGCTAAGGATTGTTTTCATCCACACACAGTCAATATACTTCACATGCCTTAATATAAATCATTACACATACAGTATCACAACTTTAATATATCACAGATAGCCTTGCCAAAGCATACATATACCACAGGGGTGTAAAATGTATAAATTGTCACATATGAAAGGAAGCTGGAGCTGTTGGCAAGGAGTCTCTGTGTAGTATCAGGTTTCGACTGGTTTTGAAAAAACAAACCGTAAGTAAAACAACAATCATGGCTTCCAAAATAAAGACAATGAAAGACAAACTCTTTTCTATCGGAATTTTTTTGAAAACAAATTCACGTTCATGGACAAAGGTATTGGTGTCAGCATGAGTGGTTCTGTGCACACACTGAATCATGCTATGAAAATGTCAGTACTATTGGCGTCTACTTTCTGAATCTGGTGGGTCTCAACAACAGCTGTCACTGACACATGCGTCGCCGCTCTTAGGCAAACAGTATAAGAGCCCCCGGACTACAATTCCAAAAATTCAGTTTAGACACATTTGGATGTTTCACAGATCATCGGCATTTATAACTCACTTGGTTTAAAAATAATTAAGTCCTCAGACTCCATAGCAACTTAAGATCTTCTCCTGATCACTTGATCCTGAAAGGCAAGACGGCAAAGGTCACTGGCTATAAACATTGGATTAGCTGCTAACTAGTGATTATATTGTCAGAGAGTTTCAGATCCAACAATTGGTGGATTCCACAATGATCACTGGCTGCACCCCTACATCTATTTGAAAAGGAACCATATTATGCTGAACGAAAACCAACAGTAGGGAAAGATTTACAAACTGAAACTAAATTACTTGATTATAATGTCATTTGATTAATCTATGAAACACCACTAAGTACCAATATCATTGTGCAGTTTTATGTATCATTTGTTCTCTTTCGGGTTATGGGTGAGCTAGAGCCAATCCCTGCTGACTCTGGGCAAGAGTCAAAGTCCAACCTAGACTGGTTGCCAGTCAAGTGCAGTACTACATATACTGTATATTGTATGTTAATAATAATAATAATAATAATAAATTAGAGTAATTTGGAGGTCAACTAGGGTAACGGCAAACATTACCATCAACTTTGAATGTTCAACTTCACTTCATTTGTTCAGAACGTAGTCACACTGACAACATCATGATGTGCATCTGCATCGCTTCTAAACTGAAAATCGAATCAGCCAAACCATCTGCATAAACAAGCTTAAAAACTTCACAACTCGAGCTGAGTCAGACCGTAGTACTAGGCTGTAAATGTTAAAGACAACAACCTGAAATCTTAACCTTCTCTACTCCAGAACCACATAAATCGACCGCAGTGCCATCACTCTCCTGCAGATACACTCAGCTCCCTCCCTGTCCGCTTCTTGGCATTCATGTATTCATTCCCACATTCAACTCACATTCTCACATTCTTTTCTTGTCAGAGTTTGCAGACTTATTTTTTGTTGGTAGTCACAGTGGTCAACATATAACATCAGAACAGAACCTCAGAACCTCTGAAAAATGTGCTTTTTATTTATTTTTAGTAAACAGTTTTTTTCATAATCTGGACATGATCTTAACACATTTCAACATTTAAAGGGGAAACATAATTGAGAAATAAAATCATAAACTCAGTCCGAAAAGTTGCTGAACATAGCAAAAAAGCTGTAAGCACTAAAGAGACAATTTCTTTGTCCTATGCCCCAGCTCAGGCCTGTTTGTCATGGAAGTTTGATGGGTACAGAACCCCCACCCCCAAAAACCAAGTCATTTGAACTATAGTATATAGCAACATGCGCCGGAGGACGGATAGCACCAAGCACGATTGTGCATGGACGAGGACAGATTCATGAAGTCCACGGACATTGTAAAGACATCCCCAGTTACTGCAAGCTCCTCCTCCATTGAATTAATTACGTCGTTTGCCCCTTCATGGCCAAGTGGCAATGCCGTGGATCACTCTCCCTTTGCTTGGGAAGCCGTCATTGTGTCTCACTTAAATCGAATGAATGAAGTTTGATTGGGGATGAATCAAATCAGCCGTGTTGTTACTGTTGGCGCATTGGCGTGATTATGACAAGCCAGATAAGCGCAAATCAGGAAAATAGAGTTCTAGGTGTGTTATAATCCTTTATCATCTGACAGAACAATGTCAAAGAGCTTTTATTAAGACACCTAAAGAGTTTTAAATCATGAAAAATGTTTCTTAAGATGTTCCCATAATCATTGTAATTCTTATTTATGTGCAGCTAACGGACACTTTAATTTGAAAATCACTGGACTATTTTTCACCTTTTCATGTCCATGGTTATGTCCCAGACATCTCCATGTCACAAAATAGTACTGTCCATTATATTCATCATTATTTTAGAGTATAGAAATAATACAACTGTGGACTACTAATCCAGGAGTTTTGGGATTGACCACTCAGACAAAAATCAGATTGCAAAACCTCCTCCTGTACTGTCGAAGTCTTTGTCTGTTTTCTTACTGTTCCTATTCAAGGACCCATCAGACTCCTATCTCTTGACTGCACTGCGTGAATGGGCTGATATTGTCTGTTGTTGTTCTGTGAAGACTAAAATTAAAGCTGGCACTCTCAAAAGTACTATCTGGATTCATGTTTTTTTTTATCTATTGATTTCTTTGTTAGTTATTAGGACGTTATGAGGATGAGTCATGCAGTCTTGCAGCTGCACTTCCACGATTGTTTGGTGACAGTCAGGACTCATTATCATTGTCAAGAATAAACGCAAAATGCATCATGTGTGCAGTCTCGGTCACATATCTCGCTCACTAATAATACTGCAAAACTGAATTCACTTCGACATGCACGAAAGGCAACAATTCATCATAACGATGCAGTTTGGTATTTTAAAAAATGCTGCTGACGTTTGGAATTTTCAAGTGATTCATTAATGCATGAGTTACAGTTGCTGCTTGAACAGCTCACATACCAAATCTTAATTTTCCGAGAACACGGCAGTTACGTAAAATCTGACCCTGAGGTCACCGGTCGTCTAGACTGGAAGGCCCTGTCCATCAAAATGCTGGAACATACTGATGCTTTGTACCCCTGCACGCCAGCACGTTCGCCAAGTTTTCGTTAAGAGACGGACTGATTTGAAATGTCGACTCTGAGGCGCGGATGCAGATCCAAATATCAAATTTGAAAAACTTGGCTGGCTTTGTCTTCGTGTCAGGGTGAAATGAGCCCTCTAGTGTATCGCATTTTATAGCTGTCAGCTAATGCAGCAAGTTGCCAAACACAAGGATTTTTCTTTCCTTATATAGTTACAAGGACTATTAGTATCACTGAAGAGAAAAATATGGACAACAATGTCGTATTATTAAGATAGTACAATCGTATTTTTAACTTTAAATGTTAGAAGAATGTCACATTATAATGGAAAACGAAGGCTATCAGGTGAGCAGTCTGTCTCCTCCATTGAGGATTGAAGAGGATTTTGTACATTTAAGTATCAAATTCAGTCCGTAATTACTGTATGTCATTGTTGACTTGCAAACTTTGCTTTTATACTTGAAAATAATTTTCTTGTATGTTTGACTTCTTTCTGGTAAGTGTTTGTGAATGTTAAGTAAGTTGAAGATTCTCAATCGTCCAAGGGGTTAATTTGATTGTGCAGACAGCCCAAAAGAGAATGGATCCATGACCTACACATTATTTCTTTGTCAACAAATAAATTGTAAGATGGAGAGTACATGTATTGTAATACCTGACCATTGTCCTGAAAATTACAGCAAATCTGGAGTTTCTCTGGTCTTTGCAATTTTAACAGCCTTTCCAGAGAAGAAGGAGGATTTTCTTTCAAATCCAATTGGTTTACCTCTGAAGTCTGACAACAGACTAATGGAGCTCCTCTCACTGATTACACAAATACTGTAGTTTCCCAGTAAATGCTCTGATACTCAGCCACTGCTGGTCCCAAGTCTGGATCAAAATGGGTGGGTTTTGTCAGGAAGCACATCCAACGCGGAACCTCAGCCAAACAAATCACGCGAGTGACTCGTGGTGGCGACCCCACTGAGAAGAAAAGCCAAAGTCACTTCTTCTGTAGTTTAAATATGAATGCAATGTGTTAGAGTTAAGTTAGATGCTCCCCAACTACACACACCAACGTGAAAACTATTTTGTTTTTCCGATACTTTCAGTAATGAAACATGTAAATGAAATTTAGAGAAAACAAAACATGTAGAAACCATCAGTAGTATCTACCCACTGACCACTGACATACTTCATCTTTGGAAGGAGGCGCCCATTCTATAAATACTTGTATGTACACATGTTTATGTGACAGTTGGATTTACCATGAGTAACATTTGGGTTCCCATTTTAAATTTAGGCTTTGGCCTTGTTTGTGGCCTCTCTGGCTCAGTCACGAGACATTCAACTGCACCGCGTTGTTTGCCAAACAATCAGTAACGTTGTGAATATGTTGTATGGGCGGTCTGGTATTCCCCAAAGACCTTTGACTAAAGCCTGATTGTCAGACAGTTTAAAAAAAAAAAAAAAAATTCTTCATTAAGACAACTGGAAGTGCTGCATGCTGACCAGCCTGGAATGTAGGGCACGAGACTTTGGAATGCCCATTTGTTGCTCAAGAGAATTGAAAACAGTCAAGGCTTCAATGACCAGGCAAGGAGGATCAACAGGAAAGGCATATAAGCGATGACAACGTCTTATCATTGCTGGCTGATCCTAGTCAAGGCTAAAATATTAAATGTCAAATATAACAATATCGGGTGGTATGGTAGTTCTGAAGACCCGGGTTAGATCCCGGCCCCGCCTGTGTGGAGTTTGCATGTTCTCCCCGAGCCTGCCTGGGTTTCCTCTGGGCACTCTGGTTTCCTCCCACATTCCAAAAACATGCAACATTAATTGGACGGAGACTCTAAATTGCCCCTAGGTGTGATTGTGAGTACGACTGTTGTCTGTCTCCATGTGCCCTGCGATTGGCTGGCAACCAGTTCAGGGTCGACCCCGCCTCCTGCCCATTGACAGCTGGGATAGGCTCCAGCACTCCCCGCGACCCTTGTGAGGATAAGTGGCAAAGAAAATGGATGGATGGATGGATGGATGGATGGATATAACAATATAATCAATAGAGGTAATGTAGTATCCCTATCAGGTTTCATAATACTATTCAAAGGTTCTGATATAATGTGAAGAAACCAAATTGTAATGAACACACAAAGAAATCTGACATCTGGATGTCACATTTCAGCATTTTTCTGGTAAAATATTAGTTTTGGACCCATTTTGGAGCTCTCGGTTCTCACTCTTAGGAAAGGTGAGAATCATCAAACATATTGGTAGTACTTTGTATAATTGTCAAATGCCAGGAATTTTAAAAGTTTAACACTGTGCAATGCAACTGTGACAGTTAACATGTTGTTTTTTGCATGCAAAGGGTTTGTTGTGAATGTGCCTACAATGAAATTTCCTCTGCCTTCACTCATGTCTGGCACTTAGGAGACAAAAATTTTCCCCACTTAAAAAGCCTGCAGCCTCTGTTGAACCATGAAGAGTGGCCCTGCAACGTGAGAGCAACAGATCCGGGACTGTAGTAGTACAGTATGTGGATTATCATGGCATCCCCCTAGTATAAAAATAAAGCAGTGAACGGCTGTTTTTATCAACACTATTCACCGCGTTACACATGCTTCATCACTCGTGCCGAGTCGGGCATGCTTTGAAGCCATTAGAATATTTGTCACATCTTCATTCCAATGTGCCGATATTGCCCGGATCACGGTTGGAAGCACTTGTGTGTGCACTTGTGGGATGCATGTGACCAAATTATTACAGTTATGCACAAAATAGCAGGTAATGCAATTAATCTCTGGGTAACAAGTAACACTCCATGCACCCAGTGAACTCCCAGAGGTAAGAGGAGGTATGTACTTCATGTGTAATATTTGTACTATTTCTTTATCTGTTCTCTTTGAACTGAGAGATGCAGTCCTAGCTATCTCGTGTTCTTCTCTTTAATGCGCAGGGCTTATTTCCCCTGGAAATAAATCAGTTTTAGACTATTTCAAACACTATTAAAGTTGATGCAGTTTAGATTGCACGCTCTCCTAGGCCAGAATCTTTGACAGATAAGACGTCTACACTACATTACATTGCATCTACAATGCAATGCATTGTTGTGAATCAGATTCCCGTCGTGTTCAATGTTGTGCTTTTGCATGTATTTATTGATATTTGAACAGCTATTAAGCACGTCTGTTCTGTCTGACAATGCTTTCTTGGCACTTAAACATACAGATGTTAGTCCTAAAGATCAGTGCTCGTCTCAAGGACGGTTTGAGATCACAAACACGAATTGCACATAAAAGAGACAAAACCCCACACTCCCACTTTGATGAACCACAGTGTATTTAAACAATGAACGGGCTCTTTGCACCTGTTTACGAGACGTTAACACTATAAGTTTTTTTTTTCAAACACAAAAGGTGCACATTGCCTACAAAATACGAGGCATGAAATATCATGTTCCTGAGTCACTTAATGTAGAAACATTTACAATACCAAGTTGAAAATATCTTCACCGAATATGCACTGCTGTACATTGATGTAATGTACATAGTATAACTGTACAGTATATGTCAGTGGCCAAGAGGTACAAGTAAAACTGATATTTTATTTATTACCTATGCCAAACACCATTAGATACTTCTACACAGTAACAAATACAGTATAGTTGACCAAAACTACAATTCTGCATTGTATTACCTCTGCTGGTAGCTACACAGACTTTCCTCCCATCATAATTATATTATAACCATCGTGTCAGCACCCTTACCCTACAACATGCTGCACATCAATGACAATTACAGCAGTGTGTGAAGACAAGAGTCACTATTTATATAATGAAGTCCTCGTACAAGATATATTCAAGATAATTGCAACAAAATGAATTACAGAATATATGGATAGAGAGCTTGGATGTCCCCAGTTTTTCCCCATTTTGATCTACTTTGCAGTATTCACATGTACTTGTGGTTTGGAGGGTGAGTGTAATTTTAAGAAGTTACATTCTACTGCACATGTGGAAAAGTAGGCAAGGAAGGCAGGAAAGGTTTTAAAGTTAAAATTGAATGAATTTGACCCCCTAGAATAGAAATGAAAAGACCGTATTAATGAAGGCAGCTGTGGAATGTTGATTGGAACTTCTCCTTCACAGTTGAGGTGTAGTGGGTTTAAATCTTGGCTTTGGCCCTCCTGTGTGTATTTTGCATGTTCTCCCAAATGTTGCTATGATTTTCTCCATGCATTCAGGCTTCCTTTGAAATTCCCAAAACATTCACTATATTGCCCATAGGTGTGAATGTGAGTGACTCTTTGTCTTTATGTGCCCGCCAATTGGCTGGCGACCAATTTGGAGGTGCACGTAGCTTCTTTCCTAAAGTCAGGGTCATCTTTATGACAACAAGTGCGAATGGATTGGTGGATGTAAGAAACCAAAAAAGGTCAAATCTGTCGAAACTACCTGTGCTTTGTCAAGTAAGATTACATATTTTTCTCTGTCCTTGGTCTAGGTGGGAAATGAGATCCAAAAGTAATGAGGTGGCACACCCGACCAATGGGGTCCTTGGGGTCCCACAGGGTGACCATGACATCAGCCAAGGGCAGGACATGTGTATTGCTGTGAAGAACATGAAGTCCAAGGTTCAGCAGCAGGAGGGTGAAGATAACATGGAGGTGATATTTGACAAAGAGCAGACATTGATGAACTCAAAGACGGGAGAAAAAGGAGGATCTGTCATGAACCTGTCCAGAGAGGATCTGCTCAAACTGCTGGGGATCATGGAAGGGGAGATTCAGGTCGGTTTTCAACGAGACTACAACATAAAATCTAACACACAGCCAATCTTTCATTGAGAAAATTATTCAGTACAGAGCACCCACTTCATTCATAGAATGCACAGCGCAAAGACTGAAAGGGCGAGCCATTCGGACTCATCGATTGAAGTTCAACTACAGCACCACCTTGTGGTCAAGCATGAGTCTTCGGCCGAAAAGGTTTTCCCTGTTGTCTTAGGAACTACAGTAGAGTAAAAATTCCTCCTATACAATACGAGCAACAACATAAAACAAATCAAGAGATTAGTAACGATATATTAATACAAAAATCAATAAAAAAGAAAGAGACAATTTTCTCACACTTATGGTGCGTGTTTGCTGATTGTAGCATTTTACCATAATTACAAATGGCCCAGTAATACGTGATGTGTGACTCATTTACCCGCCATATTTTTTGAAATAGCAAAATAGCTGCTGCGTCAGAATGACCCCCCCCAAAAAAAAAGTTCAAGTGAATCCAATTTTCTGAGAAAATAAGCACATTACAATACTCTAACATCATTTTATACTTTCCTGTTTAAGAATGTTTCCGCTGTTTTATAGTTTGAGCGCTTCAAGCCACATTATGCAATTTTAATCTTTTTATATCTCTGTGGGACTGCAGGCAAGAGAAGATGTTATCGACATGTTAAAGTCCAAGCAAACCCCCCAAGTGAGCACTGGATCACCAGACAGCTCTGCAGCAAGTCGCTCGGCTCTCCGGGCCCTGCAAAGGGACGGCCTCATCGCCGGCACGCCACCGCACACCCACAGCGTCTACCAAAAGCCCATGATCGAGGTCAGTCGCAGCAATCTTTTGCAAGACTGTAGTTGATTATCACATCTCTTAAAACGAGCACTGCATTTGCAGTTGGAGCGTCTGCAGGAGAAGCACAGGGAGACCTACAGGCGGATGCTGGGCCAGTTGCTGCTTGCTGAAAAATGCCACCGTCGGACTGTACACGAGCTGGACAGCGAGAAGCGCAAACACGTCGATTACATGAACAAGAGTGACGACTTTACCAATCTGCTTGAGCAAGAGAGAGAAAGGTAATGAAAGAAAGATGCACTGGGTTGACCTTAACATATTCCATCCATCCATCAATTTTCTTTGCTCCTTATCCATCTGAGGGTCGCGGGGAGTGCTGGAGCCTATTCCAGCTGTCAACGGGCAGGAGGCGGGGTACACCCTGAACTGGTCGCCAGCCAATCACAGGGCACATGGAGACAGACAACAGTCGTACTCACCATCACACCTAGGGGCAATTTAGAGTGTCCAATTAATGTTGCATGTTTTTGTGGTGTGGGAGGAAAAATGGAGTGCGCGGAAAAACCCACACAGGCACTGGGAGAACATGCAAACTCCACACACGTGGGGCTAAGATCAAACCCGGGTCCTCAGAACTGTGAGGCCAACACTTTACAAGTTCATCCACTGTGCCCCACCTTTACATATTTATGTGCATATTTTTATATGACATAAATAGGAATGGCAGCACGGTGGATCAGTTGGTATAGCGTTGGCCTCACAGTTCTGAGGTCCCGGGTTCAATCCAGGACCTGCATTTGTGGAGTTTGCATGTTCTGGCCATCCCTGCGTGAGTTTCCTCCGGGGACTCCGGTTTCCTCCCACATTCCATGTCGTCTGTCTCCATGTGGCCTGTGATTGGCTGGCAACCAGTTCAGGGTGTACCCCGCCTCCTCCCCGTTGACAGCTGGGATAGGCTCCAGCACTTCCTTGCAACCCTTGTGAGGATGAGCAGTGAAGAAAATGGATGGATGGATAAATAGGAATATAACATGGAATATAAATGTGTTAGTACCTTAGTGACAGACCAATATACTTTTTTCAGGGTCGATACCAATTGACCCCTCCGTACAGGGCACTTAACCACGCCACCTGAAGTGACGTCACGCCACTGAGAGAGACGCCATGCTTCTGATTTCATTCAATCATTCACACGTAGCAATGTTATGCTAGCGGAGAACGTCTCATTCATTTATACGACACGTGTATTAAAAATCTAATTTAGGGCATATCTTCGTGCAAACACAGTCTGGTTAACTTTCGGCCACGAGCCAGCAAGAAATCAATATGTTTGTGCAGTCCGATCATCGCTAAATATCGCTCAACAAAGAATAAGTGTGGCAATCGTTCACACGTAGCAATGTTATGCTAGCGGAGAACGTCTCATTCATTTATACGAGACGTGTATTAAAAATCACATTTAGGGCATATCTTCGTGCAAACACAGTCTGGTTAAGCTTCTGGCCGCGAGCCAGCAAGAAATCAATACGTTTGTGCAGTCCGATCATCGCTAAATATCGCTCAACAAAGAATAAGTGTGTCAATCGTTCACACGCAGCAGTGTTATGCTAGCGAAGAACTACCAATTCATTTATACGAGACATGTATTGAAAATCAAATATAGGGCATACCTTCGTGCAAACATATGTGTTCCAGTTGATATTAGATGGATTTAGTTGATGATGCGGTCTTCCACAAAGTTTGATCCATCGAAGCATTTTTCGTACTGGGTCTTCGGTTTTGGAAAGAGTACGAATCGAACTCCACCAACTAGCCTTTCAGGATACCTGTCGTCACTATTACAAAGTCCGTGACTACACCTCTTAACCATATTTTTTGTTAAATAACCCAAATACGTGATAAAACGCTAACTAAACCTATACTGGACCATGCAATGTTGTCTGAGAAAATGGCGGGAGGAAAACCGGGCTTTGGTTTATGCAGATCTCTGGCCTCTGATTGGTCAGTGACGCGGATTGCGCAATATCCACGGAGGGGTCAATTATTAGTAATCAAGGAGGCCAATAACCAATATTTTGAGTTGATCTTTTTAATTGGAGTCAAATAGAATGTACTGGTATCAAAAAATGTAATTATAAAAACTTCAACACTTTATTTAAATGCCTGTTAGCATATATTTATCAAACAGCCTTTCAGCTTTGCCATATGTTGAATTTTTATTGTAATTCAAAAACTGATATTTGTTTAAAAATTCCATCAAAAAGTCCAGGGAGCTCGCAGGCTAAGCAACGTGTTTTACTGTATAAAGTTAGATGAAAACTTGAAAAAAAAGCTCTCTAAAGTTTGTACAGTAAATAGTTTTCCAAAAGGTCAAGGTAACTGAAAAAAAATACAGTTATATACAACTAAAGTGCAGGTTACTGATACTTTTTACATTATTTTAGGACTCTTGTGTAAATGAAAGAGGTAACCAAAATATTAGAAACTACTGCAACTGACTCAGTACACCGTAAACCTGGACACCCATCAGCCACAACGCTATGAGCAAACATCCACTACAACAGGTGAATTAATATTACTCCCTTTACAAAGATAATAATGATCAGTTTTGATTGACACTGTCAGGTAGGGATTCATTTGATAATATATATATATATATATATATATATGTGCTATAGAAAATTGGATGGCAGGATCATTCGGAGTAGTGCAAAACTGTACTAGATTACTATGAGAGATGTTTTTAGTATTTTGATTGCCTCATTGAGCACCATGGAAGAATCACAATATTAGAAACACTTGTCAGGATGATGTGGTGTATGTAGTTCTATACTGGTGCAAACTATAAGTACAGTAATATAAATATTGTTGAATCATTCAACAATAGGACAGCAAGAGAGTCAAAGTTTGGATTTCATATGGTCAATCATGCTTATTAAGGGCTTCAATATGAAGTGCGTGTTATTAGTGGCAGGACTACTACCTGGTTATCAGTCAAGTTGGGCCTTAAATTCTCATCTTGAAAGTATTGCTAAATCTCCACTAACTAATCATCTAGTCGAGGGATGATCACACTATATTCTTGGACACATATTTTGCCTTGTTGTTTTTCATCTTGGTTCAGTGACCTGCAAAAAGATGTATCATTCATTTAAAACATAAAACGTTCAAGAGGGCGGCACGTTGGATAAGCTGGTTAAGTGTTGGCCTCAAAGTTCTGAGGACCCAGGTTTGATCCTGGCGCTGCTCCAGGTAGTCTGGTTTCCTCCCACATCCCAAAAACATACAACATTAATTGGACACTCTAAATTGCCCCCAGGTGTGATTGTGAGTGCACCTGTTTGTCTCTATGTGCCCTGCGATTGGCTGGCAACCAGTTCAGGATGTACCCCTCTTCCTGCCCCTTGACAGCTCGGATAGGCTCGAGCACTCCCCGCGACCCTCGTGAGGATGAGCAGCAAAGAAAATGGATGGATGGTTGGATGGACGTTCAAGAGTATAGAAGTATGATGATGCTGATGCCAGGATGTGGTGACGGCAGTAGGCGATACAAAAAGGAAAGGAAATGCAAATTGAAAAATTGAAAAAAAAAGGAAAAACAAAAATTCAATGACAACTTGATGAAAGAGAAAGCAAAAGAGTTGAGTGAAGCAAAAAGACAATGAATTTATTGATGCTGGAGAATTTGTTGTCCTCACCAAGTCAACCAAGAACGAAAAGAATAGTTTGATTCACAAAAGTGGTAAAATGAAATAATGTTTGTACTCCAGTTTGACAGTGAGAGGCATATACTGTAGCTCTGGCAGGTAGAGATGTGTAAACTTGACATGTACAAGGTGTCAACTTAGTGACTGAAAGAGATAAGGGATGCACAGAATAGAAGCAGAACCGAGAGTCCATTACATCACTTCTGAAATGATGTCATCCAATAGCTTATTACCTTTCACTTTTGGTCATGAGGAAGACGGCAGATAGGAAGTGTGATAGAGGGACAGAGGGAGGTGTACAGCACATCACAGATGTTCCACCACGTCCTCACAAATTTTTTACCTGTATATGAAAGTGAGCCCTTACTAATTCAAGCACCAGTACTCAGGGATGAAAGATGGTAAATGGCAGTTACTTTCCCGAGGGAGGAATTGTACACAGTACTCAACTCAAAAAGTCGATCACGAATTAGTCCAGAACACCGATTGACTCTAATTTGCCCAGATTTTCCTCCCTATGAATTCATGGAAAAGTGCTTGATCTGTTCTTTGGCTAAACTGTTGCCACTATATATTTTTAAATGTGGAAAGTGGCATTTTAAAATTCTTAATGACCACACCACTGTAAAATCACTGTTAAAAAGGAAAACATGCTTTCAAACTTAACAATGACAGAAATGTAATACGAGGCATGTCACCCTGCATACATAGACTTCATGCATTACTATACTTGTTGTTGGTCTTCTTCTTATTACTACTATAGTTATTATCATGTAATTTCCCTTGCACCCATGCAAAAAGCCAAAGAAAATGTAAAAGTGGAGCCTTGCAGTAACACCAGTTCCACCTCTGCATTTTGCAACTTGAGAGGTATATTTTTTTTTCTAGGAAAGAATTTCAAATTATTTAACATTTAAAAAATCCACAATAACTTATCAAGGTCCACAATTAATTCAAGAATGTTGAAATAATTAATTTGCAAGGCATTTCTGCAAAAGACTTGTTACTGTGTTTGTCACACTCCTTGAAAAACAAAATTCAGCCAAACAAACCGCCTGCGGACAAGACCAAATAACACAAAGATACTGCATTTTATGCTGTAGTGATGCGGCGGCATAGTCTTCCTTGTGCTTTTTACTGGAGTACATGGGAAGTTTATCATGGGAACAGAAGGTCAACATAGATTACATTTATTTTGTGGTGTGGTTCAAAAGAACAGCAGAAGGTTGATTCATTCAATCTCTTCATTGTGAAAACGCCCCTCTAAAGTTGTGAGAAGCATACATTTTTTTGAATGGATGTCCATTTTTTTTAAAGGTAAGAGCTTCATGTGATGGCACGATACCGATACTAAATAATTGTTCTTCTTTCCCTAAATGAGTGGCGCCACTCAAATGAAATTATTTTTTGGATGAATAATAGTGTGAAATCTTAACTTGACAAGACATTTAGGGACTCACAATAACATACAGTAAGTCTAATGGCAGTAATGTTCAAGCATTTAATGTCTCAAAATTTAGCACCACTCAAAGAGACAAATTTGTTCTTTTCAAGCAGAAGACATCAACACGAGTACCACACAGACGACTGAGCAAGGAGTGAATATTTGCAGTTGACCTTTCAACCCATAGCCCCTGCAGTGATTGCTTGCATGAATAAGAATCAAACGCACCTCAGAGGAAATCATGATGACTTTAAAGATGAGCCTGGCTAAGTGGCTGTGACAGGAGTTCTGTGCTTAAGTGGTTGTGACTCAAGTCGACCAAAGTGGATGTTTTTACACGACATGAAAGTTTAAGTATTACATTTGGATGGATTAAAAAACGATGCTCAAAGATGTCATCTTAATTATCACCTTAAAGTGCAACATGACTGCGTGTGTTGCTTGTTGAATTGACATTGCTATAATTTGGATCTCAAAAAGCAAATATGTGGAATTTGAGGAATATTATATTTGATGACATTTAAAATTCAAGAGTAACGTGCTAAATCTATTTTGAAATAACTAAACTACTAAAATAATTGGGTTGATTTTACCCTTGCTTAAAAACGTACAGAAAACCATTCACATTCTTGCTTACATTCACAACTGCAGATAATTATAATTTATTTTTCCATCTTTAGTCCAGAATATAGTATTTTGTCTTAATTTCTTTCTCTATTTATACAGTATTTCACAAGTCTTGAGACTTATTGGGTTATTTTGGTACTGCAGGTGTCTGTTTTTGTACCATATTGTGTAAATATGTGTTGGTATGACAATAAAATATCCTGAATCCTTAAAAGTGTTTTTGACATTGCTATGATAAAGCCCCATTGTATAATTTAAAGGTCTATAATAGTGGCGTTAACATAAGAAAATTCTCATTTAGTGCTTATAACTTTACCAAATTGGCTTGAAAAAAATCCCACCCATAAAATGTACCCATGTAAGTATGGTAAAATGCCAAAAGGACACAATTTTTTATAGAGTAAATACAACACACAAAAAAAGGTAAATACGGTGCATGCAAGAATCCCTTTGGACCAACACCTAAACAAAAAATCATTTCTGTTAAATGTGCAAGTGTGGTACTTCTCTACTTTGTCATTCTCTCCCTTTGTCGAAACGGAAAAATCTCATTTTCCATTAGCGTGATGTCCTCCAGCCCTCTGGGTGAGGGCTAAGTGAAAAAAAAAAAAAAAATGGTCAGATGCCAAACAGTCAGGAATGCAGAAAATGGGCATCAAATAAGTTCTTTCACTCTTGCTAACATAAGCATTAAAACCTCTCAGATATATCAGATCAAGTTGTACATCAAGAACTTAAATATTTAAGTGACGTAATGGGTGATACTTAGCAGAGGAACAAGTTCCACTCTTGGAAGGATGATAGCTCCACACAAAATGACTGTAAATGTTGATCTGTATTAGATGTTAAGCCATTTATAATGACTTTTAAACATGGAAAATCAAGAGTTTTCTTATCTTACATCATAATATCTGTATTATGGTTATACAGTACATTAATTGACTAGATCTACGAAGCAGTACTGTATATTACGCACCGACTCTTACTGTCCATAGGTAGGATTGAGAAAATCACTTTAGATTGTCATGTTTTGATTTTGGAAAAAAAAACCAGACCACTATTTCTGGACAGACAGGTAATACGCTGGTTGCTGCATGCTCAAAGTGTGGAAGTACTTCATAGAAAATTGTGTTATATAAACATAGCCTGCTGTATGTCAGGTTACAGTACATGTTGCTACTTGGTGCTCAGTCAATTTTCTCCACCCATCTGGTAGTGGCTCGAACAGTTATTATGTACGGTACTGTCATTGTGGTTGCCTAATGTCCACTTTGCCTCCAATTTGTTTCTCTTCACAGCACATCAGTCGTGCTGTAAATTATCAACCCAATGTTCTTGCTTTACACATAATTGCTTTTCTCAGGCAAGTAAGATAAATCCTACTCACACATTATTGTTGTGATGATTTTTTGGCAGCTCTCGTCTGCTTCAATCCTAAACCTTTCGAGACAGACCTCGCTGCCTTTGAGCAAATTCCCTAAGAAACAGGATAAAATGCAATGCTATCATTCCACATGTATTTTTTTTTTTGTTCTCAAAAACACAAGAACCTTTCAATCAATTTTAAATATATTAACCTGAGCAGTGTCTAAAATATACGTATAAGGATTAGGAATATGCCAGTTTATTTTTAAAATGAAATTTTGAATATAACAAGAGTAAAAACAAACAACAGCACAAATTAAATAATTGTATCATATAGTTAATTATGGAATTATTTTTCCTAAAATAATGGAATTATGCATTGGCAGCTATGTCAGAGATGTTGATGTGATCACTTAAAGGTCTCATGTCACCCAAATCCAATCTTGTACTATTTTATGTATAACATTGGTCAAAATGTGCCCAAATACTTTGTTGTTGGTACCCATGGATTCAACTTGGTTGAATGGCAACACAGCATTTCGGGTTTTGACTGAACGAGTCCCTGCCAAACAAATACAAACAAAAAAGTCTATAGATATACGTATGTTGTGTTTTACAACAATTCTTAACTATTGTATATCTATAATTTTTATGTATGTAACTGAATGAAATACCGAAGCTTGTATTCATTATTACCGAGAAAAGTTGCATGCAGGTTCAATTCAAATGAACGGGAGTGGGTGACAAGCACAACCTTATAGTATTAATTTTATGTCCAACTCATCCTCACAAGGGTCGCGGGTGTGTTGGAGCCCAGGTATCTTTGGATGACAGGCGAGCTACACTCTGAACTGGCCTACAGCCAATCAGAGGACACACATAAACAAACAACCATTTGCACCTACTGGCACTTTAGAGTCTTCAACTAACCTACCATGCATATTCGTGGGAAGAAACTGGAGTACCTGGAGAAAACCCACACAGGCATGGGGAGAACATGCAAACTCCACACAAGTGAGGCCAGATTTGAACCCGAGCCCTCAGAGCTGTGAGCCAGATGTGCTAACAAGTTCCTCACTGGGCCGCCTGCTTTAAGTATGCCCCTCTTTTTTTAGTTTTCACTCACCTCTCCTGCCAGATCACAATCCCTATTAGTGTGCCAACAATCCAATGCTTGGCGAATTGTGCTTCAAGGCAAGACATGGAAGGATCCAAACGCAATGTTATAATGTTTGCTTGACCGCCACGAGAAGCCACGATATCATCAAGGACCCATCAGAGCAAAGTTGTTTTTCATATTTAAATTAAGAATCAGAGCAATTTATTTATTTTAATTACACATTGAATAGTAATGCTGAGATTGACTGGCATCCAGTTCAGCGTGTACCCCTTGTGAGGATAAGCGGTTCAGCGAATGGATGGATGGATAAATAGATATTAGAAATCTGGCTATCTCAATTGCTAGATGTATAAGATCAAGTATAATCTTTTGAAAAGGTGCAAAATGGGCATTTCCAACACAATAAAACCACATGAAACATTATAGGAAAAACATGATGGCATGGAAATTTTCAGGTGTATCAAAACTCATAGGGTGTGCATCTCGATAGTTTCTTAAAAATCCATCATTGTTACGTTTGGTCATTTTCAACCCTCTTCCCCTAAAAAAATGACACATCTAACAAAATCATATCTGTTTCCCTCATCACATGAAAAACAGTCCTAGTCCAGTTTTACCTAAAGGGGAACTACAGTATAATGAACAATCCCTGCTGTTTACATCAATAGTTTTACACTTAAAGTGTGAAAAACATTTAAAAGTCCACCAAGGAACGTGCAAAGAAATTGAAATTGTGGGACGTTTTACTCAGTAAGACCTAAACTGCCTTGAAAAGCATTTGGACTGGCCTTCACTCAAACATGCCAGTGTTGCATGGAAGTAGGAAAATTGGGGGTTTTACAGAGCACTCCTCCAGTGGCAAAAATCCCACCCCTTTCACAGTCCAAAGTGGAACACTACACAGTCTCTCTCACTTTCTCTCGCATGTGCCCACACACATACACACACACACACATACACACATGCACTGCCACACATTACTGCTTTATAAGGATGATGTGACATTGCTCACCAGAGGTCTGATCGTTCTGCACTGTATTAAGTCACACTTCATAGTCCTTAAATATGTATCCTTGAGATGTGACACAGGATTATTTGTGAAAAAAAGAGGCCCTGCCTACTTGTCATGCATCCTGATTGGATTTTGTGTCACTGTAATTATGCCTGTGTTGCTTGTAGAACAACAGTGGTAAGTCCCGATTGCATTTTTTTATCTGAAGTTTTCCGATTGCATTTACATTATATGAAGCACTGATTCATAATTCCTTGGAAATTGAGATGTGAACCTTTTGTTTATTGATTAGAATTTGGTGTCTCCAGCTTATTTGGTAATATTGGTACTGCATTGTGTATGGTAGTGCAGAGGGAGAACCTGCAACACTGCATTCTGTTTTGTTTTACTGGAGCAGCATGAATTAGCTTTAGCGGACTGGAAAGAACAAAACAGAAAATAGGTCCACATAGCCAAAACAGATCAGTTTATGTTTTAATCTTATCTTGATTTAGGAAACAAGTAGTCCTGCAGTTTGTGAGAGCTTCATGTGATATTAAATGGCTCAACTGTTCATGGTGTTGATGACTAATTACTTCCTTTCATCATATTGTCAGTGATGTGTGTCTAATCCTCACCTACCTAATCCAGGGGTGTCCACCTAATTTTTGTCATGGGCAACATTGTCGTTATGATCTTCGTCACAGGGCCATTGAGATTCTGAACCCAAAAAATGTTTCATTACCTCATCATATTATTACATATCCACAACAAATCGATGGATAACCTGTTTTGAAATCAGATAACAGTTTTTCAACTATTGTACAAGTTGCTAGTTAAATGTGTTTGGAAACACAAAAAGCTTGCAATAGCTCAGTACTATTGTGTATTAAATATGGTAATTAGAAATGTTGGTACAAGCAACAAACTTGGAAGTTGATGCAGATGATTTCCTTTAAATTAAGTTAAATGATGTGGGAGGTTAGGACTAGCCACCAGGCCATACGTTTGACACATGTAATTTATTTTTAAATGGTGTGAAGGAAATCCAGAGTAAGTAAGCAAGTAAGTAAGTAGCTAAATACTACAACTTCTATTACTACTGATAATAATAATGAAATAATAATAATAATAATAAGAGAGGGGAGAATATTACTTTTACTGAATTAAATCTCTCCTTGAACTGATCAACACACATTTGTACAATACAGTCTTTAGAGCAGAAAAATTCATTATATGCTTGACTAATGGACAACCTTCCCTTTTCTTATTGCCATCTTTAGACTAAAGAAGCTGCTTGACAACGAAAAAGCCTACCAGGTGAAAAAGGACAAGGAGCATTCTAAACGTCTGGCCAAGGTGCAGGAGGAGCTTGTGAAACTGAAATCTTTTGCCTTAATGTTGGTTAATGAGCGCCAACAACACCTGGAGCAAATGGATCAACAGAATCAACGGGTCCAGGAACTGAACCAGCAGCTTCAGCAGCAGAGGAAGATATTGAGTGAAACCAGGACGCATGCCCAGGAAGATGCCCACAGGGTTCTGGGCTTAGAGGCCGAGCTTAAAGAGAAAACTGTCAAACTTGCTCAGCAGCATGAAGACATGAGCACTAAACTTGCAGATCAGGAGCTCCTCAACCGTCAACTCAATTCAAAAATTCTCGGGCTTTTGCATACAGTGGATGAGATAGAGGAGCGCAACAAGGCCTTGAGGAAATCTGAAGAGGAACTACAGGAGATGGGGGACAAAACAGGCAAAGGAGAACCTGTGAACTCTAACTTGATTACTGAACTAGAGAATTTAAGGAAGCGTGTGCTAGAGATGGAAGGAAACGACGAGGAGATCACTCGAACTGAAAATCAGTGCAAAGAGCTTAAGAAGAAGCTACAGGAGGAGAATAACAAAAGTAAAGAGCTTCAGATAGAAGTGGAGAAACTTCAGAAAAGAATGACAGAGTTAGAGAAACTTGAAGGTGCCTTAAACATAGGCAAGAAAGAGTCTGCTCAGTTATTTGTTGCTTTAGAAAGAGAGAAGGGCCATACCAAAGAGCTCGCTGAGGAAGTTGTCATGCTCAAGATCCGAATGAAAGAGCTTGAATCCTCTGAACTCAAGTTGGAAAAGTCCGAGCTTAACCTGAAGGATGACTTAGGTAAGCTTAAGTCATTGACTGTGGCGCTAATGGAGGAACGAAAGACTTTGGTGGAAAGAATCACATCTGATGAAAAGAAAAAGGAGGATTTAACAAAGATGGTCAAAGATGAACAGAGTAAGGTTATGGCAGTGACAGAGAAATTGATAGAAGAAAGCAAAAATCTCTTAAAGTTTAAATCGGAAATGGAAACCAAAGTCGATACTCTGACGATAGAAAAGAGGGATCTCAACACCAAGTTGGCAAACGAAACAGATAAAACAAAGGATCTTCTTTCTAAGGTTAGCCAAATGAAAAAAAGGTTGGATGGGGTAGAGCAAGCAGAGAGATTGTCTACAAAAAATACTGTGAAAATTGAGCAAGGAAGAACATCTGATGCTGGAAAAAGAGAAGATAACAAAATTAAAGAGCTAACCTTGGAGATTGAGCACCTCAGAAATCGCCTCAAACAGCTTGAAGTGGTTGAGGGAGATTTGCTTAAAACAGAGGATCAGTATGACATTTTGGAGAAAAGGTTTATAACAGAACAAGACAAAGCCACCATACTTTCCCAGCAAGTGGAGGCCATGAGGAGTCAGATAGCACGGAACAAAGCGATTGAGAAAGGAGAGGAGGATAGCCAGGAGGAAGACCTTCGACAACGATACAAGATTGAGGAGGCGAAAACCAGAGAAATGCAGGCGGATGTTGTAGCTCTAAAGGAAAAGATACATGAATTGATGCACAAAGAGGACCAGCTTTCTCAACTACAAGTAGATTACTCAGTACTACAGCAGAGGTTCTTTGAAGAGGAAGAGAAAGCCAAGAGTATGGGCACTGAAGTTCTGCATCTCACCAAAGAACTGGAGAGCGCTAAGCGTCACAGTCGTGCACTGAGGCCTAGTTTGAATGGGAGGAGGATGGTGGACGTTCCTGTCACATCCACTGGAGTACAGACAGAAGCATTGTCTAATGGCCCAACAGAGGAAGATACTCCAGCTGGTTTTATAAGGAAATCTGTTCAAGAAGAGAACAACATCATGAACAATTTAAGGCAGAAAAGTCTGAAGAAGCCAACAGAAAAGACAGGTGGAATTGAACGTTCCCCTTCATCTGGAAGTGATCTCAGTAATAAGAAATCCTGGATACCTTGGATGAGGAAGAAAGAGAACAACTCTCATGAAACCAATCTGGAAAAAACACATATCAGTGGAAATCCAAACCTGACTGTGGCCCACAAGCAAGGACAGCCTTTACACATCCGAGTGATGCCAGACCACCAAAACAATATGGCCACGCTTGAGATCAGTAGCACCGCTACTGAGGATGTTTTCTCAACATCTGCTCCACTAAATCAATCACACCCTAAATCCAGAATCACAATCATTCCAACACACTCCGGTGCAATTCGGGGAAAATCCAGCAATGAACATCAGGCTCCAGAAAGAGCTAAATCTCCAGTCACCATCACAACTATTTCCAGAGCCAAGTCTCCAGACTGCAACTTAACTTCCTCATCTACCTCAGGAAGGCCCATGTCTCCCGTCACAATCATGACAGTTAGCACCTCGGCAGTGCCTGATGCCTCTTCTTCCCCAGAACCCCAAGAGATGACAATGGGCCGGGCTGTATTCAAGGTTACCCCTGAAAAACAGATGGTCCCAGTGCCTATAAGGAAGGGTCACAATAACACAAGCATTATCACCACCACTGACGATAACAAAATCCATATTCATTTAGGAAATAATCTGACCCCAAAGATGGGAGTCAGGCCAGTGTCTGCTGTAACTGAAAGCAAGGAACTGACCCTGTCGACAGGGACAGTGTTGCGCTCCCCTCGCCAAATTACTACAACCCGGACCACACAGAACAAAGTGATGAGCACCCTTACCATTTCTCCTGTTGCGTCAAACACTACCAGACCAACACAAAGCATGGTACGTTTTTCTCAGGGTTATTACAGTAGAAAAGTAAAATAGACTATCCAGTAGAATGCAAAGATCCAAGGCCAGCCGTAGTTTTGTTCATTCACTGCGGTCCTTTTGTCTCATTGACACGAGACCAGGGTTTATATATGACATCATTCATTATCTCCTGAAAGTGGTCATAATGTTGTTTGCTTGTCATAGTAATGCTAAAACAACAAATCTAATGTGCTGGCCAATGACTTTTGCGCAGTCCTGCCATTTTCTCTACAATTATCTTATTTTTCTAGACTTACATTTCAAAGGGATAAAAAGGATACTTTTGTCACAAAGTCACTTTTGCTTCTTATTATTTGGGGAAAAGAGTCAAATGACTACAGAAGACAAAGACAAGATGAGTTGAGTTAAAGTATAGTAATATTGCGATTATTTCCATGTGTCTCTGCGTGAGTGTAATGCCATGAGTGAAACAGTGTTGAGGTTTCAGTGGACCTTATGATATACTCTTTGTGACTCAGTTTGATAATGTGGCAAAAAAAAAGGCCCTACAGGCTGGCCTCAGCACAGCAGAGCTAATGATGTGGCATTTTGCCATCCTGCTACAGGCGTGCTGTAATTTATATTTGTTTCACAGTGTTTACATCCACAAACAGATTCGCAGGGCTCTGTGCCCCCCGGCTGACAAAAAACAGCCTTGTAGCAGGAACAACACACAGAAACCATGCCCACCTAACTGGGTTGAAAATGAAAGAATGAATAATTATTTGCATTTTCATTTGGTTTCTGTCCAATGGGTTAAAGTGTTTAGAAAATGGGAATTCCTGTTTTGCTCTTTTAAACTAAATTATTCTTCATTTTCCATCCGAATGCCAACTGCTTTCATTCTCCTGAAACTGTACTCTTGTCTCTTTCTCTCTCTCTCTCTCTATTGTCAAACAGTGTGGGCATGATTCCCAGGGCCCTCGCACGGGGCTGACCCGCATCCCAATGTCCAAGAGCCTGAAAACAGGGAAGATGGTGCTCGGTTCCTTGGGCATATCAAGTGGACTGAAGGCAGAGTCACGAGCAGAAAGTCATTCTATGAGGATAGAAGTTAAGAAATCAGTCATTAACGGCATAACTTATCAAAATGGAGGAAAAGGCTGATTGACCAACCAAAACAGTCTCTGGTGCTTAAGAACAATAATACATTCAAAACACAACAGTCAAGTGAGCGATTAGTGATTATATTTTATCTAAAACACTCTATTTATGTAAAGCCTGCTTGACTGTATTTCTTTGTCACATATTTTCTTTCATTGTAAAATGTATGGAGGGAAACAGGTCAAACCACTCTGCTACTAATTGTTCATCCATCCATCCATTTTCTTTGCCGCTCATCCTCACGAGGGTCGCGAGGAGTGCTGGAGCCTTTCCCAGCTGTCAACAGGCAGGAAGCGAGGTACAGCCTGAACTGGTTGCCAGCCAATCACAGGACACATAGAGATAAACAGCCACACTCACAATCACACCGAGGGGCAATTTAGAGTGTCCAATTAATGTTGCATGTTTTTGGGATGTGGGAGGAAACCGGAGTGCCTGGAGAAAACCCACACAGGCATGGAGAGAACATGCTAACTCCACACAGGCGGAGCTGGTTATCGAACCTGGGTCTTCAGAACTGTGAGGCCAAACCTTCACCAGCTGATCCACCGTGCTGCCAACTAATTGTTGATTCTATCACAAATAATAAAAACAACTTAAAATGTATCCAGTTTAAGTTAATGTCATTTGCATTTTAAGTGTATGTCAATCATTTGTTACTAAACTTATTTTGAATAAAAATAATTCAAGTGTTCATGTTCATTGGAAGAAGAAAAGCACAAATCTAATGTTTGTCTTTAATGCATGGATTCATCTTTCCAACCAGAATCAAGCTGTTCTGTTCTGTTTCATTTGCATTGAATAAAAGGTTAACGTGAGTTAATGTCTTACTACATAACACAATGAGCAGCCAAATTGCCATTTGGAACTTTGAACATAGAAAATCTCACACAATACAGATGTATTATCATAAATGTGCACTGTACAAATTTATACGATCAGCAGGCTTGACATTTGTTGGAAAATGCCAATTTTACTTTTTTAGTTGTCTTACTATTTCCTATTAATCACTGGCATTGACAGCTGTTGAATTCAATTATCCACATTCACACTGGGGAGTGGCAGTGAATCTGTTAAGAAAGTTTGTAATTTATATTTTATAGGTCGTAATACCTAAATTAAAAGGACATTTTGCAAACTTTCAAAATTGTTCATTTATTTCAAATATATGAAATTGATACAAAAATTAATTGAAAATACTGGCAAATACCAATCAAAACAATCATAGGTCAGAAATTGCCTGCTTACACAGTCCTTATATTTGATCATTTTCATGTTAGTAAAGAAGTAGGAGAGTTCCCAAGCCAGCCGAGAGACAGTCTCTCCAGCGTGTCCTGGGTCGTCCCCGGGGTCTCTTTCCGATGGGACGTGCCCGGAACAGCTCACCAGGGAGGCATCCAGGAGACATCCGAATCAGATGCTCCAGTCACCTCATCTGGCTCTTCTCAATGCGGAGGAATAGCGGCTCGACACTGAGCCCCTCTCGGATGACTGAGCTTCTCACCCTATCACTTTCTTGTCACAATACAATATTTAAATACCATTATGTTGTCATCCATAAAATTCCAACTTTCCCTGAATCGCTGAATACAAAAGTTTTAAAAAACACTACACATTATACCATATATTTTCCCATAAAAGTGAACTGTTCCTATAGCAATTATAGTTTGCAATGATATAATCTCACATGAGAACAGATGTAGTCAAATAGTCCTGCTGCAACTAACTCCAAACACTGTTTGACCCCTGCACCCCACAAACCTCCTCTCTGTACCTCTTTTTATTTATTTAACAGTTTGATGTCTCAATAAAATGCCTCTGACTCTATTCCATCAAAATACACAAAAGAAATGCAGCACTTTTCATATCCACTTCCCAAGATAGTTAACATTACTTGGCTTTGGAATGGGGGGTACGGGCTCTGTCTGAAATGTCCAAATGCTAAGTAAGAATAACTCAGCTAAGGCCAGGGTTCATGACTCAACATAGAAGAAGAGACTGGGAAAAAATGGCATTTATGGAAGAATTCCAAGGCAAAAATCAGTGCTGACTGAAATGAACATAAAGCCTTGTCTTACTTTTGCAAAGAAAACCCAACAAGGTCTGAATGATTCCCAAGACTCTGAGGAGAATGTTCTATGGTGGCACTGGTGGTAATGTGATGGTGTGACTGCTTTGCTACTTCACGACCCAAATGACTTACTGTGCTTGATGGATCCATGAATTCGGCTATGACCAGAAAATTCTGAAGGAGAATCTTTGTTCATCTGCTAGTGGCCTTAGGATTAAGTGTACTTGGTGCACAACAATTCAAAGAAACACCAGTAAGTCAACTTTGAATGGCTTAAAAAAAATCAAGTGAAGGTTTTGGGTTGACTTACTCCAAATTCGGACTTAAATCTAAATGGAATTGCTTTGACATGACCTTAAAGGTCCACTGACACGAAAAGCATGATTTTTAGTATATTTTCAATAGAAAAAAGGCAGCTGGAATGGACCCATCTGGTTTTTCCCCACACAACATGATTTTGACGTACAGTGAAGAAAATAAGTATTTGAGCTCCCTGCTATATTGCAAGTTCTCCCACTTAGAAATCATGAAAGGGTCTGAAATTTTCAGGGCTATGGAGAAATTGCCAAGCAGCTTGGTGAAAAAAGGTCCACTGTTGGAGCAATCATTAGAAAATGGAAGAAGCTAAACATGACAGTCAATCTCAATCAGAGTGGAGCCCCATGCAAGATATTACCTCGTGGGGTCTCAATGATCCTTAGAAGTGTGAGGAATCACCCCAGGACTACACGACAGGACTTGGTCAATGACCTGAAAAGAGCTGGGATCACTGTTTCCGAGGTGACTGTTGGTAATACACTAAGACGTCATGGTTTGAAATCATGCATGGCACGGAAGGTTCCCTTGCTTAAACCAGCACGTCAAGGCCCGTCTTAAGTTTGTCAATGACCATTTGGATGATACAGAGGAGTCATGGGAGAAGGTTTTGTAGTCAGATGAGACCAAAATAGAACTTTTTGGTCATAATTCCAATAAACGTGTTTGGAGGAAGATGAATGATGAGTTCCATCCCAAGAACACCATCCCTACTGTGAAGCATGGGGGTAGTAGCATCATGGTTTAGGCGTGTTTGGGGTGTGTGCACATGGGACAGGACGACTCCATTGTATTAAGGAGAGGATGACCATGGCCATGTAATTGTGAGATTTTGGGGAACAACTTATTTCCCTCGGTCAGAGCATTGAAGATGTTGTCGTGGCTGGGTCTTTCAACATGACAATGACCCAAAGCACACAGCCAAGAAAACCAAGGAGTGGCTCTGTTTCATTGAAAGGATCGGTGCTGGTCGGCGCTCAGGAGACAAAGACGACACTCAACAAAAGACCAACATTCCCAAATGCTATTTAGCCTCAATAACTGGCAAAGACGACACTCAACAAAAGACCAACGTTCCCAAATGCTATTTAGCCTCAATAACTGGCATATTTATTTCGACCAAATGCAAGTTCTCAAAACACAGTTGACATTGCGTGAAATCAATCATATGAGCCCCTTACCTATGCCGAGAAGGTGGAGAGCCAATCACCCAGCTAGAGGTCCGCTTGTCAACCAGCTGGGCGTCCGTACGAAACCCGCAGCAGACTCCACCTGTTTGTACTCTGCATCTCTCGATTATACTTTTCAGTTGCATGCGAGAGAAAGGACGGGTGGCCTACCCGTCCCACCTGGCGCCGCAACAATTGTTTCCTGATTTACTATTGACACCTAAGTGTGTCCTTCAGGCTCTGAGAAACATCTTACGGAGCCATAACTGTCAAGACATCCCACAACAATGTTCGTCTTTGGTATGCATGTGAACAAGATAGTGAAACGGTCCAGACGTCTTGACCAGAAAAACAAGTGATGCGAAAAACAAGTGAGTGAAAAACAACTTATATAACCATGGTTGCACAATACATTCGGGTATTCGACAGTTATGGGAAGCATCACTAATTAACACTCCTTTCAGGCTCCGTAAGAGCATTTCAAGGTTCTGGCATGGCCTAACCAGTCTCCAAACCTAAACCCAATAGAAAATCTTTGGTGGGAGCTGACAATGTGGGTTTCTCAACGACAGCCCAGAAACCTGTCTGATCTAGTGAAGATCTCTGTGGAGGGAGTGGTCCAAAATCCCTTCTGCAGTGTGTGCAAACCTGGTGAACAAGTACAGGAAATGTTTGACCTCTGTAATTGCAAACAAAGGCTACTGTACCAAATATTAACATTGGTTTTCTCAGGCGTTCAAATACTTATTTGCAGCTGTATCACACAAATAAATCATGTAAAAAAAATCATACTTTCTGATTTCTGGATTTTTCTTTTTAGATTATCTCTCTCACAGTGGACATGCGCTTACGATGAAAATTTCAGACCCCTCCATGATTTCTAAGTGGGGGAACTTGCAATATAGCAGGGTGTTCAAATACTTATTTTCTTCACTGTATCTCCACAGACTTGATCTCACTGGTTGCTGCTGAGGATGGCTCAACCAGTCATTATATTTAGGGGGTCATTACTTTTTCACACAGGGCGAGCAACCTGAATATTTTTTTTTTTACTAAATGAAATCACCATTTAAAAAGGGCATACGTAGATGTCTGGCAGTGTCTTTCAACTTCGAGCACTATGGGAGTCTTCTGTGCCACGCACTACATAAATACAGTACTATAATAAAACTAAAAGTGAGGTTACATTGCTTAATACGGATTGGTGGTGAATGACATCATAAGTGGGAGTGGGCATTTGACCGACGTCATCATTACGCTCAAGCCGATCAGCCGAGGTACTTCCTGTTTTTTCGTGGAGGATGGATTTGTGCATACTGACGAAGTCAATGCTATCCCGAGTAGCTGTTTGGATTCAATAACCTGGGGTTTCCAGCCATTCTTTGTACTTAACAAATCACCTTAGAAAGAGTCGTGTCGTTGCTGCGGAATAAAACGGGAATTGAGCGGCAGTCCGCAGCAGTATTATTTACTCGGAGCGGATTGCAACCATGATGGCGTCGAGCTACAACGCTAAGGAAGAGGATGGCCACCACTCAGGCCCTTCGAGTCACGGCGGGGCTGGGGCTGTGAAAAGCAAGAAGCCGGACAACACAGCATTCAAACAACAGAGACTACCTGCCTGGCAGCCCATCCTGACGGCTGGGACCGTGCTCCCTGCTTTCTTTGTCATCGGGCTCATCTTCATCCCCATTGGCATCGGCCTATATGTTACGTCGAACAACATCAAGGAGTTCGAGGTAGGTCCTTCAATTTGTTACGAAGCGTCCTCCGGGCAACTCCAGGTTCGTTTACCCTAAGCATTGACATCTCACAAACGGCCACGTAGGCCACCAGAAAGACTCGAAGTGCTGATCATGGTCGAGCAGTTGATACGGTAGTGAAATAGCTCAACTGGTTGAGTGCGCTAATAGAGTCGAAAATACACATGCAAATTGCACATACAATACTAAGTTTTTGCTGTAAATGTGTTCGAATTATTTGTAAGGAACTGTTTTGACTGCAAAATGTTTTTTAATTTTGATTCTCATTGAATGAAAACGCAAGAATCAATACTCCATATGCTCAGTCGAACTGCGGATTTCTTTTTGCAACCAGGCTCAAGATGTTCTATTAGTTTTCAGTTATGTATTCATAAAAGGTTTGCAGTAGTTAATGACTTGCTGCACAACATAAGGACCAGCTGATTTGGAAATGAATAGAAGTATGAGCAGAAAGAATCACATACAATTCAGACGTACAGTGACCAAAAAAAAAAAGTTACAGATATTACATGAAGACCTTTAAAAACCCTTTACAATGATAGAAAAACCATCACTATAGGTCAAATAATAAAAAAGTTACGACTATTTTAAATTGACAGCGCAGGGCTAATTATGGTACTTTAAAACAACTGATAATTTTTTTTTTTTTTTGAAACATTACCCTAATTTTCAGCCTTCGAATTGGAGAACTCCAGGAAATTTCGATTCATATAAGGTGGACATTTTTACCTGAAACCTTTCATCCAATTGTGACAACAGCTGCCCGAGTAGCAGACAAAGGATCAAGGAGATATGTAAAAAAAAAAAAGAAAACAATAGTCATGCCATTTGACTCTTAATTAGAAGGCTTTTTTGATGTTACTACTTAAATGTTATTTTCAGATTGATTATACCGGTGTGGACGTGTCAAGCCCATGCTTCAGTTGTGCCAAAAACTACAGCTGGAACAGCACAGCGTCCTGTTTGTGCTCTGTGCCTTTCACTTTGGAGCAACCTTTCGAGGTGGGTCCTATTTACTCCTCCTGCACTCTCCGTGCTGCCAATGAATAATACATGTCTGGGTTGCTTGTGGAGTGCGATGAAAGTGCACTATTGCTAAGAGGTCTTTGGTGGTGTGTGACTTAACTTAATGTATCCATTAGAACCCAATTTTAGGTCAAGGTTATTGATTAGTCTATTTTGGAAGTGTGTTCTGACTCCCATAAGATTTTATGCCGTTTTTAACACTTCATAAACATTTAGTTTTGTCACAAATGATTTTACTTGATAATCATTGGGTTTCGTATGCCAAAGAGGTACAGTTTAATGTTTTGCAGCAAATGCAAAACCTCAGTATAATCGAGTGAATTTCTATAGTGCTGTCTCCCTGATCATTGACCACGACCATGAATACCTCTGATAGGGCTGCATGTTTATGGCCAAATAGTTATTGCGATTATTTGATCAATATTTTAAACATGATTATTAATCATGATAATGCCATGTATTAGGTTTATTTTTACTGCTTTGCTTTGCAACAGTTTTCAATGCAAAAAGAATACATGAGAGATAATCCATTCATTATCCTCACAAGGGTCGGTCGGGGGGAGTGCTGGAGCCTAACCCAGCTTTCAACAGGCAGGAGACAGGTGCACTCACAATCACACCTAGGGGCAATTTAGAGTGTCCAATTTATGTTGCATGTTTTTGGGATGTGGGAGGAAACCGGAGTGTCCGGAGAAAACCCACGCAGGCATGGGAAGAACATGCAAACGCCATACAGGCAGGTCCAGAATTGAACCCAGAACTGTTAGGCCAAGGCTTTCCAGTTGATCCACCATGCCGCCACATGAGAGATAATCATACAAATATAAATAACATGACAGTAGGTGGGCGGCACAGTGGAGGAGCTGTAAAGTGTTGGCCTCACAGTTCTGAGGATCCGGGTTCAATCCCGGACCCGTCTGTGTGGAGTTATCATGTTTCGCCGTGCCTGGTTTCCCCCAACATCCCAAAAACACACATTAATTGGAGACTCTAAATTGCCCATAGGTGCGACTGCGAGAGAGACTCCGTGTGCCCTGCAATTGGCTAGAAACCAGTTCAAGGTTTACCCTGCCTCCTGCTCAATGACAACTGGGATTGGCTCCAGCACTCGCGTGATCCTCGTGAGGATAAGCGGTTCAGAAAATGGATGGATGGATGGATGGATGGTTTGTTTGGTCAGGCCTGGGTGTGACTATATATCTTCAACCTGTATTTCAATGTCAAACTCCCATTGACCGGGTATATTTGCTTTATTACACTGCATCGTATTGGCATATATCCAACATATATCAGATTTGTAGCTATAGTACGAAGAGGCCTCATTCGAATCTAAAGATATACTGACCTGTGCATTTTTCCCCTTTTCGTGGTGCCATGAGGCATATGTGAAATGTGCCACTTAAGAAAAAAAAAATGTGACTATAAAGTAGAACCTCTAAGCAAATGCAGCCTATCCGCTATGATTGAGTAAGTAAGTAATTGGGTTAAGAAGTATGACTGAGCTGATTGTAGCTGGTATGTAGGTTCGTTGCCAGGGAAAATGAGACAAAATGACGCTGTAGCATTTACCATCATTAATGCAGTGTCTTTTCCCTGTCCAGAGCAACGTCTTCATGTACTACGGCTTATCTAACTTCTATCAGAACCACAGACGCTATGTGAAATCCAGAGATGACAGCCAGCTAAATGGGGACCGTTCCGCTTTGACGGTAAGATGTTGTTCTGTCGTCCAATAAGCAGAGATGTTGATCAAAAACTCAAATATAACCCTGCTTGCCCCTGACAGAATCCTAGCAAGGAATGTGAACCTTATCGTACTAGCGAAGGGCAGCCCATTGCTCCTTGTGGGGCCATAGCTAACAGCCTATTCAATGGTAAGAACAAACTAGCAGTATGGCTACTTGTGATATGCTTGGAGCACTGATATTACAAGCAATATTTTTTGGTCTTTTGCAGACACACTGGTTCTCTATCATATCGACTCCAATGACAACAAAATCCAAATCCCTCTGGTAAAGAGGGGCATTGCTTGGTGGACAGACAAGCATGTAAAGTTTAGGAATCCTGGCGGAAACGACAACCTTACCATCGCTTTTCAAGGTGATTCTAGCTCCTTGTGGTGAGAAAATACTGAGAAAGGAAAGGAAAAAAGATGAGATTTCTTTTTTCCTAATTTTTAAAAATATTTGCATGTTTTGTGTTTTCTGAAAGGCTTGTATGTGGTTTGTTCAAAAAACTTCAGAACATTTAGGGGGACTGAAGCCCAACTAAAATGGGCCCAATGACACCAATGACTTTCATCCAGTCTATGAAGTGTGCCTTTTATTCTTTTTGCTCCAGCATTACAACCTCAGTGGAATAATATTCCCTGATTGTCTCTCTTATCTTCCGCAATTTAAGCATGGAAACTTTGGCTCCGATTGGTCGATATTATGGTGACTGCCTCGTTCAGAAGTTTTTGATCACAGGATTTATTTGTGCTCAATGGACACACGATTTGCTTCATTTGCCGCCGCCTCAGTCCTCTGCGAAGGTCGGCGGCGCCTCGCGTCCTGCATGGAAGTGCTATGGACGGCTCTGAGACATGGGGATCGCTGCGGCTGCTCACCTCTTGCTAAAAATATCCACATATACCCGCGTCTCAATTCATGCACATCATTCATATATGTACAGAAGACCAAAAGAGCAATGCACCAAAGTGAAGACTAAAAAAATAAAAATATGGTTCAAACAGGTACTCACGATGTGGCGAATAGCCCTCGAGATGTACGCACGCCAGATAGTAAATTTACTGCCATTTGTCGCCTGGTGATTGTTAATTTCAGACCTTGATATATTGCACATGAAATTTAAATGAGAATTGTACCTAAAAACATGTTTAACAACAACCCCTCACTGAAGTGTGTCAAATAAATATGAGCGTTCATCTGAGATGACACGCTGTGGCGACCCCTAACGGGACAACCCTAAAGACTGTTGTTGTTGTTGAGCATTTAATTCCGGGACCCTGTTACGTTCCACTAGAAGGAGCCCAAGTGCCACTATTGTTCTCCTACCACACTTCAGGAATTAATTGTATAATGTAAGATAAGATCTTTGGATTAGTTCACAAGGTTTTTAAAGATTTGGATATTTTGGTCGTGTTCTTTCTCAGGTACTAACAAGCCAGTAAACTGGCGAAAGCCGGTATTTGAGCTGGACCCAGACGACCCTGAAAACAATGGCTTCATCAACGAGGACTTCATTGTGTGGATGCGCACGGCTGCATTACCCACTTTCCGCAAGCTCTATAGGATCATCCAGAAAAAGTCGAGCTCGACACCAACCCTGCCTAGTGGCAGATACGTCTTGGACATTACCTACAGTATCCTTTCATACTTTCTTTTTGCATTTGTATTACGCTTGCATTTGTGAAATTTGTTATTTCTTATGAAAAATCTGATTGACAGCGAGTGTGGTTATGCACTAGTCACAACATTAGATGCAATATAACAGTACGGCAGGTTCAAGCAAATTATGGAATTTAATAATTTTTTTTTTTACTCGTTAGTTATTTAGAATAAGCACTTACATTTCTTTCCTCTTGTAGCTAATCAAGCTTCCAAAAATATTAAGTCATTGTATATTCCAAAATCCAACTTCTATAATAAAGATAATTATCCAGTACCTATTCCAATCAAAACTGACAGTTATCATTGTCAAGGCAGTTTTTTTGTTTTGTTTTTAATTGAATCTCATTAGAATATGAATTTTTGTACTGTACCTTTTTTCGGGTCATGGTACCTGAAGCAAAATTTGAGTCATGAGCGAGCATCAGGTGCGCTGTTGCTAAAGTGAATAAAAAAGAAAATGTGCATTTTATGTAATTCAATGCCCTCCATTGTGAGAGAGGAGCTCCACAGTTGTTGTGAACGTTCAGCTGTTTATTAATTACAATATGCGACCATTCCTTAACGTTCTGTGACCAGATTACCCTGTCCTGAGTTTTGACGGTCGCAAACGAATGATCTTGAGCACGATCTCCTGGATGGGAGGGAAGAACCCTTTCCTTGGCATCGCCTACATCACCGTGGGCTCCATTTGCTTCTTCCTAGGCGTGGTTCTGCTCATCATCCACCACAAATATGACTCCCGCAACAACAGCGCAGATATTCCTAACTAGAGCCTGCCTGCACGCCGTCCATTCTGGACTGTTCAACTGTTTTTGTGTGAATACACTGGTCGTCTGTAAATGTATGTGTAAGAACAGTCCTACATTGTATTATGTAAGGCTTCGATTGCAAGCAAAAGTACAATGGCCGAGTCTTGACTGCTTCAAATTGGATGCTGCAAATGCCGTTTTCTGCTATTTGTTAAGATATTCTATTTAACTCTACATCAAAGTATGTGTTGTATGTCAGCAGAGCTTTACGAATGGCTTAATTATTGAAGGGCATGTGTATTACTATATATTTATGTCCATGTCGTGTACTATAAAATCTCCTGCTGATGAATGTACTGTATTACATTTACATACCTCTTGATTTGAGATATGGAAAATTAGGAAGGCCTTGTGCGTCATCAAATTTAGTAAATTTAACATTAATAGAAGTATGGGGTCACAATGACCAATTATGAAGTCTCAGCTCCCTTTCTTCCTTTTTCAAATGTACAAAAACTGACAATCTGATAGTTTAAGAATGCAACAAAATTAACTGTGACTGAGATTCCTGTCTGGATGGTAAGTGAGATTTTTTTTTTTTCCTGTTAAATTATTTTGCACAGTTCTGTTAGTGTCGACCAAATGATTTGCACTTAAAAAACAAAAAAAGGAAACCATTCTCTTGCTCCAGTTCAGCAAGTTCCTTCATCCCTAAATATGATTGCCAGGCAAAAAAATTGGATGGTTTTGCTTTTTTCTTTGGTTTCCCACCATTTAGAAACACCTTGTTAATGTGGAGTCACCTGTTTGAAATTGAATGTGTGGGCTTTTACAAGGTTAATAGGTTCCAATTAAATAATTTTTCAATGTCTTCGGAATATTGTATTTTATTTCCACACCCACTTCCATCTTTTCATTAGAAGGTTGATCCACAAATCAGTGGTGGATGTAGTCAGATGTTATCAATATTCATGCTGAGGGTGACATGATTTTGTAATTTAAAGTTATTACGCATCTCCATTATAGATTGGTCCTTTTTTTTTAAAGCGTAAATTAAAGTTTAAATCAAAATTAGTGGAAAGCAATAGTACTGACTCCCGTTATTGTTGACCAAAGCAAAACGATTACAATACAGTACTCAGGTTGTGGCTAAAATCTGTCGCTACTTATGAAATCTGTTCATTTTTAATCTTGAGTGTTGTTTACGTTTTTAGTAATGTGCATCCAGGTAAACCATTTTCGCTAATTTCTTCATTTGCCGCTTTTAGGGACGTTCTGTGCTACAAAAAAAATGCAAATGCAACATCAGAAATTGGCCAACAGATGTCACTGTTGGACATACATTGAAAACCTGGGTACATTTCTTTTTGCTGCGCTGTCGTTTTTGTAATCTGAACCATGACCTACGGTGGGTGTAAAGGGCAAAAGCAAAAGCGGAAACACCATAACAAAATGTGGTTTTAATAAAATAAAGCACATGATACATAAAACTACTTGTATTACCCAGAAATTAAAATGATAATGTTGTTTTGGCACTGTGCTTCAAAGTTCTGAGGTATGGGATTTACTTGTTAGTTTCGGTTTTGGGCCTTCCTGCATGGGGTTGTTCTCTGGCATCCTCAAAACTATATGCATGTTATGTTAATTGAATAAATTGCCCATGGGTGTATATACGCATGTTGTTGTTTGGACAATACATGCGCTGTAATGGACTGGCGACCAGCCAAGGGTTTACTCTGCCTCTTGGCAAAATTAAATGGGATTAGTGTGAGCTCACCCACAACCCTAATGAGGGATAAATGGCAAAGAAAATGAATGGATACTCGATTAATAGATTTTGCCTAAAGAGGTCAAGATCCTTCTCAATGACTGTTGACCCCTCTCTTTTGGATTGGTGTTAAAGGTCACAGCTGCAGAACAAACCAGCATACTGTTGCATACTGTAAATAGACTATAGAACAAATGCGTTGCAACCTCCCAGCATGCTCGGTTCTACATAGGACCACAAGTTGCTATCGTCTTACATACGGTCACATGTAGAACAGCTGGTGTGAACGGCTAAGATGATGCAGAATGATGCTTTCATAATACCAAGTATAGGCCGACAGCATAAGTCATTCATTGCCTTTCCTTTCCTGTCTAATGTATTGTCTGTTAATATAGCTAATAGCAGGACTATGCTGTAAAGGTTAAGTGTCTAATGTACCAAAGCTTTGAGGGCAACATTTTTTTGATTAACCCAAAACCAGAGGCTGGGGAATCAAGAGGGCTGAGGGTAAGATCCCTCCCGCACGTTTTTAGCCTGCCTTCAATGTGCTCCTTTTATCTCTTATGTTTTCACAGCCCTTAGTTCCTGCACCAGATGGTGTCGAGCTGAGCCTATGTTGCTTATCAGTACCAACCCATCAAAGTGATGTACAATATTTGTCATTTTTGAGCATGGTTGCCCTCACACACACACACACACCACACACACACACACACACACCACACACACACACACAACACACACACACACACGCACACTCCATGTTGTTCCACCAAAGTTCAGATTCAGATTTATTTGCAGTACAAGCTCTAATTTGTTCATGTATTTCATTTCTCTCTTATAAATGAGGTAAACATGGGTGGTGCAAATTAACAGTTAATAAAAACACCAGGCAGGTGTTATGCCGAACCTTTCACTGTTTAATCTTGTTTGAACAGGAAGGCAATACTTAGTCATCTAGGGTGGATCAAATATCTGATGTACAAACATCCTTCACTTCGACTTGATGGGTCACGTCTGCTACAAAAACACTTTTTCAGTCCATTTTTTTTCCAGAACTGTGACCCCTGAGTAGTATCATCATATACAGTAATTACTACAGTTTATTAATGTGTCAAATTAGAGATATCAAATCCTCTTTTACTCATTCCACAAAGGACAACCCCCTGACCAACGCCATCCCTCTCGTAGACCCGACACCAAATTCATTATATTCTAACAGCTTGTTTTCTTTTGCCATTAAGATAACACAATGCCATCTTTCCACATCTAGTTAGTAGGACAAACTGAATTGAAAATGAATGGAAGCTGTCTGTACTTCTGTCCGTTTGCAACACTTACACACTTCTGTTGTTGGTCAGAACTATGCTATTGTGGAGCTCATCCATCCATCCATCCATCCATCCATCCATCCATCCATCATCCATCCATCCATCCATCCATCCATCCATCCATCCATCCATCCATCCATTATCTTTGCCGCTTATCCTCACAAGGGTCGAGTGCTGGAGCCTATCACAGCTGTCAATGGGTAGGAGGCAGGGTACACCCCGAACTGGTTGCCAGCCAATCACAGGGCACGTTGGGACAAACAGCCACACTCACAATCACACCTAGGGGCAATTTAGAGTGTCCAACTAATGTTGCATGTTATTGGGATGTGGGAGGAAACCGGAGTGCCCGAAGGAAACCCACACAGGCACGGGAGAACAGGCAAACTCCACACAGGTGGGTCCGGGATTGAACCCGGGACCTCAGAACTGCGAGGCCAACACTTTTTTCCAGCCGATCACCGTGCTGCCAGGGCTCATATATGTCCTAAATGTATATTTTGCAGTGGTGGAGCCTTACATGGGAACTTACTAAACTTAATTTCTTAAAACCACCTTTACCACATGGTAATAGTAGTCACGATTAATATCCCCCCCCCCCCAAAAAAAATACAATATACAAGCGCTCACTTGCGCCACGAACATCATTTGGAGCAGTTCCAAATCAAAATAAACAAACAGATATAAAATGCATTTAGACCAGAGCTTCTGATTATTCAATATATTCATTTGAGTGGTCACTACAGGGATGTTTTACTAGTCGAAGCTTGTTGTCCAAAAAATTTGCAACCAATCAGAGGTTGGAAATATTGCTGACGTCACTGAGGACCAGCTCGGTTGTCTTGTGAGCACAAATCTGAAATTTAATCGGTTTCAAGAAATAGACCCATTGCTAAAATAGTGTCCGTTATATTGGTACAAACGGCTGATTTTGAAGGCTGTGGTCAAATTAGATTAACATAAAAATGACACAAGATGAAATCTGATAAAAAAAAAAAAAAGCCAACCATAACTGGAAGCAGTGCAACCCAGAGAATAGACTGCTGGTCCAAAACGAATACAATTTCACAAATGTTACGATTTCTATTTAGGCCAGGAGAAAAGCCCTTGCTGATGCTGATGGTTCACGATCGACATGTTCAAGTACTTTTTCAAACTATTTCTATATAAAACCAGAATGACACCAACTACTGGTGACAAATTAGTTGTTTTAACATACTGTTTAATGATTATTCTGTTTTGATTTTTTTTCCTGCATGTAGTGAGGTGCTGTTTTCGCTTTTTGAGGTAAGATTTCCTCCAATTAAGTACAGTTCAGTACTTGTACTGAGGTGCAGTTTTCAGTTTTAGGCTCTAGAGGGCACCGGTGAACAACTGAGGGACACCACGAGGGAACACGACGTCGTGAAAGCCCTTGAACTTCCTTAACTAAACTGACATTTTCTCCAATGTCTAAATTCCCATGAAAAACGGCAAATGATCATTTGATCTCACCGGTGTTAAAGCTTGAAAGCATTCTAAGCACATTAGGTTTTGGCGATGAATCACCCAAGAGCCCGTCGGTTTCTTTCCCCCAGAGCAAACATTTTGACTCATCAACTTGACTCATATCCAAATAAATTGTATTTCTTAGCTCGCACAACCCCCGCAGTGCCGTCTGGCCAAACTGCCGCTGAGGTCACACTGGCGCTGGAAACTCATTAAACCGCCAGACCAATGGAATTCGAAGGGGGGAAAAAATGGCATTTCCATGGGGGACATATATCAGCGAACAGGCGGGGAAAATCGTCACAGAGCAAAATGATGGTAAATTGAGAGTTGGGAACTGCCCCCCTATTAAGAAGCCGGGGCTGGAAAGAATCTTCCCACTTGGAAGGAAGCCTTTCCTCCTTGGACATCTGCTGGTGGAGCCCGCAGGAGCCAGACAGGAGAGGAGGTGCACACGAGGACGCATCGGCAAGACTCTTCCCAAGTCTCATCCTTCCATCTTTTGCCTTCTCCGCTAGGTGAGACTTCGGACCTGAATGACTTATTTGATAGTTATTTGACTAGTTGATCCAGAGACTTCTGAGAAACAGTTGTCATTAAAAAATATTTTCATTACTTTTGTCATTTTCAAATATTTTTAAAAGCTTTTGAGAACACTTTGAATCACAATTTTAAAATATCTATCTATCTATCTATCTATCTATCTAATCTATCTATCTATCTATCTATCTATCTATCTATCTATCTATCTATCTATCTATCTATCTATCTATCTATATCTATCTATCTATCTATCTATCTATCTATCTATCTATCTATCTATCTATCTACTATCTATCTATCTATCTATCTATCTATCTATCTATCTATCTATCTATCTATCTATCTATCTATCTATCTATCTATCTATCTATCTATCTATCTATCTATCTATCTGTCTGTCTGTCTGTCTGTCTGTCTGCCAGTCAAAGGTTTATAGATATTATACATAGTTATATTTTATATATATTGATTGAGGCTCCCAGTGTGCACAGTGGTCCTGTTTTTGAGGCAGCCTAAAAAATGATTACTAACCCATTATTATTACAATTGTGATAAATTTAGGAAATGTTTCCACAGTTCATTCAAGGCTGCTCAAATAGCGTCTGTAATTTCTGATCAAAGCCGAGAGGATAACAAATGAAACTTGGAAGTCTTGGGCAGCTTGAATCTCTGGTGTTTGACAAGTTTGCCTCACAGTTCTGAGGTTCTGTGTTGGAATCACGACTCTGGTCCCAGTGTATGTGCGTGTGCGTTTTGTTTTCTTCCGTAACCCTGGCTTCCGGCACACATTTGGCTTATTGAAAACCATGAATTGCCCGTAGGTGTGACTCGTGAGTGTAAATGGTTGTTTGTCTCATTTTGGCTGGCAACCGGTCTCGTCATCCAAAATCTGTGACCATAAGAAAGACGAGTGGGAGGTGATAGAAAATGGATGGATTTTCTTAAAAGTGTGGTTTAAATGGTCAATAAGTAAAAAATGTTTTGCATAAATAAATGATCTATCTCATAGTAGGAAATGGTCCCAATCTTATATATTTTAAAGTGTCTGAAAACTGTGTCATTATGAGCTGCAGCCGACGGAGGCTGACTGCCTGTATTTTGAAGGCTTCAGGTTAAAGGCGACTTAAATATATAAATATATATATCCATCCATCCGGAGCATGCAGTCTATACCTCCGCCACACTGAGCGCCGTTGCCTTGACTAACCTTGAATGCCGGGCTCTTATTCAGACCATTGATGCCCTGCTGACCCCCCCGAGGTCCAAACATGAAGATAGGGCTGTCTCTGGCCGTAGCTGCCTTGTTTGCGGCTCTGATATCGTCCATCGATGCTCAAGGTAAACTGAACACACCCGTCAGTCACTCTAATGAGACACACTTTCTCCCTTTCTGTCTCTTTTGCTCCTCCCTCTCTTTTCTTTTACCAGTTATATGCTGTTGTTTGTGTCCTAGGGCATATCCCTTGATTTGATTGTAATGGACTATTGACAACGTGTAATGATCAAGTCAATAAAGTTGTTGCTATTCAATGTGTATGCCTGGCTGTGTGACCCATGGTCACACTTTCATTTTTGGTGTATTCTGTCAGATTTAAATGCCAATCACAATTAGTCTGGAATTCTAATGGTTTTCAATTCTTCTTAACAAATTTTACAATCTGGCAAATACTAGGATATCCACAACACATAATTGTATTCCATTACCAACTTCTAATTAAATGTCTTAAACCAGCAGGGCAAACACTAAGACGTCATCAAATGTAATTTTATTGCTTAGTCTCACCATTAAATATCTTATTAGGTCTTTGCTATTTTCCATGGTGACATTTGCAAAATTCCAACTAACAGGGCAATGAAAAGTGTGATTAGGCATTCGTAAAATGGGGTTAAATCTGTAATTCTCAGTGGGTTGAAGCCATCATTTTTTTATGATCGGGGAAACAAATCAGTATGATTTAAAAAAACATCAATCATTATAATGCAAAAAAACAAACCCAATACATTAATTAAAAGAACAGATGAATTACTCCACAACCGACGTGAATTTATTGAGCTGCATCGCTGATAGAAATCAGATGTGACATTTATGCTGCACATTAAGGTTAAATTATAAGAATTCGATGAATTTTCCTGTGCACACAAGGACATTAGTCATATGTCGCAAAGGTGGAAAATGAAAAGTGACTTCAGATGCAAAAATGTTATCAAAAATCATGTCAAATATGGTATGGAAACCTTGTCATTTTTTCCTTCCTTATGAAGCTTTCTGGCAGTGTAAGTGGAGTCGAAGCGCTCTTCTCACATATCTCCGGTGGAGGAATGGAAAGATGAAATAGGAGAATAGCAAATGAATCCTCAGACAGCACTAAGACACACAAAGAAGCTTTCTAGGGCTTCTTTGCGGCCGTCGGTGAAAACGCTGACTTGCGGAATGTATGGAAAGTGAATATGCAGTCATGTTTAATGTCAGCACATGTTGCAGAATGACTTTGGCATTTTTCCCTGCCTCTTCGGGAGGGTCCGTGTTCTTTCCCCGGTTTCTTGGTCTCCCCGTTTGGCAGTAGCGCAAACCAGGGTGGCCGGCTGCCTGGAGACTGAGGTTACTCAGAGAACAGTAGCCAGACACAGAGCGAGCGGGTGTCCTTTATTAGGAACTGATGGGACATAACATCGACAGCCACAAGATCCGAAAAACATACCCGAGACCACCTTTAGTCTTCAAGTCTATTTGAACTCCAAGAAAAGAAACTACACATCAACAAAGGTTTTAGGCCAGTTGCCAGCGAAGACTTCCCCAAACAATTTTTATTGAGCTGTTTCCTGAACACACCCATATATTCACACTTTCATACCACTGTTGGAGCAGTGAACTCGAGGAGAAATGAGTGGGGACGTGGTCCAACGGGGCTCCATGAGTTTATAAACCAGGTTGGTGATCCTCCAATCCCAGTTTTACCCATGTGATGGGCTCCTGTTCGTCACCTACCTTTGCATTCAGTGTGTTCCCGAACTATGACTTCCTTCCCCAAAAGTGTATTTTACAATGATATTCATGGAAAACGGATATTAACAGCTACCAAGCAGCCTCACATAGAAGCTCTTTCCTCCTTCCTAAAATGATCTGCATGCTCCCCATTCACCCCTTCCTTTTTTTTATTAGCTGAAGATATTAATGAAAGTCACACTCATTGAATGCTAAAACATTTTACACACTCACCACCATACCAGAACTGATATACAGTAATGTGCCAATGAGTTAGTTCATTAAGATTACACAACTAACACGAAGGTCAAATTAAACATGAAGCATTTTTAGAGGATTAATACGCATGCAGATTTTCACACACTTACGCCTGTTAACGTTTGTGTACGCTGTAGGCCTTTAGACTGACGCCTATAAGACGGAATATCATTTTAAAATATACAGTATTTGTCAACTGTCTGTGTGGTCCCAACTGTACATGGAGAAGCAACCCCATCAAAGTTGTTGAGCCGAACAACTTTCACATGTACATGATGCATGATGCTGCGATCCGAAAAACGTCTTCTTGTCCCGATGTATGTTTTTTTTTTTTTTTGGACTATGTATATATGGTACATTTGAAAAAATGTCGATGCTGTCAGTGGAAAAAGTACACATGAGTCTCATGTGACAAATTGTGTATTCTTTTTTAAAAGGTTTGCAATGGATGTGTGCCACTGGCTTTTGTAAGGCCTCTTGGACCAAATAAACAACATGGAATATGTTTATATACTGTGTGTATATAAAACATATGCAATTGTGTCAAGACTTCAATACAGCACCATCAATTCCATTGTATAATCACTAACTTGAGTTCAATTGTGTTTTTTTGCCATGCTGGGATCAACCTCGGGTGTTTAAGTGGTCGCTGCATGCGTTGTGATGACTGCATTCAGCATGTTATTTGGATGGTTCACGTTCATGTTTGCACTCTGGTTGTGTTTGAATCGTGCACATGTTATGTATGCCAGTGCTTTGAGTTGTTGGCCTCCGTGGTCGGGCAACTCAAACAAATGCCATTTTTACTCCAAAATGGCGTCTCACACTGTTTCTAATGTTGTCACGTGTTCTTTATTTGTTGCGTGACACATGGACATCAATGCTTTGTGTCTGTTCCCCAACAACGAAACATGCCCGCTTCAACTTTGAAGCGTTTGTCGTTGGGATCAATGTGAATGCTTAACTAGAATGTCAAAAATACAACTTTTAGCATACATATCTTCTATATTTATTGTGTTTAACACTGCTCCATTTGTGTTTCCAGTGGAACCACCCTCGGACTTGAACTTTCAAATTCTAAATGAGAACACAGTAAAAATGTCTTGGGTAAGGCCCTCGACAAGGATAGATGGCTTCAGAATACAAATTGTTTCCAACGCAGGTTAGTAAGGACTGCATCCATATTTAAACTATAGAAACTTATATACACACACATACACAGTGCAACCTAACATCCCAGTGAATGCTTTATTTCTTGTCCAGATGAACCGACAAGGGACTTTGCCCTTAACGCTTATACCACGACCACGTCAATCACTAACCTGACCCCTGATTTGGACTACTCAGTGTCCATTAACTCCTATTATGGATCTGAGGAGAGTATTCCCATCTTTGGTCAACTCACAAGTAAGTGGATTGAATTAAATTTTATTGCCAGAAAATTGAACCGCAAGTTGATTTTAGTGGACAGTTAATTAGGTATGTCCTCAGAAGGTCTAATGAGATCCAATACAAAAGCTGTACTCCTAATGGTCAGCGGGAAACATTTTTACATATTACTGTATCCAAAATTCTCATTAATAAACAACATGCAACATAATACCTCTGAAAGTTTCAATTGAAAAAACTGCATTATTTTCTTTGCCTATGCAGAAGTTGATTAATCCACACATTAGTGAAGGTGGACCTAATGAAACAATCTGAAGACCTTCCCCGAAGATTGATTATATTGTGTAATTCAAGCCATACCCCAGAAATATCCTCTCTTCCATATGCCAGTTCCATCTTCTTCCGGGAAGACAAATTATAACGCGAATGATGTTTTTGTTGATTTTTTTTAAATCCGCTACCATTCATTCTTAATGCACCTACATACACTATACGATTGTAAACATCTGGTTCTGATTCTGTTGGCTTGTTTTTATGATGTGTTGATTTTCTTGCCTCCTCCTGCTGAGAAAATAATGCAGTAGGTCTGGAATGACAATGCGCCCTGCTAAACTGTCCAAGTGTTCTTGCCTTTCAGTCCAGTCCAGTAACTCCAGTGGACGTGTTAGGAGGCCACAGTCGGATGCAATCAGTGAGTGTTTTTTTTGTTGTGCCAACTAAAATATTTAGGCGCTTCTCCATCTTCTGTCTTTTTTCCAAAATATTTTCTCATGACAGCCACCGAAGTACATTTCCCCACTGGAACATTTTGGTCATTTTACATTTTGCTGGCTTGTCACTAGTTGAGCGCACAACGTTTCTGACAGTGACTGGGAAGCCAAGCATTGATTCCTTTAATTAAAAGCAGTCTCCATATTTAGAGAAAAAAACAAAAAGGAGGCTTCAGGTCAGCATACAAGGTTTCTTTTGTGCGTCATGGAGGGGGAAGAGAACAGGAAGGGGAGGGTGACCCAGCAATGACGCGTTCTTTGTACCCCATAGAAGCAAGCGCCATCTGAAAAAGTACGTCATGGGGATTTAAACATCTTCAACATCCCCCTCACCTGTTGATCCCTCTGTTAATGACTTCCAGATTTCGCTTTGCCCTTGTTCATGGTGAAGCACTTTCTGTCTTTCACACACATCATTTTCAACAGTTGCTCAGAGAATTTGAGATGAAAAAAGAGGGACATCTTTAGAATGCATTAGACCAATTAAAATTGAAGTCGCTCTGCAAAAGCATCCAAAATGTTGACAGGTAAACATTAATTGTCATACAATTTCCTACACACACCTATGCATAATTTTACGGGGTATGAAAATGACCATTGTAGCTGTGACCTGACTAATATTTAGTCCATAGGGCTCCTTCACAGTGGGAAGACAATACCAAACCAAGTCTTTGGCAAAAGTGTGTATTTTCATTGGTGTTAGAATCCAAATAGAAAGAAAATGGTCATTGTAACAATATTTTTACACTCATCAAGCCCCAGGTTAGCCCAGTCCAATTCTGCAATGTGACCTTATATAATGTTGATCCATTTTTGCTCTTTCTTACTGCAGAGTGCTCGGTCAGTGCAATCGCAGATTTAGTGTTTCTGGTGGACGGCTCATGGAGTGTGGGCAGAGAGAACTTCAAGCATGTCCGTAGTTTTATCGCTGGTCTGGCTGGAGCCTTTGACATTGCTGAGGACAAAACCAGAGTGGCTGTGGTACAATACAGTACAGACACTCGCACAGAATTCCCTCTCACACGTTACACCAGGAGAGGAGACTTGCTTCAAGCCATCAACTCACTGCCGTACAAAGGAGGAAATACCATGACAGGTGAGGAGGTCATCAGTCTGATATATTTCAAATACTAATGAAATATGACAATTATGTCAAATGTCTTCATACATCTGTCTTTAGGTGATGCCATTGAGTATTTGCTGCAAAACATCTTTACGGAGGAAGCTGGGTCCAGGAAAGTTTTTCCAAAGATAGCGATGATCATTACTGATGGAAAGTCCCAAGATCCAGTGGAGGAGCATGCTAGAAGACTTAGGAACATTGGAGTGGAAATATTTGTCCTAGGTATGTCTTTCACCAAGGGATTAATTTTGCTCTCCCATGTGTCTTTTCAGTCTTTCCTTGGAAACCTCTTGACTTGCCACTAATGGGTCATTGTAAGATAGCTGTCATACTGTAAATGGTACACTATAACTAGAGGAGTCACCGAGTCACAAGTATGTTATTTCCCATTTTCCATGCCAGGTATCAAAGGTGCAGATGATGCCGAGCTGAGAGAAATGGCTTCCACTCCATACAACAAACATGTGTACAATGTGCCCAATTTTGACATGATCCAAGATGTCCAGAGAAAGATCATCACAGAGGTGTGCTCTGGTGTTGATGAGCAGCTCAGTGTTCTTGTCAGCGGTGAAGAAAGTAGGTCCAACTTTATGCTCATAAAAGACAGTCACATTTTTAATTCTTCACATCATTATTCAGAGCTGGAAAATGTTTACAACACAATCTGGAATGTTGTGAGGTAACAGCCTCCAAGTTGCTGATGTTTTTTTTTTTGTGTGTGTTTGGTATGATGTCTTTCATCAGTGGTGGAGCCAGCGTCAAACTTGCAGGTGACAGAGATTTCATCAAAGTCAATGAGGATCACGTGGGATGCCTCAAGGGGAGATATCTCAAGATATAAGCTCGTCCTTCTTCCCATGTTGCCTGGTATTAGTCGGCAAGAGTTGTACATTGGCGCAACACAGACATCCATCAATGTTCGCGACCTCTCTCCTGAGACTGAGTACGAGATAAGTCTGTATGCCCTCAAGGGCCTGACGCCCAGTGAGCCCATTATGGCTATGGAGAGGACACAGCCTGTTAAGGTGACAACTGGTGAGAACGTTCATTTGTGTAATTTATAGTTATCCTTGTCACTTGTTACTTTGTAGCCAGACAATGTCATTAACCTAATTGTGAATGCTGTCATTGCAGAATGCTCACTGGGAGTGGATGTACAGGCTGACGTGGTCCTACTTGTGGACGGCTCCTACAGTATTGGATTACAAAACTTTGCCAAAGTGCGTGCCTTCTTGGAGGTACTGGTCAATTCCTTTGATGTCGGCCCGAACAAGGTCCAGCTTAGCTTGGTCCAGTACAGTCGAGATCCACACACTGAGTTTGCCCTCAACACCCATCATGACATTAATGCGGTCGTGAAAGCTCTCCGCACTTTCCCTTACCGCGGAGGCTCCACCAACACTGGCAAGGCCATGGCCTACGTTAAGGACAAGATCTTTATCACGGCACGTGGTGCAAGGGCAAACGTCCCCCGTGTCATGGTTCTGATCACAGATGGAAAGTCATCAGACTCTTTTAAGGATGCAGCAACCAACCTGAGAAATAATGATGTGGAGATTTTCGCCGTTGGTGTGAAAGATGCAGTGAGGTCAGAGCTGGAGGCCATCGCGAATCAGCCGTCAGAAACTCATGTCTATGAGGTGGAGGACTTTGATGCCTTCCAGAGGATTTCGAAGGAACTTACCCAGTCCATCTGTTTGAGAATTGAACAGGAGTTGCTCAAGATCAAAAAGAAGAGTAAGTACCAGGACACATTTTCTTAAAGTACCGATTACAAGGACGGATCCACAAAATATTTGACTTTTCATTTTTCAGTTTATCAAATATACACTACATTTATAAAAGATGATCATAGGTACAGCTTCAATTTGAGCAAAAATTATGGGATACAGCCACGCTTGGTTACTTTATGTTTTTAACCTTTCAAACCGAACATTATTACAAGAAGAAATGATTGTCCATACCTGTGGCTTACATTTAGTATAATTACTGAAATTAGATAGATTCCATGGTAGAATGAGCACAATAAATTCTTAGAGGCCTGCAAATCCTAGAGTACCACATGATCATGGTGCTACTGTTTTTCAAGCTTCACGTGATTGGCCCACTCAGTATGCTGTTATTTTATTTGTCAGGTCTACTTACACCCGAAAACTTGGAATTCTCTGAGATTACCTCCCGCAGCTTCCGCACTACCTGGACTGCACCTCTTTCCAACGTTCTGTCTTACCTGGTGCGTTTCCGTAAGGCTGAAGATGTCACCGGGGACTATATTACTCTGGCAGTTCCCAGTGATACCACCACAACTGTTCTACCACATCTCACCCCCCTCACTACATATGAGGTCAACGTCTTTGCGCAGTATGAAAAAGGAGACAGTTTTCCTTTGACTGGTGAAGAAACCACACTTGAAGGTGAGATAGAGTATTTATCTTCATTTGGAAAGTCTCTTAAATTTATATTTCCCAAGCAGTCTATCTGATGTAATCAGGACACTAATTTCTAATCCACTATAGATCAATATGTAAATATTTTCAATTCAATGGGGCTTTAAACTCATCTGCTCACTTGTTGTATGCAATTTATAATAAAACATGTCAACATACACGTACCTTACTTTTACAGAGACAGGGAGAGTACGGAACCTAAGAGTTACAGAGGAGACGACCAACAGTTTCAGGGTCTCTTGGAAAGCTGCCCCAGGATCTGTTCTCAGATATCGCCTGTCTTATGTCCCGCTGAGTGGAGCTGGGGAAATATTGGAAGCACAAACCATTGGAGATGAGACTACCATTGTATTACAGGAACTTTTCCCAATCACTACTTACCGTGTGTCTGTGTCTGCTGAGTACATCACAGGCTTGGGGGATGAGATGCAAGTGGATGGTACAACTAAAGAAGGTGAGTCAAGAGAAAAAGCATCACACGGCAAATAATAAATGTACAGTATATCAGTTCGGAATGATAGGCTATTTAATTTTTTTTTGCCCTCAGTAATTGGCTCTCCTCGTAACCTTCGGGTGTTCGATGAAACCATCAGTACTATGAGACTAACATGGGAGGCTGCCCCAGGAAATGTCCTCCAATACGTCATTGCCTTTAAACCTGCCGAGGCAGGTGAGAGGAGGGAGGTCACCATCAGGGGAGATACAACCGAGGCTTTGCTTGAGAACCTCCAGCCGGAGACTGAATATGAGCTTTTTGTCAGCGCGCGCTATACTTCTACTTTGGGCGATCCTATCCTGGGTACAGGAACAACACTAGAAGGTAAGGAAGAATGTCACATTATCAGTCTGAACTGAAATATCAAAATGGTGCCATCAGTGAGTTACTATGGGTTGCCACAGTCTGTAGCATTATTTGGTTGTTTGGTTGCTTCTTCCACCACTCTCGTAATGGGCCTTTTTTTTTTTACCCTTCAAGACTAGCATAGAGGCAGAAAACCTTGGGCTCAACAATAGAGAAGGGAGACAAATAAGTAAAGCTTTTATTTGTAAGAGCCATGAACTCATAAAAGCAGGCTCTTATTCATTTTTTTCCCCATAAAATTATGATCAACATTAATGCCCTCCTTCCTTCAATTTCAACTGTGGTCATTAGCATATATATGGTGGACAGTGGGCAACTGGTTAGAGTATCTCGCAGCTGTAAGGACTGTGGGTCAAATCCAGTTTGTATGCTTTTCCTGTGGCTGCATGGGTCTTTTGGGTTAGTTTGCACTTAAGTACTTAAAGGTGGAAATTAATTCCGATTATGTAAAAGCTGCTGGCGTGATAAGATGCAAACTATATTATAGATGCAAAAATATTTGTTGACTACGGGTGGTTGAGTACCAAAAAACTCATTTGTGGAAGCCCTAAAGTGAAAGGTTTCCCCAACCCCCCAACAAATTTATTTTGATTGGGAAAATCAGACCACCCCACCAGACGAATGCAGTCTGTTGAAGCTCAAGTAAATATGGAGAGTGGCCAATAAATCTAAGAAACCCGTATTCATCGTGGCTAGGGAGAAAAAAAAGTTGTCAAGCCTTGACCATAACTAATACTACTCCTCCTCCTCCTCCTCATTCTACTAGTACCATTACAACTAACACCACCATTGACACCACCACCCCATGCTACACCACTGAGTGTGTAAAGGCATGACATGCATACAATGCAACTTATGGCCTAAAAAGTTCATGCTGGGATGAGGGGGTACACGTGCATTATCACCCTCTGAGCCACATGAGCCATGCATGTTAAGGAAATTACACTTAATTAAGTTAAGGTTTGACTTTTATTTTCTTTTTTAGCATCTGCTATGATTGGAGGAAAAAAATGTAGGAATGCAGTACTGGATGTAATTATTTTGGCACAGACAGTAGGTTTGATGAGGAGGAAATCTGTGGGGTGTGCTTGTAAACCTGGAAAATGTGAATGGCTTGGACCAGACACCGCACTCTGATCCTATTCTGTCTTGTTTTGTCCGCCAATTGTAACCTAAATGCCTAAATGGGAGCATACATGACATACCTAGTGAGATGATGTACAGTATGCACTATCCTCTATACTATACAGTTTGAGTATATTTGCTTAATCTTAAAATGTAGTTTAATGTTCTAAGACAGTTTTTGGCAAAGTGGAAGTTCTCCATAATTGCCCAGGAGTCTACGGTTGGCCTGGAAAGGATGTCAAATCAAGTCGATCTAGTTATAACCAAAATGGCATGTGTTTTGTGGCATTAGACTCCCAGGCCACTTTAAATAGCACTAGTTAAATGTGTATTAAAATAAAAGTAGTGGGGTAGCAAGACTTCTGCCATGAGAACTTTCTGCTATAAAGACGCATCCGGCAGAAACATAATAGTTGTTGACCTCAAGTGAGAATGCAAATGGATGCAATGCTATATTTTAATGTGACTTTGTGAACATTGTGTATATTCAATGTAACTCATTATGCCATATTTTGGACAGGAATTATGTGCTAAGATATTTCAACAAATGCTTGCCATTCCTTTATTAACCATTGTATCAGCAATGCAAAAAAATCCATATTCCAAGACACAACACTCACATTGTTGCCCAGATGCCTTTGGGTGTGGTGGGCTTTCATTTTGTGTAGTTTCGTGCCAACAAAATTCCCTTCCCCCGTATTGTCCCTCTTGATCAAATGAAGGTATTATAGAGTAAAGTTCCACAAGTCAAATGTGTGCCGTCACTAGCTGCTCACCCCCATAGGAAAACGGCTGATGACAAAGCACTTTGTTTAGGAGTCGCTATTAAGCTGTCATGATCTCAGCATGCTCTAAACACTGATCTCATTGTTTTCAGGGGTCACTTGCTTTGAGTGACCCTCCCTGTGAACTGCATGTAGGTGGGTAACACAAAGCAGGCCCTTATGGCTAATCCCATATGGTGGTAGCCAACAACAGAAGCCACAGGATAGATAGAATTATTACACTTGTCTTGAGCGGGGCACGAGGGCGGACCCAAATGCGCGACTCCAGAGACACGCAGACGGTGCAGAGGAAACCTTTATTCAGTCCAAGGTCAGTGTTCAGGTGGGCAGTCCAAGCCAGGCAGAAGTAATAGTACGGCAGGCTTACGAGGGTGGTCAGTGGACAGGCGTGAGTCGGTACACGAAGAGCAGAAGTCAGGCAAACAGGAGCGCGGGAACGAGGCATCAAGGACGACTATCTAGCGGAGGACAAGTCGTCCCCAAAGTCCAATATATACTGGGCGTCATCAGCTATAACAAGGTGCAGGTGTGCTCTGACTAATTGACTAAATGGCTGGCCACGCCCAGCCTGGGCAGGAAGCCAGGAGCATGACAACACTGAACTATGTAAGAGGGCGGCACACTTGCCAGGTAGAACAGAAAATGGTTTGATAAAACGTGTCATTATGAAAAAAAAAACACGATTATGTGCACATGAAGAAACAGTTCTGTCCATACTGGAAAGCTGTTCCCAGGGGGAACGTTGGGAAACCAGTAGCTGTCTCAAAGGTGCGCTAAAGGACTGCTAAAGTCCTGGGAGAAAAGATGAATAGAAAGGACTGCTGCATTTAGAAAATGCTTCAGTGTGTCTTAGAAGATTGAGGGCTCAGTCTGCATTATGGGAAGTCCTACGTTCAGACTTTCATGCACAATATTGGATGTGATCAAGATGTTTGCTATCAAATAGTGTTGGTTTTCACATGCAATATTACAAATATATTTTTATCTACATGCACACCCATTATGATTGGTTATGGAAGGTTCTGTCTGTGGGACTGTTCTTCAGATGTTTGTCAACATTAAATTAAATGTATTGCTTGGAAAATCACATTGTATTTGTTTTCCAGATGCAAATCATATAAGTAATATATAATAAAAAATGAAGTTTGCTCAGGGGTGACATACATAGCTTTGGAGGGAATTTCAACGTAGAGATGGTGTGAAGACTCGACAAGTCATAACTTGGTGCTTGTGATTAGTCCACACCTCAGTGGCCTAATGGCATTTAAAATAATAAAGTTAATTATTAGTGCATAATAGGGCTGGTGCATATTTGTGGATGGCGTTTCTTTGCTTTGACTGTGAACTTTAAGCATCGTTGGTTGTAGATGTAAAGGCAATGTCAGCACATGCCCCACAAGGAATTTTTTTTTTTTTTTGGGAGGGGGGGGGGGTGATTTTTGGGCTCTATGAATGTGGTGGAGGCTTTTACAAGAATTTAACTTGATTTTTTATCATGCTATTGTCCAATGTCTCAATTTGAGAACACTACGTATACCAGTGGTGACTAGCGGGTGAGAGGATGGATGCATTAAATGTTTATTTAGCATAGAATTACTCATGGTGCTTCTGGGAATGCCCATGATTTGATTTATGATAGCTGGCTTGCAGGTTAAGCTTTTCAGAGTGGAAAAAGTCAGTTTTAGGTTATGCTAAATCTGCGAACCATGTGTTTCATGCATGCATGCATGCTTTACATTTTGGAGTGGCCCCTTCACTTTGTCCAAATATTGAAAAGTCGGCCACTGTCTGCAAAAGTCATCATCCTGTATTCCTTTACAAAGCCCACAATTCACACAATTCCGGAACAGTCAATAAAGTTAATGTTTTGCTGTACATTTGGCAATTTAGTAATTGTCACAGTCTGGCTATAGTATGTGGAGCCTTGACTATTTTCATGGTCCTCCAAACTCTGGAAGTCCTCATCTCTGAAGTCTACTCTCAAGGTGCAGATCACTCTGCTTGGCTGGAACATCTTCGGCTGTTATTTCCTTTCAGATCTCTTTCCAAGTCCTCAGTAATGGATGGATAGTAATAAATTAGACAGTGGCTACTTCTTATGCTGGGATTCTCATCTCACGTTTATTTTTATTTAATTTTTTAAATAAATGTGATTAACAGAGAGCACCCAGCTCAACAGCTCAGTCATTAAGCACCAGCATGAAGGGATAAAGGCATTTCAACATTTGTTACGGGCTGCTTGGTTGTTCTGGCTTCTCAATGTTTCAGCCAGGCAGGAATGGTGAGTCTCAACATGGGCTCAGCACTCCAAGCTTCTGGCTGCTGCTCATGAAACACCACCAACAAAATCCCCAAGCTGTAAAAAGAGAGAGGACATGAGGTAGTGCAACATCTGCAATTGTGGGATTGTGGATTGTGTTTGCTTTTTTTTCAATGGAAAATTCAAGTGCTGCTAGGAGAGGTGCAGAAGATGTGCAATTTGTGATTAGTTTAGCAGATTTTTCCAACAGTGTTTGATTATAAAAGGAAAAGGTCATGGTGTACGACAGATCCTGCAGGGTTGAAAGGAAGACAGATGAGTGATGGTGGTTAATTGTCTGAGTTAGATTTTGACACAGTAAAATTCCTCTTAGTGGCTATTTTCTATCCCAGAGCTCCAATAAAGGGAATAAAGCAACAAACACAGCTAAAAATGTATCCAGCTACCGTATTCCACTTTTACTGATTCATAAATCTATCACTGAATTTCTCCACAGAACTTGGTTCACCCAGAAACCTGGTGACCAAAGATCCCACAGACACCACTTTTGTTGTGTCTTGGGATGCGGCCCCGGGTAAAGTCCGTCAGTACCGGATCACCTGGAAGTCATTTTTCCCTGGGGAGTCTGGAGAAAAGTCAATTCCAGGAGAACTCACATCAACTATTCTGGATGATCTCACCCCCGAAACACGCTATCAGGTGTCTGTGTATGCTGTTTATGGTCATGGCGAAGGTCAGCCATTGGTTGGAGAAGAAACCACTGATAGTAAGTACAGCCTTTTGGTTTAGCTTATGTACTCCCCTTTCTTTTACCTCCCGTCCAACTTTTGTTTCTGTCATTTCCTTGTATCTACATTGTTCCTTGTTTATCATGTATTATGAGGTTCTCCTTGGTTAGAAAAGAAATATGACAATAAGTAAATGTCAAACTATGATTGGCTTTTTCTGTATGCTAGCTGGAAAATTGACAAATTTACCAATTTTCACCACAATATGCATACCAGGCATTTTAGGCTTGTTTAATGTACAGTTTAGAAATTGAATTATAGGAATGTGATTCACACTGATGTGGAAACATAGTGGTAAGCCAGATGAAGGACTTTGATGTGCCAACATTAAGTTTTTACCGTCATGACAGCCGTGATGCTAGTTTCCAAAGGGGCATCTATCCATTCATCTTTTTTCCTCTTTCAACCGCAAATATTTTTTTGTTTTTCTTTCCTGCAGTCTCAGCTGCTAGCAGAGTGATCGGCGTCTCTGAGGAGACAGAGAAGAGCATGAAGGTGACATGGCAGCCGGCACCAGGAAATGTGGTCAACTACCGTGTTACTTATAAACCGCAGTCTGGAGGGCGCCAACTGGCAGCCAAGGTGCCCGGTGGCAATACCACCACTGTGCTGAGACGCCTCACTCCTCTCACCACTTACGACATCACTGTTGTGCCAGTATACCGTTCCGGAGAGGGAATTGCAAGACAAGGCACGGGAACAACATGTAAGTGGGTTTGTCACTTTATCACACCACCAATGTTCTTTCTGCATATTTTTTCACACAGTCTTAAATCAATCATTGACATTTGTAATTTAAACAAACACAACCTATTGCAGTTTGTTGTTTCATTTGTTAAAGGTGTCATATTTCACTCAAGCCACTTTTTCCAGTATTTGGAATATTGTCTGTATTGTGCCACAGTAAATGTAAAATATGAATTAAAACCATCCATGCATTAAAGGTGGTATAATAAATAACAGACTGCCAAATATAGACAAAGTGGATACAAAAATGGGTCAGACAGAAGTAGTTGTCAGAGGAGCCTTTTCTGGACACTGGTATGACGATAAACTATGGTGTGTTTTTTTTTTTTTTAATGAAATGGATACTTTTATATTAAGTCTATGTTAGTGAGCCACTCCATGGAGGTCTAAATAACGAAAATATCAAAGTTTTAAAGATGTTAATTGATTTTCCCCATAAACATGTAAAAAACAAACAACAAAAAAAAAACCTACGTTTTCTTTTCTCTTCTCTTATTGGAGACTCTAAATTGCCCCTCGGTGTGTTTGTGAGTGTGACAGTTGTCTTTGTGCCCTGCGAATGCGTGGCAACGAGTCCGGGGTATACGCTGCTTCCTGCCCGATGAGAGCTGGGATAGGGTTCAGCACTCCCGTGACCCTTGTGTGGATAAGGGGCTCAGAAAATGGATGGATGGATATTTACATAGCCTCACTCACAGTGCAAGAGACAAAATAGAAGATATTTGCATTTTTTCCCTTTTCTAGTGACCCCTTATAAAGCTCCCAGGAATCTCCAGACTTCAGAGCCAACAAAGACCAGTTTCCGTGTTACATGGGATCCTGCGCCGGGTGAGGTGAAGGGGTACAAAGTCACTTTCCACCCTGCAGAGGACGAGATTGACCTTGGAGAGCTTATCGTTGGCCCCTATGACAACACTGTGGTACTGGAGGAGTTAAGGTAGAGCTACTTCCTCCTGTATTGTTGTTTTGTATTTTTTGTTTGTGTAGTGTAGTACTGACATTATAAAATATTGATTTCTTTGTATTTCTAGAGCTGATACCAAATACACAGTAAATGTGTTTGGCGTGTTTGAGGGAGGAGAAAGTATGCCATTGGCTGGAGAGGAGAAAACCACGCTCACAAGTGGACCTGAGCCACCTCCTTTTGAACTACCAGGTAACTTTACCTAATGTTCCACTACACAACATTGTAGTGGAATAAAAAGCAATTGATTCGTATCCACAGTAGTGCCACATCAATCAAGACTTTCCCACTGTCTGCAGTTTTTCTCGTTGGAATTCCACCTTCTATGTCCAGTCCAAATGTAGACTTGATCTGTGTATGTTTCATTTATTTCAGTTTAGATATGTTTTATTACCTCCCGAGTCAGAGAGCAATGCTCAAATATGAGCAAAGTTGAGGAAAAATGTCGTGTTATGTAGGAGCAAGGAAGGTCAGTTTAACTGGGCCCTCCCTAGTAAGGAAACAGATGAAGATCTGTCAACAGGAAAACAGCACAGCTAAAAATAAATCGACTCTGTCAGACATTACTCCTATGCTTTTTGCACCTAAAACTGTTAAGAAGTGTTTCCCACTTGTATTGTATTGCTACTTGTTTAATTATCTGCTTGTTTGTTGTGAGGTTTGGATTTTTGTTTGATTGTTTCTTTGTGGGGGGAGGGAATGACCCGGCTGTAAATCAAATATGTAACCTGTGTTCAGTTGCAGACAGTGGCAGTTAGTGCAACACTTGCCTGTACCAGTTGCACATCTGCAGGCTCCCTTTAGGTGCTGAGGATTCCAGGGGACAGTTGGAAAACAACATTTGAGCGTTACCTGGCTGCCGAGGAGGGCATGGCACTTCCTCCAGCCTTTGCTGTGTCAATGGGCTATTCTGGCTTTATTCTCCTGATTGGCAACCTGGGATGAACACGCAGATGCGAAAAACCACAGCCAACAGAGACACTGCCGTGACATGCAACAAGACGAGAGGACAATAATTATGACACCTGGAAAATAACCTGGTCCCTGAAAAAAATTCCTCAGAGAAGGATGAAAGAAATATTAGACACTTTACTGCCTTCTTGTGGAGATGTTTGCATTTTTGGATTCTCTCATTTCCTTCTTTTCTTTACAACTTTCATATCTTTAAACAACATGACCGTTCTTCTACATTTACATTTTGATGACATTATCATGAAGCAATTGGATCTCATATGTAGTGTTATCCAATGAAGACACTCAACTCTTTGCCCTGTCAGATGTGGTGTGTAAAACAAGCGCACAGGCCGACATCGTGCTACTTGTCGATGGCTCCTGGAGTATTGGACGTCTCAACTTTAAGACAATTCGTTCTTTCATCGCTCGTATGGTTGGAGTCTTTGACATTGGGCCCAAAAGAGTCCAAATTGGTGGGTCTATCCGGAAGAGTAAATATTTTCATAAAAACGTTTTGTTGCGCATGTTTCTCAAATTTGTGTTTATCTGTTATTTAGGTCTTGCTCAGTACAGTGGTGATCCAAAGACTGAATGGCATTTGAATGCTCACTCAACCAGGGAATCCCTTTTGGATGCAATCTCTAACCTACCTTACAAGGGCGGAAACACCTTGACTGGTACTTAAGTTTGTGCATTCAAGATATGTTAAAAAATATGACTGAGGAAACACTGTGGATTGATGCGGAACATCTGCGTCTTGCATCCTACAGGTCTGGCTTTGAACTACTTGCTCCAGAACAATTTCAAAGAAAATGTTGGCATGCGACCCAACGCTCGCAAAATCGGTGTGTTGATCACTGACGGCAAGTCCCAGGACGACGTCATTGTCAACTCTCAGAGACTGCGTGATGAGGGCATAGAACTCTATGCCATTGGTAAGTATGTTTTTTGATGACAGCTGCCATTGCTGTGATGACAGTAATTCACTTCTACGATATATTTCAGGTGTAAAGAATGCTGATGAAAATGAGCTGAGGTCCATTGCTACGGATCCAGATAACATTCACATGTACAATGTGGCCGACTTCTCCTTCCTGCTGGACATTGTGGACAGACTAACTGACAACCTCTGCAACAGTGTCAAGGGCCCAGGTGTGTATCAGTTTTTAGCATCATCAAATACCATTTTGGAGATAAAAAAATGTATGCTGCATTATGATAAAGTTGTTTGAAAGTGTAGCATTCCCCCCTAATTTCCCATGACATTAACTGATTCCAAGGGATTCTGGAACATACTTTTCTCATGACTCCTAACCAATATGATTGTGGCCCAGTGGACAAAGCAAACTTCATAAAGACATGCTTGGATGAGCTTGATATGGACCTTATGAGCCTTGACCTCAACACCATAAAACCCTTTAGGCATGAACAAAGAACAGTGATTGTGAGCTTGGACCTCTCATCCAACATCAGCAATCTCTGACCTCAAATGCTCTTCTGGATGAGTGGAACAAAATTCCTACACACTTACACTAAACTCCAAAAGACTGGAAGCTTCTGAATAGGGAGAAAACAATTCCAATTATTTTTCCATTCTCAGTTCCTATAAATTGTGTCATGGAAAAAAGTCCCATTAAATTTGTCAAAATACTTACTTACTGTAAGGTGTAAAGTACTAGCAGAAAATAGGTCAAACCATCAAAAATAACTGCAAAAACATCTTTTTAATTCATTGTCTGCCTGCCTGTAATGACAAAAATGGCACGTAACCGCATCAATTTAAAGAGTTGAGAATCGGCTTTGGTCCATGGAGGTTGGGACGTTCCAGTTTATGAGAATTTGCAGGTGGTAACATACGTCAGAAGCAACCCAGCATACTTTCATGCGCATATAATGCTGACCTTGGTGGTTTATCGTGTATTTTCCGTCTGCTGAAGGAGGTGCGCCCGATGCGCCGACTAATCTGGTAACATCTGAGGTGACTCACAATACTTTCCGAGCCACATGGACTGCCCCTGAGGATCCAGTGGAAAAATTCCGTGTGGAATATGTGTCTGAATCAGGAATCCCACAACAGGTAACTATAAAACTCTTAGACCACCAAAAATGCTTCCAGTATTTCATTCTCGGAGCACAGAAAGGTTAAGTGCAGCTCCCGAGAGCAGAGGTATTGAGAGAATTTTGGCCCAAAGTACTTTTTATGTAATGATCCACTGTTTCAAAGTCTTTTGGGAATGTTAAAACGTTAATTTCCAACCTCCTGTTTGTACTGCCCTGGTGCTGAATGGTTGTCCAATAATGTGATCTGACACGGGGCCAGGAAACATGAACACACAGGTCTTTGTTTGGAATAGGAAACATACAATGACCTCATCAAAATGGAAAAAGATATGTCATAAATTATTATTATTATGATTATTTTTCAATGCTCATTTTTACACTAAGTGATATTTACTTATTTGTTTCAAATTTGTTTGGAAAACAGTTCAAAACATTGATATTTCCATCACGTTATTTAATGGTACGTGCATTAATAGTTACCTGACGGGGTCACATAAAACAGAACATGAATGTTTTATCCATCCTCATCATTCTCGTGTAATGAATCTCATCCTATGTAGTGTTGTGGTTACTGAGTGTTGAATTTCTCCTTGTGCAACTTCCCTCTTGCACGCCTTCAAATAGTAGATAGTAGTAATAGTAGAGGCCGGGATGACTCAGAAATAATCAGCATGTAGGCCACTGTGTAAAATATAGATGTGAGCCAAAGACCATACAAATGCAGACCACACTCTGTGTTTCCTCTCTGTTATTAGGTGCTTGTGGATGGCACTCAGAACACAGTGGTACTGCAGCAGCTCAGCCCTCTAACTGAGTACCTGGTTAACGTCTACTCAGTGGTGGGAGAAGAGATCAGCGAGCCACTGAAGGGCGTCGAGACCACGTGTAGGTTTTTGCTCCATGCGGTTTTGGTTCTCTGCTCGGCATCTCCTGTAAGATTAAAGAGACATCCGTTTAAGGTCAAAGTCTCCAGTGGGAGTGTAAACCAAAGATTTAAACTTAGAATGTCAGAATTGTGAGGCATTCATTGCCAATGACATAGTGCCCACGTTGCAAAAACAGGGGTTCTCGCCATGTTGGAAACCTTTCACCTGAGATATGTGTAGGGCTCACCTTGCCTCACCTGTACGTGACAAAATAGCATGAGGGAGCTTAAAACGCACATGCAGGGGTGTCAGATTTATTGAGGGTGCAATGTCACAATCCAAAAATAGAGTTACTCTATGCACTTAAAAAAAAGACTATTTATTGTGACCTATTTTATGGACCCTTTGGTTTCTGTCATCATATGGCTGCAAAATGACAACACTAAATCTTCTACAGACCACTGACTGTGCATACTTGCCAAGTGGTTTTATTCTCATTTTGACTTATTTTGTTTCAAGTAGTTATTGAAGTTTCACTGGCACACTGGTGATAAGATTTACTGTTACCAATGAAATACAATATAGAGATGGAAAAAAAAGGCTCTGTCTATGAGAATTTATAATTATGATGTTCGCAGATCATTCTTCACTCTTTACCCCCCAGTACCTCTGCCTGGTGTGAGAAGGATGGACATCTTTGATGAGCAGATGACTACAATGAGGGTGAGGTGGGAGGCGGTCCCAGGCGCTACAAGCTACATGATCCTCTACAACGCCATGAATGCCACGGAGCCAACTGACGAGCAGCAGGTAAAAATGCCTGTGAATACTCGTGAGTGGTCTTTGACAAAAAACAGGTGTAAAACAGCGAAGTCACATTTTTACACAGCTACCAGTACTGCCTCCAAGGAAAAAGAGAAATACAAAAGTAGCATTGTTACAAAAAAGTGTGCATGATTATAAATAATCTCATTTAACCAAGGGAGTATCAGATTTTCTTCTAAAAGTTGCAAGTAAAAACAAAAGTACCCCAGAGGTGTCTTTTACTTCCAACCCTGTGTTGTCTTCCGCAGATCAACGTGCGTAGCGATACAACTGACGTCCAGTTGGTGAAATTATTCCCCAACACAGCCTACTCGGTCTCCCTCTTTGCCCTGCATGGGGAGTCAGCCAGCCAGCCTCTGACACAACAAGGAGTCACCTGTGCGTGCTGACTGAATTCACATTCTAGTTTCCGACCTTGCACAAGCTTAAAAGTGTAGAGTAGGAATATCATACAGACAACATTTTTGTCTGACTAGTTTATATTTGTGACTGATTATTTGTTCAGTGCCCCTGCCACCTGTGGGTGAACTCAGGGTCGATGACATCACTCATAGCACCATGAGGCTCGTTTGGGATGCTGCTCCTGGTCCTGTCCGCAAGTACCTCATCACCTACAAGCCTGAGGATGGAGAAGCAAAGGAGGTGAGTTTGAATGAACTATTTCTTTCAGTGTGGATCTAATAATACCACTGAAAACTTGATGATGACTGATGTCTCATATGTCATCTGGGTGTATGATGTTTTTAATATGTTTGAGTCTAATGAAAAGGTTAAGACCAAGAGTCAAAAGTGGGCAATGGTGCTGTGTAGTGGAGAGACGGGCTTCCTTTTTGGGAGAATTCTTGTTCTGGAAACATATGTGGAAGTCTCTCGAGGCTTGTCAGCTTGAAAATGAAAAATGTAGTGACTAGGGGAAAAAGTGGTCTGGCCACAAAATAGCAAAATTTTGGCTTTATGGATCATGGGATTCCTCCTAACTCCGTGACAGCATGCCACTCAAAACACAGACACATAAAAATGTCATTTTGTCTGATGTGGCTTCTGAATAAAGTCTACTGGAAACTTATGCAAGACTTGGCAAAACAATGAAAACAAAATCTTAAATCAGTTTACAAATTCAGTTTATCAATTTGGAATAATGTTTTGCAAAACTAATTTTCCAGCTTGAAGTGAGTGGATCACGGACCAGTACACGACTAGACAACCTGATATCTCAGACTGAATATACCCTGGCTGTTACTCCAATCTACGATGAGGGTCCTGGGAGGACCATGTTGGGTGAAGGAATCACTGGTAAGAGTGAAGATGAAACACAACTAACACCACAATGACAAGGTGCATACTGTAGTTCTTGTTTAATTTGTTGGTGAAAAGTTACAATAACTTCCAATCTTCCATCTTGCAGATGTGGTTCCCGCCCCAAAGAACCTCCGATTCTCAGATATTACCCAGACCAGTTTCAGAGCCACCTGGGAACATGGAGCTCCTGATGTGGCTCTCTACCGCATTGGTTGGACCAAGAGGGGAGAGAGCAACTTCCAATATGTATGTCTGCCCACATTTCTCAGAAGAAACTGGAAGCTATCTTACTTTTTCCGAAATAGCTTTTAAAGAACTGTTTTACATTCTATATTACGCTCATCAGGCCATTCTGAACAATGACGAGACGACCCACGTCCTGGAGAACTTAGAGCCGGACACTCCCTATGATGTGTCAGTCACTGCCATCTATCCTGATGAGTCTGAGAGCGAAGACCTGCTTGGCACTGAGAGGACATGTAAGATGACTGCACTGATACCAAATTAACATGCATTTAATGTTATGGCCCAGTTGCATGAGGATATGTCCATGTGGGACCTTGGTGAAAGTCTTATGTTCAGTGAAGGGTGCGCCCATTATACCTTTCTATTTTTGCCCTTGTAGTGCCCAGGAGAAGTGGTCCGTGTAAGTAAATGTGTCAAAAGGAAAATTATGATTTTCCTTTTCAAAGTGATAAAAGCATGATTTTATTATTTTGGCCAATCTGCATTGTTGTTCATTGGTCAAACATCATCATCATCATCATTATCATCATCATCATCATCATCATCATCATCAAGCAAGGCTTTGCTGCCGCTGATACAGCCGGGTTACCTGAAGTGCTATCCATCTTTCATCTCTGTCTGTGTGCTTGTCACCTTGCTGCTTATCCCAAAAAATCTTTTTGAGAATGATCTAACTAAAGTCATGTTAAAAGGCTGAGGACAGAGTTGAAATGTGCATGTAATGCCACACAGGATGGGAAATTCCCTGTTTTCCAAGTCCATTCCATCATCCATCCATCAATCATTTATTCATTGTTCCATCTTTCCATCCATCCCTTCATTGCACTCACTGGTCCATCAGTTCATCCAAAGACTGCATCCCTGCACCAGAAAAGATACCATCCCTTTGGATGAGTATTTTTTTCTCCTTTAAAGCAGCAATCCTTGATATTCATACCATATGAAGCATGTGCATTCCAATGCATCGGTTATCTTGTAATTTGATTACAAATAGATTTGGATTCATTTGACAAACTATCAGAGTCAATGGTTGGAATATCAAGGACAGCGTCTTTAAAAGCAGTTTAAGCAAATGAGTAAGCGACAATTTTTACTTTATGAAAAAAGCTTCCATGCTGACAAGGTTGTAATTGTCATGTATGTGCTCTCCAGCTCCACTTGCCCCTCCGACAGACCTGATTGTGTTCAATGAAACAATCACAACCTTGAACGCCAGGTGGACTCCAGCTCCAGGCCGCGTCCAGAACTACAGGATCACCTATGTTCCCACTTCTGGAGGCAGGACCCAGACCGTAAGTCAAAGACTGAGCACCGGTAATAAAAGGTTTTGTGGCCATACCCAATTCTGACACACATAAACAGAAGCAAAAATCAACACAAATGTTTAGGTCATTTCAGATTACTTACTCTGCCACTAAATGAGCAGGGGGGAAGTTTTAAATTTGTTTGGAAATGTGATATTTATAACAACAGTGCCAAAGAATAAGAATGAAAACCAAAAAGGATTTACGATAATGCAAAGATTGCATTGCATGTATAGATTTTTTTTTTACTTGCAGCAATACAGATACATTCATATTTTGCAGGGCTCGAGGCAACATAGAGCTGTTAAATTGCCGTTTTGGATTTTTAACCCACTCAGAGCAGTCTCCTCCAAGCAATATTTATGCCCTGCTTGAACTCAGTTGCATCAGGTTTGCATTATTGCAGTTTACTCTAAGTCAAACCTCCTGAACTGTTGTTTGGAAAAGGCAACCGTTATTTGACGGAACCTGTCTGAGTTTTTCTTTTTCTTTTTTTTTCCTCGTTCAATGTTTCCGAACAGTGGAGACTGTGTCCTGCTGGTCATGGGCACTCTTTCTGCAGGCTTAGTGGATGGCAGATGGTAGTTTAATTTGGGTTTTACTTGGTTGACACTACTTCCCCAATCTAGGCTGACAGGAAAGTCTAAACTGTACTCATGCATGCATTCAAGCAGCATAAAGAAAGTCTTCTGATCTACTTTGCTTCTCGGCATATGTGTGAGTGAGTTTATTTTTTAAACTGTCACTTACTGTCCAATACACTTATTACATATGTGTTTTAATTCACAAATGATTTTTTTTGTGCTCTATTACTTCCCAGGTTTTTCTACTTTAATACCCAAAAGATATTCTGGAAATGACTCACTGGATGGAGAAAGCAAATGTATATTTGTGTTCTTCATATAATGTGCTCTGTCTGATTGTCTGCAGCTTCAACTTGACCTCACATGGTTTTACTTACACTTTCAGTCTACATGGACTGCGTCCCTATTTTGAACCTGATTGAACTGTGGCTTTAAAAAAAACAAACATGAAATGAATGTAAGATTAGTCACCTTGGGGATCTCAGAGTAGTTTAGGCATTACAGTACTGTGTTGCATTTTGCAGGATTATGTCAGGCACATTTGGCCTTACTTCCAAAGAGGAACCCTTTCCTAATTCTAGGATGATATAAAGTCTCTTCTTTTCCTTTTAGCTCAAGAAAGATCCCCCTAGTTTGTTGAGCCTTAAAGGTTGAAATTGTTACTAATGATAAAACAGTGAGAAGTACACACAGACAGATTGCAAATACAGTATCCCATGGTGGTGGTATTTCATTCATCTGGGAAACACATTGATCCCACAGATTTACATTTCATTTTTCAACATTTGATAGCACAAATGGCTTATTTGAACTTTATTATTTGATATTGGATTTTAATATAAAACAAGGAATCTGAAATTTCCATTTTTCCCCCAATAGGCCCAAGTTGGAGGGAAGAAGACCAATCTCTTCATGCCCAAGCTAACCCCTGACACTGAATATTCCATCAGTGTGGTAGCAGTTTACCCTCGGGGAGTCAGCAGAGAATTGACTGGACTTGGCAGGACCAGTAAGATGTTTATACTTTGAATGCTTCCCAATGACAAGTTTCAACAGGAGGATCTTTAATGAGTATTTGCAGTGGTGAAGGAGGCATGTGTGGCTTGTGGTGAAAAGGATTTCAATTGAAATTCATTCATTCATTTGTCTGACAATTAGATATGATCTTTTTACATGAGTACTAAGTTACTTTCTTTTATATCAGAGCCTTTGGGTGGTGTCAGGAACCTGCAGGTCACTGACCCTACTACAAGCACCCTGAATGTTCAGTGGGACCCTGCTGAGGGCAACGTGCGACAGTACAGAATTTTCTATGAACCTGCAGCTGGAGGCCAAGAAGACATGGTAACCTCGAAAGTTAACAACAACAACAACAACAAAAAAAAATCATTGAAGTCATGAAAAATTGATAGATTGCAGATTCCTTTGTACCAATATTTAGGTTGGTTGTTTAAGCAGGTCTTAATGACACACCCCTCTACATTTAAGGATCTGATTTCAAAACTTGTTAGACATCTATGATGGCATTTAACATTTATTTAGTTTCACATTCATAACAGTCTGTGTGTTTCTTTCGGCTTGTCCCTTTCAGGGTCGCCACAGCGTATCATCTCAGATGGACGCATATATACGTTTGGCACAATTTTTACACCGGATGCCCTTCCTGACGCAACCCTTCTCAGGGAGTGGAGGCCCCAGTGGGATATGAACCCACAACCCCTGGTTTACCAAACCAGTGCTCTAACCACTGAGCTACGGGGCCTCTCATTCATAACAGTCTGTTCTGTTCAAATAAATTTTACACCTAAACAGAGGCAGAGATCTTCCATATGTTTGAAAATTGTCATTCCTACCTTAGACATCATCAAATGGTCTTTGGTAGTGCAGTTTTTGTCATAGCTAAGTCTTGTGTAGCTGGACTCAACTCCCATTCATGACCTGTTTGTAGGTCTTCTGTTTTCTGGGTTGGCGTCAGTGTTTTTCCCATACCTCACTTTCCGTTCTTATGAAACCACTTCAATAGTTTTTGTTTCATCCATCTAACACACCTTTGGTTGTCTCTTCTTCAGGTCCAAGTATCAGGGAACACATTCAACACCGTGTTGAAGAACCTTCAGTCTGACACTGTCTACACTGTGACTGTGGTTCCTGTTTACTCTGTTGGAGAGGGAGAGCGCATGTCAGAAAATGGCAAAACATGTAAGTCCAGCCACTGCATGAACTCTATCTTAAAATTTAATACACTTTCTAGGGGTTAATTCCCATTTTGCGTGAGTTGTGTACCAGTTTGTATTGTGAGGAATCGATCAACGATAAATATTCTGAGTGCAAATGTCCAGTGAAGGCTTTCTATTTTTGCCTCTATAGTGTCCGGGAGTGGTGATCCGTGTAAGTAAATATGTCAAAGGAAAAATTCTGTTTTTCCTTTTTAAGTCAAAGCATGCTTTCTTTTTTGGCCAATCTTCACCGTTGTTGATTGGTCAAACATCATCACCCTGGTGGTTATCGTTATCATCACCACATCATTATCATCATCATCATCATCATCAAGTGAAGCTTTGGTGGGCCCGTGCTGCCATGGTTACTTGAAGTGCTATCCATTTTTCACCGGGCTGTGTGACGGTCACTCTACTGCTCATCCCAATGCGTTTCATCAGAATGAGCTAACAAAAGTCATGTTAAATGACGGAAGACAGAGTTCAAGTGTGCATGCCATGTCACACATGGTTGAGATTTCTTTGTTTTTGAAGTCCGTACCATCATCCAGTCATCATTAATTTATTCATCTTTCCATTTTTTCATCCATCCATCCATCCATCCATCCATCCATCCATCCATCCATCCATCCATCCATCCATCCATCCATCCATCCATCCATCCATCCATCCATCCATCCATCACACTTACTGAGCCATCCAATAATCTAAAGACGCCATCTCTGCATCCAAAAAAACAAAGATCTTGTCTCTTTAAAAGCAGCAATTCTTGATATTCATACCGTATGAAGCGTGTGCATTCCAACAAGTTTAATATCTAAAATTTTGATGACAGATGCAATTGTCACAATATCCAAAAATTAATTGATGTAAATCATCGGGGTCAATGGAATATCAAGAAATGCATCTTTAAAAACATGTTTTAATTGAATGACAAAGCAACTGCTCTTACCTCATGAAATAACCAATCATGCTGACACAGTTTTCATCGCCTTGTATGTGCATGTGTTCTCGAGGTACCTAAAGAGCCTTCCACTACTCTGGTTGTGGTCCTCTCCATTATTTTGTCAAAAACAGGAATCCTTTCATGTCTCACCAGAATAAATAGTGTGGTATTCAGCGGCTTCCAGGGCACTTTTAGCTTTCAAAAATTTCAAAATATTACACAAACCGAGAAACGCTGATTGCATATCATGAACTTTACTGCCATTTGTTCATTAAACAAGCAGTAAGAGTCAGCAAAATGTGCTGCGCGTGAATGAGTAGGACTACAAACACATCTTATTCCCACAGTTTCAAACCGCCAACCTCCACCAGAAATGAGCGAGCATTTTGTGGGTTTATTGCGTCGGAAGGAATTCCTCAGCTGGCAGCCTTAATATGGTGTCTCATCTTTCTTTACCGTAATATTGTCCATTTATAGGTTGGAATGAAGGGTGGTGGTTAGGATAATGGGGGGACTGGGGTATCAGAGGAGGGGGCGCATTGAAAAACTGGCCCTCCTTTAAGGAAAAAGAAAGAGGGGAAGATGTAAATGAATAGCAGGCTTTATATTCTTTATGACCTTAGAGTCTCTTGGATAAGGTCACTTACTTTCTACTATCATTTCGGTAGTCTTTAATATTCCGTGCTTTTCTTAACCTATCCCCTTTATGTTCCACTAATCCAACCATATGTCTGCAAAAAAGGACTTTTGACATTGCACTTTTGTTGACTTTGGAGCTCCAGAATTACACTGTATTATCAACTCCAGTTCTTTTACTCTGTCACATTCAACATCATGGATCTTCTGCAGCCATTCACTTGCTATTTACTGTGCTTAGAAAATCCCAAAAGGCTTCAGGCAACTTGCTTCAGCCTGTGAAAGTACAGAAGCACTCTGCCCACTGCGTTCCCCCACCCCTGCATTTATGGGGTTATAAAGGAAGAGCAGCACAAAAGCTCTAAACATCTGCTTTGGATCTTTGAATCTCAGTCACACGGGCGTGCGCACACACTCTGTGTATCCTTTTCATTCACGTTTAAGGCACTGACAAGAACTTTCCTGTTGATCGCAAGATCATTAAGCAACATCTTTAATTTGTCTCTGCTGGTTGCACGGCAATGTTGTACACTTTTTACTGAAATATTCTCAGTCACACCAGTTGTGTTCGATAAACAGCTCTCTTTTTTTTATTGCGTGGGATGATGCAGTCCCTTTGGAAAAATATTTCAAAGGCAGAAAAACAATTTTCACTATCTGGAGCACTTTTTCGCTCGTTGTTCAAAGAGATTCACAATCATGATATACAGTATATGACAAAAACAAAATAAATGCCAAAGTTACATGTTTTCTGTATCTTAACTCTGCAATCTTCCCAATTGACGTAGCTATAAGACACCTCTCGAATAAAATTATGCACCTTAACAAGAAGCAGGGATGTCTCAAACTGTGCTTACACTTATCTGGAAGCAGAGAGGTGTCCAAAACAACTCAACATACTGAAAAATTAAGATTCAGAAACAACAAAGGGGTCAAGCTTGTTGCCTAAATTGTGTTTTCTGTGAAGGTTTTTTTTTTTTCTGGGGGGGGGGGGCACATTTGTCCTTGCAATTCATTGTCTTCAGGGGACATCTGTGCATTGTTGGTCTATATCTAACTAGTCTGTTTTGTCTCATCCTTCTTTCTACCTCTTTGCTATCTGTCTGAACACTTACTCTTCTGGCCTTTAACCTTGCCCCGCTATCACTCTTCACTCCGTCCAATGATCCTTTCATCATATTTTACTTTCCTTTTGACCTTTTCTTGACCCTGACCTCTTACTTCTTCTTCTTAATCTTTCTCCACCCTTGACTGTCTTCCTACCATCCACCATTCCCGGTTTTGCAGTGGAGCGTCGACCTGTCAGGAACATCCAGGTATTCAACCCCACAACCAACAGCCTCAACGTACGCTGGGAGCATGCAACAGGCCCAGTTCTGCAGTATCGTGTGATCTACACTCCTGTTACTGGTGCCAAGCCGGCTGAGTCGGTGAGTTTCCGGCAAGCAAGTGGGGAGGAATGTATTAAATGCATTTTTACATCCTAACGTCCCACTTTTCACCATAATATAATGTACTCTTCCATTTTCCACGAGAACTGTAATGTCACATAATGAGACATTCAAGCTAAAAATTGGTCTACTTACCAAATGTCGCGTTTTCGTACCTCGACTTTAGCAATGAACTGTAAACTGAGCCAGAGTTCATGAAAGCAGAAGTTCTTTAATTCATTTACCATTGTATGTAACATCTGGAACGGGTGTTTCACATCTTAACGTGGAAAGAATTTTTGGTAGTATGTAAATAACTTTTGAAGTTCAACTTGTGACATCATCACTCTCCCCGCCGTCTGCTTTAAATAGTGAGGATTTCGCAACTAAGGCCTTTTCCGAGGTGCATGTGATATGAATCCACTACAATATGGCCTGTTTCATCTGCACAACTGGCTTTGGATTGACAGTTTTACCTGCTGTTGGCCTTAATATTCTCCAGGAGAAAGTCTCCAGCAACTCAGTTCTCACGCAACTCCTAGTATTGTGTGCGAAAAACGTGGCCTTCCCTGCCGTCAAACACACTCCATAACTTCAAAGGAATATTTGGCTCTTTCCTTCTCTCAGTGTTGACAGAAAGGGGACTGATGAGTTAAAGGGAGTGTTGTATACAGTAGAACGCACAACACAGGTGTGTATCAAGAGGCGAAAGGTCTTTTTGGGAGTGATTGGCATGAAGATGTCACGTCAATACAATTCACATTTGCTTATTTGCTTGAAGGGGAGGGTTTACAGCCAAGAAGCAATCGAGCTTGGAAAATAATGAACATGAACAGGAACTAGTGATAGAGGAATTTATAATGAATCTGGAAATCAATGTATCGACCAGGAATGATCAGAAGGAGTGGAACTGGATAGACTCATTACAAAGAGATACAGCTGGGGATTACAAGCAAGTAAATGATGTTGGAGGAATAAAAGGAGATAATAAGACCACGTTAAACTCAGGACATTAATAAGAAGTAAAAAAAGAAACATAACTGTTGAAAAATAGGAATCTAAATTTCAAGGTTACACTACACCTTCTACTTCTTTTCCTTTCAGCTTGTCCCGTTAGGGGTCACCACAGCATGTCCTCTTTTCCATCTAAGCCTATCTCGTGCATCTTCCTCTCTAACACCAAGTGCCCTCATGTCTTCCCTCACAACATCCATCAACCTTCTCTTTGGTCTTCCTCTTGGTCTTTTGCCTGGCAGCTCCATCCTCAGCACCCTTCTACCAATATACTCACTCTCTCGCCTCTGGACATGTCCAAACCCTTGAAGTCTGCTTTCTCGAACCTGGTCTCCAAAACATCCAACTTTGGCCGTACATCTAATGAGCTCATTTCCAAACCTATCCAAATCTCTCTCCCTCTCTCTCTCTCTCTCTCTCTCTCTCCCTCTCTCTCTCTCTCTCTCTCTCTCTCTCTCTCTCTCTCTCTCTCTCTCTCTCTCTCTCTCTCTCTCTCTCTCTCTCTCTCTCTATATATATATATATATATATATAATATATATATATATATTATATATATATATATATATCCAATCCACTCCTAGCGAGAACCTCAACATCTTCATTTATGCCACCTCCAGTTCTGCTTCCTGTCGTCTCTTCAGTGCCACAGTCTCTAATCCGTACATCATGGCTGGCCTCACCACTGTTTTATAAACTTTGCCCTTCATCCTAGCGGAGACTCTTCTGTCACATAGAACACCAGACACTTTCCGCCAACTTTTCCATCCTGCTTGGACCCGTTTCTTCACTTCCTTACCACACTCACCATTGCTCTGGATTGTTGACTCCAAGTATTTGAAGTCGTCCACCCTCGCTATCTTTTCTCCCTGGAGCCTCACTCTTCCCCCTCCACCCTTCTCATTCATGCACTACACTACTCTCCAGCGTGGTCACTATTTTTCATTCAGATTAGCAATCGTTGTCCACTTTCTAAATTTTTTTAGTTTATTGTCACTACTGTCTATCTAATAGGTCCTTTTGTGTCCCTTGCTTTAATGTCTCACAAATCTTGTAGACATTGGCAGTAAGATGTAGTGTTATGCTGAATCAAAACACACGTTAAGAATGAAACCATTTAGGAAAAATCCCACTGTTTGGTATTTACCAACATTATATTCTGTGCTTGTATGCAGATTCTGGTCCCAGGGACCTCCACCACGGCCTTCCTGCCCGATCTGATCCCAGACACTGATTACAATGTTGCAGTTGTTGCCCTATACAGTGATGGTGAAGGAGAAACCATCACTGACAATGGCAAAACACGTACGGAACTTGTGATTAAATGCTGGGTTGATTAAAAAAAAAAAAAAAACACCGGTACTAACATTTCTCCAAATATAGGTCCACGCAGCGGCCCCAGGAACATGCGTGTGTACGACCCCACCACCTCTACACTCTCCGTAAGATGGGAACATGCTGACGGCCCAGTCCTGCAATACCGCATCACCTATGCCCCAACCACTGGAGACCCCATTGAGGAATATGTAAGCATTTGTCAAATTTGTATTTTGGTTGATCTTTGTATCCTTATAAAATGAGTGGTACTTTTTTTGCATTTTAAAAGAAATAAACACATACTACATACACTAGCTACATTAATGGGAACAGACACACAGTCATGGTGTTTAGTGTGTGACTGTGTCACTACTAGTCCATACACTACCTATTAGAATGACTGTTGATTATCTCAGGTAACACGTGTCATATGTCTTGCAGACTACAGTCCCAGGGAACAGAAACAATGTGGTTCTGCAGAACCTGGATTCAGACACCCCTTATAACATCAAAGTGACTGCCATTTATGGTGAAGGACCAGGAGGAGAGCTGGAAGGAGATGGTCGTACAGGTACAGACCATTCCACCCATGTAGATACTGGTGGTCCGACTTACCTGAGGGAGCGAGTGAGATAGCTAGATTATTATTCCTGGTCTTTCCTACAGCGGCCATGGTTGGACCAAGGAATCTTCGAGTTTCTGATGAATGGTACACACGCTTTAAGGTCTCCTGGGATCCCGCCCCATCAAGAGTTACTGGATACAAGCTTATCTACCAGCCTGATGGTATGAATATTTCATTCTTGAAATGGGTACTTTTGTGAACATACACCAAATTTTCACCTTGTGTCCTGCTTCTGTTCCCTCTCAGGTTCCGATGAGTCCACTGAGGTGTTTGTCGGCGACGTCACTTCTCACCAACTGAATAACCTGACACCTGGAACCACCTATGACCTGAAAGTGTTGGCACAGTACGGCACTGGTGTCAGTGGACCTCTGATTGGCCAGGGCACTACATGTAAGTTCATAATTGAAGTCCATCACCTCCAATTTGCATTCAACATCACAGTCAAGTATGATTTGGGTCTTTTTTTAGTATACCTGAACGTGACAGACCTGACAACATATAATGTGGGCTACGACACCTTCTGCATCCGCTGGGCCCAACACAGAGCTGCAACGTCCTACAGGCTTAAACTCCAACCTGTTAATCGTGAGTGCATCAGTAATTTCTGTCTTAAAGAACCTCGATTGGAATGTTATTTCTCTAATTAGTTAGATCTCATTACCTTTCCACCCTCAGCCTCTCAACGTGGAGCTCAGGAGATCACAGTCAGAAGCACTGAGAGTAGTTACTGCTTTGATGGGTTGACACCTGACACAGTCTACACTGCAACTGTGTACACGCAGACCCCCAGCATGGAGGGACCTGGAGTCAGTGTCAGGGAGCGCACACGTAAGATCCGTTACGTTTCATTACATGTCCTCACATGTAATTACATGCTATTTGTAATAGTATTTTTTAATTAGATTTATTTTCATTTTATCTTAAGTGGTTAAACCCACGGAAATGCCAACCGAACCACCGGCCCCTCCACCACCAGCAACAGTTCCATCGGCTTTGGATGGTGAGAGCTTTTACATGGAAAATAATCATATACATTCAGTGGGTAGGCTGTAATCAGCTTCTAATGTGGTTTAACTACAGTCTGCAGAGGTGCCAAGGCAGATCTGGTCTTCCTCATTGATGGCTCTTGGAGTATCGGAGATGAGAGCTTCAACAAGGTCATCCAGTTTGTCATAAGCATGACTGGTGCCTTTGATGTCATTAGCCCGAAAGGAATGCAGGTCAGAAGGACTTCTGTGGTGTCTATTGGATCAGAATATATGCAAAGTCATACTGTTTGGATTACGTAGAATATAAAGAATCAGATTTTCATTTTTGCTCGTCTGATCTTTCCCTTTGAAAAGGTTGCATTTGTGCAGTATAGCGATGATGCTAAGACTGAGTTCAAACTCAACACATACCATGACAAGGGGGTCGTGGTTTCAGCTTTGCAGAATGTCCGCTACAGAGGAGGAAACACCAAGACAGGTACTGAACTTGAAGCGTGCGTCTGAAAGGTGAAACGCTCAAGTGTGATAATGGTGCTGATTCCTGCTCCTCCCCCCAGGTATTGCACTGAAACACGTTTACGATAAGGTGTTCACTTCTGACAGTGGAATGAGGCGGAATGTTCCCAAGGTTCTAGTGGTAGTCACAGATGGACGCTCCCAGGATGAAGTTAAGAAGAGTGCGATACAGCTGCAGCATGCTGGTATGCTTAAAAATGTTTGCATTTGTCTTGTTCACAAATACAAATTTGAATTATTGAAATATGTGCCTCTCTCCACACCACACACACACACAACACACACACACACACCACACACACACACACACACACCACACACACACACACACACATTTGCAGATTTATATATTTATTTATTTATTTTTATTTGTTTGATTTTTAAAAAATCTCAGTTAATTACAAAGCGTGAAAAAAAGTTGTCATATTCATCCCATTTGTATTTTGGCGAGTTTGTTTAAAGGATTATTATTACTGACTCAAACTTCTGTTTAACATTATGGAGCAGTGATGCATTAAGCCGGGAATAATGGATCAAGGACTGTGATTTATTTTCTTTCAGTAAATGTTACAGTCCACCACAGCAGTCAATTTGTTACATCTTATGTCATCCTTCATAACAAGGAAATAAGCTGCCAACAAACAAACAATCCACTTTCTTTTCAACTTTTGGTACCATTTCAGTTTAGAGTTAAGCCTGTATAAACCCTTGCACTTGAATTTTCTCCCATAAGCTTAACAATTGTACTGTTTTGTGTGGTTACCTCCATAGGCTACAGTGTATTTGTGGTTGGCGTGGCTGATGTGGACATGGTAGAGTTGAGAAACATTGGGAGCAAACCCAGTGCGAGACACGTGTTTGTGGTAGACGACTACGATGCCTTTGCCAAGATCCAGGACAACCTGATCACATTCATCTGTGAAACGGCTACCTCAAGTAAGACCAGTATTATATTGTCTTTTAAACTTTGAGAATTCCTGATTCAATGGGTAAACATTACTTTTGCAATGTACGGGATAATTGATTGAAGCACCTGCAGAGCTCATGGTCACAGTTCTACTGATCTAATGCGGAAGTATACATTTGTTTTATTTCTAGTGTATTTCCCCAACTCTTTATCGCTTTCTTTTTTACTTTAGCTTGCCCTCTGATCTACATGGATGGATACACCACACCCGGTAAGCATTACACAGATAGACACTGATGATCCCTACAGACCTTGCTTGCGTTACTCAATGGTTATTATATTATTATTATGGTGGTGACTCTCACTAGTTGACATGACTATGATGTTTAAACATTTTTAGGATTCAGGATGCTTGAGGCTTTCAACATCACAGACCGGACATTTGCCGGTATGAATGGTGTGTCCATGGAGCCGGGCTCATTCAACAGCTACATCGGCTACAGGCTGCATAAAGATGCCTACTTAAACCAGCCCACCAAGTAAGAACTGATGCAAAATTCTCTGTGTACTGTATGTGCAATCAGCAGGTTGGCTTTATCTTCAATGCACACTAAAAAGGTCCAGTGCCCAGTCATTTTTGAGAATAATACTCGATTCCCTCGGAGTCAGAGGGATTACACAAGTGAACCATTGGCAATAAAGTATAATTGTAAAACCGGTAGATATACAGAGGTGTCAAAATCATTTTTTTTCGTCGTGATCATATTTATGGTTTTACACGGAGGGCTGATATGGCTGTGATCCCTTCTGAATGGATGACTGCCTCATATTAATATGTATACAAAAAATTGATTGGGAAATAGTTTTGAAATCCAAAGCCAGTAAATTCATTTATTGGTCTACAGTTTTCTTAAATGCGTTTTATAAAGGTGGATTAATAACAAAAAATGCTTCAAGTATCTCAATATTTTTAAGAGTGAAGACAATTTTCAATGTTGGTATTTTCATAGGCAGCACGATGGAGCAGCTGGTAAAGCGTTGGCCTCACAGTTCTGAGGACCCGGGTTCGATCCCAGCCCCACCTGTGTGGAGTTTCCATGTTCTCCCTGTGCCTGCGTGGGTTTTCTCCGGGCACTGTGGTTTTCTCCCACATCGCAAAAACATGCGATATTAATTGGACACTCTCAATTGCCCCGAGGTGTGATTGTGAATGCGGCTGTTTGTCTCAATGTGCCCTGCGATTGGCTGGGAACCAGTTCAGGGTTTCCCCTGCCTCCTGCCCGTTGACAGCTGGGATAAGGTCCAGCACTCCCACGACCCTCGCACTCCCACGACCCTCGTGAGGATAAGCAGCTAAGAAAATGGATGAATGGATGGCTGGTATTTTCATTAAAAAAAACAAACCGCAGAGTTGAGCCACATGATTTGGTTTCGCGAGCCAGATAAAACTGTATGATGGGCTAGATCTTGCCCCTGGGCCACTAGTTTGACACCTGGCCTATAGCATATGAAGGCCAAGTACATTACCTGGAGGACTTTTCTTCCCGTGCCGTGCTGTCGTGGCTTACATAACCAACTCACCACTGGGCTAATGGTTTTGTCTTATTATGAAGTCCAATTGGTGGCGTGTGGCAACTACAGAACATTTGAATTATAGTGTATTTATTTGTATGTGTGGAAACTCAAGACAAGCAAATGGAAACAGTTCACTTTCAAGTCAGGAAGAAGGGATGGAAAATTCTTTCAACATGTGGATCAATTTTGCACGCCCAGAGGGGTAACTGGTAATAATTTCGTTTTTAAAGGCTTTGTGACAGACTAGACTGGATAATATTCTTGGTAGTAAAATCTCACAATATTCAAAAATGTGATTGGTTGTGTTCGCTTTTTGGTTAATGACCATACAAATTGTTAACGCCAACCAACAGGGAGATTCATCCAGATGGTCTTCCTCCATCCTACACCATTGTCCTCCTCTTCCGACTCCTACCCGATACACCTTCGGATCCTTTTGATATCTGGCAGATTGCTGACAAAAACAACAATCCGGAGGTCGGCCTTACCATCAACCGTAAGGCTGTTCTTGTCCTTTGGGCTCCTGCTGGAGCAGACAACTGCTGCAGCAAATTAAACTTTTATATAGCCGCTTAATTATGGATAAAGGGAAGCAGAACCATGAAATTCATTGAACTGTCTGTAGTCCTCGACTCTAATTTAGGATTTGGTTTCCTTCTAAGTTTGGCATTTGTTTTAAAATAAGTATCTTTTACCACTGTGCAATTGCACATGTGGTAAATGCATGCAAATGATTAGCAGCATGGATTAAATCGCTCGTAACCTCCTCGTTATCCTCATCCGTCAACCCCCATGTGTTCTCTATAGTACCGTCTGTGCTTTGCGTGCCGCTCCGTTGTAGCCTTCATCAAAGCCTCCTTTCTTTCCAGCTTCAAGCAAAACAATCACATTCTACAACAAGGACACCCGAGGAGAGATCCAGAGAGCCACATTTAATGAGGAGCAAGTCAAACGTATTTTCCATGGCAGTTTCCACAAGGTAATCACACTGCACTATCTATAAACGAGTTGTAGAGGTCCTTGTGCATGGTGATTGTAGACAATCAGTGTTTTCATTTCACTTCATGTATTATTTAAATGATCAAAAATGTCTTAGCTCCAACCTTAGATCCAGCCAAGCTCATACTTTTTTCTTTCTTTTCCCCAAAAAGTTATTTCCAATCAATTTCACAGCTGAGCTCTCATGTCCAAGTGATGTTTTAGCATTTAGTTACTTACTTGATGAATGAGCTTTGGAGTTTATAAATACAATTAAAAAGAAATTCTTCAACTTCAACAATCCAATAACCACATGAAGACGGGGGGATGTTCTGCAAGTTCTTGAGTTATTTCCAAACCAATCAGCTCCGCACACAGGAGGCTGGATTGCTTTGTGTTTTATTTTATTTGGATTGAACGTGAATTAGTCATGATCCATTTAGGTACTCGATAAACACAGCTTTACACATTACTCTTTCAAACTCAAATGACTACAGCTGCCTTTACGCTGTCATATTCTACGGTATTATGCCCGGAATTAAACGTCCCTTATTAGTACTCGTTAAGAGAAGCTTGTCCTCGAACAATCTGTCAAAACATCTCATCACTTGAACTAACCGCCTACAGAGCGAATTATTTTTCTTTTGCGAAAGCTTTGTCTTCAGAACATTTGCCACTACATTAGGCCCACTCGCTTGTGTATGATCTCTTGGGATGACTGAAATCAGATCCTGTCCAATCCAACTAAAACTAGCAGCGACAGTACAAAATCCACTGTTTTGTTTCAACACAGCAGGCTGTTGGAATCACACCGATCCATCAGGGTGTTTCTTACTTTTGTCATATCCAACACTGCAGGGAAATACACGTTTCAAGTCCAGTTGCTTTAAAAAAAAAAAAATCCTGAATAATTTGTGGGTCCTGTCTCCCAAGATGCCCTTGACCAAATGAAAATCAGGGGACCAATCCAATGCCAACATCCAATCATTTAGATTGAGTGGACCCCTGAAACTTTAACACAAAGGTTTTCAATTGTTTTCCTACAAGAAATAACATAACCAAACTGATTACTCTTGTAACTACTGCGATGTCATGTTTTACCAAATACTAATTTTAGCATTCAGTTGTCATATAAATGCAAAAAGAACAGTGTAAACAGTAAATTGTAAAGAACGCTTGATGAGTTTTGTAGATAAA